>NC_081415.1:722871285-723550035 GCF_030272615.1 Cryptomeria japonica | reverse complement strand
CATATAGACAAAAAAAGGGTAGAGGTACATAAGGTCACCCCTCAATGTCACACGAGTATAGTTTGAAAATTAAAGTCTAATAAGGCATAGCCCAAAAAGATAAAAGTAGAAACAAACTAACAAAGGGCCCAACCCACAAAAAAGTAGGAAAAACAACTATGTAACTAGCACACACCAAGTAGGAGGTGAAGGGGGTCTCGATCATCTGATTTTCCCCATACATCAATAGGGTCTGAGGTTACATCAGGCAGAGACCACCCCTCGGCAACAATCGCCTCACCTTCCTCTTTATCTTCTGTCCTTTTAGGAGAAATGACCAAATGCTATCATGGAAGCCACTTAGAAGAACCACCACTGCCATTGCTAGAAGACCAACCGTTGCCATCTCCAAGGGTTGGCCCTACCCCACCTAAAGGCCAAGCGGAGGTAGAGCCCCTTTGGGGTGGAGAAGTAGAGTGTCGTTGAACCAAACCACCCCTGACACCAAAATGGTGGCAAGGGGCTTGGGATTTGGGAGAACTAGAGTGATGAGCAAAGAAGCTCCTCCATTGTTGGCCATGAGAAGGTGATTGGCCATGGGAAGCGAAAGCATTGAGCAGAACCTTAGCAAAAATGCAAGGGGCATTGCCCCAATGATTAAGTAGTAGCTCCTAGAGGTGAGATACCTCTAAAGCAACTTTATTTTCTTGAATTTGTATTTGCAACATAACATTATTATAAATAGTAGCCTTAGGAAAAAGCAAAACATAAGTATCTATAGAACTGCGCGAGCAAAGAGAACTGCATTTCTATCTTTCCATAAATTAAATATGATCTCCATCCTGAAAAAATGCTACATCTAGGTACGTACTTGAAGTGAATATGGGGCCAATCCCTTAAGAGCACCATGTGCCAGGAAAAAAGGCTCAATTCTGAAAGGGCGAAATAAATCGTGGATCCATATCCAAAAATCTTGAGCTCGATGACAAAACTAGAAAAGGTGCTTCAAAGTTTTTAGTTGGCCACAAAAAGGGCATCTAGGGTCCAAGACCCCCAAACACTGAAGCTGATAACCTAGAGGCAAGCCCTAGAAAATAATACATTAGGGAAAATGAACAAACTTGGGTTCTATAACAATAGACCAAACCATCTGAAAATGTTGTTGCCAAACAAATAAACTTGACTACAAATGCCACCTAAAATTAAGGACCTGGATCATTGGCAAGTGCAGACAAAACCAATGGTATTCAAGCCACGACTTGTAATTGTAAAAAGAAATGTTAGGATGTCAGTGCCAATCCTTCCACCAGGGCTTGACATAATGAATGCCCAACTTGTGTAACATGTTTGGAGGCAAAGAGAACTCCAAAGTGTCAAAAGTATGGTGATTTGGTCGAGCAAGCCAAAACTAAACCCTAGCATCTTCCCGAGTTTGCAAACTCGTGGTGGCTTTAGAGAACAAATCTCTAAGAGTGTGAATGCCTTTTTTGCAAAACCATAAGGCCTAGATCCAAGGCATGCAAGCTAGAGGAAGCCCTTGAATACAAATAATGGGGGACCACCACAAGTTGTGGTGGCTGAAGGACAACTCGACCCTAAAAATAGACCCAACCCATCAAAGCTAGAGTTTAACAACTTCCAAGCATGCTAAATACTTTTGGCCACAAAATTTCCTTGATTTTGAATGTTCTTTGGCATGAAAACAAAGGTTTGAAAGCCAATCCCCTTCGAAGCATGATGGTGCTAGGGAAAACCCACATAAATACAATGCGTGAGGAGGACCTTCTTGGCCTTATTGCCAGAAATAACACGAACAATCCATTCAGCACAAAGCGTTAAACCCTTCCTCCTAAAAGAAAGGTGAGCAACCCCACCAAAATCCCATGGGAGATAGTTTAACTCCCAAGCAATGTGGTGGAAACCTTTGTGATCCTCAAAAGAAGCCCAAAGGAAATCACAAAGAAGCTTCTCTAAATGGAGATACAAAGCATTTGAAGGTGCCCAACAAGAGGAGTAGTAAACATGGGTGGCCACAAAAATCTTTGAGCAAACTTGGAATATTCTAGCCAAAGAAAGCAGCTTGGTAATCTAATAGGAAAGCTTCTTCTCAATTCTGGCCAAGACAACATTTCAGAGGTCAACCAGAGAAGCCTAAAAAGCAAAGGAGATGCCCAAAAATAAAATAAAAATTAATAAAGTTTTAATTTTATAAAGATCTATTTCTTATGTACAATTTTTTTTAGTTCATAGTAGAAATATTTTTTTGCTTCTATACTTGAGATTTATTTTAATATTATTTTCTTTAATTTTGTATTTATTTTGATATTTTAGTATTTAAACATATTGATAAAATGATTTATTTGTGAGGAGTTATAACCTTTATTTAATATCACTTTGTCCATATCATAATCTCTATTTATCTATGTATTATTTCTTATTCTATATATATATATATGATTTCGGTTTATTCATAAATTTTGAAAAGTACTCTTTGCAATTTTATTGCCCTTACATTTTCTAACTTACAACTACCAAACAAAAGACAAGGAAGAACACTCACCATCAAAACCTTGTGCATATAAGACACAAGGATTACATTCATCACAAATGGGAAATAACGAAAAGAAAAAGATAGGACACAATTTACTCGAAATTGCGGGGGTTGCAATTTTAGGACACTACATTTAGCCCCTACTTTAGTGAGAGTATGGCTTACGCCAATAGTGTCAATAAAGTAGAAGAAAGAGAAGATAAAGATGAGAGATACAAAGCAATACCACAAGGAGTATAAGACATCACTAATCTTGAGGAACAAAGCCCCCAATCTTAGGGTTTTGACTCACTCAAACATATGCAAGAGCATACAAGACCAAAAGAACAAGACTGACCAAAAAAAGACAAGACACACAAAACCACACATCAACTAGCCGAAGAGACCTCGATACCAATGTCTCAAACAACTAACTGAAACACAAAGCCAAATGCCATCACATAAACACCAATAATCAAATAAGAGAGAAACACTAACATCATCCATGAACCAACAATAGTAAGACTATGGGTTCATGAGAGGAAGAAGAGAGAGGACATGAATACACACTTTGGTGATCCATGAGAAGAAAGGTGAACAAGCGGAAACCATGGAGATATCGCCCCTAGAATTAGGTGATCCATGGAGAAAAGGGACATAGAAAACTAGCCCCTACAGTCTATCTAGGTGATCCATGTAAGGGAGGAAAGTGAGAACGTCGTTAGTTCCACTCAACCTCGTGCGCGTGTGTGCAAGTGAGGTTCAAAGAACCTCATAGGAGTCTATGCCCAAGTATGCTACAACCTATATAAGATGTATAGTGCAAATGTCAAGAAAGGCGTGACATCTCACTCTAAGAGACCGTGCTCTGGTTCCGAGAATAATCACCCCATTTAAAAGAAAAAAAGGAGCAGCGACATCTTGCTCTAAGAGGTTGTACTCTGGTTCTGGTTCCGAGAATGTCCCACTGTACAAGGGAAAAGTGGTGACATCTCACTCTAAGAGGCTTATCTCTGGTTTTGAGAATGACCCACTGTACAAAAGAAAAGTGGCGACATCTTTCTCTAAGAGGTTGCCCTTTGGATCCAAGAATGACCCACTGTAAAAGAGAAAAGTGGTGACATTTTTCTCTAAGAGGCTTCCCTCTGGTTCCAAGAATGATCCACTGTACAAGAGATACAATACACGAGAGAAATATAGTACAAAAGGAGCAGTGCGGGTGCCCCCCCTTAAGATGTCAACATTGTTCAATGTTGATATCTTAAGGAAAGTAAAACAAGGATACCTACCTTCAACACAAAGAAGATAACCATTATGCAAAAATATCATAAATCCAAGCAAGAGAGAGAATACTCTTCAAGCAAGGATAAGATAGTTGAAAAGAGATATCTTTCTATAAGTGTAAAGGAGATCCTTGGAGGAGAAGAGATCTTTTCTCAAAAGACATCTACCTCCACGAGGAGTTGTCTTAGACAAATATAAAATCTTCTAGAATAAAGCGCAGAAGAGAACAAGAATTCAATCCTTCCTCCTATTGCTAGGTGAAAGGGATTCTTGATGAAGGATGACTCACTTTTATCCCAATGGGGATGGGCAAATTTATTATAGATGTAAATTACCAAGTGTGAAAGAGGTTGTAGTCAAGGAGTTACAACTCTTGTATAAGAGAGAACCCTTGAACAAACAACAATGATTTCACACAAGGAATGACATCAGGTAATGAAACTCACACCTTCCACAATGTAGGAAAAGGGTGGATCCTTAGAGAAAGAGAGAGAGAAATCATTGCCCTCCAAGTGTAGGAACAATGAGAAGAGCTTACACAATCTTCTAGAGAGAGATTAAACATAAGCAAATGCACAATAAACTTACATGAACATATGCAAGAAAAGACATTAGTAAATGTAAAATACACATCTCAAGAAGTGGTAATCTTCAAAGAGAAGAGAGAAAGAGAATCACATATTCCTCAAGAAACTATAGAAGAGGTAAGTTTTCCAATAGAATTAAGAGAAGAAGAAGAAGTGTATTACTCATTAATATGCTCTCATCAAGCAAATAGAAAAACCAAAGAATAATTATATGCTCACATAAGCCTTATGCAAGAAAGGAGATCTAATAATGAATAATGCATGAAGAGAAATAGGAAAAAAGAAGAAGAAATGAGCCTCATGTTGCTACCCCAAAGTATTTAAAATTGAAACAATACCACCACAAATAGAGAGCCCCCAGTTAAGTTGGCTAGTTATGTCATAGGGTGAAGAGCAACATGAGAAGAAAAGAAATGCGAAGGCACTATGTTCATGTCAAGGAAGACAACTAGATCTATTGTAAGAGAAATTTGTGCATGATCATATTGCTTTTGAACAAATTTCTTAAATGCATGACATTTCCCAAGAGAATGTGAACATGAATCATGAAAATGCAATATTCCTCACTTTTCACTTGCTTAAGATTCTTGTTTGGATTTTTAGGAGGTAAGGAAATATTATTATCATGTTTTAATCTCCAATAGATTCTTGTAGCTAGTCTATCAGGATGATACATGTGTTTTAAGTCATTTTCTTGATATGGAAGAGGAGAATTATTAGAAGAAGAAGGTTTATCATCCACAATTCTAATTTTGCCACTGTCGATGCCATCTTGAATAGATTTTTGAAAATCAGGACAATCATCAACATTATGATCATGGGTTTTATGAAATGAGCAAAATGGACGTTTTGAAAAAGAAGCCTTCTTGCGGGCTCTTTTGATTTGTTTCTTTTGAAGACAGTTCTTAAAATTTTCAAGCCTAAGGAGTTCACCCTTAGAGAGAGGAGATTCACTTCCTAGGCCTTCTGTAGTAGCTTGTGTAAGAGGGTTTATAGGGACACGGATTCCTTGTTCAAATTTCCCAATTCCTTGTCCTCTAAAACCTTGTTTTGTTATTATATCAAAGCCACAACCATAAGAATGTTGCAAATGGGAATTTAGGGGAATAAGATCATGAATTTCTTTTAAACCTGATGTGTAAGGTGGAATGAGAGGTTTTGTAGATGAAGAAGGAATATCATGGGAAATGATAACCTTATTTCCTTTGTCAGGCTTATCCTTTTGGGGAGATTTGGTATGAACATCTTCATCATCTAAAGGTTCACCTTTACTCATTTCTATGTGAGGGGAAATTGTTGGCAATATTGCATTATAACAAACAATGAAAGATTGTTGGCATTTCTTAAGGATATTGAGAAGGTTGTTGATGATTATGGATATAACTGATTAAAGATGTTTTACTGTCTTGATATTATTATTTTGTCATTGATTTTCTAATTCAGTATGATGTTGCCATATCTTGAGAAGTATGATATGAAGATTATAAAGATGTCGGTAAAAGACACAGGAAAGAATATGGTGAATAAGGTATTCAATGGGCAACTACTACTGAGTCAGACAATGATGAGATCATGATGTTTTAGATTGTTTTAACATCATACATATGTTGTAAATTGTAAAGGTTAATACTATACTATGTTATCAAGCTAAGGAACCTAGTCGGTAAACCCTAAGGTTATCGCTATCGGTTAATGAAGGCGGAATGTCTACCGAGTGGAGTTTAGTATTCACCGAGTTGTTACCGATTTGTAACCGAGCTATAATAGAATGCATTAAATGTTTACATGCGGTATTTAATAAAGGAAGCTGATGAGCTGGAGCGGATTAAATGATTGGTAAGCTGTGGAAGAAGTTTGTTAATGAATCTAAGGCAATGGAAAGTCGGCATGAAGATCTACAACTCAGATTGAACCGCAATACCTTGGCACAAGTTCCAAGACTATTATGCAAGTTCCAAGGCGAGGTAAAACGTTTTCAGATCGAAAGATGCATTCAACCTGGACAAGATTGAAGATCTGATGGCTATCATTGATCATGGGAAATGTGATCAAGGAGATTAAGCGGTTACCTAATTGTTTATAAATAGGAAACTGTTGATAAACAATGTATGCGGGCAAGTGTATGCACAGGGATGCTACATAGTGATTACCAAGCACAGAAGCTTGAAGACCTGTTAGAATAACAGAGTATAGAAGCCCAACAGATAGACAAGATTAGTTCTATGTCTAGATTGTATTGAACAAATAGGAATCTGCTTTAGCATTTTAGATGTGAAGTTGCAGATAGATTTTTATTACTGTTATTTTGTGAAAGTGACAGAAAATCTCTTAACCGAGTGGACTTAACAGTCTTATATGTAAACCCTCTAGCAAGGTGACATTCTGATTGAATGTTTGAAATCCTTTAACAAGGTCACTTCTAACAAAGTGAAGATCCTAACAGATCTAAGGTAAATCCCTTAACCGGGTCACATCTAGCAATGTGTTTGTAATCTTTAACAGGATTTGCTTTTAACCGAGCATACTCTAGAAGAGTATATTTCTTAGTGGGTCCGAAATCCCACTGTGATTTTTCCCTATTTGGGTTTCCACGTTAAATCTGGTGTTATGAGGTTTATATTGTTCATATGCTTTTGAGTTTGCATGTTTAACAGTTTTGGTTACATTACTGATATATATGTTACCGAGGTTGAATATGATGTTTTTATGGAAGATTAAGTTTGAATGATTCACCCCCCCCCTCTCATCTTGTTGGCTATTGGATCTGTACTTATATTAAGTATCAAAACTAGCAGAAATATCATGAATAAAATGCATAACATCATCTTTTCTACATATACTTTGATGTTGAAGATAAGTCCTAGGAGAATAAGGAATGTCTAAAGATGTAAGAATGTTGATATTATGATTTTGCCCCCCTTGCTCAAGGGTATGTGTATAAGAAGAAGATGGGCCCATATTGTTTTCCAATGCTTTCTCTTTTTCAAAAAGATCATTGGTTGATATAGTAGCTCTCATCTTATTCACATAGGATACCCTAGGAGAGGTGCAAGAATTAGGGTTTCTTGAGTTGTGATCTACAAAAGCCTCAAGGTGATTAATACATGAAATGCATTTTGTTAATAACATCACCATAATGCAAGAAAAATGATATAACATGAAAGCTTTGAGATCAAATTGAAAAGGAAATGACTTTGAAATCCGAGCAACATAGTATGACCAAGTGCTATGAATGAGAAGAACTAACATGAAATGAAGAAAGCCATTATCAAACACATGATTATAATAAATATATGTTAAAAATAATGTAATCATATGTGATATAGCAAATAAATTTGATCCATTGATTGCCATTGAAAGTCTCTTAATTAAAATCTTCATTTACTTGCAAAGAAGATCTAAAATTAGGACCCTTTTATGAAAATTGATTTAAAAGTGTGGAAATTTGAATTTATATTCGACCTTAAGGTGTGCAAAAATTGATAAAGTACGCCAATTTTCTGGACTTAAGCAGAAAAATACGGTGAATTCTTACTCCTGAAATTTCGTGAAAAAAGTTAGGGACCGTGCGCAAAGTGCACTGGGTCTAACCATCTTTTTTTGAAATTTTCAAGGATGATAAAAATTATGATTTTATTGCGGAATCCAAAAAAAATAGCCGATTTGGAGATGTCTAGATCGGTCAAATTAGCAATCAAAGGTCGAAATAAGAGATTCTTGAAAATTAGGGTTTTGCTTTTTAACCACTTAATTTTTAGAATGAAAAGATAGATTTGAATTGCAATTTTGAAATAGAAATCAGATCTAAAACAAGCAATTAAAATGCTACACTTCACAAACTTAATTTTGTCAAAATTAAAAATTAGGGTTTTTATGTAATTAACCTCTAAATTTTGTAAAAAGATTAAACTTGGAAATGAAAGTTTGAAATTCAAATTGCAATAATTTAGATCTAATAATAAGAAATCGGAATTAGACTGTAAGACGTCGGGTTCACCAAAATGTAAAGTGGAAAATTGGGGCAACGTCTATCCAACACCAATATTGTACCATTGACCATATTTAATAATTAATTGAAAAATAAACATATGGTCTATTTTAATTATTAATTAATTACAAAACATGGTCAATGGTACAATATGGGTGCTGCTTAGACAGAGGTGAAAATTGGACCCTAGTGACTCCCCACCTAGGAGAGATAAAGGAAGTCACTAGGATGATTTTCACTTGGGAGAAACTTTACATTCAAAAGAGAGGCTTGAATCCACTAGATCCAAATCCAAGGGAAACAAGGAGATGAATCCCAAGTGGATTGCAAGGGTTGGAAAGTAATTTGCCCTCTTTTGTAGATAGATATGTTGACTTGTTGACTATGTAGAAAAGGGAGATAAAATAAATGAAATAAGGAGTTACCAGTTCGGGATCCCGCTGTAATTTTGGATCTGAGATATTTAGACTGATATGAATCTGCCCTGCAAATTTGGAGAAAATTCGTCAGGACCGTGTTGAAAGTGCACACGGTCCTTCGAAAAATCTGCGTGTCGAAAAGGGTTTTTCCGTCTCTGCAAATGAAGTCCAAACCTGCAATTACAGTTGCGTACATGCAACCTACACACAGAAAAGAAGGGAAGAAGGGTTGTCGATAGGGTTTTTCCTCAATCAAACCCCAGATGAGGAATCAACCTTGAAAGAAAGTAATTGCAAATGCTTAAATGTAAATCTAGGAAATGTATACCTTGTAGATCTGCAATTGATGATGATTTTTTTGCTTCTTGAATGTAATCACAAATATTGTATGAAATGGCATGTAACATGACAAAATCCTAACACACACATGCTTGCAAATGTATGTTGTAATGTTGCTCCAATGGATAAATGAAGAAGACACATGAAGAAGAGAAATTGGTGGATGCTTGAAGACTTGAATACTTGATGAAGACCTTTCGCTTGAATTTCACATATTTGCCCTATGTATCGCGATCATCTTTCGTATATCGAATAAGAGAATTGAATCTCCTTTTATACATGCCCAAGAGAATTTATTTTTATCCATCAAAGGCCAACAAAGAAAGATTACAATCCCTGAAGACGAAATTAAGCAAAAGGGGCCGCATGGACCCACTTAGGGCCTCCCTAAGAGGGAGGACAGGGGCATGGCACCCCTATCTTGCCCTATCTTGGGGCCCGGATAGGGTCTTAAGGCAGCATAAGGGTCACAATAGGAGGAGACTCGGGATGAAAGTGCAGAAAAAGGTCTCAGTCGAGAGAGAGAGAGATGCAGTCTCCTAGGTGAGGACCTAAAATGTGGTCGAAATTGTGGGGGTCACAATTTTAGAACACTACACAAATAATTATCACTAGTAAATGCATGTACCCTCTAAGTAATTATTCAAAGCATATTTTACTATTGGCCTAACCATATTCAAAGTATATTTTACTATCAACATAATCATAGTAAATACAATTTTTACATTACAAAAAAATATTACAAATAATTATTGCCAATAAATGCATGTACTCTCCAATATTATATTGCATTTACTCTCCAATATTATATTATTCAATGGTATGACATAGCCATGTTCAAAGTATATTTTACTATCAACATAATCATAGTAAATACAATTTTTACATTACAAACAATTATTATAAATAATTATTGGTAGTAAATACACATACTCTTCAATATATTATTCAATATATATTTTATATATTTTATCGTTGACATAACAGTGCAAGTGCTAGTAAATGCATCTACCCTTCAAATATACTATTCAATGTATATTTTACTATTAAAATAATCATGCAAGTGTTAGTAAATGCTAGTAAATGTATGCACCCTCCAAAATATTATTCAATGTATTTTTTACTATGGACATAACCATGCAAATATCCCTAGTAAATGTATGCACCCTCCAAAATATTATTCAATGTATTTTTTACCATTGACATAACCATGCAAGTATCCCTAGTAAATGCATGTACCCTCCAATATATTATTCAATTTATATTTGACCCTCCAATATATTATTCAATTTATATTTTACCATTGACATAACCTTGCAAGTGCTAGTATAGTAAATGCATGTACCTTCCAATATATTATTCAATTTATATTTTATTATTGATATCAATCTAACCATGCAAGTGCTAGTAAATGCATATACCCTCCAAAATATTGTGCTAGTAAATGTATATACCCTCCAAAATATTATTAAATAAGTGCTAGTAAATGCATATACCCTCCAAAATATTGTGCTAGTAAATGTATATACCCTCCAAAATATTATTAAATATATTTTTTTACTATAGACATAACCATTCAAGCACCCCACTCCAATGCAAAGGTCTCGCCCGAACTAGCAAATACATGGTCCCTCCAAAAGGCCGGACTAGTAAATGCATGGTCCCTCCAAAATATTATTCAATATAGTTTGTTAAAACTATAAACAACCATAGATGTATGTAACCTCTAATATTATTCAATATAGTTTGTTTAAACAACCATAGATGTATGTAGCCTCTCTAATATTATTCAATATAGTTTGTTAAAACTATAAACAACCAACCAGATCCAGATGTATGTAGCCTCTAATATTATTCAATATAATTTGTTAAAACTATAAACATTCAATATAGTTTGTTAAAACTATAAACAATCATAGAGCCTCTCTAATATACTATAACAAACTATAAACAATCATAGAGCCTCTCTAATATACTAATATAGTATATTATTCAATGTATATTTTACTATAGATGTATGTAGCCTCTCTAATATACTAATATAATATATTATTCAATGTATATTTTACTATAGATGTATGTAGCCTCTCTAATATTATCCAATATAGTATATTATTCAATGTATATTTTACTATAGATGTATGTAGCCTCTCTAATATTATCCAATATAGTTTGTTAATAACAAACTATAAACAAGATAATATAGTTTGTTAAAACTATAAACCCAGTTTCGAAGCGAGCCCTATCCCTCTATATCCTTCGGGAGGGATTAAGCCCCCACCCAACCCGACAGAGGAGATGCTCGAAGATAATATATGTATGTAGCCTCTCTAATATTATTCAGTATATTATTCAGTATAGTATGTTAAAACTATAAACAATCATAGACAAACTATAAACAACCATAGATATATGTAGCCTCTAATATTATTCAATGTAGTATGCTATTCTATGACAATTACTAACCAAATGCTAATTACTAACCATACAAATCTTAATTAGTAATTAGGAATACTTGAAACCTCATACCACCAAAATTTCCACTTACTATAAAATGTGATGTAAGATTGCCTCATATTGCTCCATGATAATTCAATTATGAAAGTTATTTACACAGGTCCAAGAAACATCATTCCATATACATAAGTTCGCACTTACCCCATGAATGGGTTTCAACATACATTATTACTGCAAGTAAAAAAGGGAAAATAAAGCATAGAAAACCTGCCAATAAAGGTGTCAATTGGATATTTATAAAAAACAGAAAAGAAAAGTGCCAACTGGGTCTTCTTCTCTGAATTTATTGTAAAGCCACCAAATACTCCAAAAGAAGAACACAGAGTTAATATGTGGGGCAACAAACTTCAGCTAGTAATGGAATTTCCTCTGCGTCAAGAATCTCATCCACTCTGGTTGCACCAGAGACACATAACAAGTAAGAAGAAGCAAGATTATGCACATGTTTTGTATTGAAGAAAACAATATAATTTGGCATGCACTCATTCATCACCGTCAGGGTGAGATATCTTAGAGATATCAAACCCAATGTCCTTGAATGTTATCATATCATCCCCATTTTCCTCTTCCTTCAACTTCCATTTCTTCTCCATCTCCTCTGCTACATTCTCACTCTTTTCCTGCACTTCACCGTATTCTGCACCGCCACTTTTGGGTGCAAAAGATGACTCCCTTTCATCTCCATCTCCATCTTCTGCCTTTGTATTGAGTGGGTTAGCAGTAAATTTAGCAGCAGCAGAGTTGAGGCAAAGAGGAAGAACCGAGTCCATACTGGGGATGGTGCCCACTAAGACTCTCGTCAATAAACCACTCTTGTTGCTTCTCATATGATGCATTTTCTTCTACTCCTTGTGATTTTCACAGAGTTATGGATAACGTTGAATGCTGAAGCTGACTTGAGTTGTCTTTTATATACTCCTGTTTGCTATGTGATGTTCATGCCTGATGACACGTATGGTGGAAGAATTTTGGGTCTCCAACGAGGGCTGTTTTGTAATTGTAAAGGTAAGACATGTGGATCCAACTGGATGACGTTGCAGATGATTGAAACCCATCTTGTTAGGAGGTAAGTTAGAGTCAATAACTTCATCTGCTTCCTCCTCCTCACTCCCATCAATTTAACTTCCTATCTTTATCGATAAGCCCTTCACTTTTGCCCCATTCTCTTAGCCAAACGACACATATGGCTACTTTTTGGCTCACACATCACTACTACTAGAAGAAAGAGACATAACAAGAGCCTAGCTTAAATGTTGATGGGTTAGTACTTGAATTAGAAATCACATTTTGGTGTGTAATGAGTATGTTGAGAAGGTGTGGAAAATTAATTATCAATTTTTATTTTTTTAAAGTTTTTTATATTTTTCTGTAATTTATGAGATCAATTGAAAAGACATTAAACAAATGATGAAGTTTCGATGGACAACTGACTACTTTGGATTGACCATGCATCCACTTATATTAACTTTATAAATTATAATAAAACTCTCTCTCTCTCTCTCTCTCTCTCTCTCTCTCTCTCTCTCTCTCTCTCTCTCTCACACACACACACACACACACACACACACGCGCGCGCGCAGAGTTTATGTACCAAGTGGCACCAATTAGATGTGCATTCATAATGTGTAGATCATTTGATTCTACTAATTAGTGTAGGCTCCATATCTTCTTACCTAAAAATTGACAAGCAAAGTCCCTAGCATATGACATTCAAAGCTTGCTAGCATATATCTAAGTGGTGATATATGAGTCAAGTTGTAGCCAATACACCAATAATGATGTTAACATAGGTTGACACCTAGTATGGTGATCATACCCGTGATAAATTTTTTATCAATACTAATAATTTTAATGGAATATTGAATTATTTGTAATTGACATACATGTATGTCCATGTCATAATTTTTTAGTGTCATATATGCACTATCCTTTAGTGCTCTCATCCTTTTATCCTTTTCAAGATAGAAGATATCCAAACAATAAAAAACAAAGGGATAATTAATATGGAATTTACTTTTTCATTTGCTGAAGCAAAGTTTGCATAACCACTTGGAAATATGGGGTTAAGAATGACACTATTCTCCAATAATCTCACTTTGGTCAATGATTTCTTTATTAAGTGTACTTTCCTTTTAGCGAAAGTAGATTGATAGGCTTAATTGAGTGTTACTTTTAAATGGATTTTATTTTTTAATATAGATTAGTAGTATTAATTACAACACCAATTAGCCAAAATTAAGCACAACTGTTAGTTTTTCATTGTTGCTTCTTGGTAGTTGTGTGCTTTTTAATTCTTTTTTTGTTACTATTATTCTTCTATGCTTAGCCTTGTGTTTTTTGGATTCTCATCGATCTTATAAGTTTAAGGGGAAGGAATTCTTGCATAACCTTTGAATTTGTGTGTTAAATCGTTTAGACTTCTGAATTGTATCATTTCGAGGTCTTTAAATCCAATTGCTAGATCAAATTAAGTAAATACATCAACGTTCTACACTAAATATAACTATGCATTAAAATGTGGTGCCTTTGAATTGTTGTTCTAATTGCACTTTAAGTAGTGTAGGTTTCATGTTATAAAGCTTCATTACTTCTTGCCAAAAAAATGGTGGGTGAAGTCCTTTGTAGTTGATGCATCAATAAGGACCTCAAAATAGGTTGACATGTAGGTATGGTAGATACCATATAGAATAGACTTGATCTTTTCAAAATATTTTTAATGTGAAGCTATGTTGCATTGTATGTTTAAACTTGCACTAATACAATTTTGTGATGGTCAAGATGGACCCTTCTTTTGTAATGAGATGAAATGTTCATAGTTTCAAGTATGTTAAATTATGGGTCATTGGTGTCTCAACACATATGTAGTAGAAGAATTATTATCTATCAAGATATACATGATCTACATGCATTAGAAGTTATTGATATCAAAGCAACTCGTAGGCAAGCAGTGACCATGAAAGTAGATCCGACTTGTTATTTTGAAGAGAAAGTGTCTCTTTAATATAAATTTCACTTTTTATTTGTATTTGGTTTGTTGTTACTAGGAGATCTCACAATAGTGTGTCCCCTTTTCAACCAAAGCGGGGCATTGAAATCAACATTTTAACCAAAATTTCACATGATGTCACCCATAGAAATTAAATCATTAAGAATTTGATGATAGTATCATCTAGTAAATTTTCAGATTTCATGTATAGATTTAATAACTTGTGAATGTTTATAGTTAGCTATATTTTTTAAAAAGTGATATTTATTCCATACCACGTAACCTTTTTAACAAAAAAAATTAAAATATAAATTCTTAAATATAGATCGGGAACACAAATATCTAGTGGGAAGATATTTTTATAGTTTTTGATGCACATTTAATTTTGATTAATTTTTGAAGTGAGATTAATTATAATTTAGACATAGCTTTATTCTATGTTGCGTTAATATTTTTATATATCCAAATTAGTCTCTCTTTTTTTGTTGAAACAAAGGACATCAATCCCTAGTGCATATATATTTTCTAGTTTTTTTTCTTCTTATTTTACTATTTTTCATGCGTGAAATAGAGACCTTGATGTTTAGTGAAAATTTGTATTCAGAAGAAAATAAAAATAAATATAATAATCAAATTGAATATATTCAAAATAATGTTTTTTAAAAGACTTACTTTTAGGGTTACGATTCTATAAATTATCTTGTCATGTTGATTCCATTTTCTAGTCTAATCCAAGGTTTGAAACAAAATTTTTTTAAGGAAAAACTAAGAATCAAAGTAGAAAGACCCATCTAAGTGCCTTCATTTGAGGATATTTGAACAAAGGTTTTGTTCAAAGAAAAACATTCAAACAAAGGTATTTGTCAATTTTTTCTCTTCAATAATGCAAATTTCTAATGTCCCAAAAGCGGGTCACATTATTGTGGATCTACCCTATTAAAATCCATGCAACATAGAAAGAGGAGTATAGAAAGAAAGATAGAGCACGAGAGACAAAAATATATAAAGGGAAAGAGAGATAGAGAAAAGTAGGAGAGAGGGGGAAGAGAAAAAGAGAGATGAAGGAGACAAAGAGATATATCTAGAGAAAAGTAGAGAGAGAGAGAGAGAGGGGGGGGGGGGACATGAGACAAAAATAAGAGATATAAAGGGGATGGGAGATATAGAAAAAAGAGATTGAATTTTAATCAACTATTTTGTGCCAACAATCCAAAGATGTCACTTGTCCATGAAGATATATCTTTCTACCCATCAAGTTCTCTCTCTCTCTCTCTCTCTCTCTCTCTCTCTCTCTCTCTCTCACACACACACACACACACACACACACACACACAATATATATATATATATATATATATATATACCCTTTCTCTTTTTCCTATCTCCGCATCTCTCTACTTTCCTATCTCTCTTCTTTTTGTCTCTCTCTTCCTCCCTCTTCTATCCCTCTTCCTCTTTATACTTCTTTGTCTCCCTCTCCCTCTCCCTCTCTATAATCTTCTTTAAGAAAACATAATTGGTAGTTGTGAAGCCAAATTCCAAAACTTGTCTTGTGATAATGCGCATATATAGTTGAGGGAAAAGATTGAAAAAAAGAGGTTAACAATGGAAGAGGATTGGAAACTAACTAAAGTAGCGTGGATGAATTGGTTATACCTTGAATATTTATACAACAAAGTCACTCAATTTAGGCCCACATATTTGAGATTTACCAGAATGACAAGAAGGAAGTTGGATGAAACAACAGTTGGGAAGCTCACAAAATCTTTTCAAAAGATTATTGACAAGATTAGAAATTATAGAGAAGGCATCATTAATTTATATATCAAAGGGCTTGGATTACTCGGTTGTTGTTACTTAGTACATGTTATTGTCACAAAGATATCTAAGCCTTGAGTTGGCACAATGTTCTTGGGTAAAGGATGCAACTTCTTATGGGTACAAGATCAAAGACAATTTGCAATTTGTCATGATTGATCACTTTGGCATTAGAATCTTGGAGAATCCTGATTGCAATTGCTTGAGGACAAGCATTTTGGGGAAGGGGGGACTTGTCATGTCCCCTTTTTCCAAAAATAGAAACTTGCTAAAATATTAAATTCCCACTATCTAGAAATAGTAAGTCAAGGCCACAGGATAGTTTGGGAAAATATATTACTTTAATAATTTATATTTTTAATGCAAACCAATATTCTTGAAAAAAACAAAATTAAATTATTGTTCTCATTTGGTGGGCATAGGTTTTTAGAAGTTTTCTTGACATCCCTGGGCAATTTTGGTAACTAGTAGCTTTAAAATAAAAGTTGGCAAAAATGATCAGTTTCATATCATGCAAGTTTCCTTCATTTAAATTAGTGGGATTTGGGTGCCCAATTTAAAATTTTCAATTTGAATTCCATATATTAAGATATTTGGGCATTTGGATGGCATTCAAAATTTGGCTATTTGGTTTGAGCTTTGGCTTGAAGTTCTTTAGTGTTTGATAAACCAGCGGAGAAGGAGATTGTAGAATGGGATGTTTGAAAGTTTCCATGTGATCTAAAGGCGAGAGTCAGAGGATTAACATGCTTTCTAAGGACAAGTTTCAAGAAATATTATTGTATAATCTCATTCAAAGATTATCATTGTGCTTAAGGAATCAGTAGTTTTCATAGTTTTGGCTTGCAGGTGTTTGTGGGGTATTTTATAGTGTTGTATTGAGTATTTTGTGTCGCAAAGGTTTATTGGTGGTATGAGGTTGTGGTTTTGCTGATATTTTATTGTATTTTCTTTATTTCATGTATCAAGATGTTTTGGTGCAAGTTTGGAAGGGTTTCAGAAGCTTACTTTGCAATTTCAAATGTTTTGCACATGTTGTGTTCATCTTGTTTGGTGTGGATTCATAATTTAATTTATATTGCTTGTTATTGCTATTAATGTTGTGATATTTCTATTATAGCAAACCTTTTTATGAATCCAAATCTGAAATATAAATAATATAAGAAGTTTGGTGTTTTGGGTATAAAATTTGTTCAATTGTGTGCATATAAATTGCAATAAATTTGTTATATGTTTGTGGGTTTGGAAGAAATCGTCAAAGTGATTTAAAGAGATTCGAAAAATATTATTTTAGATTTTATTTGCTATATATCCCTAAATTAAAAATAAATTATTAAAATATGTCATTCAGGACATTACAATTTAATTGATCCCCTCTTGCAAAGCAACATGTGTTCTTATTTAATAGTACCAAGAGTGTCCTCAAGAAAATAATAAGAACATAGATTTAAATTATCTTTTCTACCTATAAGGCTTGATTTGGAGGCACCACTTGAGGACAACTCAAATATTTTTTGTTATTTCCAAAAGACAAGAAACCATAATGCTAGATATTCTCTAGAGATGTATTGAATGCTACAACTCAACATTTTCTTAATCAAACTATGAAAGGGCTTTAATTAACCTTTAACATCTTCAAGATGAGCTCAATGGAAACTCTATGACAAGATATATTCAATATGAACCCACTTGGGTTGAAAGAGTATATACATTTAATGATTGCATCCTTGTGGAGTCCAAAATCAATAAAGAACGAGTGAAAAAGAGGAGAGATCATGAAAGAAATCCATGGAAGGAGCTTCCTATAGAATCTTGTTTTCAAGAGCCAATATTTGTCCCTTCATTCATAAATTAAGAAGACTAGAGTTTTTGTTTACCTCAAAGGCATTGCTTGATTTCTATAATGAAAAGGAACAACCATTGTGTTAATTATAGAAAAAGTTGCACGAGTATATCACATGTTCCCTAAGGAGGATAAGGTCTCCAAAGTATTTGAAAAGAAAAAGGATGAGTTCAACCATTCCTACCAAGCAAAACAACAATGATTGTGCCATGAAAGATGAGGCATAAAATGTTTTTTTGTATCAAAGGATTGTTCAAGAAACCTACATAGGACTAATGTGAAGAAGGTCAAACCAATCAATCTATTCAAGTGATGGCTATTGAAAAACGAAGTCTCTTCCAAGAGGTTGATATATTTTAGCATCTATAGCTCTATTGATAGGAGATCAATGTTTTTTTCTCCATGAAGTGATTGCAACTTCAAGTTTGTTGGATTCTATAAGTCTAAATGGTAAAGGATTTCAATTGTCACTCAATGTTGATACTTTTCTTTCTAGTGGTAATTAAGGGTCATAGTTGAATGAAGAACATTTCCTTCTATTTGAGGATAATTTAGCTTCAAAATCTCAATTTTGATTTACGAATGAAAATTTGTATCCCTGACTTGGTATTTTCTTGCAACACCTTAAGAGTGGCTTTGAAATGAATTCATCCTTTTAGGGTTTGAATCATCCTCATCCCCATCTTCAATATATCTCATGTACATCAATTAAGAACTAAGAGTTGAATATACAATGGTTATCAATCAGTTGGTACCATAATTGGATATCACAAAAGGGGAAGGCCATTAAGAGAATAATGGACAAAGGGAGTAAAAAACTATCACAATTCTTGACGACATGCTAAATCTAAAGGATTTAGGAGGGTATCTTGAGAAGAAAACAAATTATCTCAAACTAGAGATAAACTTCAACGAGGAGGAAGATTTCCATAAATTGCAAAACATTTAAGAATTTGTACTTGAGTTTTCTCTACATGATTTTATACATCATCTTGAACCATAATCTTCATGAAAATATTGCTCAAAACTAATTTATGGAACTATGTTGCCATAGTTGGATTCCCAACTCAAATATAGGATTGTTAATTTTCTTAGCAAGTTATTGATTTGTATAGCAAATGTATTTCCTATTGTTTTCATAGGTAGGTGTTCCTTTTCGATGTTCATCTTTCAATAACTCATTTCCCTTTTTTTTGTTGTTATTTTTTGTTCAATTAGATTAGTTGTAAGGTAGGTGTTTTTGAAATAGGCTCAACTCTATGTCCATACTTGGTTGTTGTCTTTCCTTGTCAAGATTGGCCATCATTGTCTGCTAACCAAATTCAATATGTGACATCCTTAATCAATTTGCAAGGTTGTCATGTCATAGTCTTTATTCGTTGACTAACAACTTTTATAGAATGGAGGTTACAATTATTTGATATGAAATAATGGTGAAATTTACAAGTTGTCAATGTCATCAACAAAGAAAGACAAGTGGAAAAATGGCTAAGTCATGGAAGGGACACATGTTGCTATTGTTTGTCCAACAAAGGTACCCAAAAAAACAAACTTAGCAAGGTTCGACCATTTGAAAGGTTTGTCTAAAATCTTTAAATCAACTAAATCATTATATTTCTATGTTAGACAGACATTTGAAGTGGCTTCACAACATGAAAATTCCATCCATGATCTTGAAATTGGCTCACGAGGCCAATATTTCTACCTTGGCTCAAGTGAAAAAAGTTCTAACTATATTAGTGGCAAATATTTCCACCTTCGCTCAACCATTTAAAAGATTTTCCCAGCTTAAGTGTCAAAAAAATTTCTGCTTAGCTTGAGTGGCAAATATTTTCCTAGACTTGAGTGATTAAACGTACCACCAACTTAAGTGACTAAAAGTTTCAAATGTTAGACAAACATTTGAAGTGGCTTTACAACATGAAAATTCCACCCATGATCTTGAAATTGCCTAAGTGGCCAATATTTCTACCTTGGCTCAAGTGAAAAAAGTTCCAACTATATTAGTGGCAAATATTTCCACCTTCGTTCAACCATTTAAAAGTTTTCTCAGCTTAAATGTCAAAAAAAATTCTGCCAGGCTTGAGTGACAAATATTTTCAAATATTTTCCTAGACTTGAGTGAGTAAGTGGCTAAAAGTTTCGCATATATAAATCATGGTTGAACATGTAATAATTTTGCCTCACCTCAAAACTTCACCTAACAAGGTACGCAATTGCATTGGCTTAGCCAATTGAAAAGTCCAGCATACATCTAAAGTGGTGAATACATTTCAATTTTCTGCCCAACTCAACTACTTCTAGGGAAATTTTCAACATGGTGCGCCACTATCACAAATGCACTAGAGCCTTCTAAAAAATAATTAATGTCATCATGAATTCCAAATCAACTGACACCTACAGTTTGCTTAACCTTAATAAATTAGTAATTACTCATTATTGCAATTGCAAAGAGGATCAGTTGTTTGTTTATAAGATATATTGCAAAGAGCATCAGTTGCTTGTTTAGTAATATGATTGATATTTGGTTTCTGTTTGAACTTCACTTGGTGCAATTGCTTGAAAAGCTTAGATTGTTTATCCAGACTTCATCTGCTATAACTGAGTTGTTGTCATCATTACGATGCCAAGTCCAATGTGCATGAGTTGCATTGTAAATCGTAAGCTCACCATGTCCAAAGCTTGCTTCTCGAAACAGTGACCATTGAGGTTGTGGGTCCAGGAACCTGTGGAAAATTAATCAAGTATGACACCCATTATCCAGAAAAACAAACAGAAAGTACAAAAAATCATATCAATATTTTCACATACTGTGTGGAAAGGCCTTCTGGACTTCCTCCATCCCCTATGGTTATATGCAAAGCTCCGCATGGATTGATTGCATCCATGTAAACTCGAGTCTGAAACAAGGCATACAACTTAGTCGAGCAATAAGGAAACAACAATTGTCTATGATATTGGTGCAGAAAATAGCCAACCAAAGCATTATACAATACTTACAAAGCGTTCATAGGCATGGACATGGCCAGCAAAGACAACATCAACTTTTGCAGCATAAAGTAGTGGCTCCATGGCTTTCTTCGCCTCATCACCTTCACCTTGATGAGCAGCATTGCTGTTATACCAAGGGGTATGGAAGAGCACAAGAATCCATGGTGTTCTGGTTCTATTTACACTTGAAAGGTCAGCCTGCGATTTCCAAAAGTTAATGAATGCTTGAGTTAACTTTTATCTAACGACTGTGTTCACATTCCATATGATATTGTCTGGAAGATGTAATTAACAAGCCTATATATTGATACAAAGTATGGAAAAGTAGAACCTGGAGCCACTCATATTGGTCTGAATACTTTCCATTGCGCGCATACGAGCCAAGCATTATTATGTGTACTCCTGTAACGTCAAAGGAATAATAGAGATTTGAACTTGATCCACTCTGCTCAAAAGGCATTTGCCATCGTGCATTATAAGCAATAAATGGCTCTGTTACAACAATGGGTACAGTCTCAGTTTCATGATTTCCTTCTGTGACCATCCATGGCCTTGTACTTGCCAAAGGCTCTACCAGCTTTCCAAAGGAATCCCATAACGGCTGCTGGGTATCTGCATATGAAAGACCACCTGGCAACAGGAAGACATCATAGTTTGTCTGTTGAATGTGCTGTAAAGTTGAATTTGTCCACTTAGTCTGTCCTAGGTCGCCTGTTGCAAATCCAAGGAAAAAGACATTACATTGGCTGTTTAAAGCTAAATTACGGAATATTTAAAGGTTGCATATAAGAAACGTATATATATATATATATATATATATATATATATATATATATATATATAAAATAAAAATATACACATATACAAGCTATTATTATAAAAAAATATTTTACATAAATGAAAAAGCATGAAATTTTATATATATTTTCATTAAAAAAATTTATTCTGAAACATTAGTGGAAGATAAACATAAATTATTTTAAGATATTGCATTTTGCATGAACCGTAGATATTTATATTAGGAGATAAATTATTAAGATATTGCATTGCATGAATTGTAGATAATTATATTGAAATATTTTGCATGAGGCTGTATAATTATTGTTAGTTAAAGTTATATATTTAATGTAACTAACATGACTTAGAAAACTATAATCTGCATCTACTAGTTAATCCAAAGTTAAGCCATGAAACATGCAATTTCACATGCCAAAAAAAATCAGTCTGTCAATGTTAAATCAATAAAAAAACAATTACTTTACTGTCAAATCTGTTAAAAACATTTACTTTACTGTCAAACCTGTTAAAAACAATTACTTTACTGTCAAACCTATTAAAAACAATTACTTTACTGCACTTATAATAGAAAACAATTATTTTACTGCACTTATAATGGAAAACAATTATTTTATGACAAATCGAAAACAATGGAAAACACCTGTCAAAAGAATTTCCCTGCAGAAACAGCCATTAGAAACGAGAAACGCGTTTCTCGCGTTGAAACGCGAAACGACCGTCGCGTTTCTGGCAACTAAGGTTTAAAGGCACCGCACCAGCTTTGGAATATTCACAGAACAAATTGTTGAGCCAAACTTAACCTTTAATTAATCTAGAAGGAATTACAGCCATATTTGGTCAATTGTTAGAAGGGAGATCAGGAAAGAAGCCAGCTCAAGAAGACACGGAAAGGAGGAAAATTAGAAATATTTCTATTGAAGTCATGTAATTTCTACAGTCCATAATGTTAACATTATTCATTTCAGGATTGCACAGTAATATTCTTCACCATCAATGTTTAGGATCATGATCCATCATTAGGATGAAAGCAACAGTTAGAGAGCAGCAATAGTTAGGATGAAAGCAATATTCCTCTTACCCACAATTGCAAAAGTTATTGGAAACTGCAATGGTGGTGTTTTGAATTTGTACTCTGGACCAGAAGTTCCACAGCGATAGTAATAATTTGTATTCGCATCCAATGGCCCAATTGTAACATCATAAATCGGGCCAGATTTATAGCCCAAGTAAGAATAAGAAGTATTTCCTCCCTTAGCTGAATAATTATATACTCCAGGCAATGTTCCATACTCGACTATTGACAGCACACCGGTATCATTTGTTAACCATGTTACTCTCATTTGATTCTGTCCCGACAAAGAAATATGTACCTGTAAAGTATGAAAAATATCAGAAGCCCTTCTTGGTCAAAAGTGAGATGTTATATTTTTATATCGTTCTTTCCAAATTATAATATGAACAACAGAATCCTTTTTAACTTTACAAGAATACTAATTAAATGCTTCGGAGGATTCACCCAAGATTCACTACGCTGATAGAATCAGTTCGATTTTCCATACAATAAAATGGAACACACTAGTTATAATTTCATTGAGATCAAGGTTAACCATTGACCGGGAAAGTTATAGGACAGGGATGGCTCAACTTTGGTGTTTGGTAACTGGATATTAAAGCAAATGAGTTGAATCTCTGATCTGTAATTAGGATAACATTCCATCCTTAAATCTCCAACACGGTTAGCATGTTTAGGATGAAATTATGATATATATACTGCTATGCTCATGTTTCTTGTTTGAAGGGGAGTCTAGAACTACAGAAGATGAAGGATAGAAATTTGAGCAAGTAAAATATAACAAAAGTCACACAGAGCATGACACAAATTTACCCTGGAAAAACCAAATGTGGGAAAACTCTGGCAACTTGGACCTGTGCATCCTTATGTCAGGTGAACTCAGCAAGAATTAGAAGCCTATTGCTCCCAAACAACCTCAAAAAATATCGTAGGACTGAATTAGGGTAGAGGACCTAGTAGTTGAGCATGTTCTAAAACTTCTGATAATATTTGTTGATTTAATGCCCAATATTTTTAATAATATAACACTAGTAGTTGTGACTTTAAAGTTGTTAGTGTTGATGAGTACTCATTATAGAATGAAATATAGTCATTAGATCTAAAAAGCAACAAATCATGTGATGCCATATAAGTGCACCAATAAAACATGACTTAGCGCACAACTACTGGTCTAACCTTTTTTGGGGGCCTTTTTGGACACCTCAACGAAAAGCATACTGAGTGGCATCATATTTGATGATGTGGACCTGGAACCTTAGTTATAAGTAGGGGACTTGCTAAGTAAACTGCTTTAAAAATTGGGGAATTGATTTGAAATTATCACATAGGATTTTGAGAGGCATGAAGTTAGGGTGCTCAACTGCTGGGTCCTCTCCCTTAGCGATAGTAAAAGATTCTCATAAGGTTTCCTTGCTTTAAAAATTGCTCAAACAATATATTTATCCCCTACTCTCAGCCGTAGAAGTATACAAGACTGCATTGTGCTTATTTATACACAATTTGGGTTACAGAACACAGCATGTAATAAATAAATCTTCTATCCTGCTTAAGGGAAGTAATGCCCAAATTTATAAAAAGTAGTACCAATTTCCAAGAGGGGCTTTCCTGATGGCCAAAGCGACTGATTCTTCCAGACATTTAAAAATTAAGATCTTAATTAGGACAAATTTCACATGAAGCACTGTAAGGCTACTTTAGAAAACAGAAAAAGTGAATAAAAACCTTATTTCTGGTGATTGTGAATTCACTAACAAGCAATGAAATATATAGTCAGAGAGAGGTGGGTGACGGAAAGGTGGAGAGAGAAGGGAAGGACAAGAGGAAGAGAGCGGGAGAAGGAGAGCAAAAGAAATGGGTAAGGTGGGGAAAGGGGCAGAGATGAGGGAAGACAAGAAACAAGGATGGCCAAAGGCAGGACAGGTTCTCCGTATGGAACTAAAAAAAGTGCCTAGTTATTTATAGGTTAGAGAAAAAGCCACATTTTTAATGATACCAAAATTTATATTACTTTTACATTAACATTTTTTGAGGAGAGAATCATTAACAATCAACATAACTGTAGAAATCACCCTCTCCACAAGAGATGAGTGAGCCACATCAAAGCCAAACATAATCACAGCTTTACAAATATCAGGCAATGCCACAAAGAAGAGAACATAGAGAAAGTAGCCAAATTCATATCTAGAATAACTGTCATAAAGCCATCAATTATGCTTAGTGTGCAAAGCAAACAATACCTATTGTATGCCTTACCAGCTAATTTATTATAAAGATAAGTTATAAATGCAAAAATAAACACAAGAAAAAATGCATCACATATGGAAACAAACAAAGGACCAACATGACTTGTCTGTGCGTTCAATGCATTGGATTCATTACAGTGCCAAAATCAGGCACTAAGAAGATAAAACTTGTCCATTTCATCAACAGAGAAACAACATAACAACCAAAAGATTGGTGAAGCACAAAATATTGAGTCTCCTCTTTATGACTATATAAATGCATATAGCGAGCAGCTTAATTGTTAGAACTAGCGAAAAAGGCCAGATCCATGTCTCTCTCAAGCAACATATAGATATCTAAATCAAATTTTGATTGGTGGATGTAAATCTGCAGTCAAGACTATTGATTTCCATCTACAGTTAACCATTGATATTCAGGATGCCAGATCAGACACATCTATCCCATGTCCTAAACAACTTGAGCAATTTCTTGGGACCATTACCTATCAATAAATTATAGCTTCAAAATGGGTACCATGATCATCTAACAAGATAACTTCAAAGTTTCCATATCACACCTCCTTAAGGTTATAACAACTAAGCTCACCAAGTCAAATTTTGGGGAAGCCTTCCAATCTCAAATGAGTTTGGATCAACTTTTGAGGCTAATCTTATTGCAATGAAACTAGGCAAAAAGTATAGATTTTTTACACTAACCGAATGAGAGAAACAATGTAAGTAGAGATAGATCTAAATAATTTCAACAAAAATGAGAAAAACAAAATACAAGATACACCTTAGGAAAACCCTTCACAAGAAAAAAGAAAACATCAAAGGAGCACAATTATGTATTAATCACAACTACCAGATTACAACACACGCTCATAGCATCTGTCATTCACTGGAGAACTTCAACCTATGTGGAGAAATGCTGGCAACATAACCCCTACAATCTACAAGCGTACAAACTTCATTTCAAACATCCAATATATAGACCAAAGAAAACTAAAAAACAGTGAGGGACTTCCAATGCCATGGGCCAAACCAATGGGCCCAATTTGGTTTCTGTTGATGTGTCTTTTGTACACGACCAAACACAGAATAAAATACCTAAAGGTACCTTGTCCTCTCTTGAATAAAGCTTCCCCGAATGCTGAAGATCTCGGAGAAGGATCAATCGGAGTAGTTCCAAGGTTCTGATTGTAGGTTCTCTACGTGTGGATAAGCTCTTGCGGTATGATGCGATTTTGCTAGAATCACAAGGGGACTTACATTCGATGACCTGAGCGTCTAATTTGCTTTGGATATCACTGGAACGTGGGTCTTTACTGATCCTTGATTTTTTTTAAACGGAAAAGGATAAGGGTTGGAGAAGGATCTAATTCTAACACTAAGAATGTAGGAGCAATGGATGACCTTTGATGAAACTTTAACTAAGTCTTGCTTTGACATGCTTGGATCATCTCCAAAAGGTTAGTGCGATCTTCTAAGGAAAGCTTTATGATGTTCAGATCACCGCTACAAGCATAGACACCGTTAGGTTGATGCATATCAATGAAGAAGCGATAATTGAAGTTAAGCTTAAGCTGAATGATTCCAGTTGACTATGCAAGGCAAGTTTGCAATCAACAAACCGCTAGTAGTATGGATATACAAATTTCACCATTGATCATACAAATTTCTTCTATTCATCTAATAACATGAAATTAAATTTGAGAAGTATAGAGACCATGCAAATTGTAGAATCGACACAGAATTCACCATTCCTTCAATGAAGTTTACATGTCTTTTGCAACAATCTCTTGGCAACAATATTTGCGTTCTCTTTCTACTCTACTCTAAAATGCTATCTACTATTGAGCTACTAATTATTGACTATCTCTTTTGCTAACTCCCTAACTATTAACTAATCTCTCACTATTAACCTTTACAAATGAAGAGCCAGGGCTTTATATAGAGAACCCCTTTACAAATTGATGGCTCTGATTGACTTAGAATCAATGGCTAGGATTACAAGATAGAAACCCTAATTAGGGTTTGTTCTAACAAACTTCCTTAGCCAATGAGAAAATTACATTCTAGGAGTGAGGACCAATAGGAAGCAAGGGTAGGTACACCGAAGTTTGTGTCGTCCTTGATAAATTAGGTTAATTGAATCTGGACATGCTGAGGTGGACCAATCCGACTAGAGGAAAAGTGACTGGGATGCCACCTTGTCTGACGTTTGTATCTTGGTTGATCCTCCTTTGTCTTTGATGTGAATAAAGATGCACTCCTTGATCTTCTATGTGCTTGATAAGCATACCTCGCCTTGAAGTGTTAGTAAGGTCATTCTTCTTTGTCATCATGTGGGTCTTTTGTGTGGTAGAATGGAGTCTTTTGAGGCTAGCCTGGAACTCTTCGAACACTTGTAGTCTTCCAACGCTTCAAAACACCTTGAGTCCTCCTCCATGCCTTTGAAGTGTCCTTGATAATGATGGGCTTAGAATAGGTCGTCCTTGTCCTGGCCTAATTTTCTTCCATTTGCAGAACAAACCAAAAGGTGATTAAGTACAAATAAATTCATTCTAACATAGCATTTCCTTTCATATCTTTGACAAGAAGGCATTAGAATGAAATTCGCTCAAGATCCTCTCCAGGGATAGGCCCTACAATAAAATTCGCTCTCAGGAGCGAAATTTTGCATTTTAGGCTTAATTCACATTCCTTTAGCCTTAAACTTCTCTTGACCTTTGAATCGCTTTCTCCTGAAGACATCATTTATTTGACCCCCAAAAAGACCAAAAAAAAGGATTTCGCTTTGGACCTAGGCCAAGGACAGGACCTATGGAGAATTTCACTCTGGACCCTTTGGAAGGGTCAGGAGCGAAATTTGCATTCTAGGACAAAATATTCACATTTTGTGACCACAACTTGATCAAATGCATGCCTAAGGATGCCTCTAATCTCAATAAACACTAGGTTTGATGCAAAATTGGGAGCAAAATAGAGGTTTTAAGGATTTCGCTCTAGACCCTTTGGAAGGGTCAAGGGCGAAATTCTTCCTTAGACTCAAATTCTATCATTTTCTTACTCCAAGTTGCCTCCCAAGACAAGCACATGCTAGCCTTCTCTCCACCAAGGCCTAGGAATCCATATCTTAGTCTTCATCAAGAACAAACTAGGTGATTTTGAAAATTTCGCTCCTGACCCTTCCATTTGCTTGTTTTCCTTCACCTAGATTCATTCTTCATACCTTGTTTTCCTTTAACACTCAACTTTGGATCCCTCTCTCATGAAGGCAATACCTGTTTGACCCCTAAGAAGGCCTGAAAGGAGAAATTCGCTCCAAATCATGGCCAAGGACAAGACCTTTAGAGAATTTCGCTCTAGACCCTTTGGAAGGGTTAGGAGCAAAATTCAAGTTTTAGCTCAATTCCTTCACATTTGGTGATCACAAGCCATTCAAAGGCATGCTTAAGGACATCTTCAAGTTCAATTCATCCTGATCAATGCTTGGCTCAACACAAAATTGGGAGAAAAGAGAAGGTTTTGAGGATTTCGCTCTGGACCCTTTGGAAGGGTCAGGAGCGAAATTCATGTCTTGAGCTCATTTCTTCATTTTTTCAACTCCAAATTACCTCAAAAGGCAAGGACATATCACTTCACTTCCATCCACGCCATAAAAACCAAGGATTTGACCTCCTCCAAGGGGAAAATAGGTGTTTTCAAGAATTTCGCTCTGGACCCTTTGGAAGGGTGAGGAGCGAAATTCAAGTTTTAGGACAAAATCCTTCACCCCTTCACATCCCATCACTTCAAAAGGCAAAGACATGTTAATCCACTTCCAAATATGCCCAAGGAACTAAGATGTTGGTCTAAACAAGGAAGAAAATGAGGTTTATGGAGAATTTCGCTCTGGACCCTTTGGAAGGGTTAGGAGCGAAATTCTTACTTGGGCTGATTTCTCACCTTTTTCCTCCCTTCCTTGGCTTGGATATAACTTCTTAGGCCTCCTTCCATCATGATCAAGTGAATTTGTTCCTCAAGTTGGCATCTAGTTCAAGATTTTGTGAAGAAATAGGGTCTTATATGAATTTCGCTCTGGACCCTTTGGAAGGGTCAGGAAAATTTGCATTTTGGGTTTGATTTCTGACTCCGTTTCCCACATTTCTTCATTTAAACAAGTGAATTGCCTTCAATAATACCTAGGACATGGATTAGCTCATGGCTTTGGGCAATGTAGAATGTCTTATAGAGGAATTCGCTCTGGACCCTTTGGAAGGGTCAGGAGTGAAATTCCTATTCTAGGCTCAATTCACCTTGGATTTGACTTGACTTTGCCTTAGACTTGATCCTAGATCCATTTCCTTCCCTATCCTTTCAAATTTGCTCAACCATTCAATGACTTAGGTGAAATCTTAGGTCCTTTGTGAAATTTTGCTCTGGACCCTTTGGAAGGGTCAGGAGCGAAATTCACATTCGCTCTGGACCCTTTGGAAGGGTCAGGAGCAAAATTTGATATTTTAGCCTCTACGCCAGGATTTATATATGGAATATAACATTTAAGTATAAAGGAAATGTCACTTATACTTTAAGTTATATTCCATATATACTGTCAGGATGTTTGAGAGTGGTTTCGGACCTCCAGGAGTTATAATGCAAAATCTAGTTTTTGGAGGATTCTTCAATTTTCCAGACTTAAGTCAAATTTCAGGATCAGGATGACATTCTAGACCAGAGAAACGGGACTCGCCCAGACTAGGCGAGTCCGAGTCCGAGTCAGGCCTGCCGAGTCCCAGGGGCTCGGACTCAGACTCGCTGAGTTGGCGAGTTTGGCCCAAACTCGCCAAACTCGGCGAGTCCCGAGCCTTGGACTCGGCCGGCGTGGACATACTTTAAAACACAAAAAAAAATTAGTTTGCAAATTTTTTAAATCCGTTTTTTTATGTTAATTGTCTTCTAGCCCTAAAAGTGACTTTCATTTCATTCACTTGCAAAAAAAGGAAGAGTAAAGTGAGTTGGGAAGAAAAACAAGGGTGCATAGAAGAAAAACCAGCAAGGAGGAAGCTCAAGTTTTCTTCAATTTGTCACATTGGAGCTGCATTGTGTTTCGATTTGGTGCATCAAGAGTTGGATAGGAAGAGTTTGCAGCTCATTTCAAGCTTGTTGTAAGAGGTAAGATTGTTTTTTTGAACATTATTTTGTTTCTTGTATGCAAAAATTCCATTTTCTATTCATTTATTTTGAAAGTTTTACATTTTCTTGTATGCAAGATCTTTTGTATCTTTGTAATTTGTATGTAGCATGTAGTATGTAGTTGTACTATGTAGGGTTGTATGTAGGGCTTGTAAATTTATTTATTTTTAAAGTAGGGTTTGACAAACCCTACAATTTTTAAAAAAAAAATTTACAAACCCTACTTTAGTTTTTTTGAATGTATGTATTAATTTTATTTTGTATTTGTAATGTTTTATTGCAGCAAACTTCACTTTATTATTTGCCTCAACTTCAAGTTTCACAAAACTATCCTAAAATGTCTACTTCAGCTTCTAGACCCCCCATTAGAAAGGACCCTGCTTGGAAATATCATGAGGATTTTCTAGGACAAGGAAAGGGGCAAACAAAATGTATGTTTTGCAAAACAATATTCCATGGAGGTATATATAGACTGAAATACCATATTGTTGGTGTGCGTGGACATGATGTCGAACCATGCCTAAAAGCAGTCCCTGAGGCCGTATGTGATTGTTATGTAATGGTTGAGGAGATTGAAAGAAAAAAGAAACAAAAGGAGGATCGAGCGACCATTGGGAGAGAGACAGTTTTAGGAAGAGGGACACAGTTAGGTTGTGTTGGAGGCCCTTCTTCCTTACCTCCATATCGTCCCACTCAGTTTGCTACTGCTGGTGCTTCTGTTTTTGCTTCTGCTTCTATAAGTGGCAGTGCCACCGCCACTTCTCATGCTCCTACCACTAGTAGTTTTAGTGGGAATGTTACCATTGGACCTAGGATTCGTAAATCTAGGTTGGATTCCTTCTTTGTGCCTCGCACTACTCCTGGGTCCCAACCGTCGCTTGAGGGCATGGGTTGGATCAAGGAGGTCCATGATGCTGCTAAAATGGCAGTTGGCAGGTTTTGGAGCTACAGCTGTATTCCATTCTTTGTAGCCAGGTGAATGTTTTACTAACTTTTATGTTTGATAACTTTGATTGTTTTAATTTTTATACTTAACTTATCTCATTGAATTTTTATACTTATCTCATTGAGTTTCTTTGCGACAGGTCTCCTTATTGGCAACAAATGGTTGATGCCATTACCATATGCGGGGCGGGGTTCAAAGCCCCTAGTGAGAGTGATTTGAGGGGACCCATTTTGTCTCAAATGGTGGATGATGTGAAAAAGGATTTAGATGAACAACGCCACATATGGAGCACTAAAGGTTGCACCATCATGATTGATGGTTGGACGGATAGGAGAAATAGAACTCTCCTTAATTTTCTTGTTTCTTCCACAGGTGATTGATTAATTTTAGTTTCATATAGTCTTTAAATTTTTATTTTTTATCTAATGGTTTATTGAATGATCATTGACCTAGCTTTATTTTTTTATTTCAGGGGGCACCGTTTTCATCAAGTCCATTGATGCCTCCGCCCATTGCAAGAATGCCACCTACCTATGTGAGCAAATAGAGGAGGTGATTGAAGATGTGGGTGAGGAGAACGTGGTACAGGCAGTGACCGACAATGCAGCAAATTATGTTGCTGTGGGTAAACTTTTGATTACAAACTAATTTTGTTTGCAAATTAATTACTATCTTGTAGTTTGTACCTCCATTAATTACAATTTACAATGCAACAAATTATGTTGCTGCAGGTAGACTATTGATGGAGAGGCACCCATCTATAGTTTGGACTCCATGTGCTGCTCATTGCATTGACCTCATGTTGGAGGATATTGGAAAAATCCCATGGGTCAAGAGATGTGTAGAAAGGGCAAGAAATGTCTACAAATTTGTATATAATCATTCATGGGTGTTGGCTCTTATGAGACAATACACAGAGCGGAAGGAGTTAGCTCGTCCAGGAATCACAAGATTTGCCACAAACTTCCTCACATTGCAGTCCATGCTTAGGTCTAAGTCTGCCTTGAGATGTATGATTGTTGGTGAGGAGTGGTCTTCCTCATCCTATGCTACCACCCCGGCAGGGATAAAAATGGCAGACTGCATTTTTGATGAGCAAGGCTTTTGGGTCCCTTGTGATGAGATAGTGAAGGTAATTTTTTTATAAATTCTACAATTTAACTTCATGTTTTATAAATTATTATATGTATTCTCTTATTTGCTCATTTTTCTAAATTACACAATATTTTCAATTTTGCAGTTTGTTAAGCCCTTGGTGGTTTTATTGCGAGTTGCGGATGGAGATAAGCCTACAATGGGCTATATATATGAGGGCATGGATAGGGCGAAGGAGGCCATCAAATTCGTCTATGGAGCAGATGAGAGCAAGTATGGTCCCATTTGGGAGATCATTGATAGGAGATGGCATCGTCAGCTTCATAGGCCCATCCATGCGACAGCCTATTATCTGAATCCGGCATTCCGTTTTATCCCTTCTTTCAAGTCTGATGTGGAGGTCCTTAATGGGCTATATGCAATCATGGAGAAGATGAGACCTGCTGGTACTTCTCAGATAGACCTTTTTCGAGAGCTACAGATGTTCTCAGATGCACAAGGGGAGACCTTCTCTCATCCTGTCGCCAAAGACGGTAGGACAACTATGATGCCAGGTAAAAATAAATTGTTAGGCTTAATTTTAGTTTTATTCAATACTATATTGTAACTTGTTAAATGAGTTCATGAGTGAGACTGATTTTATTTATTTTTCTCATTTCAAACTCAGATCATTGGTGGAACTTTTTTGGCCCAGAGACACCAAATATTCAGAAGTTGGCCATTCGCATCTTGAGCCAACCATGAAACGCATCAGGTTGTGAGCGCAATTGGAGTATGTTTGAGCACATACACTCCAAGAGGCGCAATAGATTATCTGTGGAGAAGATGAATGATCTCATCTTTGTTCACTACAACCTCTGCCTGAGAATGAGAAAGAATGCAACAGTTGACATGTCTCCCATCATTCTAGATGAGGTTGATCTTGAAGCAGAGTGGGCCAATGAGAATCAGACAGCTCCTGGGACTCCTACAGCTGTATTTAGTGATGATGACATTGATTGGATTGACCAGGTAGATATAGAAGCTGAGGCTGTAGCCATGGCAGAGGAGGAGCAGAGAGCACGAGCAGAGACAGGAAATACTGAGACTCATAGTGACACAATTGTTCCTGACGTTGGCGAGCATGACACAGCTGTTCCTGATGTTGGTGAGCATGGCATGGTGTCCCGAGGAGCGACTATGGCTGCTAAATCATCCAGGACCTACTTTAAACGCCTTCGCAGGGGGCCAGGGCGAGAGGGTTCAGTTGCACGGCCCTCTGAGCCATAGGCTTGTACACTTGTAGTTGTATTTAGCATTTACTATTTACCTTTGGTATTTGTATGAAACATTTGATGATGATCATATGATGACATGGATTTTTTATTCCATGAGTTTTGTAATATTGTATACATTTGACAATATTTATATATCTATGCTTGTTATTTTCTTCAGCTACAATTTGCGTTTATGCTTATGTGATTGATGTATACTTGTGTATGTAATCAAATGAGTCGAGTTTGATGATGTTTTTGTGTCTTTAAGGTGTATTCAATAAAGGGTGTCTGAAACAAGTTTTACATCTTTAAAAATCTCTAAATTTCTTGAGTTTTTCACTTTCCCGAGTCCAGCCGAGTCCCGAGTCAGAGTCCGAGCCGAGCCCGAGTCCCGTTTCTTTGTTCCAGACTTCTCAAGGCGAATTTTCTTTGCCCTTGATGTAAGGGATGGGACCTAGGAGGACATTATGCATTCAACCAAGGTTTGACTTAGCAACTTGAAGTGCGACCAGATAGTACACAAAAAAAAAAGCCTAGGAATGATCTAAATTACCCCTAATCACTCAATTGACTTGACCTCTTGAGGAGATCCACCTGACTCAAGCAGAGCCTGCTACCCTAATGAGCCCCCCTGGCGACCCTTCAATGCAAAGGCTAAAAGCCCAGAACCTAAAAGACCAAGAAAACAAACCCTAGAAAGCAAAAAGTAGGGGTCCCCATTTGCAATGGGGCCATGTGTGAATACGTCACAACAGTTTCCCAAATTGTTCTTCTCAAATACCAACACCTCCTATAAAGAGTCCACCTTCCAAGAGTAGTATGTAATTCCCAAGGTCTAATATTCGACTCACCAAAATTGGTCGCTCTCCAATTTGGTATATTCAAACCTCTTACAAATACCATCATTATCAAACAAAGGTCTCTTCCATGTCCTTCCATGTCCACTTTGTGACTTCCTCTTGCATGGTCTTACAAGTCATTAAATCTCTGAATGCATTTTAAAATGTGATGCAAAAAACCTTTATTGCTAAAAGTTAAATACTTTAAATACTTGGTTCTAGCAGATAACGAATGAAAACAAGATTGCAAAAACAGAACATAGCAACTGATAAAAAAACTTGTTATTCTCTACTCTATAATCTATTAACTCACTTTGATTATAGAAACCAACTCTAAATACTGAAGATTATAGTAGAAAAATACGCCTTTTATTTCTGAGCTTGAATACATCACAAAATCCTCTTCAATGGCTACCCAGCCCAGTCCCCAAAACTTTCATCCTTCACCCCAGCAAACATTCCCACTAAAAAACTAAACTAAAATTCTGAAATAGAAAAGCACCTAGATGACCTCTGCAGCAGCCACTAGTGGCAGTTACAATCAAATTCCAAAAATATCTAAGCACAAAGGATACCCACAGGAGCAGAAGGATTTGCACTAAAGGCACTCCACATCATCCTCTCCATCTATTAGAAATTTTAAACCTTCCAGTTCAAAGAATTAAAGAACCTGCCTCCCATGGCCTGCCATTCTACCATGTTAGGTACTTCAGCAATTTTTCACATTATTTCTTCCCATGTTTCTATTAGAATATTTAATTATATTTTAGTCACCTATTTAGTTCCTTGTTTAATGGTCATTTAGCTTTTTATATAATTAGCTTTTAAGCTTTATTTAGCATTTAGTTAATTAGCTTTTAAGCTTTATTTAGCGTTTAGCTTTTTAGTAGTTCACTTTAAACAACTTGTTCTTAATTTAGAACAAGTCTTGTAATCTCTATATATACGCTTGTATATTGTTGAATACATTATCCGATTATTGAATCATTCATTAAATTTATTTTTCATGGTATCAGAGCGGGTCGATGGGATTCTTTAAAGTTTGGCGAATTTTTTAATAAAAATTCATGGCCTTCTTTCTAGAATATTTTCCAGATTTTTTTTTTATTGTTTTTTAATCCAAAAACGATTTTGCTTTTTTGAAGGTTTTTTGTAGGTTTCGAGGGTTTCTTGTCGATTTTGCTTTTTTGAAGGTTTTTTGTGGGTTTCGAGGGTTTCTTGTTAGTGGGCGAATTTCTTTGTGCTGGGTAGCAGTTCATGTTTTTTTTAGGGTTATGGAGATTTTCGAGCCTGCAACCTGGAGTTTCTTTTTGCAGATTGAAAATTTTCCTAGGGTTTCTACAATTTTCAACTAGGGTTAACCCTTCAGTTCAAGTCCAAATTTTATTCTGGTTGCGGATTCTTGGTGGTTTTTTCGAGATCTCAACTGGGTTGTTGTCAGATTTTTCTGGGTGCATCGTTTTCGATGCCTTGATTTTTGAGCCAACGGATCTGCATTCTGTTTTCATATTCTTGGTGGGTTTTTCAAGAGCTTTTTTGGGTTGGTCTCATATTTTTCTGTGCCTCAAATTTTGTGCCAGCGAATTTGCCTTGGAATTTAAAAACAGTCAGCGATTTCTGCTAATTCTGTGGACGTTGGGAATTTTGGTGTCTTTTGGGTGCCGTTTATGTTGTACATCCGACCTAGGGTTTCTGCCCCTATTTTTTTTTGTGTTTTTTTTGGAAAAAAAATCGTCAATATTTTTCTTTTTTTTTTACAAAAAAAATCAGAGGTATTTTCTTATTTTCTGCAAATTATTTTTTTTTTCTGATTAATTTTCAAAAAAAATTTCAGGTTTTAAGTTTGCAAAAAAATTTAATTTTGGGGTTTCTTCCAAACCTCAAAATTCGTGTCAGAATTCTCCTCCAGTACTTCATATTTTTTGTGCAGCTACTTCTATTCTAATTTTTGAATCAGATTCTTTTGTCTCATGCTTCACTAGGTTGACCTCGTTCAACCTCCATTTTCGTTATGGCATCTTTGACCAACATAATGTTGGAACACAATCAAAAGTTCAACAACTGCCACAACAACGTAGAATTAGTGCATGTTCACGACATTTGAATATCGCTACCTTTATCAGATTGATTTAGGCCAGACCTCGTCTTACAGGTCCCAGGGTTTTCATGATTTTTTCTTGAAAAATTGTCTGTGGGTTTTCTGATTTTTTTCCACAAAAAAATCATGGGAGGGTTTTGCTTGATTTTTCCTCAAAAATCAAGGGTTGTTGTTTTACCACGTGATGTCTGCTATTTTGCCGCATGAGGTTTGTTGTTTTACCACGTGATGTCTGGTATTTTACCACGTGATGTTGTCTGGTGTTTTCCAGCATGATGTCTGATGTTTTACCGTGTGATGTTTGGTGTCTTACCACGTGGTCTTTTGGGTCTTGCCATGCAAAGTTTCAAGGTTTTGTTCGATTTTTTCCACAAAAAACGTTTCAAGGGTTTTTACCATTTTTTTCCACAAAAATGATGATTTGTATCTTCAGCTTTGGAGGGTTTGCCGATTTTTCCTCAAAATCATGGTTTCAGGTTTCAGTTTGGTTACCCAACATCAAGTTGGATGGATTCTGGTATTCTTGGTTATTAACACTTTTCAGATCCAGGGAGGGTCTCCACCGCAACAGAGTGTTCTTTTCATTTGTGATTAAAAGACCTGTAGTGTCTTCTGTAGGGTAGTTAGTAGATAGAATGACCATTAAGGGAGGGTATTAGAATATTTAATTATATTTTAGTCACCTATATTTAGTTCCTTGTTTAATGGTCATTTAGCTTTTTAGTTAATTAGCTTTTAAGCTTTATTTAGCATTTAGCTTTTTTCTTTTTAGTTAATTAGCTTTTAAGCTTTATTTAGCGTTTAGCTTTTTAGTAGTTCACTTTAAACAACTTGTTCTTAATTTAGAACGTCATCTTGTAATCTCTATATATATGCTTGTATATTGTTGAATACATTATCCGATTATTGAATCATTCATTAAATTTATTTTTCAGTTCCCAGCCTCTTGTTGGACCATAAATCGTCCCTCTGCCAAATTGTTCAATTTATATTTTGAATAAAAGGGCTTCAAGTAGAAACTAAGTAAAAATTGTTCTCTTCTATTTTCCAAACATCTTGTGGGCCTAGACCCACCTCTAGTTGTCCTCCTCCACTAGATCTATTATTTCTCTTCTCATCACTTGTCCAACCTTTTGTTGTACCTACACAAGCAATTAAAAACTAAAAGAAAATCAAGGGAATCGAAATTTCCCATACATGCCTCCTCTACATACCATTTAGGCATGCTTTCCTATTCTTCTTTGCAGAATGTATCTTTTTCATGAATTTTTGCCCTGTCACATACTATCAAGAGTCCATTTTCCTCTTCATCTGTGTTTATTGCCATATCAACTTCTTCGATGCTCACAGTATCATGTCATTCACATTCGTTTTTCAAAATGTCATCCTCTTTTATGAGGACTCCTACCATAAAATGTGGGGCCTCCAAGTTCTCCATCTATGTTGCTACTTCATCTGTAATGTGGATTGCTTCCATAGCTGTAACATGTAGGGCCACCTATATTGATAAGTTGCATTCCTCTTCATTGCAATGTCTGAACTCTTCCTCTCTCCCATGCAATCATCAATATTTCCCCTTCTTCGAGGTAACATAGTTCAACATCTTCATCTCATTCATCTATCTTCTCTCTCTCAAACTCTTTTTGTAGAGCATATTTAAAGGCCTTCCATCCAATAATAAATTTGCAAACTCCTTAGGAGATTTAATATTTCTTTTCTCTAGTAACTCCATCCCTGTGCCAATCCCAAACTCTATAGCTTTCCTCTCTAAAAACAACTCTTGCTCACAAGGTGAGTATCTATTCACACCAATCTTTTTCACCTTCTCACAACCCTTGAGTATCTTTGCTTAGCTTTCTTCTTCTTTGCTTTCCCATTATTACTTGCCTCAAACTGCTCCAACATTCACCATAATTTCTCCAACTCAAACTCCATTATGTGTAGCTTTCTTTGCTTGTCTTTTGTTGGCTTCTGCCTCTTCCTTTGTCTTTTTCTTCTTCGAACTGGGTTATCCTCTTTTTCATATCATGAAGCAACTCCACTTCTGCATCCATAGCCATAACCATACCTCTCTTCTATGTTATTCAGTACTCCCCTCAATAACAGCTAAGGGTGTCCCAAACTCTTTACTCCCAGCATCTTTGGATGCTATAATACCAAAGTGATGCAGACAAACTATATTCCTGCAAGTTAAATACTCCATTCTAGTAGATAATGAATCAAAACAAGATAGCAAAAGCATAGCATAGCCACAGATACAAACACTAACATTTTTCTCTTCTTTATAATCTATTAACTCACTTTGAATAGATAGAGACCAACTCAATATACTGAAGATTACATAGAAAAATACATGTTTTATTTCTAAGCTTGAATACATTCAATGGCTACCCCAACCAGTCCCCAAAACTTCCCCCTTCATCCCATCAACACACCCCCAGTAAGAGAAAAATTAAAAATCTAAAAACCAAAAATCATCTGTATGATCTCTACAACAGCCACTAATGACAACTACAACCAAAATCCCAAAAATTCTAAGCATAAAGAAAATTAATTGGAGCCCATGGATTTGCATTCAAGGCACTTCGTGTAACAATGATGGTCATAAACACATCTTACAATGGCGTGGATGCTCTTACACCCATTATGATACAAATGCCAAGTGGCATAGTATGTTGTCCAGGGAGTCTTGAGATTCCTCCCAAATGGGGTGCCTTTTTCCATAGGGCCCAATGTTTACGACACATCACAAATTTTAAATAAATACAATGTTATCAAGGCTTGCAAGGTGAACACTTAATCTCCCAGCACTAATTTGGTGATATTGTCATCTATCTCCCAAAGAAAATTGCTCATACTGCCCAAGAGCTTCTCAACATGTGGCACTCGGGGATAGGGACTCAATGACATAGAGTAAGAACCTTGACAATATTGCACGTTTTGCAATCATACTTGGAATCAGACTTCCAACTTTTGATTCATCTTTCTCAAAATCTATGATTGTAGAAATCACAAAAGTAAGAAATTGTACCGTGCTATTGAATTAGAAATTAGATGATAGTCAATAGAGGAAGAGAAGGATAAAATAACACTATACTTATCCTAGAAACCCTCCAAAGAGAGAAAACCAGATTGTGGTAATGGCGATTGCCTACTACATATATTAATATTATGTTGTAAATTGGCACATACAATGAGTGTACAAATGATATGGATAAAATCTGCCCCTTGTTCCATTCATTAAGACCTTGGCTATGGATACAATCTGCCCATTTCTCCACTAACTACTTATCTCCATTGTTTGCCTATGTTCCTTTCCTTTTGCCACTCACCTCCTATCGTTTTGCCTCTCACCTCCTAAAATATACTAACACACAATAGTTGTCCTTGATTCTAGAGGAAAAAGATACAACATACAATTGTTCTCTCTTCCATCAATCTAGGAAGGCACAAAATACATTTGTCCTCCCATGCCCCCTTTACAAACCAATACAAGCCTCTATTTATGACTTTCTTACAACAACAAACTCCCCACACCCAAGAAGAATTTCAACTATCACGAAATGATGTATGACATCTGTTCAGTTTGGATTTTAAGTTATGGCATGTGTATTGCTGATGGACATGGTCACAAATGCAATAAAGTCTAAGACATTAACACAAACGTGCTCCAGTCTCTGTGTTTTCCCTGCTTTGCAAGCTCATTAAACACCTGCCCCTACATATAGTTTTCTTAAATCTATAATACTGTTCACAAAAATTAATGTCTTTACATGTTTATTACAATTTTTATGATCCATTCTGATCACAATTCCCTTACTTAAAGAGATTTTGGTTTTATAAAATATTACATTTGAGAGATGTTTGTGGGTATCAACTTATGCTAAAACTCTGATAGCTACAACACTTGTTTTGCTCAAAGCTTGCTATGATGGATGCTATGAACTAGGAATAATAAAGTGGTACAATTTTTATATCTTTTCACATGCTGCGTGTTGTACATGCTCTCATACAATTCCCTTGATTTCTTGAAGTGGAATCAGTCATTTAAGTCAGAAATATTTGGAGTGTCAATCAAATGCCCATACAATTTCAACAACTCAGCCTTCTTTCCAGTTTGCAAATCCAGCAGTGTTTTTTGCACGGGTCCACAAATCACAAGGGTTCACACTCTGCCCTGATACCAAAATGATTCATAATTTCTCAAAACCTATGCTTGTAGAAATTGCAAAAACAAGAATTTATACTATGATAATTAGAAATTAGATGACAGTCAAGAGAGTAAAAGAAGAAGTAAAGAACACCATACTTATCCTAAAAATACTGTGAAGAGAGAGAAACCAAAATTTGGCAGTGGCAATTGCCTACTACCTATATTATGCAGTAAACTGACATATACAATGAGTGTGCAGATAATATGGATACAATTTGCCCTTTGTTCCATTCAATAAGACATTGGCTATGGATCTGCCCCTTGCTCCATTAGCTACATGTTTCCATTATTTGCCTATGCTTCGATGCTACTTTCCTTTTGACTCTTATCTCCTAGGAATACAACACATGATAGTCGTACTTAATTTTGAAAGACAAAGATACAACATAAAAGTATTCTCTTTTCCATCAATCTAGGAAGGCACACCATACAATTTTCCTCCCATGCCCCCTTACAAACCAATACAAAGCCTCTGTTGATAACTTTCTTATGACAGCAAAGTTCTACTGGACCCAAGAGGAATTTCAAGCATCACCAGAAGCCGTGCAGACACCTGTTCAGTTCAGAATCGTCTTTGCCATACTTACTTGACAATACAGTGAATGTATACATTTGTATATTACATAAAAGAGTAACTTGCGAAAAAACTTTGATTAATCACAAGTAATCACAAAACACCACTGTTGGTGATTTTTAACAATAATCACGGTTTTTGCAAGAAATATGCCCACCCAATTTTTTTAACTTCTTCCCAATAAATCAAGAATAAATCATCTGAATTGCAATTTATCACAAGTTTACAGATTTTAGGTGATGTTTTCATGATTTTTTATTTTGTCAAAGCCTTTTTTATCAAAAAAGGGTTTCCAATTTTTCATTTGTTTGCAGTGGCTGTTGTTTACTCAGATGGCTACTTTTTGACCTCAATAACTTCAGTGCTATTATTTCACAAGACAGCAGAAACCTCGGTAGCCTTGACTGACAGGTCATTTGGTCTGTTGGTTGTCCAGAGACTGATTTTCTTGATGCATTATAGGCAGCGCCTGCAAACACTAACCTCTGCTCTTCTTTCCGCCTTGGTAGAGATCCACTCACCGCACAATTTTGGCTCCTTTGTTAGTCATTATTTGCAGTCATGATTTCGAGGTTTCTTGATGAACCTTGGTATCTACACTATGCAGCACTGCATCTCTAGCTTTCTAATACCCAACATAATGTGAAGACTATAGTTTCTAGCTGAAGTTTTCATATTTATTCAGTGGACTTGAAACTGAGGATTTCAAATAGAATATATATCTAGAAACAAATCAGACCTCCTATTTTAAAGGATTTTGGCCCTCAAAAGTTGCATATGCTTAAATCACTTCTCTTGTGGGAAATAAAGCATGCCTGCACTTTAGCTGTTCATCATAACAGCTTGAATTTATTTCTATTAGATGGCTTTATTGACTTGTTGTAGCTCTGAGTTACTTGCACAATTTTTTATGCAAGACCCCCTAAATAGGTGGACTTTTGATTTTTGTACAAAGTAAATTGTAATTAAAATTTTGAAAACTATTAGTATCTAGCTATCATTTATGCATTATGCAATATGCATTGTAGAATGCAATATAATCAGTCATATGAACATAATAAAAAAATCAATATTCCATAATTCGTAAGTTAAACCCTCGTTTTTATTTGTTGGTGATTTTTATCCATTCATCAAAAATGATGGGCACCCCTGTTTCAATCAACAAATCCCTTAATGGCCCTCAAGGAGTCCTCTACGAATTTCACTTCTCTATCCAACAAGGTGCTTCACACCTTTTCAAAATTTGGGCCCTGTAGCCTTTTGGAGCCTCATTAATTGATTTCACCATTTTTTACCAATATGGTGAGCAAGCAACATTGAATACCAATCTATTCGTATATACACATCTCGCTATCTCTTGATCAGCAATCTCTCTAGACTCGTTATGAAATGTCTTTTCCAATGATCCCTTTGATCTCCTGTGTATAGAGGCCACAAGCTCTTCAGGTATGGACAAAAACGGATAGCTCTTTGTAGGTTCAAAATAAGAAGGCTGTGGAGGGGGCTTCATCCCTCTCAGTCCTTTCTTTAGCAAAGGATGATTTTGATTTGATTTACACCTTGATAATTGGTCTGTTTTCTTGCTTTTCAATACATGCAAAGACTACTTCATTCGGAAGGGCTTTATCATTTGGGCCTTTGTCATGCCCTGTCTGAGATTAGGGCCTTATACTACAAATCACAGCCTTAAATAGACACTTAACCAGCAATTTAGCAAATAGGGCCGACCTGAAGCAAAGGGAAAAGGATAACAAAATGAAAATAAAATATAATAGCAAAGGAAATGAGCCTAACTGTTGGTGTTTAGATAAAATTAAATCTATTTAGCTTTAGGGCTGACTCCAATAGGGACATATTACAAGCAGCACTCCCTTTGGAGATAGGATAAAACAAATAAAAAATTATTCTATTAATTCTGGCCGACCTAATCAAAGAGAGGTGACCGTTGGATAAAGTAGCATGTTGAGGGATATATAAACAAGTCTTTGGTGGACAATGGAAGAAGAATTCATGGAATATCATTCTAATTTCTGAGTTTAGAGCAGATCATAAAGGAAGACAACGGAGAGGACCACATCAAAACATATTCTGCTATAAGCAACCTACAGTCCAAAACAGCTATTAAATTGAAAAGACAAGTCTCTATGAAGGAGGATAAATATTGCAAAGGATGTGACCCCATGCCCTTCTTGTAGGATATATAGGGAAGAACTATCATTAGGAACAAGACAATCAAGCAAGCAGCAGAACCGAACATCGACGAACAACAGAGACTCTCATATGAAGCAGACCCGATCTGAATAGTGACATAAATATTTTTTGTGGCAAGCGGAAGTAGATGTAATGTCCCCACTTTGAAATAAAATAAAATAATAAATGATAATAATAAAATTAAAATATTTAAAATTAAATTAAAATATAAAATAAAATAATTAAATATAATTAAATATAATTAATTAAAAATTAATTAAGTTAATGAAAAATCAAAAGAAATGAAAGGAAAGGTTGTGACTTCCTCAACAATGAGATATAAAAGGGAGAAGAGAACCTCATTTGAGGGGGGGAATAATTTGGGAAATGAGAAGTGCAGATCTGATTTAAATGATAAGTGCAGATCTGATTATGAGAGGTTGTGTCCCTGTCAAAGGGTAGAAATAATGAAGAATTGCACTCTTTCAAAGGGTGCTAATGGTGAAAGGGTGTATCTCTTGCCAAAGGGTATACATGATGAAGAGGTGTGACCTCTCCCTCACATTGAGATATATAAAGGAAAGGAATCAAAAGCATCTAGTAAGATCACCATTGATCAGATTAGATCAGAATTGTTATCAAGTTATAGGCAGTAACATTTGTGTTCTTGGTGGTATGCATGGGGATGTGCTTAATAAGTATGCTTAATATATGAAGCCCAATAATGTTCTTATGCAGAATTAATAGTAATGCTAATATGAACTGCAATAGGTATGACAGTCATTCATATTACATAAAAGATTTATATAGATTTATATAGTACAAAATAAGGATAATAGAGTTATATATGATAATGATGTTAGCAAGATTTATAATAGTTTGATATACATATATATATATACTTAAAATAATATTGATAAGATTATATGTATATATATTATTATGGATATAATGAATTAGTTACTTGATTATATTTCCTTAGATTATTTATATATGTGCGTATGTCTTATCTCGTAATCAATCAAAGGAATGAATGGAGGAAGTGCGTTAGGGAATTACAGTTTACTGGTTCTCCCAAGCTAGGTAGGCCACCCCAAGGGATGGAATTGTCATAGCGAGACGTTCCTGCCTCTTGTGGGCCAAGAGGTGAGTTGTCATAGTAGGACGCTGCACACTCTTGGGCTTAGTTGGGTTGAGCAATTTACAGGCGCCCTCACAAGGCTTTCCTACCAAACTAAACTATGATTGAATATGGGTAGAAAGACATGTTTATCATTCTATGTAATATATTTGCTACTAATCCATGTATTTATTTGTCTAATCCTAAATTTATTGAACGACTAGATGAAGTCACTCTCAAAATTTGAAAAAAAAGATAAACTATATTGTGGAATTCTTAATTTAGTGCAAAATTCAAGTAATCTCAAGTTGGGGACATTACAATTGGTATCAGAGCCATGATCTTGCCATCCTGTAGGGTAAGATTCAATCAACGAATTATTCTAGTCAATAAACAGAGGCAAATACCATGACGGATAAACAACGAGGGTTCCATCTCGTAAAATGAATTTAAAATATATTATTATCAGCCAAATAGATATTGAATTGGTATGACTTCAAAGTAATTCAAATTAGAATAGTGGATAACTAGGCATATCCATGTGGCATTTAAAATACTTAATATATATATATATATATATATAATGACAAAAAAATAACAAATAACAAATAAGCTGGCATTTAAATTGAGAATAAATTAATCATAAATTCCATATGGACCATTAGTGAGGAAATGGGGTAGAGCAATGAGGTTAGCAGATGTTAGGCCTTTGTCAGGTACATCACCCACTATGGCGACTGTAGATCTGCCATTAGTGAGGCCAAGGGGGAGTAAACCACTCTTGGGCCTGATAAGCGCTACGGGGGTCTCATTGCGTCTAAATCCTTTTGATCTCACTAAGGAAGTGAATACGAAGAAGGCTAATGCATACACAAATATTTATTGAAATTACAAGTTAGTATTGAATTGCATTATTAATGTGATTTTAAGATCACAAGGATTAGTCCCATAAAGAAACCATAGATTAATTATTAAGTAATGATGAATGGATAAATTGCATACCCAAACCCAATAAGATACAAGGGAATAGGGCCATGGGATAGCAAGAACTAGGCCTCTGTCAAGTAGGCAACCCACTGTGGATGACCGAACATCTGCCACAAGTTGGGCCAAGGGGGAGTGTACCGCTCTTGGGCCTGATAAGCGCTACGGGCATCCTATTGCACCTACTTCTCCTTGGTCTCACTAGGGAATGAGTATGGAATTATCTCATTGATAACAGTATAATCTTAAACAAATTGACTAATAATAGATGTATACTTCACATTCACCACTAGTGTGGGAGAGAGATAGAGCAATGAGGTCAGCAGAAACTAGGCCTCTGTCAGGTAGGCAACCCGATGTGGATGACTGAAAGTCTGCCATCAGTTGGGCCAAGGGGGAGTGTACTGCTCTTGGGCCTGATAAGCGCTACAGGCGTCTCGTTGTGTCTAAATCTTTTCTCTTTCATTAATGGCGAATAGGGGGTTAAGCATAGTCCATTTAATTAATACTTGAGGCAAGTATCCAAACATTGTGCTATCTATCCTCTTTGTCGATATGGCTAATCAGACTCATTATATTTACTCCATTTGAAATTCTTAAATACTCTACCTGAGATCACAAACTAGATTGAGTGTTTATGTTTTTGCATCAAGCCGGTGTTGATTTGTGTTTCTACTCATAACAAGAAAGAAATTTCACAATGTGTGTATTCACATGTATACTCCGTGTTTGCATATATGTATGCTTCGTGTTTTCCATGTGTATGCTTTGTGTCTTCCACGTGTATGCTTCGTGTTTCCCATGTATATGCTTTGTGTTGTTTAACTCATGTTGGTAGATGACTTAGTTGAGGAAATTAAAATAAACATTTGCTTGAGGACAAGCAAATTCGAGAAGGGCGAACTGTCATAACCCCTCTTTGGACATTGGATTATTGTGATAAATACAATAATTAAAACATTTATTAATTAACATTTAATAATATTGGAAAATCGTCTCATTTATGAGACTTCACGATTTTCCTCTAAAGTGAGAAGGTTGTCATAACCCCACATCCCGATGATGTAATTAATAATAGATTTTGTGATTCTTCATCATAATAATAAATTATCATTTATTATGTAATTAAAAATTAATAAATATTTATTAAATCACCAAAACAAAGTATTTATTAATTAATTGATAACAATAAGTATTGCGTAAATGATTTATAAATCAAAAATAGGATTAATTATTAGTATGGTAAGATTGCTAGTACTTGATAGACTAAAGAAAAGGTAGAACATCCTAGGTTGGATTCATGTTAAGATAGTTTTGTCCATTAATCGATTTAGTTAAGTTATAAATATATTGGAAATCGATTAATTACGGTTAAAATTGTCCTGAACCAAGTAGGGGACATTACAATTTCATATTGGGAGTCATTTTGAACACTCCATGATCATTGCTTGAGGACAAGCAATTTTCATTCCATGTGTGTTTCCAATACCATTTCATATTGGGAGTCATTTTGAACACTCCATGATCATTGCTTGAGGACAAGCAATCTTGGGTGGGGCGGACTGTAATGTCCCCACTTTGAAATAAAATTCAATAATAAATGATAATAATAAAATTAAAATATAAAATAAAATAATTAAATATGATTAATTAAAATTAATTAAGTTAATGAAAAATCAAAAAAAATGAAAGGAAAGGTTGTGACTCCCTCAACAATGAGATATAAAAGGGAGAAGAGAACCTCATTTGAGGGGGGGAATAATTTGGGAAATGAGAAGTGCAGATCTGATTTAAATGATAAGTGCAGATCTGATTATGAGAGGTTGTGTCCCTTTCAAAGGGCAGAAATAATGAAGTGTTGCACTCTTTCAAAGGGTGCTAATGGTGAAAGGGTGTATCTCTTGCCAAAGGGTATACATGATGAAGAGGTGTGACCTCTCCCTCACATTGAGAGATATAAAGGAAAGGAATCAAAAGCATCTAGTAAGATCACCATTGATCAGATTAGATCAGAATTGTTATCAAGTTATAGGCAATAACATTTGTGTTCTTGGTGGTATGCATGGCGATGTGCTTAATAAGTATGCTTAATATATGAAGCCCAATAATGTTCTTATGCAGAATCTGATCAGAATTGTTATCAAGTTATAGGCAATAACATTTGTGTTCTTGGTGGTATGCATGGGGATGTGCTTAATAAGTATGCTTAATATATGAAGCCCAATAATGTTCTTATGCAGAATTAATAGTAATGCTAATATGGACTGCAATAGGTATGACAGTCATTCATATTACATAAAAGATTTATATAGATTTATATAGTACAAAATAAGGATAATAGAGTTATATATGATAATGATGTTAGCAAGATTTATAATAGTTTGATATACATATATATATATATATATATATATATTTAAAATAATATTGATAAGATTATATGTATATATATTATTATGGATATAATGAATTAGTTACTTGATTATATTTCCTTAGATTATTTATATATGTGCGTATGTCTTATCTCGTAATCAATCAAAGGAATGAATGGAGGAAGTGCGTTAGGGAATTGCAGTTTACTGGTTCTCCCAAGCTAGGTAGGCCACCCCAAGGGATGGAATTGTCATAGCAAGACGTTCCTGCCTCTTGTGGGCCAAGAGGTGAGTTGTCATAGTAGGACGCTGCACGCTCTTGGGCTTAGTTGGGTTGAGTAGTTTACAGGCACCCTCACAAGGCTTTCCTACCAAACTAAACTATGATTGAATATGGGTAGAAAGACATGTTTATCATTCTATGTAATATATTTGCTACTAATCCATGTATTTATTTGTCTAATCCTAAATTTATTGAACGACTAGATGAAGTCACTCTCATAATTTGAAAAAAAAGATAAACTATATTGTGGAATTACTAATTTAGTGCAAAATTCAGGTAATCTCAAGTTGGGGACATTACAGTAGATAGGAATTATTATGTACAAATGTAACATACATATCTATGCATTTAATAATATTATGAGCAATTATATGATTTTCTACTTGCAATAATCGGTGATGGTAGGGTAAGGAAGGGAATGCAAAGAGAAGGAATGGCTATCAAAGGCCACATGGGGCCAAGAGGGACAGAGTTTCCACTCTTGGTCCTAGGATAGAGGGTCATTTTAGGGCACTTTATTGCAGTTTCCCCTATAAACCCTACATTGATCAATCATTGGAATTAACTCGAGGGACCCTCAATCATAAGAGGTTGAGAAGGATGGCATGATGAAGGCGAACGACTATGCAGGCCTCACTAGATACACCACCTCATGAAGATGGCAAAAGGCCACATGAGGCCAAGGTAGACAAAGTTTCTGCTCTTGGGCCTAGGGTAAGGGATATTTTGGGCACCTTATCATGTCTCCTTATCTCAACCCCCAATATGGTTGAACCCCACATAATTGTTTAGATTTGTTATATGTTATGAATATATGTTTCCTTTAACCCTAGTAATGGATTTATATCATGAATGATACCTTCAATGTTATTTAACTTGATTGCAAGTTTCCAAAATAAACTTATCTTATTCTTGGGCAAGAGCTATAGCTCTAACTATCTTATATTCTTTGTTTCATTTAGATTTGTGAAGTTAGGGCAAAATATAAGGTAATCCAGTAAGGGGGCATTACAAGTGGTATCAAAGCATTGATCCTGCTAGCCTGTAGGGTAAAGATGTATCAATGAATGCATTAAAGTCAATGGGAAGGAACCTAACAATACATGTATTTGCATGTATGCTCCGTGTTTGCATATATTCATGTGTATGCTTCGTGTTTTTATGTGTATGCTTGTTGATGTGTATTTTACGCACATAACAATACAGAATAAATTACCAAGATAATTTACCCTCTCTTGAACAAAATCACCTCAGATGCTAAGAATGAGATCAACTAAAATGACTCCAAGGTTTCTACATATCAGGTCTTGACGAGTGGGTAACCCAATGGTCGATGTGAATTGTTGTGTTCACTTGGGGACTTATGCAAATGTTTGGATTATCATGAATGATGCGGAGTAGGTGTGCTGACAACTTAAGATTTATCAATATGGTTCTGGATTTACTTCTTACTAAAAAATAGGCAAAAGGAATAGGGTTCAAGAAATCTATTCTAGGCCTAGGAATGTAGGAAATGACGAACAGATCTAGTGGAATCAAACTAGGCAAGGTCTCACAAATAGGTATTGACACAAGCTTAGTGCAATCGTCTAAGGTATACTTAAAGATTTTCAGGCTATCACCATCAAACATTGACACCATACAAGTTGATGCTTGTCAAGGGACGCGTAATAGTTGAAGTTAAGCTTACTTAAATTTCTAGTTGACCACACAAGGCGCACTTACCAGCGGCAAGAGGCCAATGGTATGGACTAAGGATTCCACACAAATATACTCAACAAATCTTTCACTCAATCTAACATACATGAAAATAAATTATAATCTAACTTGGAGGAATTGAAAACCATGAATGCAAATACAACACTTGAAGAGCAAAATCACCAACAATTGAACAATGATTATGATTTAAATAGCTGCAGCATATACCAACAATTCTACAAAAACTCTCCCCTACAAATGAGAGATGAGGAGGCATCTATAAAGTCTCTTACAAAATGGATGGCCAAGATTGATCCAAGATTGATCCAAGATCAGCAGCCGAGATCATGCCAACAAAACCCTAGAATTGCCCTAATTAGGGTTTACATCAAAAATGGCGCCAACAACATATGGCCCAATGAAAAGATACCTAGTCATCAAATAGGGAATCTTCTAGAAGATTCCTCCCTACATCTCTCTCTCTCCTAGTATACTCCAAGAATCTAGCCAATACTGAATCTAACTCCTCCATGGAAATGCTAGGCAAGGTATCCTATTGTAAATCAATCACGTCCAGTGAATCCGAGCAAGCATCCAAAGTGTTCTCCTATTCTGGCATGAGCTTCTGCGAACTATGAACATGAATCAACAAAGAGACCAAGTCATCTATCTAACTCTTCTTCAAAGAGTCCAACTGGAAAAAATACATGAATTTCATCTTGTCTCTTAATTCGGCTAAGTGTAAACCACTAGCATCACTAACATCAACACCCAATAATTCCTTAATCGAGGCAAGGATCTTCATCTGAATGTCCTGAATCGATCCCTCCATCTCCATACAACTCGACTGGGCGTTCTCATAAGTTGATTTCTTCACAGCTAATGAACAATAGCAACCATGGAAATCATATCTGTCTTCACTGTGTACAATGCTCTCGCTGACCAAGGTGGAATTTGGAATCTTCTTCAAAGCCTGGAGGCATGGAACAGTCCTCTTGAATAGGCCGAAATTCTTCCCAAACTCCCTCCAAATACTGGATTCTAAATGCGAGCCCTGTTGTCCTATCCTATGCATGGACAAATTGAGTAAGGAAATCATTTGCCTACTTTCTTGTATTCTCAATCCACTTTTCCACCTCCGAGAGTGTACCTCTTGCCGCTTCATAATGTGAATGCATTCCATGGTCAATTGCACTACGAGAAATAAGGGTGGGATTTTCACGCCTTATCCCTGCAATATACTCTCTAAGTCTGATATTCTCTTCTCTGTACCTTTCTTTCTCCGCAATCTCTTTGTCTAACCTTGCATCGATTGCCTTGAGATTTTCACCAACCTCCTGAAATTCTTGTTTTCTAGATGTACGACCAAGGGCAACTAAAGCGATCTGGAAATCCATAGGAGTAGCAATGTTCGCTGTCACACCTGCAATAGGAACACCAATCTGCGCAATCCGCATTCCTGTCTCATCTCTAGCTATGTGCGACAAAATCTCCGCTCTCTTGGGCTCTTTCTCCTTAGCACTCCTAGCTAGGTAGTCATCAATGTCATCAATAGGCTGTACCTCTATCATTTGTTTAATTTTCTCCATACTTCTCATCAGCCATTCAAGAATAGCGGCCATCTCCATGCCATCATCGAGACATATTTCTCAATCAAGTCCTCTTAATGCCGAGATAACATCATCATCATCATCAGGATTATTCTTGGTCCAATCGTATACCTCATTTCCCAAACTAACTTCTAAAAGGACAGGAGGGGATCCCAGTTGATCATCATTCTCATTAGGAGGTGCAGATGTCGTTGTGGCATGTAACTCCTAAGTATTCCCTGGTAGTATCACTGTGTTAGAACACTGTTGGGTTTCCTTGTTCTGCTCTGTTATTTCAATCACTTTGATTGATGAGACACTGAGAGGTGGTGAAGGAATGATAGGTGGAGAAATGATAGTCTTTTGTTTCTTCTTCACCTCCTCAATCTTCTTTCCTCTAGCCTTGACTTCTCCTGGCGTGTTCTTCCTTCTCTTGGGAGCTTGACTCTCTTCGTCTGCATGAATCCTGACATCACTGGTAGTCCTCTGATCATCTTCGGAAGTAGACTCTTCTGGCTTCATCCTTTCATAAGTGAAGGGAACACCCATATCAACTAACTTATTCATCTATATATCTACCCATGCACGGGAGAAACTCAAGATCTCTCTCATCAATACATTCAGATCAATCTCTTCTGACTCTAACCAATTAGGCAATAGGATTGCCTTCTTCATTTCACTCTCATACTGTGGATGCATATGATCTTTGTTATCTAACACTTGATCAGGAATGAGGAAAAGTCCACACACTTCCTCATGAAATCTACTGGCATTCTGGACCACATTCTTCTCTTCACTGCTTGCTCGTCCATCAAGTTGGCCCAATAATCTTCTATGTCAACTTTGTGAATGAACTTCTCTCGCCTAATCCTTCCAACTTTCTTGTCTGGATCAAATCTCTCTTTTCTTATATGTAGCAAATCGATAGAAAGCAAGCTCCTCACTCGTAGTGCTAGCACTTAAGGCAGACTGGCAAACCTCTGATGTCTTCCCAACTGAAATAGGGAATGTCATGCCTGTCCTATGCTTCTCTCTTTGAATGACATTGAACTCTAGAAGTTGTCTCACCACTTCCAACAAGATCATTCTGTTGGTTGGATACCTAGGAAGTCTGTAGGGTTCAAATTGAAACCCATGAATCCTAAGGTACGTGAAAGTGGGAAACTGAATATACCACGATCCATATTTCTCTATTAGCTTTGTTGCCTCCTTGGACAATCTTCTGTGGATTCCGCCTTGCAGCATCCGTGTGATGTACATAGTGAATGCATCATTCACTCTCTTATAGTCTTCAATTCTATACATGCTCAACTGGGGGTAGCATTCATGACTCCTGAACTGTCTTTGCCCATTCCCGACTTCACCTTTGCATATTAATCCTCTGTATGAAACAAATCGTGCAAGCAGGTAAACCAGGTAAGAAGTCATGGCAAATGACTTGAACCACTCTACATTCCTCAGCTGAAAGTCCAGATTGTCACTTGTAATCTTAGACCAATTTACTAACATTCCTCTAAGACAATCCTGGATGAAGTAGAACATCCATCCATCGCGTATTGCTCCCTGCAACATCCACATCACTCTGTTGAGTAGGAATATTAAATCACTATACTCCTCTTTGAAGTCTACGCACATGAGTGTCTTGGGAGCCTTGGAATGATGAGACCTAGGCTCAATCATCCACTCCTTGTTAATCATATTCTTGCATACACCCATCTTCTTCGTGTATCTTTCTGTATATTCATCCTTGGTCACATCCTTCATGTCCGTTCCGCGTGGAATTCCGAACACCTCAGCAATAGCATCCTAAGGTAGGCAATGACAACGCCCTTAGGAGTTTTGATCATTCACGTGAGCGGATCATAACATCGTGCACACTTCAAGATAAGCTCACTGCACTGTATGGACTGTGGAAATTCAACGGCATGAAAACTACCACTCTTCATAATGTTCGCATATGCTGGGAAAGGAACTTGATCTCTAACTCCGAACATCTACTGATGCATCTGGTCAAAGTCTAAGAAATGCATGTTTGTATCTGTGATCTCCTTCCATCTAGATGAAATCTTAAGCTCTGGATAAAATCCAATCTCCAGCATCTTCTGTAGTTCTTTCCTTTCCTTGAATCAGGACTTCAACATCGTACCTGTACGAAGCTTGAAGTTAGACTTAGGAAAATGAATAATGCTCTTGATAAAATTCCTGACTTTCTAAAGATTTTAGCTAATTAAAGCATGAAGTCAGGAAAATAATCCATACTCTTTGTAGATTTTGACAATTAGATTCAAAGTATGACAACACTAGGGTATGGAAACCCTCTACAAAATTCATTAATACCTCCTTATGCTTAGAAAATATGCAAGCTAAAATGCAAAGGAGTATACCGAATCAACGATGACTAAGAAAAGGTGTGGAAGGTTTTGTTTTCACACAAAGTATGTCTGAAGACACCTTCCGCAGTCAACAATGAAGGTCAACAAATTTGAAGACAACCTCAAAATCAGACTTTTACAACATGTTGTAATCCTTCAAAAATGTGCATAACTTAATAAAAATCAGTTTTGATGAAGGAAACAATCATATCCACAAATGTAAGTGTGGCTAGTAAAAAAAAAAAATCTGAGGACAAGTCTGAAAATTAATTACTTCAGACTTACCAGCACCTTGCAAAGTAGTTAAAAATCCCTGAAAAATGATAGAAAATAGCTAAGGAAGCTGCTCCAAGCAAAATCGAAAAAGTGGTTAGGTGGCTGGAAATGAAAATTTCTGAGAACAGCTGCCTATAATGGAGTTTTCAGACCTACAACAGCGATAAAATGGTCTGAAAATGCACTAGAAACTCCATAAAACACCTCCAAATGCAAATTGCCTAGGTTGGAATTGGCTAAGCAATGAAAATTGAAGTCTGAAAATTAATGAGCAGCCAACAATAGAGGTCAAATCTGAAGTAAACCTCAGATCTGAAACAAATCAGTGAGCTGGGAATGATGGCAGCCACCAAGCACAAAGAAAATCACCCCAAACATTGGCACAAAGCTCTCCAAATAAAAAATCGAAATTTTCCCAGCACCATTCCTAAAATTTTGAAAATGTCTTCAATGGCAGCTCGGATCTGCAACAAGGGAGGTTGGAACAGCAAGCAAAAATGGAGGAGAAAATCGCCTCACTCCCAAACAGCAAAAATCGCCACCTTCACCAAAAATCGCCAAACTTGGAAAAATCGCTAAATCTGGAAATAGTCTTCAATGGCAACAAGGGAATGGATAGCCAAGCTGGAAAAAATGGAGGAGGCAAAAAAAATCCTCAACCCAACACTTCACTTCAGTACTTCGCCAAAATTCGCCAATGAGGGAGAAAAATTGCCTTTCATGAAAACACTTGGCAGATTTAGTAATAAAATAATGCTGGAAACTCCTCTCATATACTTGTTTTTGCCTCTCACCTTCACCACACAAGCAATGTGGGATAAAACACTTGCTTATATACTTGTTTGGTAAAAACCAACTTGCTTCTAGAAGGTTAAAATATTAAATGCTTATTGCAAGTTATTTAATTTTTGCTTTTAAAATTTTAAATAATCATTAATCAACATTTAAAAACAATTAAATGGGCTCACTTATTAAATATTTCGATTTAAGTCCAGATTGAGCCTCCAGGGGAAAATCGACTTTAGTTGGGATTAAAAAATCCCTTCAAAATCATTTAAAATGTCAAAAATTTCCCAGAAGGAAAAATCAATCCTAGCTTGGATAAAAATCCATACAAAACTTCATCATAAAACACTCCAGAGGAAAATCGATGGCAGTCTAGACAAGGAATCCACACTCCAAATTCACTTTATTCGTAAAAAACACTCTCTGGTGGAAAATCAACCTCAGTTTGGATGAAAATCTGGACTTAAAACTCATCAAAATGCTCTCAGTGGAAAATCGACTTCAGTCTGGATGAAATCTTAACGTTGCCTGCACTATAGTCCGCACTCCAGTCCGCACTCCTAGTGGAAAATCGATGTCAATCTGGAAAAATCCTGACACTTAGCCAAATTTGTTGGTGTAAATAATTATTCATCTTGGATATTATTACACCTTACGTAAGTTTACTTAGGTACATGCATTTCATAGTAGTTTGGGTATGAGACACTTGGGTGTTTGTGCCACATTGGGATAGTGTGTGTAGGAGAAATTCCACCTTTTATGGTGTTGATCTTTTTACTACTTTATCATATCCACTTATTGTGGAGTGATAATTCCACCTTCAGTGGGTGATCCACCTCATGTGGAATATTATATTATTTCTCCTACGTACCCACACCTATTTCCTACCTACCCTTGTTTCTTATTGAGCCACATGTCATGTTTGTGTGCTCACATATCCATATACTTGCCTATATAAGCAAACTCATTTACATTGTTGTACGGGCAATCAATCTATATCTTTTGATGATCCAGTTGATCGGTATTTTGCATCTTGATAGAATACAGATTAATTATATCATATATTTTGTCTCTCTTATTTGTGCTTTCCATTGCCTCTTGATCTTGGCAAAATCTCACATGGTATCAGAGCCATTAGAGTGTCATTGGTTTGCTAATTGAGAGAAATTGATGCTATTTGGTATTGTGTATTTTGGAGTTTTCTATTGCAAGTTATTATTGAAGCTTGATGGGTCAAATCTGAGGTTACCATTGGATTGAGGAGGTCCAAGAAAGTCAATTTTGCCTTGTTTCATCTAAATCAGACTTCGGAGGTCAAATCTAAAGGCATTTGAAGTTTGACGCTGCGACTGAAATTTTCCAGAAATTATAATTTTGCAGGCAATTTTCAAATAGCAATATCTCACTCATCCGGACTCATTTTTACGAGCAAATTTTTTTGCTTTGGGGTAGAATTTCGTGATCTATACAGTGGTGCAGAATTTTTCTGATTTTTAGATACAGGTTTTTCGGAAATCGCGAAATCCTGATTTTTACATCTTTGGAGGCTTCATTTGGGCTCATATGGACTCCTTTTCGGGTGCCGTTTTTTTTGAAAGTGCATATTTTTTCATCTACTTTCATAATCTGCCATCTGTTTGCAGTGATTTTAAGTAGAAATAGTACTTTCAGTATTTGGCCATTTTTGGCATAATTGGTACTTGCATTTTGCTTGAATCTCAGTTTAGATCACTAGCAGTATTTGTTGAAGCCTCTTAGATCTCATTTTGAGAAGTTGTAAATTGAAATCAAAAGTCCACTTTGCCTTGTTTTGCAAGTGGCCCATTGTATACGCACTAAGTATAAAGTACCAAAATCACCATTTTGGGGGGATTTCTTGATTGAGTATTTTGGGGGGGTGTCTTGTGTGATTGTGCCTCTCTCTATCTTGTGTTTTTCCATTTTGGTGCTATGGGTTCTCCTAAATTTCCACTTTTAACTCCTCATAATTATGCATCATGGAAAATTAAGGCATGGAGTAAACTAATGGAAAAAGGACTCATTCATTATGTAAATGAAACTATTACAACACCATCTGATCCTAAGGCTGATCCTAATGCTCAAATTGAATGGCTTACTAAGAATGCTATGGCACTTGGACCTCTTAGAAAGTATGTATCAGATGACCTCGTTTTTCACATTGATAAGTGTACTACAATTAAAGAGGCTTGGGATATTTTTAAGAAATTGTATGGTCAAGTTGATGAGATTAAGGGCTACAAGCTTGATAGTAAACTCACAACTTTGGATCCCAAGGATTTTGATACAATCCAAGATTATGTCACAAAAGCAACTGAGCTAAGAGCAAAGCTAAAGGATTGTGGAATTGACAAAAAGGATTCTCAATTGGTTTATAACTTGTTGGACAAGCTTCCTTCAGAATATGCAGCCTTTGTATCTAGCTTTCACACCCATAGGTTGGCTCAAGGTTCCTCATAAACTTCTCCCTCATTTGATTCATTTACGGAGATGTTGATACTTGAGCAATCTAAGTTGACCACGATGGGGATTCTCAAATCTTCAAAGTCACAAGCTTCGGTGGCTAATAAAGAGAATCAAAGTAATCAAGGAAAAGGCAAGAATCACAAGCAACCTAAGTCAAAACCACAACAAGATGGAGCACAATCTTCCTCTCCACAACAACGTGATTCACCATTCTCACCTTAGAGGAAATCATATAAGGATAATCTTTGTGGATATTGCAAGAAGTCAGGACATGATGAACATCATTGTTATAAGAAGGATATTGATGAGTTGAAGAATCTTCTTGAGAAGAATAGAATCAACCTACCTTCTAGAAAGTCTACATCAACTTCTTCTTCCAAGGATAAAGGAAAGGGACAAGCTCTTTGTGCTACTACAAGTCATGATTCAGGGAGATGGCTTCTAGATTCAGGGGCTTCTCATCATATGGCATCTTCGCAATCTATGTTTTCTACATTTGAGCCTTGCCACATCTTGCAGATTTTGATGGGCAATCATACATACATGGATGTGATTGGGAAAGGATCTATTGCCATTGGGGATAACTCCTTCAATGATGTGTTGTGTGTATCCCACTTGACAAATAATCTTCTTTCCATCTATCAAATCACACATGGGGCAACTATGAAAACTATGGAGTTCACACCTGATTCAGTTATCATTAGAGACCTGGAGAGTGGAGCTATCATTGCGACTGGGGTGGTTGATCATGCATCTCGGTTGTACTCTTTTTCACATTTTGGTCCTATTGATGAGGTTAATTCTTTCTATATTGATGATTCAGATTTTGAGGAGAACTTTGGGCATTTGAACTTGGGGATTCTCACTTGTGACCCTGTTCTTGAGCCTTGCATTTCATCTCCTTCTATTGATATCACACCACCTATTGCACCTGATGATGCAACTAGTGCGACAGTTTTGCCTTCTTATGATTCAATGCAGCAGGATATTTCATGTCTTCTAGCTTCAATTGATTGGGATGCCTACTTGACAGACATTGCAGGTTTGTTTGTGGACTCCTACATTACAGATTTGGGAGACACCATTGATGACATTCATCTTCTCTTTGATGAAGGTGATCCTTCTTTGATTGTTGCGAGGGATAACTCTGACCCTCTTGTGCATTCTCTACATGATCAATCTTTAGAGGTTGACATGATTGTGGATACTTTTGTACAACACTTGGAGGAGGTCTCTTTATCTTTTGAGGAGACATATGAGTCTTTGGATATTGTTCTACATTCATCTCCACTAGATCTTGGAGTGCCTTTTTCAGCAGTGTGGCACAGTTTACCACCTTTGGAGGGGGTACCTTTCAGCATCGACATGGAGACACTTTAGCAGTTTTCAGAGATTCCTTTTATCATGAGTATTTTTCCTTCATCTTCCCTTCATGGTTGGGGAGACTTTTTGGATACACCTTTGGTTTTGTTTCTTCTTAAGGGGAGGAATGTGGTTCGACGTTCATGGAGCAGTTTCTTCATTTATCTTCGAGCTTCTATCATTGGTGCAGATTCCAGATTGAGGGGGGGCTTCCTAGTCTCTCTTCTTCTTCTCTCATATGGGGGGGAATTTTTCCTCACATGGGGTTTTGTCCTTCACATACTTCTATGAGAGTTCTTTGTATCTAGTTTTCATCTCTCTTTTGGGGGGAGGGTTTTTTCCCATTGGGTTTTTCTCTCTTTCCCCGCTTTTTGAGAGATTTCCTTGCATTTGCATTTGTACATGGGTACCTAACATGGCCTCGTAGCCGGGACCCATCTTGCATTGCTTAGTTGCATTGTAGACTTAAGTGCATTCCCCTAAGTTGCACTTAAGGGGGGGTGTTGGTGTAAATAATTATTCATCTTGGATATTATTACACCTTACGTAAGTATACTTAGGTACATGCATTTCATAGTAGTTTGGGTATGAGACACTTGGGTGTTTGTGCCACATTGGGATAGTGTGTGTAAGAGAAATTCCACCTTTTATGGTATTGATCTTTTTACTACTTTATCATATCCACTTATTGTGGAGTGATAATTCCACCTTCAGTGGGTGATCCACCTCATGTGGAATATTATATTATTTCTCCTACCTACCCACACCTATTTCCTACCTACCCTTGTTTCTTATTGAGCCACATGTCATGTTTGTGTGCTCACATATCCATATACTTGCCTATATAAGCAAGTTCATCTACATTTTTGTACGGGCAATCAATCTATATCTTGTGATGATCCAGTTGATCAGTATTTTGCATCTTGATAGAATACAGATTATTTGTATCATATATTTTGTCTCTCTTATTTGTGCTTTCCATTGCCTCTTGATCTTGGCAAAATCTCACAAAATTTTAGCACTTCCAGGGGAAAATCGATCCAGGCATGGATAAACAGTGGTGGAAAATCATAGCCAGTATGGATTTCAGGGGAAACCCATGTGTAGTGTGGATTTTGAGTGGGGAAAAGGGTGGGTAGTCTGGAATATGAGGGGAAAAGCACCTCTAGCATGGAATTTGACCTTCTAACCCTTGGAATATGGATTTCCCTTCGGAGTTAGGCATTTTAACCACTCAAAATCACTTAGAAACTTCAAAATTAGATTGGACTTAGGCAAATTTTCCAAAAAAATGAGCGAAAAGCTAGGAAATTATCGGGATAAAATGCAAAATCAACTTAAATAATACCTTAGGAGCGAGAAAACAACTCCAAAAGGTCTGGAAATACCTTAGCACTTTAAAATCACCGATGCGCGTGTTTAAAAACACGTTAACGCTCAAGAGGTCAACACTTACACAAAATTTAGGATCATTAAAATATCAACGTTTGCAGCTTGATCCTATAACTTCAAAAACCCTAGACGGCACTAGGTATGATCAAAACTCTGAGACTCGGGCACGAGAAACGCAAAATTGCCCGCTAAGCAGCCAAAACCCTAACCTAACAACACAGCAAGCAGGAAAAGAGGGGGTCCTCGTTAGCAATGGGGCGATGTGTGAAAAGGTCACAACAATGCTCCATGCTTGGCATGTCTACTCCATAAATATCCATGATTACTATAAGCATATTCCTATCATCATGAGGGTTTTGGTTGATCTAGAATATGAGAATAACAAGAGTAAACCAAAAAGATATGAATTTATTTAGGAAAGAACATTGCATTTAAGGTCATAGATAAGTGTCATGCTTCTAATCCTCTTCTCAATATATGGGAAGTTCACCCTTGCTTTGTCTCGAAAAGATATCCATAGGACCAACCAAAACAGTTTTTATGATTACAATTGATGAGAGAAAACTTGTCTTAAATTTCGAACCTTGCCAATTTCCAACTCTAGACTATGTTGTTGCATGTTTTCATTCAAATTCGCAACTTAGGCTAATACTAGGGTTACTAAAGCTAATTATATCATATGGAGGATCTAAGGATTACAAATACCTAAGAGATGATTTGAAACCCTTGCATTTGCAATGATTTGGTTAAAAAATTGTCATTGCTTGAGGACAAGCAAATTTGGGAAGGGCGAATTGTCACGCCCCGTCTAAGATTAGGGCCTTATACTACAAATCACAGCTTTAAATAGCCACTTAACCCACACTTTAGCAAATAGGGCCGACCTAAAGCAAAGGGAAAAGGATAGCAAAATAAAAAAAATATATAATCACAAAGGAAATGAGCTGACCTATTGGTGTTTAAATGAAATTAAATCTATTTTGCTTTAGGGCCGAATCCAATAGGGATATTAGGACATATTACAAGCTTCACTCCCTTTTGAGATAGGATAAAACAAATAAATAATTATTATATTAATTCTGGCCCACTTAATCAAAGGAAGGTGACTGTTGGATAAAGAGGCATGTGGAGGGATATATAAACAAGTCTTTGGTGGACATTAGAAGAAGAATTCATGGAATATCATTCTAATTTCTGAGTTTAGAGCAGATCATAAAGGAAGACAACGAAGAGGACCAGATCAGAACATATTCTAATATAAGCAACCTACAGTCCGACACAGCTATTAACTTGGAAAGACACATCTTTATGAACAAGGGCAACCATTGCAAAGGATGTGAACCCACGCCCTTCTTGTAGGATATATAGGGCAGAATTATCATTAGGAATAAGATAATCAAGCGAGCAGCAGAAACAAACATTGATGAACAGCAGAGACTCTCATATGCAGCAGACCCGATCTGAGTAGTAACATAATTATTTCTCGTGGTATGCCGAAATAGATATTTAACTTATTTATATGAATCTATATCTGTTGTATGTAGATGTGAATGTATAAATGTATATGTCTATATCAGTTGGATGCAGATATGAATGTAGGAATTATTATGTACTAATGTAGCATACATATCTATGCATTTAATAATATTATGAACAAATATATGATTTTCTACTTGCAATAATCGGTCATGGTGGGGTAAGGAAGGGAATGCAAGGTGGGGGAACAGCTATGAATCCCTCACTAGGCACACCACCCCATCTGGATGGCAGAAAGGCCACATGGGGCCAAGAGGGACAGAGTTTCCACTCTTGGGCCTAGGTTTGAGGGTCATTTTAGGGCAACCTATTGCAATTTCCCCTACAAACCCTACATTGATCAATTCTTGGGATGAACTCAAGGGACCCTCAATCATAAGAGGGTGAGAAGGATGACATGATGAAGGGGAACAGCTATGCAGGCCTCACTAGGTACAAGAGGGACAGAGTTTCCACTCTTGGACCTAGGGCAGGGAAGATTTTGGGCACCTTATCAAGTCTCCTTATCTCAATCCCCGTTATGGTTGAACCCCACATAATATTTTAGATTTGTTATATGTTACGAATATATGTTTCCTTTAACCCTAGTAATGGATTTATCTCATGAATGATATCTTCAATGTTATCTAACTTGATTACAGGTTTCCAAAACAGACTTATCCTACCTTATTCTTGGGTGAGAACTATAGCTCTAGCTATCTTATATTCTTTGTTTCATTTGTATTTGTGAAACTAGTGTAAAATATAAGGTAATCGAGATAGGGGACATTACAACCTGGTCCACCTGGACAAAATTTGATGCCTTGTCTAGAGACCTTGGACATATGGCCTTTCACTCGACTTCTGAGCTCGAATATCTAACTTTACAACATTTATAAATCCAAAGATAACCTCCACCACCTGAAAGTTGTTGTTCCATTTCAACATATTTCCAAAGGGGAGAGTTTGGGTTTGTTTTGAAGTGAAGATGGTTCACGAAGCTAGAAACGGTTGCCATTTTAACACCTAAAACAACAATTTCAATAAAAAACACATTTGAAACAAACCAAAAGGAAAAAAATTCAAAAAAAAAAAAAAGTTCAGTTGTAAATAAAAAATGTAAGGAAAAAAAACCAAAAATTCAAAAAAACCTACCTCTTTTTATTAAATCTTCCTCTACGATCTCCTTGACAACAAACCAACACTTGCAAATGCACAAGAATAGTACAACAACCAGCTTGGAGCATTCAACGATCAATTCAACTCTAATGTTGCAATGGCAAGCAAGAGAATAATTTCAGCAATGGAGGAAGATATTTTTGTTTTTCATTCACTATATGAAAAATGAGGTTGGTTTTTCCTTTAAGATGTTTTGTACAGCATAAATCAGGGTTGGGGAGGTGAAATGACCCATTTGCAATAAAAATCAAATTTAAGAAAAAAAAGTGAATTTATTTTGGGAAACTTGCCAAATTCAACAAAACAACAATTCCAGGGACGAAATTCATCCTGAGTTTGCCAGGGCCGGAGCCATATGCTGGGGCCAATACCCTGTTTGGACCCACAACAGACCAAACCTGAATCATGAATCGGATTCGAACAGGTCTGAGACCCGGCATCCAAACCCTGCAAACCAATAACTCAATGTTATTAATAGCCAGGGGCATCTTAGATCAAGGGAGGCGCTAAGATTTTAGTCCAACCAATTTGGACGTCAAACCTCTCTTGGGCTTGTCAATGGTTTCCAAAACCATTCTATGATTTTTATTTGTAATTCTTCTATAAATTGAAGCTTGGTCTAAGAGGTTGGACAAGTACTCATACCCAATTCAGCAACTTAGGTTTACTTGCTTAAAGACAGATTTTCTCAAGGCACTTACAACAGATTGAAGCCGAACAAAATTGACAGTTACAAGCTACCAAAGCAAATAAGCGAGAATGCCTATTTGATAGACTAGCCTAAAGATTTTGATGTTTGTCCTATAATTAATGTCACAGATCTTTACCCCTAACTTTTAGGTAGTGAAGAAGTTCAAGATGAGAACATGCTAGGAGATGTGACCAGTCAATTGCCACAGAAAAAGGTGACTGAAAAGATAGTTGACACTAAGGTTGCTACTACAAGATCCAAAATTACAAGATGTATTTAGTGAAATGGCTTCATTTACTTGACCCCAACAACACTTGGGTCGCCAAAGAAGAACAAGTGAAATTTACAAAATCAGATCTCTAAACCTGGGGCCGGAAGTTCAAAAATTTTTTAAAAGGTGAGGAGGATGTAACTACTCTTTTGTGACAGGTCCCCCACTACCCATCAGTTTCTTTTGTATATTGTTTTTCTGAATGTTGTAACTGTCATCTAGAACAGATACTTGTGGTCTATATTTGGGCTCTCTTTATTCGGTTTCAGTTTTGGTTTAAGTTGAGATTTTTGGTCTGGCCTTGGAAGCCGTTCATGGGAATTAGCTGTGTTATTTCTAGAAGGCATAAAGGATGTAATTTTCTGTTGCTTTCTAACTGATACTGCATGTTGATTCTGTATCTATTGTGAGTTAATAAATTATTTGAGCAGAGAATACTTAGATTACTAAGTCACTTGCTATGCCATGGGTTTTACTGTTCTGTTTTGATCCATTTCAGTAGGCACAGAATTTAGCTTGCACCAACAGGGGTTGTCTGCATCAGAATGAATCAGATTTCTCTACTCATCGTTAAATACATCGCAATTAAGAAATGGAATTGTGTGACTCAAATGGGTAAATAGAACCTTTTTAATGTCAATAATGAATAAGTTTTCTTCAGTAGGTTGTGTGAATGGGACCCAGGGAACACAATTTGTAATTGGCTCCCTTCAGAGTTGGCTTAATTTGGAGACATTGCAGGAAAAGAAATCCAATTTGCTTTTCTGGTCTCTGACTAGAGGGATTCTTATATTCATCTCACATTCTGCATATATCTCATTATACACAGGTTGCAGCCATAGAGACCTAAAAGTCCAAGCTTTCTAATACTTCTTTATATCGTAGGTTACTGCTTATGTAGCTGTTAGACATCAAATTCTTTAAATTTTCGTTTCCTGAAAACTTGAATGATCACTCAAAGGCCTTATAATTGTATCGTTTAATAACCCTGACAGGTTAAAGGACTTTAACCGGCATGATAGGGAGCTACAGAGGCTCGTGGAAGAGAGTATTACACCTACTTTCATTGCACAGGTAGGCCTATGAAACCCATTTCACAACAAACTAACAAGCTTTAGAATCTTGTTCTGAATATACGGACCTGCTGTTCTTCGGGAGGCTGGAGTGGAATCGCTTCTGGCAACAAGGGGCTTGAACTTGGGCAGTGCACAGTGCACACTCGAACATTTTAGGGAAACTTTTAATGGCAAACGATACGTCCACCTGAACTAGATTTTTTATTAAAACTGTTCGAAAAACATCATGTACCAAAATGTATTGAATCTTGATGCGGATTCTAAAAAACAATAGTGGGACTAAAAGTATTATCTCCCATAAAACTTGTTCACTACAATTCTCTTCCAAACTTCCTCAACAGCACACACTAAACAGTCTCAAGCCCCTCCCCATGGAACCACTGGAATATATATGAGCTTGTCCTAGTGCATTGCCAATGGAATAAATCTGTCTTTCGCAAGAAAATATGGGAATAAGGGACAGGGATAAAAATCCTATTTTTCTCGGAGACTCTTTACAGAGGTCAAATAGGGATCAGGTGACAATGCATACTTCTGTTTTTCTTCATTAAATATAATGACTAAACAATCAACTTCAAATGTACTAGATTGAGTCAAGTATAGCACATACAAACTCCCACTTTGTGCCGAGCCTTAAACAACATAGAACAAAAGAAGCTTGAAGCATTCTAGATTTAATTTATGTTCCCGTGAAAGATATTTTCTGAATTTTACATTGGAAAGCTAAGGCCAGGGAGATCTATAATCCGTTTCTGAGCTGCAGTTTTACTCTCCTAGGATGTCTCTACCAACCAAGCCTAAATTTAATCTCAGCCTGCCAAACTGAGCTACAAACTTACCATTTGAGCAAATGGAGTTAATGTTGAAGACCTGAAGAGTCCGTGTAATATATGTGCAGATGAGTACTAGTCTAGAATGAGGACCGGAACAAGAGTGTTAGTGAACAAGATTACATTGTTGTTGTCTAAATCTGAAATATCTACCTATAATTAAAGTTTACTATAGGTTTAAGCTTTACTGAAGGAAGCAGAGCATAGAATAATACCTGTTCAGGACCAGCACAGAGACATGCGTAAACAGCGGCCGTCGTGAGTAGAAAAGCAAGTAAAAAAGCGGCACCCATTTCTAGTCATCCAGTTTGAGACAAACCCACATCCCCAACGAGAAATAATTCTCAGCAGTAGAGACTGAACAACTTTCACCACAAACCGGGGAGTATTAACTAAGTCATTAGTTACAGCATCGAGACAAGAGCTTCCATGCATTGGAAACCAAAATGTGCCTGTACGTGTGTATTTTTTTAATCATTTACGGGGTAAATCCCAGCTTAGATTTATAATATTTAATGAAAGTTTCTATTACAATTACAGCCACCCAAAGTAGGCCAGCAAACCACCATGTTAGAAGTACCGATCCGTATCAACTGTGGGCTTGTTGAGAGCGTACACAGTTGTGGGGTTGACGAAGAGAGTACACAGTTGCTTTATTGGTTAACAGACATTCAGGACCTCAAATTAAATTTGATGGCCGTAAGGCCAAATTTATGATTTTTGACATATGCGAGAAGGCCTGTAGCATGTACTGCTACAATTTGAGATTGACGGCTATAAAGAGGACGACGACCATTGCCTACAGGAGTGAATTAAATGCACAACTGGAGCCAACTAAATACAGTTGTGCATTTAATTCACCCATAAACCTTGGAAATTTGAATTTGAACTATCTATCCAAATCAACAAGACAATGATGAAACAAGTGCTAGAACAGTCGGAGACGGTGATATGGAGCCACAAGAAACGATAACAAAACTCTTAAATCTCTTACAAGTATACTAGAGAACTAAGCTTCCTACAATATACCTAGTTCTCAAATGCTTTTCCTCTGAAAAAAAACGTTTTTTGAAGGAATTATTGATGAAGGCTTAAATTGGCAAATCCTAGTCTTGAAATCATTGGTTGGTAAAAATCCGTGTCTTTGAAATCGTTCACATTTTAGAGCAGCCATGGCTGGATAGCCTCACGGGTTTCAAATGCGCCGTAACCAACCTAACGAGTTCTTTCTAATCATTTGGAAGTATGCTCCTTTCATAATGCTTCACAAGATTGTGATTAGATATATTACACTTTGTAGGCATTTAAAAATGGTCAATGTTTGCGACACCATACTCTAACATGTCTGTGCGATCTTATTTTAGGGTTTTCGCATCTTATTAACATTTCTTCTATGTCGTCTACTTGATCTTTATCATTTGTCGACATCTTGTCATTCTTTTGTGCTTCTTTCCTCTTCGATTGCGTTTTTCGCATTTTCAATTAGCTCTTGTCAACATCATCTTCAAATTGCAATCGTTAGTCATAATCATCTTATCATGTCAATTGGACATCGTCAATGAGGATTGATGTCGAATTAGGGTTTTGTCCTCGATCTTTGTCATTTTCAGTCATCTTTGATCAACTATCAATCATTTCGGATCCCTTATCAATCATCATTTTGTCAATCACTTAGCAATTTGCGACCAATTCGTCATTGGTACTTTGTCATTCGACCTTCATCAAGTCGACCTTTTATCAATCTTCGATCGATTTGTCAACGATCTCAATCAATCATCATTTCTCATCAATTTTGGATCGATTAGTCATTGATCCTTAGCAATTGTCCTCTATCAATTTGATTCCCCTTGTCAATTATTGATCAATTTGTCATTGGTCTTTGTCAATCAATATCGATTATTTAGCAATCATCAAGTCTTCATCATTTAATCATGATCGACCCTATATCAATTGATTTAGTCTTGTCATGACCAAATTGACATCATTTCATCTCTAATCTATCTCCTAGGGTTTTGTGATTTAATCATATAATCCTAATTAACACTCCCCTCTAGGTTAAATAAATCTATTTATTTATCGTAGGTCCCTCTTGTCACAATTAATTATTTAATTGCCTAATTATGTCCCCTTTGTGAATTAATTAATAAATGAGAATTTATTAATTAATGTCACCTAATTTCCTCATTTCTAATTTCCTAATTCACTAATTTCTCTTTTCCACCTATTTACTAATTAGTTTCAAATCTAATTTCTACCTAATTATCCCTCTCTAGTTTCCCCTATTTTTGTGCTTCCTTTGTCATAAGTTGGAAGCACGATTCTCTCATTCGTCATAAGTGTTGAGATAGCAGCATGTCATAGCTCTTGACATAGAAAATTGTCCTCACACCTTGCATGGGAAATTCGTCATAGTTGTGACATAGAAGGTGTCATAACCCTTCCCTTTTTTAATCATTTTACCAATTTTGAATGAAATTGCTTTTCTCATCCTCTTTCATGCTAATTTCATCCTTTCATCAATTTGTCTATAAATTGGATGCATTTCTTCAATCTTTTCAATCAACCATGTTTCTACTATACTCGCGCTGTCAAAAATCATATTGCAATCTTGCTTATTGCACTCATAGGTGAGATCCACAAAACAAGCTATTTGGAGGAGAAAGAAGGACAATGGAGGTCAATTGAAGGAGACATTGGTGATGGTTTTCATTTCTTTTGAATGTCTTGTTTTCAATCCTTCTATTGATTATGATAGGAGTTACTTTCATAGCATTTAGTTTTGTGGTTGGCTAATTGTTTGTGCTTTGAATCTTATGCTCATTACAAAGTTTAAAACCCTAGGTCTTGTCTTAGGTTGACATTGTCATACACTTGCATTTGTATCTTTGGTTAATATCATTTTGTCATATCATATCATATCCTTAGATCATTTTCATATCATACCATATCCTTAGTTCATGTCACATTCTTGGTTCAAATCATACCCTAGGTCTTTGTCATTATCATTGTCCTCTTGCATTTAGTCTCAAAATTAGGTTTTGCCAAACTTCAAAGATTCAAAACTCTAGATAAAACCCTAAGTTGTTGTTAGGGAGTCTTGACCTTGTTTAAAACTTCTCTTCTTGTCAAACATCATTTTGTCAAACCTAGCTTAGTATCCAAGCGTATAGGTGCGACATTGTCATTTGTCCTATTGTCATTTGGTCCTTTGTCTCACTAAGGTCTAGACTTCATTTAAATTTCTTAAGGTGGTGTCTTTAGGTTTGCATTTTTAAGTTTGTCCAAATCTTCAAAAATAACAAAAAACATAGGTTGCACTTTTGCCCTAGTTTACATCATCGTTTGCTAAGGTTGCATTTAGTTGCATATCATTATCATTTCAAAGTTCAAAAGACCAAAAACATAAGGTGCATTGTCAATCATCTAGGTTGCGTTTAGTTGCATACCCTTGTCATTCCAAAAATTCCAAAATTCCAAAAAAAAAACATAAGTTGCATTTGTCATTCCATTAGTTGCATATCATTATCATTCAAAAATTCAAAAAAAAACCCCAAAAAAATGCATAGTGACATGTTTATTGAAACAAGGTTCTAAGCTCCTATGATGCAACAAATTTTGACATATCAACCAATGATTGGTCCAATGAATAACACAATGCAATCAATTTTTAATCAAAGTCAATCACAGTTCTATCCAACTCAACAACAAGGCAATATTGATCAAACATTTTATGATAAAACAAGTGTCCAAATACGAAAACTGGAGGAAAAATTATCTTGAGAAAGAGACATTGTAGAACAAAAAGCGAAAAACAGTTACAAGATTAGATCCAAATGATGAAAACGCTTTGAAAATTTCAAGGTTCAAATCAAAATTTTGAGCCAATTGACGTACAAGCTCTCATCGAATGATCAGACATACCAGCTCTCATCTCTCAAATAGAGATGATGAAACAATTTCAAGCAACAAGCACAAATTTTGACCAAATCCCAAGTCAGACCTCATTTGATCAAACTCCATTCAATCAAAATTTGAATCAACAACCAATGATCCAACAACAACCAGTCATTCAACAACATGAAATGATTCAACAACAACCAATGATCCAACATACACAACCAATGGTTCAACATATCCAACATTTCAAACTAGCACAACCAATGGTCCAACATATTCAACCAACACAATCAATGGTGCAATTTCAACAATTTGTCCAACCAAACACACAATGTCAACAAATGGTTCAACCGACTGTCGAGTATCAACACCAAGCTCAATTAACAAATACAACCAGAAATTCAAAAACAAAAGTTGCAACACACACCACGACATATTTCAAACACGTCAGACCAATTCAATTAAGTCCCTTTCAAACAAGTTCAAAATCAAAATACAATCATGTCTAAACCTCGCAAGGATTCAAATGCATATCCAAAGAAAGGTGGCTCTATTACAAAGCTCTTAAACAGAGTCCTAAGTGATTTTTTTGATAAAGATCAAAATCATACACCCATGTCTAGCAATGGCTCATCCCCCCATATGCAAATTGACTCTCCAGTGGAATCTATTCCTACACCTTTCAAAGCTTTGCAAGAACCTTCCATATCATCCTCATCAAACGATACACCCAAGGATGAAATTTCCCAAGGGATATCCACATTAGACTACCAAGGTAATCCAATGCATGATGCACGTCCTTACCATGCTTCAGAAATGCTAGACCTAATGTCATCGTGTGATTCATTACCCATCAAACCTATTTCAGAGGATCTCATTCGAAGCTCTCCCCTCTCATGTCAAAGCATTGTTTCCTTGCCAGAAATCTCTCGTGCATATCACATGTCCAACCTCATGTCAAGATGATAATTTGGAGCACGAAGAATGTGTCTTAAAACAAATCAAGATCAAGATCCTGAAACCTTATCATCCCATATAATTGTTGACTAGGATCCCATCTTCCCCGACACTCATGATGATCCCCTTATTCATGTTCATCCTGTCCAAGGTCCTACTGACGTTCCACCCCTGAGCAAGATTAGGATATCCTAGTCCATCCTATCCCAAATGATCCTCTTCCATTTCATGAACAAAATGTCCTTTCAAATCCCATTGGAATTCCACTTCCTAAGAAAGATCAAGATATCCCTCCTATCCTTTCCAATGATCCCATTGAAAGTTAAGAGCAGAACACCTAAAAATAGGAATCCAATGATCTTCCTCCTTGTCAAGATCAAAGTATCCTTCCAGCTTCATGTCCACCACAAGACCTCATCATCCTTCTAAATCCTCCACAAGATCCCTTTGTTCCTCCATCTTCATGTCCTAATCCTCCATATACATCCCAAGAACTCATTTCTTTTGATGATCCCACTATTCCTCCCACTCCATCTCATGAAGAGCCTATCATTGATCCCGATCCCCCTCGTGATTCTAACATGTTTGTGCAAGATGTTCATGAAAACCCTACATGCACAATGGGTTCCTCCACTTTGGTCCAGTCTGATCCACTTCATGATTCCATCATTCCTTCCATATCGCATCCACTTAATAATGGACTCGCATCTTCCTCTGAAGCACAGAGTATCTTACAAGTCAATTTTTTTATAAAGGCAAAGGGGTAGATCTTCACAAGCAAGAACCCCTACATGTTGAAGAAAATATTAATGGCCATGGCCTTAGTGACAATCCTCAAGACACTGGTATACCTAAACCTAAATCCACACATATGCCTTCCCCTTCATCCCTTCCATCCATTTTAGGCCCTTATATCCCTCCATCCCCTATTTAGGATCAACAAAGGCACACATCTTCGAGCACATTCCATCCATCCAAAAGACCCTCATATCGTTCCTATCCATCCATTCATTCTTTTCCTTCTCCAAGCAATTTGGATGCCAAGCATAAAAGTAATAATTCTAGCAATCCACGTGTATTTAAGGATCAACATGTCCAATGTAATCAACATGTCAAAACAAAGAAAAATATGATCTACAAAGAAAAGCAGATGTCGAAAAGGCCACAAAGGCCCATTGCTCCAAAAGAAAAGTCAAAATTCTTTAGGGGTTCCTAAATCCCTTGTAGAAGTAAAGTGTTCCAAGGAACCACAAAAGCATGAAAAATCAAAGACAGTGTGGATTCCTAAGCAGCTCCTTGAAGCACAACAATCTAAAGAAAAATCCAAATTAGCATCCAAAATTTCTATTCCTCTATCCAAACCTTCAAAACATATTCATCCATCGCCTTCTTCATCCATTTCGGGTCCTTGTGTCCCAAAATTCATAGCTATTCCTCCATCAAAATCTCAAAATTTGAGATCCACTTTTCCTTCATCACTCCATTACCCCTCAAGGTGTGTGCCAATGTTGATCTTGCCAACATTTTCATCTCCTCAAGCCCAATTCTTCCAATACCCTATCCATTATCCAACACCTCTTTTCCATCCTTTCATCCATCCTATCCAATCCTTGGCCTAAATCCTTAGTTCCATCTCATTTCCATGTCATTATCCTACCAACATCTTTGAGTATTCTTTTAATAGTCACAATCCATCTTTGAAGGCTCTTATCCAAACAACAAGATGCTTGAGTCCCTCTTCCAGCCCCTATCTTGTGTCCATTTTCTTCCAAAAAGTCAAAAATAAAAAATAAAAATAAAAACAAAAATAAAATGCAAAATATGAAAAGAAAAAAAAAAAAAGAAAAAAAGGAAAGAAAAGAAAAAAATAAAGAAAAATAATTCGTCCTCCGGTGAAAACCTGGCTAACAGGTGCCTTGGGCAAGTACCACGATGAAAACCTGGCAAATAGGCATCATGTGTAATCCATGAACTTCTTGCATACCATACTTGGGGGCAGGTTTCATTTTGTTATCCTATCATGTCCTATTACCCTCCATTATCCTATCATGTCTATTACCCTCCATTATCCTATCATACCTTATATTATCCTACCATCCCTCATGTCCATATTCCATTTTCCACCTTTGATCTTGACAAGGCTGAGGATCTTCATGAATGCCATGCATCTTGTTCGCATCTTTTAGTCTATCATAGCTTTTGATCTTTATCCATTGGCTTATTAAAACCTTCTTCCATATCCCTTGGCTTATTACAACCTTTCGTCTATATTCATTGGCTTATTGCAACCTTTTGTCACTATCCCCTAGCCTATCACAACCTTTAGTCCATGTCCCTTATCCATTTTTGATCTTGTGTATCCTATCCATATCCTATCACTATCCATACACTATTTTGTGTCCCTTGATCTTGATCTGACATAAGGACGTAAAATGAAAAACATGGTTTCAAGAACCTCTTGACATGTCCCTCATGCCATGCCATTGTTTTATATTGTCATATCCAATCCTTTCTCCCATCGCGCGATCGCCCTTGGAAATTGCATTTGCTTTGTCTTCATACTAAATGGCCTCTATCTTCCCTCTATCCATCATCATTTAAGTAAGCTTATTTATCCATTTGTCATATTCCTTCCCTTGCTAGACACTGGGGGCAAAATCATAAAAAAATTCATAAAAAGCAAATAAAGTCCCGAACAAAATCACTAAAAAGCAAATAACGTCCTGAAAAAATCCCTTAAAAATCAAATAAAGTCCTGAAAATTTTTCAAAAAAAAATCAAATATTGTTCTAAAAAAAAAATCCAAACAAAAAATTAAAAACTATCCTGAAATAATCCAAAAACACTTGTAAAATGTCCTAAAAAAACAAAAAATAAAAATAAAAATTCAAAAACCCTAAAAATTGGAAAAATTAAAAAATCCAAAAATAATTGCTCTCATTTCATTTCGCCAATAAATTGTCCCTTTTGTACATAGACATAAATTTGAGCAAACAACAAATAGAAAATATAGTAAACACTACACTTAAATGAAATCATGCATCAACTGATGAACTGTTCAATCAACCAAGCTTTCAAATTGATCCATTTGTCTTATCAATCAATCAATCATCAACATTACCATTGGTCTTTTGTCAACCATTATCACAGGTCTTATACAAGGTGTAGTATACTCGAAACCAGACTATGTCAAGTGTCTTAGACGGGGTACTACATTCCCTGAAACCAGACAGCATGATCATCCTTTTATCCCAACACTATCACCTTTTGACAATGAAGATCAGAAAGTTTGTTTGACTTGTTTGAATTTGTGAGTCTTATCTTTCATTGATTTATCTTTGACCATGGTCCTATGTTGCTCGATGATGTTACTGAGTGATTTAGAGTGACCAGGATGGTTCATGGTCCCTTTTTTTGTTTTGTCTTATGTTTGCGGAGTGTTTCTAGCATTCTGGGGCAAGTATGTCTTGGGTGCCTGTGATAAGTACGTTTGCTTTGTGAATGTTGCACATACCTCGACCCTTGACACATGTAATGTCTTAGGTTGTTTTTTACTCATTCCTTGTATGCAATGTGTCTGTTTTATGCAAAGAAATTAGATTATCGCCCTGGCCTTCATTGCCATGGTGCATTGTATCTGTTTTTCCATATTAAATAAAGGATCTCACCTACATTTGTGCATTTGTGAAAGCAAGTTTTTCTTCACCACTAACTATTCTTTGTCTAATTTCTTCTTACTAACATTTCTTCTATCAGTCCTTGAAGTCATCTTGGTCTAGTCTTGACATTATTTTTGACAAATTGGCCTCTTTTCTGGATTTTTCATGGGTCATATTTCTTGATTGTTCTTTGAAACAACGCTCAAAATCGCATTGTCTCAAAAAGGGGCAAAATGTAGGCGTTTAAAAATGGTCAATACTTGCAACGCCATACTCTAACATGTCTGCGTGATCTTATTTTAGGGTTTTCGCATCTTATTAACATTTATTCTATGTCGTGCACTTGATCTTTATCATTTGTTGACATCTTGTCATTCTTCTGCGCTTCTTTCCTCTTCGATTGGGTTTTTCACATTTTCAATTAGGTCTTGTCAACATCATCTTCAAATTGCAATCTTCAATCGTAATCATCTTATCATGTCAATTGGACATTGTCAATCCTAATTGATGTCGAATTAGGGTTGTGTCCTTTATCTTTGTCATTTTCAATCATCTTTGATCAACTATCAATCATTGTTGGATCTCTTATCAATCATCATTTTGTCAATCACATAGCAATTTGTGACCAATTCATCATTGGTATTTTGTCATTCAACCTTCATCAAGTCGACCTTTATCAATCTTCGATTGATTTGTCATCGATCTCAATAAATCATCATTCGTCAATTTTGGCTCGATTAGTCATTGATCCTTATCAATTATCTTCTATCAATTTGATTCCCCTTGTCAATTATTGATCAATTTATCATTGATTTTTGTTAATCGATATCGTTTTTTTATCAATCATCAAGTCTTCATCATTTAATCATGATTGACCCTACAAAAATTTCTTTAGTCTTGCCATGACATAATTGACATACTTTCATCTCTAATCTATCTCCCAGGGTTTTGTGATTTAATCATTTAATCCTAATTAACCTTACCCTCTAGGTTAAATAAATTTATTTATTTATCCTAGGTCCCTCTTGTCACAATTAAATATTTTATTTAATTGGCTAATTATGTCCCCTTTGTGAATTAATTAATAAATGAGAACTTATTAATTAATGTCACCTAATTTCCTAATTCACTAATTTCTCTTTTCCACCTATTTACTAATTAGTTTCAAATCTAATTTCCACCTGATTATCCCTCTTTACTTTCCCCTATTTTTGTGCTTCCTTTGTCATAAGTTGGAAGCACAATTCTCTCATTCGTCATAAGTGTTGAGATAGCAACATGTCATAGCTCTTGACATAGCAAATTGTCCTCACACCTTGCATGGGAAATTCATCATAGTCATGACATAGAAGGTGTCATAACCCTTCGCTTTTCGAATCATTTTGCCAATTTTGAATGAAATTGCTTTTCTCATCCTCTTTCATGCTAATTTCATCCTTTCATCAATTTGTTTATAAATTGGTCTCTTTCATCAATCGTTTTTAACGACATCTAAAGTATCCTCACACTGTCAATTTAGTTATCTTGCTTGCCTTTTGCTCTCATTTGCACTTGTAGGTGAGATCCACAACAAATTTAGAGGAAAAAGAGAAACAATGGAGGTCAATGGAGAAGACATTAGGATTGGTTATGTTTTGTGCTTTTGATGTTTATTTTTCATTCTTCTATTGTGTGTATTAGGATCAATTTATTAGCTTGTTAGGGTTTGTGGTTGCTTAACTTATTGCTTTGATGATATTCATTTTCCTAATCACATACACTAGTGGAAAGATTAGACATACTATCCCAATACTTCTTACAGAGAGTTATGGTCTCATTAAGCACATGCATAGCTCTCTTTGCATCTACTGGAGTGATTCATAAGCTTAATTATAAATGGAGTCTTCAATCCATGACCACTCAATGGTAACTCAAGTTTCATACAATTTGGTTGTCCATTCCTAAATTTTAAGCTTGTTCATTTTGTTTAGTATTTTTTTTCACCAATATCTACCCATTAAATTTCATTTAGTCTATTTGGGTGTTTCTTATCTCATTGTCCTTTTGTGGACTTTTCGAAACTCTAAGCATCTTTTTAGTTTTGTCCATTAACCCAAGATGCTTGGATCTAAGTTTGTGTCTTCTCTAAGGCCTTTCGACCTAAACTTTTCTCTTAACACATAACTCTTATCAATGCTTGGGAACGACTATCTAGCCCCTATAATGCACCAAACATCTATTATATTTATAATGCATAGAGGATAATGATGTCTTGGTGCATTTTGGAGGCTAGATAGCCATTTCCTCAATGCTTGGCCATAAAAAATTTCTAAACTCATCCAAGTTTGGCTTGTTTTCCATTGGCCTAAAAGGTGTCATAAACCTTGTATCCTAAAGTTTGTAAATTATTTAATTATTATTTCCACATGAGAAAATGGATGTCCTGATTTGACCTGGTCAATAATGTGACGGGTTGTGTAATGTATGATGTAAGAGCATATGATATCATTGTAATATGTAAGAGCATGTTATGACATTATAAGATGCATAGAAAATATTATCATGTTACATTGTTGACTCAACACGTGGACCATCTAATGGCACATGTTATGATGCATCATAGTTGGGTTCAATCTTCATGTGAAGTCTTCTCTTTCACTATAAGAGGTACTTGAGGTTGATTTTGGGCATTTTGGTCAAGGTGATGGGTGGTATGATCATGGTTACAGTTCGGGACTTTGTGATCAATGGTGTGGATAGCCTCATGAGTATGGGTATTGAATTCAGGATACAATATATTATCAAAATGGGAGAAGATCATATTCAAGTGGTAATTTGACTTCAAATACAATTAGTTATTAGAGTATGTCATATTTTATTGTGTTTATGAATCTCTTCATGATTGTGTGTCCTTGTTTAGAACCAAGGAAGGTGTGATGATCAAGGGTGCATTCATTTTGGTTGGGAGCATCTTGGTGGCTATCACTATCATTATTGCAAGGATGGGATTCCTCCCCTACATATGGAAGTAAAACTACAATGGGTTCAATAGGAAAGGGGTTTTCTTTGGGGATCCTAAGCCTAGTTGTTTGCCTTAAGATTGGAGACATTCTAGCTAGCTTTTATGGATAAGATTTGGTGTAATGTCCTAACTTTTAAACTAGGAAATTAACAAACAAAACATAGTCCAACAAAAAATATATAGAGAGAGAGAGGTAATGCATAATCACACAACTACCCAACATCCACAACGTGTCACATGCAGCCCATTATGAGACACTTGTCATGCACACCTAGCAATAACATGAGAACACAAGAAAAACACTCCTTCATGGATCCCAAGCTTACATGAGGACATGGGACTTGTTCCGAAGCTCTTAGTTTCATCTGCCCTTTGCAAATTGTAATACAATGTGAAGCACTTCACTAACTCGTATGTGCCATGCCTTCAATGGGACTTGAAACATTTGATCCTACCAAGAACTTTCTCACAACCCACTATGAAAACCCCTTCTAATGCAGAGAAATTGGGACTCCATGTGCAGCTGAGACTTGATCCCAAGATAAGAAAATAAATAATAAAAAACCAACTAGAACATATAGAATAAAACAAAAATAAACAAAGAAAAGGGTACCAAAAGAAAACAAATATAATAATAAGCAAACCCAAAATATTAAAAAAGATAATAAAAGAATACACCAAAAAACAAAAAATAAAGAATAGAAAATAATAATAGTTTTTTTTATAGAAATAATAAAAAAAAGGAATTAAAGGAAAGTAAAATAATAATATTTGTTCATGTTATCTTTGGCATTTTGTTGGTGTCTTTAGTGGTACACATTGTAATTGGAGTCAATGGTATTGGCGTACCTTAACAACTTTATCTTTTGCACCTGACCTATAATATTTTGGATTGTATGGTTGTGTGTGGATATATAGGCAATGATTTGGGATGGACAAGAAGGTGCGCTAACATGGTGTGATACCTCACACATCCCATTTTACCTTCTGCAATACATTGAAGATTTTTTTTGGGTCGACTATTTTATATTTTTATGTTACATCTAATTAGGCTAATCTAATTCATGGTGTTGAGGTTGTAGATGCTATGTATGGGATGTAATCATTGTGGGAATGTAGAGAGAAGTTGCAGGAGTTGTAAGAAGTGAGTGTGAAGTAGTACATAGGTTCGAAAATATATCAAAGTAGTAATGAAGATAGTTTCTGATGTGTTTTGAACAGTGAACTTTGATCAAAATTTCTATGGATGAGGTTCTTTGTAGTTCAATGATATTGATGTTACTATATCGAAAGTTTTGTATATTTCCCTGAAGAAGTGATCTTCAGTGTTTGTGAGTCCCTATTATATCTTGCCCTAAAGTTGGGCACCTTAGTCTTGCAAGTCATTTCAGGGGCAGTGAGCTCCTTGGCCACTGGCCAAAATAGTGTAACTTGATTATCGTATAGTGTGATAGTTCTCAGCATGGTTTTTCCCATTTTGGGTTTTCCACAAAAAAATATTGGTCTTTATGTATGGTTGCTTTTGTGGTTTCAATTTTTTTTCTCTTGCATATGGTAGATGGAATGAATGTCAAGTAAAAGGTTAAATATGATTAAGTTTTATTGTATGGATTCACCACCCCACCCCCCCCCCCCCCCCCCCTCTCTGAATCCAGTAGTGTTCGACAATATTTGGTTTGAACTCTAATGCTAAGGAAGAATTTTGTAAATCATGTTAATTAATACAACAAATATAGACTCAACTATATATCCAAGTGGCTAATGCATCATAACATAAAATGGGAGAACCATAAATTGGAACCAACTCTTGAGGGTGAAACTAAACTCCTATAAATGAATAAATTTGAAGGACTTTTCAAGGATACACAATTAAGATATATGTTAAATTATATAAATTTATGTTCAACAAAAGCTGTCAAAGGAACCATGCTTTATCCCCACACATATTACATGCCCATGTAAAAATAATGTCTGATTATGATGGTTATTTTATGAGGCATATGCAAGAATAATCAACCAACTTAAAAAAAGAGAGTTAAATAAATCTTTTAGATGGCATTCGCTACTATGCCATATGTATTTGGATGTTTTTCTAGTGAATGGGAAAATATTTTAGAGATTGAATTGGTATCATAAGAGTTTCCCAAAAATACATTGAAGTTAATCTAATTGTGGACTATCCATTTGAATAGGATTATTTTGTTACTTCCATATTTAGGAAGCTAGGCCATTTAAGACCAAGGTTATCTAAAGATATTCAAGAATTTTTAAGGTTGTATGATCTCAAGATAGATATTAAAAATTGGTCACAATTGAAGAGTTTGGCTCTTCCATGATAATCAAAATCTATCATGCCCAGATTAATCCTTATAAACTACCAACATGATTCACTCATGGGATAGTCTTCTTAGAGTCAATGTGGTAGCTTATATAATTCAAATTATATTAATTTCAAGAGTCAAAAGAGAAAGGGTTTCCTACCTTCCCAAGTATACATTTTAGATTCAACTATTCTAAAAAATGAGGCTTTTGGAAAAAATAATGATATAAAAAAATTTAGCATGGGATGGGAAGGGATTAAACATTATGACCCTAATTTTTTATTAGTAATATGAGAAAGGAGATTGATAGGTTTGGATATGAGCATCAATTATTTGTAAAGGAAGACCTCATCAGTAATTATTAAGATAAACAGGAGAAGGATCTTGGAAGATATCTAGATGAAAAAGAATTGTGCTTTTTGAGAGAGGTATTGGTGTTTTTCCAACTAAGTTCCCTAGAACCCTTTAAAGACTAGCCACTTCTTATGATCAAGGGCTTCTAGGCCAATTAGCAATGAACAAGGTAAAACTCTACTTAAATCTTAAATTTTAAACCTTCTACACTTTTGGCTCTACTAACCAAGGAGGGTAATCCTACAACAACACCCTAGTTTCAAACCTTTTAGCGTTGATATTGCTTTTAAACATACATTATCTCATATCTTAAATCCAAAATTTAAAAATAATTCAAGGCTAAATTGCATTGGATTCAATTAACATTTAGAAACTAAAGCATCAAATACTACTCCCTACAAATTGAAAACAAAATAACTACAAGGAAATGATATATTTTTCAGATTTTTTGAAATAAACTACTTCAAAACTCTAATCTCTGAGACATATTAGACCAATGCCTTATAGGGCCATAGAGTCAAGTCAGAGCATAATTATTTGCCACCTTTACATGAGAAGCTTTCAATATTTTAGGCCAATTTATTTAATGCATTACACCAAACCACCTAATACCATTTGGAAACAATTCTACTTGAAGATCTCAATATAACACTTAATCTCTTAGTGTTTTAACTAAGTATTTAAACAATTTCCTTGAAATACAGCCAAAACCAAAATACTTTACTGCATTATAGAAATGAAATATTCAAGCCTTAATGATTTCAAAAGAGATCAAGCATCACAATAGGAGAAAATTGTACCAAATAGCCTTCAAATCTATTTTCATTATCAGATATGAAAAATGCTTTACAGTGACCAAATGATATGTTTGTCTCCTCTACAAGCACCTAGTACAAGACTACTCCAAAACCTACTAGAGATCAAAAATCCAAAACAATGTCGAAGGATTATTTAATGGCTCTAATTTCAATTTTATAAGAACAAGGGAGCAAAACAAGCTTCAAGAATTGTGTGTGCATGACATATACATTGAATATCAATTAATAGTTGTCATCCTACGAAATAAGATGACTATCAGAAATAGGATACTGAATACAAAAGGAAGTCAGAGCAAGAGAATCTTCAAACTTCAGTTACAAAATTTCAATAAATTCTTATCAATGGCGAAGAATGTTGAATGCCACTCAAAACAAGATATTGACCTTGAATTCAAAAATAACCTGGTCCATACTTTTCTCCCACTTGGCAAAAGTTTCATCATCTTTAGCCTCTCCAAGTAAATATGGTATTTTGAATCAAGCACTACCCTTGAATACTTTTGATAATCTTCATATATAATCTCAAAATAAAATAGCTCGTCAAGTAATTGATTCAACTTGATAACACTGAGCTTATCTTCCACATGGACTATGCTCACTACCTTAGCAAATAGTGAACTTACTTTTGATTTCCATTGGACCAAATATTTTGGACTCCACTTATCATTCTTGATATTTGGCAAGAATTTGCACTCCATCTACTTAGTTATCTTCATTTTTTATTTCAATTGTCCCTTCAACTTTATTGAAGATGCCATTACCCCCTCTAAAGCCCTGACATTATCCAAAGTTTGTTTCAACTCTGGTGTCTTCTCCTTGTCATGCTTGGACCTCATCACCATTTCCACCAAGAGTTGGGTTTGTAACAGAGGAAATTTTCCACCTAAAGGATGATGGATCCTTGAGGACAAACTATCCCTCTGATACCTCCTCAAACCGGTGCTAAGATGAGCCAGGGATAACAAGATTAAGCTAAGGCGTCAGAAAGCGGAGAGGACTCTCTGGATGGCTTCGTTGAGCCTCTATCCTCAGGATGAGAGTGCAAAGTTGGGATGCCAGTATGATGCACTATCATCCTATACGGGCGAAGCATAGAGTCTGAGTAGAAAGCTCTAGACAGACTAACATAATTTATGAAATGACAGATTTTTTTTTAAATGAATAAACAACACAGATTGCGAATTGGAAAGAAAGGAAATAAAAGGAGACAAGAAAACGTTACAAGTCATCCACATTGTGAAGCCTCCCGCAAGATAGTTTTCTTCCTCATGATGGTGTGCCTACACACATGCAAGAGATAAAATATTATGGGTTGTGTTTTGGAGCATGCTTAAGTTAGACCCCCATTTCGGTATTTCCACCTCCACTGACAACCCAAGATAGCCACAAAATTAAAGAAATATCAAGAAGAAATGCGATGAAAGATTGGAGTAATAATATTGGAAAATGAAAGAGAAAGGTTAGGATAACTCCCCTTCTATAATGTTTGTTGGAATGTTGATGCAAATGTTTGAATCACTACAACAAAGGTGGTGTTTGTGGAATGTTGTCCAAAATGGTCTCCAAGAGCTTCTTGTAGAAAGATCAAAAACTTGCCAAAGAATCCCCACAAAATGCCTTCAAAGTGGAAGATAAAGGTCTGGGAAGGAATTCAGATGTCGATGGGCGCATGCAGAGGTGTTATGATTCCTCCCGAGCGTAGGCATAACACTCAAACGACCACCTACAGACTATCAGGTTCATGAGACGCTAGCGTGCTGCACGAACGTCTCTGCACCATGCCTTAGTCCCCAAAGCTGACAAGTCGGCGGAGTTTGTAATGCTTCTACTTGGAGCTAACAAGGATAATCTGAGTGGACAAAAGGACAAGGTGGTGAAGCCTGGCCTCCGATGACATGGGGGAAGGCACCATAATTTGTCACATTAATCGCAAGGGGGAAGATTTTTGATATTACAAGGTTATATTCATCCACTTCTCTCTAATATGACCTAAAGCCTCCATATCTTGATCATACCTTTATTTTTTACTCACAAGGTCACAGTAACCCTTGTATGCATCATCAATCCTTTGACTGATATTTGATAGTTTATGACCTACCAAGCCAGTGACTACTTTTGATGAGAGGTTCCTCTTAGATGCTATCTCTTTTCCAAATTATCTTTTAATTCTTTAATCTCTGCCACCAGTAGCTCTGTATCTACAAACTTAGGTGCTTGAATGATAGGTACTCGAGCAATATGGATTACTCTTGCCTCAAGTACCTTAATTCTCCTCCAAAGTTGCTAATTTTCTATCACTTGTTGCATATGAGTTTGTTTTAACTTCTATAAATCAATATATAGCTTGTCAATGGATGCCTTATTGAACAATGCAATATTCACTCTTAAATTTATAGCCTCTAGAGCTGAGGTATCAACCACCTTCTTGACCAATGCATTTCCCCTAAATTGATCATAGTTATTGGATACATCTTGATTATCAATATTGGATTCTAGAGCCCATACTGACCATAATCCAAAACTTGGGTTGAAACCAAAGACAAAAAATTATTGTTCTACTTCCTCCCTCTATATTATAAATTATCTTCTGCTCCTTCCCAATAGTATGGATTTCTAGAGTAGTGGAAATGTCCCATCCTAATAGTAGCAAAATACCAACATCCTTCACCATCTACTTGCCTTGATTAGGGGTAATAATTTCAGCACAAATATCAGATTCTTTGATTACTTCTTCACCAATTTTAATCCACTCAGATGGTGGCCTCAGATTTATCTACTCTACAATTATTTTTTGACATTCTTCCCTCCTCCTTGTCACCACAAAATCTTTGAACTCATGTGTATTGAAAAAATCATCATCAGAGATGAATTGATTGCAAGCTAAGGCCCTTATGTCTTTGGTAGGATCATCTTCAATTTTTGAGACTCTTCATTGTCCTACTGGGAGGTACCACAGACACAATTTCCCTTATTGTTTGAGATGGAGGAGATTGGGGGTAGTCAACCAGAGATGTGACTCCCTCTTCTATAGTTGTTGCTAAGATACCTTTTGGTTCTTCTCTCTCTATAATCTATATTCCTACTTCCTTTTGAGGTTGTACCTCAGCCCTCACTTTCTTGGACGTGGCTAAATTGGCTCCAAATAGTGGTTAGAAAATTCATGTTATTGACTTTTTCAAAGAAAATTGAAAAATCAAAGCCACAACTAGTTCTTCTAGTCATGATCAACAATCTATAATTTTTGATAAATTTCATGTTATTGACTTTTTGGAGCCATTTTAGTCATGGCCCACTTTCTTGGTAGGAGGCTCATTAGACATAATAGTTTGTTTTCCCTTCCTAATCAACTTCCTGTCCAATAGGGACTAAGCACCAAGCAACAAATTTTCAATCTTCACAAAATAATCCTACTCTTCTTAGGGCCTCAGCTCTCTGGACCATGTGCCACTTCTTTATCCTCTCTTGGACTTCGTCAATTGAGGTACAATTCATGATGATGTCCTCATTTACCAAATCTTCATAATTGCTACTAAGTCCTAAGGACTTAACACAACCTTTTGGATCATAGTTTCTACATTCTTCTTGCCTCATCTTGTATGACTTCAATGCAAAATATAGCTAATTCAATGCATCTTTATTTCCAACAATGAAATCTACAAACTTGCATTGTGTTGGAAAGAGAGAGGAATTATGTGCTTTCCTAAAATCCAGGAGGTCCATGTCACTCAATTGCTAAATAGCTTCCAGATAGGCAATTATTAGAGGCACACGTCTTAGAAACACATGACAATGCATAGGTGGCCCATAAATTCTAAATGTTGTGGTTTTTGAATGGAGAAACTAGTCTTCTCAATTATGTGAAATCACAAGGTCACTTCTTCTGCTTGTAGGTCTGATGAAATCCATGATCGCCCTTGGGATTATCCCCTCTAGCAATGTACAATAGCTCAACACTTTCTAGACAAAGTACTCTTCAAAAATCAAGAAATAAGACTTGTCACATTGCATATCCCAAATATATGCCCAACATTGGACATACAAATCTCTACCTTGGTCATCTTGTGTCATCCACGACAAGGCAAGATCCTAAAGCCTTCTTCAACTCCACAAGATCATATGGAAAATAAGAGAATACCATTTGAAATTGAACTTCTCCAAATTTTCTTTGGTTTTGACAAAACTCGAATGAATTTGATCTTCCAAATGCTGAGATTTATTTATTTATTTTTGTATATTCATCACATATTGAATATTTGTTATATTATGAGAAAATTTATCATTGTTAATAAGATTAAATAGGTCTAACAACTAGAAACACAAATCTAATTAATAAACTTGTAATAACAATGAAATTATACTGAAATCAACAAAACATAAAGAATCAATCAGTGAAAATTCCCTTGTTGAATAAACATTTTGCTTCCATTGCTCTTCTCAATTCTTGTGGTTGAATGGATCTTAGTATTGCGTTGGGAATCCTACATAAAAATGACACAAGAAATTTGAAGATAGTCGTTGATGAAAATGGGAGATTGATGCTCAATTTATAAATTTCAGAGAGAGAATTTTAATAGTCGAGATTGATTCGAGAACTGAATTGATCAATGGTTGAGATCAGTTGAGACAAAATTGATGGAGAGTTAAACTCTTTTGATTGATGAGTTGTCTTAATAGATTGATCAATGAACTAGATTGATTGGGGAGGTAAGTGATTAGATTATTATGTTTGAAAAAGCTTATTTGGAGTTAGAAAAGGTGATTAAAGAGTTAACAGGTGAGTTGACTAATTTGATTGCTTAGTCAGAAAAGGTGATTGATAGTTGAACTTAGAGTCAATGCCAATTAGGATTTTAGGAATGTGATGTAGGAAATTAGCATGAAATTTGAATTTGAGTTGCATTTGATTTGAATTTAGATTTTTGAAATCATGAAAAGAAATGCAAATTTATTTGAAATTAATTGAAATTAGAATTTGGGGGGAAATGTGAATTTTTGAATGTTTGAATTAGATAAGCTACATAAGTTAGACAGTTAAAATGATTTAAAGAAATTATTTAATTGTGAAAGACCATAAATTGAATTTAGTTAAATAATAAATAAATATTGTTTAATTAAAGTTGTAAATTTGTAATTAATCAAATAATAAAATTATTTAACTAATTTTAAGAGAGAGAGAGAGAGAGAGAGAGAGAGAGAGAGAGAGAGAGAGAGAGAGAGAGAGAGAGAGAGAGAGAGAGATTGAATAATTATATATGATGATCAAATTAATTTACAAGAACAAAAAATAGATTAATTAAATAATTATTTAATTAATAAAGATGAATAACTAATGTGTTAGTAATGAGACATTTTTAGGTGTCTACATTTGCCCCTCTTTGAGACAATGTTGGAACAACATTGTTTCAAAGAAAAAAGAAAAATCCTACCCCGATGTGCCTCGACGATAGTAGGGTGTAATGCCCCCTCAAGAGATTGCTTGTGCATCAAAGGCATAAATGATCTCTCAAAATAAGAAGAATGTTATATGAAAGATGGAAGAATGGTTATATGATGACATGAATGGGTTTGATTGGATAAAAGAGATGGTTGGAATGATTTGTAGATTGATTACTCGATCAGATTGATTGGATTGATTGGATAGATATCAAATATGGTTTCAGGAAGGACACATACTATACAAGATAAATATGATCATTTGGTTTCAGGAAAGACACATTCTATATAAGAAAAATGATAGATGAAAGATGGATGAACATTGAAATATTATGAAAGTAAATAATGATTATTAATAAGTGAAGAATGTTATGGAATATATTTTATTGATGGATATAATAGTTGGTACGAGGAAATGAAACTATCATGAATTTTGGTGTCTTTATTGTAGCACAACATTTCATCATTGAGCCTTATTATGTATCAATGGAATTGCATACACCGGGGTATGAAAAACCAAGGTATATATGATATCCCATTGCAAAAACAAACATGTAGTAGATAAGGAGTGAACCATCTATTCTAGGGTTGTTGTATTAAGGGCCAAGGTATGTGCAATAGTCACAAACATAGCTATACTTGACTTTCATTTTTGCATAGGATACTTGTTGAATGAACGTACCGACACGAAAACACGTGTGCCTCAGAACTTTATGGAAACACACCACAAACAACAAACAAAGAAAATGGATCATAAACCATCCCAACTCCTCTAGTCACTTGTGGACATCCTCGAGTAGCATTGGACCATGATCCGTCATATTTTGATAAAGATAAATCAAATAAAAGATAAGACTAACTTGACCAAACAAGTCAACAACCATACTAATCTTCATGTCAAGAATAAGTGTTTTTGGATAGGATGATTGTTTGATAGGATGCCCATTGTAGGAAAGATGTATCCATTAGAGCATGATATCTGATAAAGTGCTTGTTTTAGGAATGATGTATCCGTAAAAAAATGTTGTTTGATAGGGATCCTTGTTACTACTTATCAAATTGCCATTATTTTTATATCCAAAGTCATTCTATATACTCTAGTCAATTACTACTACCGAAATATTTAGTCGGTATGAACAGTCTAGTCGGTTACAGAAGGAAAACAGTCACAAAGCCAAGTATACACCGAGCTGTCTACTGAGTGTTATTTCATGTCTACTGAGCAGTAAAGATAATACACCGAGTTGATATACACCGAGTGAAACGTGTTACCAGATTCATTGAACCTAGACACACATATGAAAACGTGTTACAAGATCGAGGCACATAGAACCGTTATCACATTGGAAATTGCACATATAGATTTTGTATAATTTTGAGGTCATCTAACCAATGAAATATTTTGCATGGTTATTCATTCGAGAAATCATGTTTGTAAGATCGAAGCAATGAATCAGATCACCGACATAAGAAATCTATTTATGCAACATGAATTTAGGGTTAGAGATATATGTGAATGAGAGAAATGTGTGTGCATATGTGTATGAAGCAAGACTTATGTGATACATGAGAAATCACAGAGTATCATGACTGTTACAGAGACATAGAAGTCATCGAGAAGGTTTTTAGAGAATAGTCAAAGAACAGAGTAAACATAAGGGTTTACCGAGTTACTTTATAAGTTACCGAGGTATGCTATAGGCAAGGTAATCTTATTTTGAGCACATAGAATATGCTACAACATTTCATATGTAAAATTGTAGATATTTGTAAAGTTTTATTGTAATATTTTGAAGTTGTAAGAGAAACCTTTAATAGGGTAAAAGACTCTAATCAAGTCTATAAATTGTAAAGCCTCTAACCAGGTGCAACATTCAGATTAATGTTGTAAAATCCTTTAGCAAGGTAGATCTAATAGATCTTGTTACTCCTAACAGGGTAGGCTATCAGAAATAGCTAAATATGTAGCTCTAACTGAGCATTGTTTATTATTGCAGTAGTGAAGTTGTGGGTGCCATCCCCACCGTAGTTTTTCTCTCTAACCAAGAGTTTCTGCGTAACCAAAATATATGTGTTATGGAGTGAATCATGTATGATTGTTACTTATTTATTTTAGCTTTATGTTATATTACAATAGTTTTTGGTTTATGCATAACAATAAAGATATTATTGAGAAAAGGATTTGAAGTACTAATTCACCCCTCCCCTCTTGGTACATTAGCTTTCCATATTGGGCCTAACAATTGTTATCGGAGCTTGAATCTTGGAAAAGGGTTTAACTGCCTAAAGAGAAAGACCTTACCAATGGAAGGCTACAAACAATCTTGGAGGATTGTGTATCTGCAAGAAGAATTGGATCATGCTAATCAAGTGATTGCAAACATGCAAAGGCAAATGCAAAAATCTCTGAAAGTGAGAAGAAGATTATCTGATGATTTGCAGGACTTTCAAGAGTTAGTGGAACAAATTGAGACATCATCTGAGAACAGTATGTCTGAAGAGACTGAAGAAATGATTGGACAATTGAAGGAAAAGAACAAAGCACTGGCTGATCAACTAAAAGCAATGAAAAGAGAACATGAACATTTCAGCACACAGATGACTGAAAATCTTGATGCATTGAGGACAACCGAGGACAAAGTAAGAGATCTAGAAAGAGAGAAACAACAACTTGAAGCTTTAGTATCTGATAAGGATGATGAAATCATAAGGTTGACTGGGATTCAACAAAATCTGTCAGATCAACTAGGTTATGCACATCATGAAGCAAATCTGAAAGATGATGAGAATCAAGCATTGAAACTTGAAGTATCAAGGTTGAGCAATGAACTTGAAACAGAGAAGAAATCCAAGGAAACACTGAAGAAGAGTTATGAAGCATCAAAGATGTTGGACGAGCAACTGAATAAAAGATGACCCTACAAAGAAGGAGGACTCGGTTACAAAGGAAAAGACTCTACCGAGAAGGGAATCTGCACTACCAAGAGAGGAGAATCATCAAAGCAAGCTGGAATCAAGAAGAACATCAAAAGAAAGAAGCCTATTTGCAACTACTGTGGAAATCAAGGTCATATTGCCAACATATGCCAGATTAGAAAAGGTAAGCAACCGAATATCACTAAGACCAATTGTTATTGTTACAATTGCAATAAATATGGTCACACATCTAATCAATGTAGGACAAAGTCTGTTAACAATTATCAGAAGGCAAAATTCAAAGGGTTTTGTAAAATCTGCAATAGATATAGACATGGTACCGAGAAGTGTTGGTTTAAACAAAAGAACCACATGTGGTCTGCACACCGAGCAAATACTAGAGGTTACCGAACTCACACAGATCCTTTCCGACAATATTCTGTAGTACCATGGGATTACAATACAAGGATATGGTGTGAATGTTGTGGAAGATGTGGACATATAAGTGCCAACTGCTTTATAAGGTTTGGAATGAACAACCGAAGATCATGGAGAAATCCTGGTATGGCATGTTTTCATTGTCACAAAGTTGGACACTTGGCTGGAGATTGCAGAGATCAACCTAGAGAAGACACTGAGGAATTAAAGATGATTTGGAGAAAGAAGGAAATTGTGTCAAATAAAGAAAGCACCTTACCAACCAAGTTAGGTGCTCCCACTCCAAATTAATTGGTAAAGGTATGAAGGGACTGCATTCTCACAAGGTTAAATCTTAAATAGTTCCTATTTTAGTATGTACTGAATTCAAAATCTGCATAGTAAGATGTAGTAGTAAGTTTGAAATTCTATCAAAGTCTTTTGGAGCACTTTACAAGAAATTTGTCAAGTCGGTGAATTCAGGAAGCCTGTTAAGTCGGTATATGAAGGAAATTTGGCTACTCGGTTAAAGTGCAAAAAGGGAAAGAAAGTTAAGTAGAATCGAGTGCATTTAATGTCTTTTGACCTAACTTGCACGGAGCTCGATAAGGTTTATTATGTACTTAAAGCATTCTTAGAGGTCATTTTCATTCACCAAGTTTTCGAGAAGTAGAGCAGAGCGAATCAAGGCGATCAAACCATCTTCAAAGCGAAATCTAAGGTATTTACATCAAATCTCATCGCATTGCTAAGCTGGTTTACCGAACTCATTAAGTTGTTATTATCTGCTGAGTGTGAAGCGTTTGTCATTTGTTAAGTTCTCAAACCCTAAGGTTCCTATGTCAATTTTTATCTGAAATAAAAATGGCACCTAAGATCCAAGACCCCATTGTTGTCAAGAATGTAGAGAAGCCCTCACTAAAATACTCTTTGACTCCCAAAATTGCATATGAACCGGATGACAAAACTGCCTTTTCACTCATCCCGGATTGAGTCTTGTTAGTCGAGGATGTGAGATTCTTCACCAAATGCCGTGTTGAAGAACTCAGTCATGTTGAGATCAAAGATGCATATGATGAATTGTGCACAGATGGTAAAATGGATAGCAAGTATGAGCACATCAAAATCAAGGGATTGACTGAAGCCCTAACCTATCCTCGTGTGTTCAAATTCCAATGGGTCAAGTTTGTACTAAGCCGAGTGCATGATGATTTCATGTGGCTATAGGAGCAATCGTTTAAGATCACTAAAGAAATCATTCATCTGATCACCGATTATCCTATCTATGATCATGCCCGAGCACAGAAAATGATATCACAGAAGGAATTGATCAGTTTGATTGGAGTAGAATCTGATTGCAGAGGTCTGAAGTTGAACAATGTCACTGATCCTGAACTCAAATTTTCCATTAGAGTAATTGGTTACTGTTTCTTCCAATCGGCAAGGGAAAACAGTGTACCCTGTGCAACAGTGGACTTAGCATACAAAATTGTTAAGAAAGGCATGAAAATTGACTTGTGTGAAGTATTGTTGAAGAACTTGTTTGAAAATATGAACACAATCAGGAAGCCAAAGAAGAACAACTCGACAAATACTCTAAAATTTGGATCACTACTTGTATGTATGTTTTTCTACTTTGAGAAGTTTTTTCCAACAGTCGGTAAAGTTGTTTGGGAACTACACCGACCAATCACCCATCAGATCAATGACTTCATCAAGAAGTTAGGTGATAACTTTAATGATATAATGGATGATTACTTCAGCAAGTTCCAAGAGAAAATGCATAACAGGTACCGGATTCCACCCCAGCTAGTAGAAAAATACAAAGATGAAATATGTTTTGAAGTCGACACCGATTACTGTTATGTGAATGCTGTGGAATTGAGGACTCAATCTTTGTCACCTATGGGTTACGAGATTGATTTTGATATCACACAACAACAAATCGATGCATTTCTGACACTACTAAGGAATACTACCGAGCTAAGTTATGGAACCTATGAAGAGGTGAAAGAAAAAGTAAAGATGAGCATTGTAGTACCCAAAGCTACAAGGAAGGCATCAAAGATGATTAAGGCATTAACTGAGAAATTCGAAGAAGAGTCTTCCTCCACACCTGTCAAAGGCATTCTAGCCATCACCGAAGAGGAGACAGAAGCCCAAGAAGCAGCCATAACACTTAGCACTGAATTGCCTAAAGGAAAAGTGTTGAAGAGAAAGAAACATGACACTTCAATGGCCCTACCGATTCCTCCAACAAAGAGACGTAACACAAGGGCATCTGTTGCATCGCCGAGTAAGAAACAAAAGACTGTTGCCATTCCTAAGGTAACTAGAACTTACAAGAAATCTACTCGGAGACTCATTTTGCCAAAAGAGTCGAGTGATACTGAATCTGAAGATGCAAGTAAATTTCAGATTGTGAAAAGCAAGAGGGTAGATGTACATAGTGTAGAATTTTTTTGTAATAATCTGAAGAAATATGGTGGATTTGGTGGATTCAGATTTGTCAAATATGAATCTAGATCTGCTGATGAAAAGAGGCAAATTGAAGAAACTGTCATTTGCACACTTCTAAAATTCCGAGTGGTCCCATTAGAAGTATGTAATTCTACTCCTAAGGAATTATATACACATATTGAAACCAGATGGCAATATGCCCTAGACTCGGAGAAACAAATCAGAGAAATAATTATGGTGCATCTCTTTCCTGATATGTCAGTTGATGAAATAAAAGAACATCCAACAAATAGCCAAACACAATTTACAATAAAACAAAAGGCCTTGAAATTGATGAATGGCTCGTATATAGAAGTGGAGAAGGAAACAAAAGAGCAATGGCAGGACATCTTTTGAAGAAAGAATGCTGGTGAACAATCTACAGTGGAAATAGTTGATGTCACCAACCAAGAGCCTGATGTCACCGAGCAAGACCCTGCTGACACCATTCAAATAGAAGAAGATATCATGGATGCAGAGGCACCTAAACAAGAAATGATAGAAGGCAATGCTTATGCAAAACTTGTCTCCAGTGAATCTGCTTTGAAACAAGTTCAGCCTTACCCACCGATCAATCAACCTGCTACAACCGAAGCTCCTCAGGATACAGATGAAGGCACCGAAGGTCAAAAGTCTACAGTAGAAGGTAATTCACAAGAACAAACCTCTCAAGCACCTTCTAGCACAGAAAATGTTACAGCTGAGACACCAAGCACCAAGACACCAAAGGACACTACCGAGGCTAAAGAAACTGACAAAAGTGTTGTCTCTATCGAGCAACCTACTGAGGGTCCTCAAGCCTCTCAAACTATTGTAGTGGTTCACCCGGTGAAAGGTAAAGAAAAGAAGTTGAAAAAGCATAGTTTCAAAATAGATTTATTGAAACCGATAGTGTTGTCCAATGTAGACATCTCCAAATTGAAAGGGCAAGCACTCACAAAATTTGGTGAACTGTGCAAAGCAAAGGCCGAACAAGAGAAGCAACTGGCCATACAAAAGAAGAATAAAGTACTTCAGAAGGTAAAGACCTTACTATGAGATATGCTACCTTCAGCTACAGTATCAATCGATGCAACCATCCATATTCATTTGGATGAACTCCTAAATTAGATTGAGACATCTAGAGTAGATGCATCCGAATACTTGAGCAAACTAAAAGACAAGGAGCTAACTGCTAAAATGATAGAGGAAGTACAAAAATCCATTGCTGTTGGCAAGGTAAAACTTGTCAAATTTATTGCTGAGTTGTCCCCTCAACTCAAGCACATTCTTTCATTATTTCAGAAACTCTGCACATTTTCTTTATTCATTAAGGACATTAAGAATAAAATAGAAGCAATTGAGAAAGAGATCACCGATCTCTCAAATAAGTTGACCCTCGAGCCCAATTCAGTTCATAATTTTTATACTAAGCTACAACAGCTCATGGCTCAACAATTGGAACTGAGGAATGAAGAACACAAGATCGGGATGGACATAATGACACTTCAAACATTATTCCTTCCTCATCTTTCATCCGTTCAAGAACAGCTCAATCGAGCCACTTACCTCTCTACTACACAAGAGGGAAGCACTTTAGATGGCTTAATTTCATTATTGGCTGATATTAATGCACAAAATTCTTTAATGGACAGTCTAAAGGATGCACTCTCTGTCGCTCTCACCGAAGCCAAGACAAATTACAAATCCATTTTTGATCAGTTGCCACCTCCAACTGGTAACTAAATTTTGATGTTTGTCAAAAAGGGGGAGTATATCATCAGAGTATATATAGCATCAAAGTACACAGGGGGACTGTATAGTATTCAAAGTATCAAACAACCAGAGTGTAGTATACAGGGGGAGTATATCGAGCAGAATGAGCAGAATAAGCAGAGTATCCAAGAGCAGTGAACCGAGCAGTGAACAGAGGAAAGAACAGTGATTATAGAGTATTGATCACCGAGCACACATAATCAGAGTTTTGTACAACATATTGATAAGGGGAGTATAATTGATTATACTATTTCATTGACTAATGTATATACTGTATGTTTAGTCAAATTTTGTAAAGTATACAGATTTTTGAGTAATGACTTTGAAAGTAGTTTTGTCAAACATCTCAACTAATGTCAAAAGGGGAGATTGTTACTACTTATCAAATTGCCATTAGTTTTATATCCAAAGTCATTCTATATACTCTAGTCGGTTACTACTACCGAAATATTTAGTCGGTATGAACAGTCTAGTCGGTTACAGAAGGAAAATAGTCACAAAGCCCAGTATACACCGAGCTGTCTATCGAGTGTTATTTCATGTCTATCGAGCAGCAAAGATAATACACCGAGTTGATATACACCGAGTGAAACGTTTTACCAGATTCATTGAACCTGGACACACATATGAAAACGTGTTACAAGATCGAGGCACATAGAACCGTTATCACATTGGAAATTGCACATATAGATTTTGTATAATTTTGATGTCATCTAACCAATGAAATATTTTGCATGGTTATTCACTCGAGAAATCATGTTTGTAAGATCGAAGCAATGAATCAGATCACCGACATAAGAAATCTATTTATGCAACATGAATTTAGGGTTAGAGATATATGTGAATGAGAGAAATGTGTGTGCATATGTGTATGAAGCAAGACTTATGTGATACATGAGAAATCACAGAGTATTGTGACTATTACAGAGACACGGAGGTCACCGAGAAGGTTTTTAGAGAATAGTCAAAGAACAGAGTAAACAAAAGGGTTTACCAAGTTACTTTATGAGTTACCGAGGTATGCTATAGGCAAGGTAATCTTATTTTGAGCACATAGAATATGCTACAACATTTCAGATGTAAAGTTGCAGATATTTGTAAAGTCTTATTGTAATATTTTGAAGTTGTAAGAGAAACCTTTAACAAGGTAAAAGACTCTAATCAAGTCTATAAATTGTAAAGCCTCTAACCAGGTGCAACATTCAGATTAATGTTGTAAAATCCTTTAGCAAGGTAGATCTAACAGATCTCGTTACTCCTAACAGGGTAGGCTATCAGAAATAGTTAAATATGTAGCTCTAACCGAGCACTCTTTATTATTGCAGTAGTGAAGTTGTGGGTGCCATCCCCACCACAATTTTTCTCTCTAACCAAGAGTTTCTGCGTAACCAAAATATATGTGTTATGGAGTGAATCATGTATGATTGTTACTTATTTGTTTTAGCTTTATGTTATATTACAACAGTTTTTGGTTTATGCATAATAGTAAAGATATTGTTAAGAAAAGGATTTGAAGTACTAATTCACCCCTCCCCTCTCAGTACATTAGCTTTCCATATTGGGCCTAACAATACTGAAAACTAATAAGTGTCATGAGTGTGAAGTAGGATACCTGCAGCTGCAACACAAACACTCAATAGATCATTACAAGCATGGTTAGCAAATTGAAATCAAATGAAAGATAAACCATAGAAAAGTGACCATCACCTCCTAAGAGATGTGAGTGTGGATTTGCTCTCAGATCTAGATGAGCAATCCCAGTGACTTGACTACACCGAGATGAATGATTTAAAATGATATGATCTGCAAGCTAGATGAATGTATGATTAAACTAGATTGATCCAAAAAGCTAATTAGGCTAATGATATGCATGATTATTCTAAATAATCATGCAATTAAGCTATATGAGAGATTGATTATGCTGTATGATTAAACAATATGCTAGAGAATGATCAAATTAAGCTAGATCTAAGATGCAATTGCCTATAATAATAATGCTTAAATGATATGGAAGAAATGATATGCCTATAATAACAATGCTTGAGATGAGATGAGATGGGATATGCCTATAATAACAATGCTTGAGATGTGATCCTTTGTGCTCCAAAATGGGGGATATTTATAGGATTTACAAGGCCAGGGGTGAGGTGGCAGGAATCAATGGTCAAGATTGAGTTTGAAGATATCAAGGGTCAAATTGGAGGAGGTTGGAGAAGAGGTTGGAGGGAGGGACACTTGTCGTCTTTGTGGTGATAAGTGTCAAGGAATCTTGCTCACAAGAGGGAAAGTGTCCAAGGGAGGAGACATGTGTCATAAGTGCCATGTGTCTCAAGGGGAGAATATCCAACCCATGGGAGGTTATGATAAGGAGGTTAGGATGCGCAAGAGGATAGGTTTAGCTAAACCTAGGATTAGGTGGAATGGGTTAGGTTAGGGGGGTGGTTAGGTTAGGTGGTTAGAAGTTAGGAGGCATGTGGGAAATTTGAATTTAAAAATTCAAATACTAGGAAAAGGCTAATTAACTTTCAACAACTCATAAATTTATTTGTTTTAATTAATTAGGGGATTAGAAGGAATGAATTAAATGGAGGGAGGATTAATTAATTTAGATTAATTAATCAAAGGGACTATTGAAATGAACTTATTAAATAAATTCTTAGATTTATTAATAAGAAGGTGAATGGGGGATTTAATCAAATTGCTAATGAATTTAATTAAATTGGGAAGGGGGATTAATTAAAGAATTGCTTATTTAATTAATTATCTTCAAACCATTTTTAGGTGTATACAATAGGCATTTGATCAATCAGGTTGCAAACTAGCTTGGTAGTTTGTCTGTTGATGTGTGATTTGTTTTTTATTAAGGAAAAACAAGTTTTCAAGGGACCAACAACCCTTTACAAGACAGGTTTTAACCCGAACCGAAAAATAAACTTGAAAGTCCACTCAATGAAACAGAACACAAAAGAGACTCGACACAACCAATCAAAAGAAGGGGAACAACAAATACCCCCACCAAAAACCAACAGGCTGCAAAAAACCAGTAGGCCTAACCCTACCGAGAAGGATCAAGAATTTGTCCTACCCTTGTGGGATCGAAGGGTCATATCAAAAGAGGATTGGGACAATTTAGATTTTTTACTTTTAACAGTAATCCATCCCTCCTCAACCCTAGTAGCAGCCTTTTGCCAAGAGGATGGATCCAGGATAGAGGACCTCCCATCATCAAGAGGAATAGAGCCAACATCCAAAGTGGCAGGGACAACAGAAGATCTAGCAGCAATCTAGGACGCAAGAGGGTCATCCATTGAAGAGGAAGATCTAGCATTTTTCAAATCAGTCGGGATGCCACCACAAGCATCCACACATTCTTGAGGAATAGAGGCAGCAACCAGAGGCTCAATACCATCGGCCTGGGGAACCTGTGCCACCACCTGGGAGAAGCTTTTCTTTTAACAAAATAGTGTTCAGAGGATGCACCCTTCCACCAAGTAGCAGATCTTTTTTTTTTTTATCTGTTTCACACTGTGCAACAACATGTCCAATCTGGAAGTACTTTCGACATCTAAAGGGGATACCTTCAAAGTCGAGCAGTTGGACCCAAGATCCCAAGGAAGATTCAATCTCTAACTCAGCTGGAAGCCCTTTAGAGACATCAATGTTAACCAAAATCCGAGCATAAGTAGAGTGATAAATTTGGAAAGAATCCTTATCAATAATTAGGAATTCGCCTAAAGCCTCCTCCACTTCATCTAGCAGAGAGTCCATCCATAGATGAAGGGGAAGGTTAGGGAGCCTAACCCAAATAGGAATCTCATTAAATGAATCAGTAGATGGGTTAAAATTCGAGAACCAGGGTTTAACCATCAAAATAAATTTGTCTTCCCAGCTGAAAGGATTAATACCTAAGATTTTCGATCTATCCTCTGCATATTCAAATTTGGCAATGAAAAAACTCTTGGCTGAAGGAAAAATGTTAACTGAACCTTTTATGATCGGTTCCCAACTTTGAGAAATCCAAGTGTGCAGCTGAGGAAGGCTTGGCCAAAAACCCCAAAACCTGCAAATCAGACCATGAGCTTCAAACACAAAGGAAGTGTGGATGATCTCCATATCAGTTTCAGCAGACGCCTTGAAAACCAAAGGTTTGCAAACAGTAACAGCCACAGGCCCCAAGCCATAGGCATCTCGATCAACAGCAGAGGGTGCTGGAAGCACCGTATCTCCATCCTTAGAGGAAACCCCCGTAGAGCCCCCATTCACAGCACCAGGCAAAGCAGTCTCACCAGCCGTACTAGGGGGAACAGGGAGCTAGACGAAATCACCAGCCGACCTTAGGGACGATGACTTCGCAGCAACAGACTGCCTTAGGGCAGCGACGACGGTAGACACAGGCGGCCTTAGGGCAACAACGACAGATGCAAACACAGGCGGCCTTAGGGCAATGACAATAGACAACATCGTAATGTTGATGTATGATTTGTTAATATCAATGTTTTGCATGATTTTTTGGTTGTGTTTGCTCAAATGTTTGTCGTTGCAAAGGATAATTTATTGTGCATTGTGATTGATGGATTGTTTTTGTGTTTTTTATTGCTTTTTAATTTTTAGGTTTTCAAAGTTTTTTTTATTTTTTTTGATTTTTTAAAATTTTTTTTCAAGACTTTTTAATGATTTTTTTAGTACCTTTTATGATTTTTCAAATGGACTTTTGGATTTGCTTGATTTTTTTGAATTTTTTCAAGACATTTTATGATTTTTGGATTTTGAAAGATTGTTTGATTTTTTTGGATTTTTGAAAGATTCTTTATGATGCTTATGGGTTTTGAAAGATTTTTGGATTTTTTGGATTTTTTTTAGATTTTTGAAGATTACTGTAATGACCCACTTAACTTAACCAAAAAATATCAACTGATTTTTTTATTTTATTTCTTACTTGTGTTCAATTCAATCGCATACTCAAGTACATCTATCCAAATGGGATATGCATCCATCCAATTGAGGATAAGAATCTAACCATATAGGTTAGGCATCTATCCATATGGGACAAGGGAATATATCTACCCAATCTGAGATAGGCATCTACCCAAATGGAGTAGGCATCTATTAATAAGAATAGGAAATGCTCTGGCTAGAGACTTAAACTCATTGGGACCATTTGGGTCCTGAGTCACTCTCTAAAGAATGCACTCCCCTTCTAGGAGTGTACTGAGGTCACTGTCCTTAGAAGTACATACAAATAATTATATAACAAGCTTGAGCTCTGCCTTAGAATTCAACCTAAAGCCTCAGGAAGTCAAGCAAATGCATACAAGATTCCTTCTGAGTTTTCATTGAATTACTTTTAAATCTTTCAATTAGATTAATCTATACCCTCTGATTGAGGGAATAAGGAGCTTCGAAAAATGACAACTCATCCTTAACCAAATCCTAATCCCCATACCCAAATGCTTGAGTATTAGGGACAACTCCATCCCTAGACTGCCTACATACCCGTTTCAACATGGGATCAAGGCGTAAAATATGTAGTTCTGGTTTTTAACTATGGTTTAATGTAAAATGTTTGGTGGGTATGCAACCCTTTCTAGGGTCAATGTCCCAGACAGTTTCTTTGTGGTTGCTACCCACGATGGTAGCTCTGTAGAAAAAGTGCTCAAGGTGGCATTCTGCTTGTGGCCTAAAACAACTAAGTCCCAATTCCTATTAAATATGTCACCCTTGACCCATTATCATCTATTGGATTCCATCAAGATAAATAAATTTCCAAAATCATCACACACAACCAAACCCTGATGGGGTTTTCTAAAGTTTAACTGAATAGATGATAGTTCTTTTAAAACTTATTTTTTTAGATTATCGATCCAAGGGGGATTACCCGCCCCTTGGATTTTAACTTCCAAATGATCCTTATTTCTCCCGACGATTTATAGGGATGATGTCGTAGACACCATTATTGTAACTTTATTAGGCGTTAAGTGCAGTAGTTCAACACAACGACATTACTCGTAATTGTGACCCAAAGGCACCATAGATAGCGAACACTACTAAGTTTTTGGTTTCATCTCCTCTTGTTTAGTTGTCTAACTAGGAATTCAACTATGATTTCATGAAATATTAAAGAAACATTACACTAAAATAACTCTGAACAATGAATCTATTACATGCAATGAATTATTGCTTGGAAATAAAAACTAAGATATATATTTTACATAATTGAAAGGAACATTTGATGAGAATGGGAAATAACAAATCAACTACTTGAAGGGAAAACTATGATAATATTTAAAACCTTAAAACTTCAACTAAATACATGAAAGTACTAATTGCTTGAAAACTATGATACTTGTAAGAGATAGCTTATGGAAAAGATTTGAATTACTAAACTATTATACTTTTAAATATATGAAACCTAATATTTGAAAGGTACTAAATTTCTTGAAAGAAAAATTAAATAGTATGTAATAAGACTTTGGAAATGAATTTAATTCTTACTTGTTTGAAGGGGAAAAACTATTTAACAATAAGATTGATAACCATATTATTTTTAAATACCAATTGTTGAAAATAAGATCAGAAGAGAGTCTAATTACTTCCTAATTAACCAATATAAATAATATTCCTAAATAATTCTAATCAATCTACTTCTAGTTGCTCTTGGACTAATGCCAAATTCTTTGCAGAATTATGAAGAGATAACTAACTATTCCTTCCACTTGAAGTAACGTTAACTTTATCTTAGATATTTCCTACAAATGACAATTTTATCAATTTCAAATTCTTAGAAGTGAGCTAATGCTTGCTCCTAAAATTTACTTCAATTGAATTTATTATTTAATTTCTAAGTGACCATGGGATAGGTTTCTTGAAACTCATTTGCTTAATCTAGAACTATGAGTTCTAACTTTAATTCATCTGCCAAAAAAAAAAAAAAAAAAAAGAAGGTTTCATTAGACATGTACAAACAAAATATGAGTACTAAATTTGAGTTTCTCAAGGTAAGTCAAATTTTAATAATCTCATGTAAAAATATTTTAGTTTTTGTTTCATTCCATTTGCTAAAACTATTTGGATTCAAATGAACTTTCTTTGCATCATAATTAATACTAATGTTCTGACAAAATAGATTATACCATTAAAATTATATGTAATTTACCCTCTAAATTTGAATGTTAATAAATTCATCTATGCTAATTACTTTGCAATATAAATGTGATGGCTAGTTTTGAGTGCCTTTAAGCTTGACTATTCTCAATAGCCTTGTATACTCTATATCTTGAAATTTAACTTTGCCCAATCAAATATTCAACTTATTGAATTGAGGGAAATCCTTAACTAAACATTAATTCATACTTGTTGATATACACAAAAAGGGTAACTATGAATCTAAACACATTTACTTGGGAGGTAAATTCTTTTAACCTTTAATACTTCCACTAATTGAAGTATACAAAAAGGTATATTTGATGTCTAATAAATAAAGAACTTGTATTGAATGTCTTGAATGGAATTTATTTACTACTAGAATTTAGTTGATAAATAACCCATACTTTGGAATAATTTCATTTATTTTAACTTGTGCAAAAGCTTTCCAAGATGCATCATGAATGCAATATTATTTCCCCATTCTTTTGTTTTCATAATTCAAACTAATTTATTTAATAAGGAGATTTAACTATTATATCTACATCCTTAAAAAAAACAATTCAAGGTAATGGATCTCTTAATGTTTGATTAACCATCGAACTTCCATTTAAAACCCAAAGGGATTCTTTTCCCATCATTGAGGAAAAAATAAACACTTTCAAATTAAGATATTTGTTGAAGGGAATGTCTAAATTTGCAACTTAATTCCATTTTTAAACTCCATTATTCGTTATACTTCTCCCTAAAGAATTAATTACCACTTTAATTTTTTTTTAATATTTTAATAATCTAATTTACTAAATACTAAAGAATAAATCCTTTTTAAATATATATTTTTTATTATAAACTTAGATTGTAAATAAATTGTAATAAAATTTCAGCTATTAAAATTATTTATAATACTTAAACTATAAATTTAATCTATTGATATAAATAATTTTAACTAGCAAATGTACAAATTAATCCTAAGAATACCAATGGATTTTAATTAATTAAACAACTTAAAATATAAATAAATTTCAACCATTTAAATTAATAATCTGAATAAATTTTAATTACAACTCTAATTATTTTTCTACTTTTAATAAAACAATTTTTAATTATTACTAACCCCGAAATATAAATAGATTTTTTTAACAATAAAAATTTAACTGTTTTTAAGTAATAAATAAAATTTTATTTATTTTAGTTAATCATAAACAAAATATTTTATTTAAATTAAATTGATCCACTAAAAAAATGATTAAAATAAGGGAGGGGTCTCGCAGACCCCACACCCTCTGGGCCCTGTGCATGCAGGGGGGTGTGGGCCCCTTCCCCCCTATGGCCACTGCACATGTAATGGACCGCATGGCTGGGGGGAGGGGGGGAAGTACTGCCCCCTCTCCCGCCCATTTTTAAAAAACTTAATTTTTTTTAAAAACTTCTATTTAAATTTTTTTATTATTGTTTTTTTTTTATTATTATTTATTTAATATTATATTTATTTGTTGATTTATTTTAAAAAAAACAAGAAAGTTTCTTATTATTATACAATTTTTAAAATTTTTGTTTAAATATTTTGTTTTCCTCTATTTAATTAATTCTATATTTATAAATTATATAGATGTACCCGAGTACGAGATTGAATCGAGCACAAGTAAGAAATAAAAAAAAAATAGTTGAATTTTTTGGGTTAAGTTAACTGGGTCATTACATGTGGATTTATTTAATCTTTATGTACTCCTAAGGACGGTGACCTCGATGCATTCCTAGTAGGGGAGTGTAGTCTTTAGAGAGTGATTCTTGACCCAGATGGTCCCGATGAGTCTAAGTCTCTACTCATAGCATTTCCTATTCTTATGAATAGATACCTACTCTATTTGGGTAGATGCCTATCCTGAATTGGATGGATGAATTTCCTTGTCCCATATGGATAGATGCCTAACCCGTATTATTAGATGCCTATCCCGTTTGGATAGATGTACGTAAGTATGTGATTGAATCGAACACAAGTAAGAAATAAAATAAAAAATCAGGTGAAATTTTTGGGTTAAGTTAAGTGGGTCATCACAATTACAAACAAGATGTGTTTGTTTTTGCCCAGTGTCTAGCAAGGCAAGGAATATTATGAATGGATGAATGAAATGTTGAGGTAGAGATGGACAGGAGAAAGATGGAGGCAACGCATTATGGAATGAGAGGTGCATTGGTTTCCAAGGACTATCTCATGATAGATAACATGTTTCCAAGCTAATGGATTTGATAGTGTAAGGAAATGGCACGTGGTCCACATGAAGGGACATGTCAAGAGCTTTTTGAAACCATGTTTTTGCACTTTTCTTTTTGTCCTTAGTTTTGATCAAGATCGAGGATGGAAAAAGGGATATGGATGGAGATAGGATATGGATAGGAGAAGCAAGATCATAGGTAGTAATGGATGATGGAAGAAAGGAATGGATATGGACTAGAGGGTATTAATAAGGTGAAGCAAATAGGATGCCTGAGGCTAATGGAGATCTTTAGCTTTGTCAAGATAAAAGATGGAAGAATAAGATGGATGTAGATAGGGTGATGGATAGTGGACATAGGTTAAGGGGAGATGCAATAGGAAGGATAGAATGGATAAAGCTTGCCCTTAAGTATAGAGGTCTCCATTTGCAAAAGGGCGATGTGTGAAATCATTAGAGCATCTAGCGCCACTCAAATAAGTGACCATGAACATTTCAAAGATAGAGACCCAACCCACACATAGAACCTTAAGAAAATTCAATCGAACATATCTGCTGAGTAGGAAGTGTTGGTTGAAAATTTTGTAAACTAGGTGAATTTAAAAAATTGTAGTATCAAATACAACACATGAAATTTATCTCTCCTATTCTTCTAAGGGAAGGCTCCCCATTTAAATTTCTATTCTAGTCTACTAAAATAATATACAACCTTTAATTTATATTCTAAGCCTGGGTGGTGCATCATCCTGTCTTATTTTTAAAGATAGATGTTATTCTTTTCCTTTTACTTTAGGAAAGAATTTACAATATAGAGCAGTGATGATTCTTATAATTTTGACATTACAAATTAACTCAAATGCAAGAATGAGTAAAATATAGATAAGGAAAGAAGCAAAGTTTCTATAAATTCCCAAAGTCCTTTGTTGCTTCTACGGGACGAGAAATAGTGCTTAAGCTCAAAGTCTTCAAATCGCTACCCTCCTATCAACATTTCTTCAAATAATTTCTTCTGTAACCCAAAGTGTTAATTAAGAAAACCAGAACAAAACACAAAGTCTTTATCTTGATTCCTTACTATAACTCTTGATTATATTTTTCTAAAAATAATGAAATGAGCTCAAAGTCTCAAAATCACAATTTTCCTTTTCCAAGGTAACACAATAAAGCGCAAAGTCTTCAAAGCGTTTTATTAATATATCTCAACTAATTTTATCCTTAACATATTAGTATGAAGAAATATGAAGAACAAAGTCTTCAAGATGATATGATGTTCACCAATTCCTAATTCTATTAACAATGGTCAAAATATGACAAAAACTTCACAAATTAACTATTGCCTCTATACATTAAAAATATTCTCTCAACACACCTTTACTTGATCAATACAAGAACTTATCAATGAAAATGACATAAGAACACTCTCACCATAAAACACCAATGAATCCTACACAAATTTTGGATGCCAAAGCTTTCTTCTTATTTCATCAAGTTTGCAAAATCACAAAAGGAATACAAAGTCTCACTTTTTTAGCTCTTCACTTCAACAAAGTTTTGGCATATATATTAAAGATAATATATCATATCCCAAAAAGAAGATCCTTATTACAATGAAAATCCTCATATATAAAGAGGAGAGGTGCAACATGAAACTAGGAAAATTACAACTAATTTGTGACCAAGTCAAAGGTAGAGTTCAATTTGACTTAGGACACGTACAAGTTCCCGATACAAAAAATTGAATACAAAATACCACTTGAGGTGTCAATTAAGATTACAAAATGACACTAGACTAGAGATGCATAAAAATGACTAAGTGTCTGGTTCCTCGTCTTGTTTCCAACATTCTTCACCAATGGAGTCTTCATGTTCTCGCTTGGTAGCATGTATTTATAGTCATATGGTCCCAATGTGCTGAACCTATCATCTGGAGTGGAGTTGCAGAAATAGATTTGAAAAATTCTCGAAGTTGGACAAAATCAACCAAAAATTGTCAATCAAGGTTTAAGAAGTGCATTTTGGATTTATAAGTCCAATTTGCACTTGGGAAGGATCAATAATCATAAAGGTGCATATTAGACTTATAAGTACAAAATACACTTATGCAAAAGACAGGAAAGAAATACTCTTTGATGTGAATCAGGGTTATAACCCCAACTTACACCTAAGAAATAATCATAGTGCAAGTCAACGTTATAACCCTGTTTCGCACCAAGTTTAATCAATTGGTAAAACGGAAAAGAAAAACAGTGCAGGTTGGGGTTATAACCTCGACTTGCATCGTTAAGGGAAGACTTGGTGTAGATCAGGGATATGACCCCGATTTGTATCCTTTTCAGGGGACTTGGTGTAGGTCGGGGTTGTATCCCTGATCTACACCAAAATGGGCGTGACTTGGTGTAGGTCAGGGTTACAACCTTGCCTCACACAAAAAATAGGAGGAATTGGTGTAAGTAGAGGTTACAACCCCGCCTTGCACCAAAAATAAGATTTCTAAGGCCTTAGGTGTAGGTTGGGGTTACAACTCCGATTTGTACCTGACATGAAAGACTTGGCTATGTAGTGGTGTAAATCGGGGTTACAAACCCGATTTGCACTAGACCTTAAAATTTTGAAGGGGAAGTGTAATTCGGGTTTGTAACCCCGATTTACACTTGTGTGCATAAAAGAGGTGTAATTTGGGTTTGTAAACTTGATTTAGACTAAAACACAACAAATAACATAAAGGACCCAGAAAAGGACTAGAACCTTCAAATCAAGAATTGAGGGTCCTAAATCACTCATGAGACCTTGAAAAGAGTTCTTAGAGAAAACCGACTACAAATTGGACAAAATTTGTAGGTGTTATCTTGTTTTTGTGACAACCAAAAACAAGGACAACAACTAGCTTTGACTAGGGAACTTCCTTCGATCACTGGAAGGATTGAAGGGAGAAGAATCCAAAACTCTAAGTGCCTTTATCATCCATTGGGCTATAGAGTCAAAAACAAAAAAGGCATAAAAGACAAAAGGATGACAATACTTAACTAAAAATAACCCACTGAAACAAGACTCAACTTTGTGCAACTACACTTATTGGAAAGGGAAACTAACCTAACCCAAAGACTAACCAATAACAAGAACTTATTCATACGAATCCATTAACTGGTACTCCAAAGTAGCTACCCTTCTTCAACAAGGTGTCATGTCTTTCATGATCATAGATCATCGGGTGTAGATGAAGCACGAATAATAGTACAATGAGATGATGCATTTCTTCTTGAAAGAAATTAACAAATGCACCCGCTTCCTCAAATTGATCATATGTATTGTTGCTCCAAAATGGATCAATGAATCTGGGTTGCCTCTGCTCAACTGCAAATGCATGCTAGATTCCATGTTCATATGTGTCCTCATGTTGAGGTTCAAGCGTGACTTTTGACATCTTGTTAGCTTCCAACCAAGGTAGATGTCCTATAGGACATCCCCTTGAGAGGAAAAACTTTGAGCTCTTCTTACTTGCTATGCCTTAACCAAATGATTCCTCAACCACAACCTCATGCTGAGTGAAATGAGTTTCCTCAAGTGATTCAAGTGAAAACATGGCTGCACTACTTGCTTCATCATGTTGCTCACAAACTTCAGATTTGGGAAAATTGTTAGGAATTGCATGCAGAAAATATCAATTATATGCAGATAATCATTAACACAAGAATGCAAAACACATAAATAATAAAAATGAAAAGATAATATTTAACGTGGTTCACCCAATCTCCGGCTGCATCCACCAAACAAAGAGACTAATATTATTATCCAGTAAATCAAAACCGATTACAACCAACAATCCCTTGCAACTCAATACCGCTACAAAATGCTATAAAATTCTCTACAAAAAAACCCTAACCCTTAGCCTTTTATCAAGACTTATGTTGGTTACAAAATTAGGGTTACAACATGTTAGCCAATAGAAAAATAACACTCGATGCCTTTATAAAATAATAAGTCTTTTTTGGCCTTGCGAGGCGCTGACACTCGACCTTGCCCTGTATTGCGACAGGGAGCATGTAAGGGGTGCTGCCCCTTGACCCCACTTTGGGGGCACTGCCCCCAAACCCCCATTGAAAAATATGGGGGGAAACCACACTGATATAAGAAGGAAAAAATTATCCTCCGAGTCTGATTAGGCTCCATATAACAACAAAAAATTGAATTGTCATTAAGACTTGAGCAAAAATCCTCTATTATGCTTGTGAAAAAGGTCATCATCAAGTTCCTTTCTATCTTCCGCATGCACAATATGTTCAAGTTCATGACCTTGAAATATAGATGCATTCTTTTTATTTTTTTCAACTTGACTAGTACCTTCATCTATGTCCATCTTTTCACATGTCAAAACATGATTGCCCTAATACTTTGGCAGAGAGACTTTCATCACCCAGGGATTTATTCCCCATGGCATTTTTCTCAATAGCTTCTTGATAATGCACTGACCAGAGATGACAGTCGCCAGCTATGTTTGCTTCCTCCTCTTGGAAGAGATTAGTAATATCAATTTGTTCAGAGTTAGAATTCTCCACAATTGCATTCATTAGCGGTGTCTCAAGTACAAGCTTTTTTGGTGGTGGTGAAAGCTTCTTCAAATTCCCTTTGACATAGTCATAAATAGTATTATTTGGATAAGTCCTCCTTGGAATGTATCTGTAAGGGGATGAGAATACACCTTGAGCTATTTGCCTTCTAAGGGCCAACACTTAATTAGCTAGCCTTTGCACCATGGGATCTATTCTCTTGCAAGATGGTAGAACCAATCAACAACAACATCTTGGAATGTCTCAATGAATAACCTCACTAAAACATCTTCATGTTCAAATCCAAGAATCCCACATGCAATATAAAATGTAGCAATTTTCTCATCTAGATGTTGTCTTCCATCTCCAAAGAACTTGGGAAAGTTCTTCCTTGATCCATCAGGAAGAGCATGTAAAGATAGAGTCAGATTCAACGGACCAAAAACATTCCCCCAAGGACCTTGAGCAGCCATTTTACATTTTCTTGGTGAAAGCTTGAGAAATTACAATGAGTAGGATACTAGTATACTTCAACCTATTGAAATGTGGCGACTGATCAACAAAGTACTGTACACTCAGCACTTATCCTCGTTGGGGTCCGGGGCTGGGTTGGGCCTTGGGCAGGGGTTTGGGGGCGGCAGCCCCCGAGAAATTTTTTTTTTGCCATTTTTCGTTGATGAAAACCGACATTGTAATAAAACCCTAAAAAGGCCGACTTTGTTTGTTGCCCTAAAAATGCATGTTATAAGCGGCTGGGATGCTTAAGGCATTGTAAGGTTGATGTACTATTTTTGCTAGATAATAAGAAAGATTGGACGGCTGTGTATGGTGGACGTAACCCATTCTGGGTGAACCACGTTAAATCTTTGTGTTATCTGTGTCCTGTTTTATTTATTTATCTTTCGTATTTAAATCTGCATATAATTGTTAGTTCATATTTGCTTCGGATTTGCTTGAAACCCTAACAATTGGTATCAGAGCGAGGTTTTCTATAAATTGGCAGGACTTTCAGATTTGAGTGGGAGCAATGGAGGATTCCAAATTCAAGGTTGAAAAGTTTAACGGCCAGAATTATCAGTTATGGAAAATGCAGATGGAGGATTACCTGTATCAAAAGGATTTGTGGCGGCCATTGGAAGGAAAGGCAAAGAAACTAACCACAATATTAGATGAAGAGTGGGACATTTTAGATAGAAAGGCACTGGGATCCATTCGATTGTGCCTTGCATCATCTGTAGCATTCAATATAACAGAAGCAAAAACGACTGTAGATTTGATGGCAACATTGGCTAAGTTGTATGAGAAACCCTCGACTTCGAATAAGGTATTTCTTATGAAGCGTTTGTTTAATTTGAAAATGAATGAGGGAGGATCTGTAGTGGAGCACTTAAATGAATTTAATACAATTACCAGTCAATTGTCTTCGGTAAAAATTACCTTTGTAGAAGAGGTTAGGGCTCTCTTGATTTTATGTTCTTTGCCAAAAAGCTGGAATATCTTGGTTATGGTTGTAAGTAACTCTGTCTCTGGTAAAAATACTTTGGTATTTGATGATATTGTTGGTGTTATCCTAAGCGAGGAAATGCGAAGGAAAAACACAGGTGAGACTCCAACATCATCGGGTAGTGTTTTGAATGTGGAGAATAGAGGAAGATCAAAGGAAAGAGGAAAAGGCCATGGGAATGAGAAGTCACGAGGGAAGTCAAAGAAAGGACACTCTCAATCTAGAGGAAAGAAAGATTGCTGGTATTGCGGAAAGCCTGGTCATCTAAAGAAAGACTGTTGGTCTTGGAAAAACAAAGAAGGAAACAAAAATGAAAATGACAGTAAGGAAGCTAATATTGCAAGTAATACTTTACAAGATGCTTTAATCTTATGTTTGGATAATGTTAATGATTCTTGGGTAATAGATTCTGGGGCTTCATTTCATGCTACACCCCATAGAAAATATTTTCTAGATTATGTTCAAGGTGATTTTGGATAGGTATATTTGGGTGATGATGAGCCCTGTCAAATTGTTGGAAAAGGAAAGATAAAGATCAAGTTGCAGAATGGTAATGACTGGTTTCTGCAGGAGGTAAGACATGTTCCTAATTTAAGAAGAAATTTAATTTCTGCAGGGCAACTAGGTAGTGAAGGTTGCATAGTTACCTTCTTAGAAAATATGTGGAAGGTCACTAAAGGATCATTAGTAGTAGCTAAAGGTGCAAAGGTAGGCACATTATATCTGTGTACTGGTATCACTTACTCTACCTTAGCTGCTACAGATAAAGTTACTGCAGGGACAACAATAATAAATGTTACAAGAACAGATTCGATAATGTGGCACCATAGGCTTGGGCACATGAGTGAGAAATGGATGAAAATCCTTCACTCCAAAAATCTATTGCCAGGACTAAAGAAGATTGATTTAGAGTTCTGTGAAAACTGTGTTTATGGTAAACAGAAAAGAGTCAGATTTCTCAAGGTTGGGAAAGAGAAGAAGAGTGAGAAGTTAGAGCTTGTACATTTAGATGTATGGGGACCGGCTCAGGTATCATCTCTTAGTGGCTCTTGTTATTATGTTATTTTTATTGATGACTCAACCAGAAAAACATGGGTATATTTCCTAAAACAAAAATAAGATGTTTTTGAAACTTTTAAGAAATGGAAAGCTTTGGTTGAGAATGAGACAGGAAAAAAGTTGAAGTGTCTCAGATTGGATAATGGAGGTGAGTATTGCAACAAAGCATTTGAAGATTACTGTTCCTTAAATGGGATTCAAAAGCAGAAGACAGTTCTAGGAACTCCACAGGAAAATGGTGTGTCAGAGAGAATGAATAGGACTATAATGGAACGTGCGAGGAGCATGAGATTGCATGCTGGATTGCCCTTACATTTTTGGGCAAATGCTGTACATACTGCTGTCTATTTGATAAATAGAGGACCTTCAACCCCTTTGGATGGTGGTATTCTAGAGGAGGCATGGACTAGTAAAAAGGTAAATTATTCTTTTCTAGAAACTTTTGGTTGCGAATCTTTTGTCCATGTTGATAAAGAAAACAGAACCAAGCTTGATGCTAAATCTCAGAAATGTACCTTCATTGGATATGGGATAGATGAATATGGCTATCGGTTATGGGATTTTGAAAATAAGAAAATAATTAGAAGTAGAGATGTTATATTCAATGAGAAGGTTATGTATAAAGAATAGATGTAGGAAAAGAAGCATGAAAATGACAAACAAGAATATGTGGTGTTGGATGAGATTCCTGAAAATGAAATGCCACAGGTACCTGATGCTCAGCAACAACAGATTGTCCCACAAACTCCTGCAAGTGTTAGATGTTCTACAAGGACAAGTAGACCCCCTGAAAGATTTTCTCCTTCTTTGTATTCTATTTTATTAACGGATTCTGGTGAACCAGAAGAATATGAAGAAGCAATGCAGGTGGATGCCAAACAACAGTGGCAGCTAGGCATGAAAGAGGAGATGGACTCCTTGATGAAAAATAAGAGTCGGGACTTAGTCCCTTTACTTGTAGGAAAAAGAGCCTTGCCTAACAAATGGGTTTATCGGTTGAAGGAGGAGGAAGGAGGTCAGAAAAGATATAAGGCCAGACTTGTGGTAAAAGGTTTTGCACATAAAAAGGGTATAGATTATGATGAAATATTTTCTCCAGTTGTAAAAATGACTTCAATTAGAACTGTAATTAGTCTTGTGGCTGCAGATGATTTACATCTTGAATAATTAGATGTCAAAACAACTTTTCTCCATGGAGATTTGGAGGAGGAAATTTACATGTTGCAACCATAGGGATATGAGGTCAAAGGTAAGGAGAACTTGGTGTGCAGGTTGAAGAAAAGTCTATATGGCCTAAAGAAAGCACCCCGACAATAGTATTTAAAATTTGATAGTTTCATGGCTGAACACAGTTATCATAGATGTCATTCTGATCATTGTGTATATTTTAAGAGATTTGATAATGGCAGTTATGTTATCCTGTTGCTTTATGTTGATGACATGCTGGTTGCTGGGTCTAACATGCAACATATAAATGATCTTAATCAGAAATTAACCAAGTCATTTACTATGAAGGATTTGGGTGCAACTAAGCAAATTTTCGGTATGAGGATTACATGGGACAGGAAAAATAGAACCTTGAATTTGTCCCAAAGTGAGTATATAAAGAAGGTGTTGAAAATATTTAACATGCAGGATGCAAAAGCAGTTAGTACACCTTTGGCTAGTCATTTCAAATTGACTAAGGAGATGTGCCCAAAGGCACAGGAAGAGGTTAATAAAATGTCTAACATCCCGTATTCATCAATTGTTGGTAGTCTGATGTATGCAATGGTTTGCACAAGGCCATATATTGCACATGTAGTGGGAGTTGTGAGCAGGTTTATGAGTAATCCGGGTATGGAACATTGGAATGCTGTGAAATGGATTCTTCGGTATTTGAAAGGAACTACTACGAAGGCATTATGTTTCAAAGGATCTAATGTTGCTCTAAGTGGATTTGTTGACTCTGATCTAGCGGGTGATATTGATTCATGGAGGAGTACTACAGGGTATGTTTTTACTATAGGGGGAACTGCAGTCAGTTGGGTTTCTAGGCTGCAAAAGGTTGTTGCACATTCAACCACTGAAGCTGAGTATGTTGCTGCTACAAAAGCCAGCAAGGAGATGATTTGGTTACAATGTTTTCTGGAGGAATTGGGTCAGACACAGGAGGATAACCCATTATATACTGATAGCCAGAGTGCCATTCATCTTGCAAAGAACTCTGCTTTTCATTCAAGGACAAAGCACATTCAGCTTAGGTACCACTTCATCCGGACTATTTTGGAGGAGGGTCAGTTACGGCTTGAGAAGATTCACACAAGTGAGAATCCTGCCGATATGTTCACAAAGGCAGTTCCACAAGAGAAGCTGATTTCTTCATCAGTTTTTGTTGGTCTTCTTGATTGATAATTGTGGAATTTATACCAGTCAAGTCCTAGTGTTTTATCCAGCGGATGTTGCATGTACAGTGGTGTCATGTAGTATCAGTCTCCAAGTGGGAGATTGTTTGGTGTGGAGCCTGATCAGTCTCCAAGTGGGAGATTGTTGAAATGTGGTGACTGATCAACAAAGTACTGTACACTTAACACGTATCCTCGTTGGGGTCTGGGGCCAGGTTGGGCCCCGGACAGGGGTTCGGGGGTGGCAGCCCTCGAGAAAATTTTTTTTTGTCGTTTTTCGTTGATGAAAACCGACATTGTAATAAAACCCTAAAAAGGCCAACTTTGTTTGTTGCCCTAAAAATGCATGTTATAAGTGGCTAGGATACTTAAGGCATTGTAAGGTTGATGTACTATTTTTGCTGGATAATAAGAAAGATTGGATGACTGTGTATGGTGGACGTAACCCATTCTGGGTGAACCACGTTAAATCTTTGTGTTATCTGTGTCTTGTTTTATTTCTTTATCTTTCGTATTTAAATCTGCATATAATTTTTAGTTCATATTTGCTTTGGATTTGCTTGAAACCCTAACACAACCAAAAGCATGAGGCCTTTGGATGTGTATCGTATCCCCAACAGAGTCGCCAAAAAACTGTTGGTTGAAATTTTTTTAAACTAGGTGAATTTACAAAAAATGTAGTTTCAAACACAACACATGATATTTAATCTCTCCTATTATTCTAAGGGGAGGCTCCCCCTTTAACTTTATATTCTACTCTACTAAAATAAGATACAACCTTTAATTTCTATTCGAAGCGTGGGTGGTGTATCATGCTATCTTCTTTTTAAAGATAGATGTTATTATTTTCCTTTTACTTCAGGAAAGAATTTACAATATAGAGCAATGATGATTCTTATAATTTTGACGTTACAAATTAACTCAAAATACAAGAATGAGTAAAATATAGATAAGGAAAGAAGCAAAGTTTCTATAAAGGCCCAAAGTCCTTCGTTGCTTCTACGAGCTGGGAAAGAGCGCTTAAGCTCAAAGTCTTAAAATCCCTGCCCTCCTATCAACTTTTCTTCAAATAACTTCTTTTGTAACACAAATTGTTAATTAAGAAAACTAGAATAAAGCACAAAGTCTTTATCTTGATTCCTTAGTATAACTCTTGATGATATTTTTCTGAAAATAATGAAATGAGCTCAAAGTCTCGAAATCACAATTTTCCTATCCCAAGACAACACAATAAAGTGCAATGTCTTCAAAATATTTTCTTAATATATATCTGAATTAATTTTATCCTTAAAATATTAATATGAAGCACAAAGTCTTCAAGATGATACGATGTTCACCAATTCCTAATTCTATTAACAATAGTCAAAATATGACAAAAAGTTCACAAATTAACAATTGCCTCTATACTTTAACAATATTCTCTCAACACGCCTTTACTTGATCAATACAAGAATTTATCAATGAAAATGACATAAGAACACTCTAGCCATAAAAAACCAATGAATCCAACACAAAGTTTGGATGCCAAATCTTTCTTCTTATTTCATCAAGTTTGCAAAATTACAAAAGGAATACAAAGTTTTACTTTTTAGCTCTTCACTTCAACAAAGTTTTGGCATATATATTAAAGATAATAGATCATATCCCAAAAAGAAGATCCTTACTACAATGAAAATCCTCATATATAGAGAGGAGAGATCCAACATGAAACTAGGAAAATTACAACTAATTTGTGACCAATTCAAAGGTAGATTTGGATTTGACTTAAGACACGTGCAAGTTCTGGATGCAAAAACTTGAATACAAAATGACACTTGAGGTGTCAATTGAGATTACAAAATGACACTAGAATATATGCATAAAAATGACTAAGTGTTTGGAGCTTCGTCTTGTTTCCAACATTCTTTACCAATGGAGTCTTCATGTTCTCACTTGGTAGCCTGTATTTCACAGTCATCTAGTCCCAATGTGCTGAATCTGGGATCTGGGTGGAGTTTTAGAAATGGATTTGAAGAATTCCCAAAGTTGGAAAAAAATGACCAAAAATTGCCAATCGAAGTTTAAGAAGTGCATTTCGGAATTATAAGTCCGATTTGCACTTAAGAAGGGTCAACAATCATAAAGGTGCATATCAGACTTATAAGTTTGAAATGCAATTATGTAAAAGACATGAAAGAAATACTCAGATTTAAATCGGGGTTATAACCCCAACTTACACCTAAGAAAGAACCATTCTGCAAGTCAACGTTATAACCCCAATTTGCACCAACTCTAAGAACTTGGAAAAATGGAAAAGGAAAATAGTGTAGGTCAGAGTTATATCCCCAACTTGCACCATTAAGGGAAGACTTGGTGTAGATCGAGCATATGGCCCCGATTTGCACCTTTTCAGGGGACTCGGTCTAGGTCAGGGTTGTATCCCTGATCTACACCAAAATGGGTGCGACTTGGTGCATGTCAAGGTTACAACCCTGTCTCACACCAGAAACAAGAGGACTTGGTGTAAGTCAAGGTTACAACCCTGCCTTGCACCAAAAATAGGATTTCTAAGGCTTTAGGTGTAGGTCGGGGTTACAACTTTGTCTTGCACCTGACATGAAAGACAACTATGAAGTGTTGTAAATCGGGGTTACAAACCCAATTTGCACCAGACCTTAAATTTTGAAGGGGAAGTGTAATTCGGGTTTGTAACCCCAATTTACACTTGTGTGCATAAAAGAGGTGTAATTTGGGTTTGTAAATCTAGTTTACACTAAAATTCAAAAGCTAACGTAAAAGACCGGGAAAAGGACTAGAACCTCTGAATCAAGAATCAAGGGTCCTAAATCAAGCATGAGACCTAGAAAAGCATTCTTAGAGCACATGAACTACAAATTGGACATAATTTGTAGGGGTTATCCTATTTTTGTGACAACCAAAAATGAGGACAATAGGTAGCATATTCAAAATGGAAACTGGATCAAGGTACGTTGTCTTTGATTACCCATGTGTGTGCAAATGGATTCACTCTAGTTCATATGATCATTGTAATCCTTAGAATACAACATGACTAGCTACGTAAGTTATCTTGACTTCAAAAGCATCCTGGATAGAGCCTCGCTGCTAGTGAGTGTCTATAGCCTCGACGAGGTTATTGCTATAATCTCACGAATATATCTCCATTGTCAGCCAGACATCCATAGCCTCAATGGAGTTATTCGCATGTTCCCAAAGCCAAGCATTTTTATATTGTATTTTTGCTTTTCTTTTCTTTGATTTTTCTTTTCTTGCTCATTCTTTTCTTTTGATCTTTTGATATTGATTTTCTCTTGTCATTTATGCTCGTGTGTGGGCTCATAAGCAATGAAGCTCACATGGGCTTGAGAATTATAGTGACACTAAAGTAGAATTTTAGATTGTTTACTAGTCACATATTCACCTAAGAAACCACAATGACTTAGATCGACATATTAAGTGTATGAAATATTGAAATCAGAAGATGTTGGTATCAAGATACAACAAGTGATTCTCTTTCTAGATCAAGTACACATTTAAACAAAAAGATAGTGTTAAAGAGGAACAACCTCGGATTCTGAAGTGTTTCATGAACATATATCTAAGAAATGGAGTGAACATAAGATTGAGGATGGGCAAGCATGTGACAAAATGACATAAGTGTTATTTTACAGATGAAAGATCTATGCAAAGGATTGAATGGGAAGGATTAAAGGATTGAAAATAGGTGCTGGATAATAGATAAGATGTTGGAAGGTTTGTGCAAGGATAGGTGGAAATGTCTTCAAGATCAACATTGGCATACACCTCGAGGGGTGGTGGAATAATGTAAGACAAGTGGATTCTAGATTTTGAGGTTTTGATGGAGGAGTGGCTATGGAATTCCAGACGTAAAGACCCAAAATAGCTAAAGGAAATGATGGAAGAATAGATTTGGAAAGTGGGAGATGTGTAGATGTATGATTGAAGGAAGCTTTTGGAAAAGCAAGTCTGGATGTCAGTTTTGATTTTTCTTTGGGATGTAATGCTTTTATGGGCATCCATATTGAATTTAATTTTTTTTTCTTTCTAGTTATTTATGGGCATCCATATTGATTTTGATTTTTCTTTTCTTTCTAGTTATTTATAACAAATTGCTTCTACAAGCAATTTGGGAACCCCCATGGTTTTTTATTTTTCTTTTTGCTTAATAAGCCTTTGTGGACTTTTCAAGATTTTTTTCTTCTTTTGGATCAAATTTTTCTTTGATTTGATATGTCTTTTAGATTGGACATGTTGATCTTTGGATGTATGGGGATTTTTGGACTTGTGGATTTTATTCTTGGCATCCAAATTGCTTCCAAAGGGAATGAGATTCATGGATGAATAGGAATGACATGGAGGTCTTTTGGATGAGTTGATGTAGGTAAATGGTTGGAAGGTGCTCAATGTTGTGTACCTTTGTTGATCTTGATTTATGATAAGGAAATTGGATTGTGAGATAGGGATCATATGAATAGTGGATGGAAGGATGTGGGGTCCTAAGGTGGAGGGAAGGGAGGAAGACTTTGATTTTAGAAGAAAAGGACCCATAATAGATTTGAAGGATATAGAATATGTATGCTTGGATTTAAATGGATGAATATGGGATTTAGTAGGGACACAAACATATCAAGAGTGTTTTTTGTAGCCAAGGCCATGATAATTGAGATTTGCTTTGATATGAAGGGGTTATAATATACCTTGTTTATGTGGGCCTAATCCTTTGCCTTGGTAATATATGTTTTCACAAATCCTTTTAGCAATAGGATACTTTTTGCTTTTAAAATAAGATGCAAGTCTATTTTGAGGAGGATATGGTATGGAAGGAATGACAAGATCATGGAGTAGACCTACTTGAATGAAAGTGGGGGAACCCATTGATATGTAAGTGGTTCACGATTAGCCTTGATAGGGGTGATGAGATCTTGAGGTGAAGTAAATCATGGTGGGGATTAGGACAAGGATACACAAGGATATTTTGATCTTGATTTGGAAGAGGATCATTGAAGTTTGTTCTTTGCTCTTGATTCTAAATTGGATCATTAGAGGGGATGGAAGGGATATCATGATCTTTCTTAGCAGATGGGTGTTGAGGGGGACTTGGAAGGACACTTTCCTCTTGAGGTGGAAGGGGATCATCACGGATGGAATACAAAAGGATTAGAGGATCTTCATAAAATTATTGATAGGTGGTATCTTGATAAAAAATAGATTAGGTTGGAGAGTCATAGTATCTTGATCTTAATTTATGCTAAGACTCAGGAGGAGGATGTTATGAAAGAGAGATATCGAGGATTTATATGACCTAGGTTGAGACTATGATTTATGAGAAAAAGGTACCATATACTAGACTTATGAGTATGGGCTCAAAGAATAGTTGAAAATTGATTGATGATGGGTCTCTTGATTCTCAAATGACACTCTAAGATAGTGTTTGAACCTAATTCTACTTGAAAATGCAGACACACAGATGAGGATTGTTAAAGATATGCAACCTATAAACAACTAGGGACTCTAAAGGGAACTTTCGATCACAAAAGAAGTGAGACCGTATGAACTTGTGTTGGTGACCTTGTGATTATTTGATTAAGCACCAAATTTTCAAGCCTTATGTTGATTAGGATGAATGCGAGATGAAAGACCAACAAATGCAGAACACTGACTAGGCCAATGCAAAATGTGAGCAGAGCGAATGCGAGACCCTAACAGTGTGATTGAGAGATCCTAACTGATTAAATGCAAAACAATGTAAGGTCAATTGTGAAAATCTAAGCTTCTGATTCCATTTTTGGCAAATGTTAAATTGTTTCTCATGTTTTTTATGGTTCGATCAAGTGTAAAATTGCAGACACTCAGAAGACAGTGAATGCAAGAGCTAAAATATCAAGGTTGGACAATGCAAGACCTAACCTAAAATGAGATGAATGTTGAAATGAAGGATTCCAAATGTTTGATGAGCCATGTTGTTGAAAACCTTTTCAAAATTTTGGGTGATAACTTGATGTTTGAGACAAGTTTGATTTTGAGAACCCTGTTTGAATTTTTTGTAACCAAGTTGTCATTTGTGACCTTGTTTTGATATGAATCTTTGTTTTTATGTGTCAAAAAACATAGAATACAAAATGGCTATTTGACTTTTGAACAAAATAAGAGCACATTCAATTACAACCTAAAATTTTGGCTAGGACAATACTTGTTGAATCCCCTTGCCCAAAATACCATATTCAATTGGATAGATAGAAGCTTGGTAGCACTGAATCCCCCTTGCATGACAATCACTTCTCAGACATACCAAGCTTTGAATTTCTAAAGACCCAAAGATCTCAAGAAATTTTCTCTCAAGTTGAAGCATACATGAGGGGTTTCTTCAAAATGCACATATCACAATTCTTGAGTCAACAACTAGAAGGTAAGGTTGCTAAAACAATTTGGCTTTAGTGGGGGAACTTCAGTGGAAGTTGGTGTCTACCTATGCGGTGGTGACTCACTTAAGAGCCTGTCTCAGTCCTCATTAAATTATTTTTACGCATCTCACACAAGTGTGGATATTGAGGGAATCGTCAGTGTAGATACACATCACCAAGAAGTTGCAATTTTCACCTGACTTTTTAATTTATATAGGAGGATGAAGAAGTATCACTTGGGTTGTTCCCTCACACCCGACCTAAAGGGCTTCTTGAGAGGCAGGCCTGCTAAAGGATTAAACACAAATGAGCCTAGTGCTCTAGACACAATAAACACTAGTTAAGTTTAAGCACCAACCAAAGTGTGAGATAATCTAGAAAACCACAGATAATAATCTAAACTATCCCTGCAAGGAAAATAATTAGTAGTTTGAGGTTTTATTATTTTGTCTTTGTTCGATCGAAATCACCTCTAATACACTCCATTTGCCACATGTTGCAAACAAAATATTAACACAAAGAGAAACCCCAAAATAGAATCAATTAAATCTAATAGATGAATGCGAAATAATCAAATCACTAATGTGAAATACCACAAAACCAAATGCGACATAGAAGACCACCAAATGCGAAATATAAATCGAACAAATGTGATGCACTACTTGGGCGAATGCAAAATAAGTCAAAGGTGTAGATAGCTATATACCAGACTTGCAAAATAGAACACCTAATTCTTTGTAATTAGCATTGATACCTCATATGTGTTCCCAAGATCATTCAATATTTTTATATGTAAGCTAAAACATGGTTTTGGTATTGGAAATATCAGAACTATTCATCTATCTCGTTTATCAATTGCTCTGCTCGCAAGATTCTCTGAAATTATTTTTGTAGGTGCCTCTGCTCTATTTTTTATCGAAACCCTACAACCTTGACTTTTATTCTGCGACCCATTTCGTTAGAAATATTTTAAAGCTAACCTTATTCAAAAAAAAATTTCTAATTTCGAATCGGATTACAAATCAAAAGCGAATTGCAACTTGAAAATTAATAGAACGAATTTGATTTCATTACTTGATTTTCACCTACAATGCATGTGAAATCTTTGATAGATGAATGCCAGAAGGCAATTGCTTGAATGTGAAATAGTAGGAGGACTAATGTGAAATATTGTGCTATTGAATGCGAAAATTCAGGATTATATGTGAAAATTCATACTGCGTCTTGTAAAACATAACAAAATCAACCAAAATTAGAAGGCATGTAAGTTTACGTCGAGTTCACCAAATGTATTATGGGAAAATTCATCACTGTTAATTAGAATAAGTAGGTCTAACCCCTAGAAAATCAAATCTAATTAATAAATTTATAATAACAATGAAATTATATTGAAATCAACAAAACATAAAGAATCGATCAATGAAAATTCCCTTGCTAAATCAACATTTCACTTCCATTGCTCTCCTTAATTCTTGTGGTTGAATGGCTCTCGGTATTGCACTAGGAATCCTGCATAGAATTGACACAAGAAATTCAAAGATAGTGGTTGATGAAAATGGGAGATTGATGCTCAATTTATAGATTTCAGAGAGAGAATTTGAATGGTCAAGATTGATTCAAGAATTGAATTGATCAATGGTTGAGATCAACTGAGATAGAATTGATAGAGAGTTAAACTCATTTGATTGATGAGTTGACTTAATAGATTGATTAATGAACTAGATTGATCGGGAAGATAATTGATTAGATGAGTCTGTTCGAAAAAGATGATTTGGAGTTAGAAAAGGTGTTTGAAGAGTTAATTGAGTTAATTGGGAAGACGACTGATTTGATTGCTTAGTCAAAAAAGGCGATTGATAGTTGAACTTAGAGTCACTGCCAGTAAGGATTTTAGGCATGTGTTGTAGGAAATTAGCATGAAATATGAATTTGAGTTGCATTTGATTTGAAATTAGATTTTCAAAATCATGTTCAATGAAATGCAAATTTATTTGAAATTTGAATTTGTGGGAAATTTTGAATCTTTGAATATTTGAATAAAGAAGCATAAGTTAGATAATTAAATAATTTAAAGAAGTTAATTAATTATGAATGACTAGAAATTGAATTTAGTTAAATAGTAAAGATTATTTAATTAAAGTTGTAAATTCATAATTAATCAAATAATAATTTTTTTTTTAACTAATTTTAAGAGAGGTTGCATGATTAAGCGATTGGAAAAAAATTGAATAATCAATTATGATGAAATATGATGATTAAATTAATTTAGAAGAACAAAAATTAGATTATTTAAATAATTAAATAGTTATTTAATTAATACATATGAATAATTAATATGTTAGTAATGAGACATTTTTAGGTGTCTACACTTGTAGCAAGACACCTCATATCAATGGGCATCGTGTTTCTAGCATCTTCTCCAAAAAATTGGCAAATAGTGTGATATGTCTTCACAAAATAGTCTTCAAATGTATCAATTGAGAAGGGCTCTTTCTCAAACCATGAAATTGGAATAGGATTCCTATCTCTATCCTCCCACTTGAATTTAGGGATCAACTAGGTTCGATAGAGCACATCATGAACCTTATAATTTTGTTCCAACTCCTTCAAATCAATCTTTGGCAGATTGGCTCTGCTCAAAGAAAAACAAGTTGCATTGGTATACTTGTTAAGATTTAACATATGCTTGCCACCTACAATAATGATTGATTTCTTCCCAACATCATATCTCTACACAAGTATTCTCATGAAATTAGCATCTATGAACACATTGGGCACCAAAAACTTGCCAAGACCAAGCTCCCAACTGTTCCTCATAGGAATATTTGAATCCTTCTTCTGGAACCAATTCTAAAACAAATCCCACCCTAACTTTGGGATCCTAGCACCCCTCAGACCTTGAGGGAATCCAACAATCTATCCTTCATAGCGTCTGGCCTATACACTTGGTGAGGAACCCTTTTACCCTACAACTACTTGATCAAGTCAACATCCATTTTCTTAGGAGATCTCTTACTCATCTTGGTGTAATGGTTTAAATTGGAATTAGGGTTTCAATTGATATTATAAAACCACTGATAATCCAAATTAACCAAAACAATTGGAAAGAGGGGTGAACCTAATAGATCTAGCCTCAATCTAAATAAGGAAAGGGCTAAAATTTTTATTAGATTCACCTCGGTTGGGGTTTGTCACTCTTTCCTAAGTTGAAATGGATTCATAATTGTAAATTAGGGTAAAACAATTGATAGCTGAAGTAACATGTCAGAAATAGATTGCTACAAATATCCCATGGAGCCACAAATAGAGATCTAGGCAAAAAAAGATGTTTAGAACATGTTCCCAAAAGTTCAACCTAGTATTTTGGGACTAGGTAGCACAAAGTTTCCTTGGTCCTCCGAATTTTCCTCCATTGAAATATGAACCTATTCGTGATTATTGACTCTGCTAGAATTCCCAAGTACAACCCCTACATGTGTTCCTTGCACATAGAAAGAGAGGAAAAATGTTGCGAAAAGGGGTTTGCCTTAGGTCAAACCCTAGTTTGGGAACCAACCCTAAAATTGAGATGATAAATGTAATGGAAAACTGCAACACAATACTTTCCTTTTGAGGAAAAGGCTAGATTTGAAATGAAATACTTGAAATTACAATGTATACCTTGACGAAGTTTTGTTTGGCCTTCACACAAAGGTTTTAGGGTTTCATGTAGAATGTCTCCATAAAACATTGATCATGGATTCCATCTTCAATATTTGAACTTGACTTAACTTCTGCTCCAAGTCTTGATGACTGCCTAATTGCTTGCTCACTTGAATTGAATTTTAGCAAAGTGTAATTGAGATCATAGAGGTCCTTAGGTTTCAAATGAGAGGGATAAACCTCCTTTTATACTTGACTACCTAAAAACAAATTAAATTTCTGGAGTAGGCCGACACAGGATCAAATTTCCTCCTCATTTGAGATGACTATTGCGGGGCCCCAATTTAGGGCTTGATTAAGAGGACTAGGGTGCCCAATGCCCTGGTCCTAAAAATCAGAACTCCAGAATGAGGGGGAGACAATGAAGATGATGGAAATGTGAGATTGATAGGTGGTGTGATTAGAATCAATATTTATATTAGGCCTCAAAAGTTGAAGCACCAAAGTGAAGTTTAGGTGAGGATGAAATTGTATGCGAGTAAAATTTAAGATGCTAAAACTTGGCTAGCTAGGGTTTAACTATTCATAGTTAGGGTTTGATTGAACTTACTTCAAATACTACTCAACTCAGTCCTTTAGCTCAAAATTCAATTAAAATATACAATTATAACCATAAATGCAATATTGAGCTAGGAATTTAACTTTTTGACTAATAAAAACAAGATCTATTCTGTATTGCATGTGAAAATTTGTAACTGCCTCTACAAGTTTTCTCAAAGCTCAATTTAGAAATTTCCCACAAATGCCAACACTTCTATGATTTGAAATGATTTTGATGCTCTGCAAAATATCCAAAGGTTAGGCTGGAACCTATGGTCGTATAACACACAAAAACACACAAGAAATCGTTAGTGTTATTCAACCAAGAACTAATCTAAGCAGGCATATCAAAAGAGATACTAAGATCATGCTAACATAGTTAACAAATGACACAAATATAAGAAGGCATCTCCAAATGCCTCTTAACATGTTCTTAGCTCCTTCTCCTTTGTTCCTCTCCTCTCCAAGTTCCAAAATAGTGTAGCTCTCAGCAACTTTTTGCACTATGGATGCTTATGGAGATTCAAGATTGTAGATGATCTCAAGCTTATGCTATGCAAGTGTAAAACAAACTAATTAAACATATTATGAAAAAGAACTAAGATTTATTTTAGTCCAAGATGACAATATATTAGTGATTTATGCTAAATGCTCTCTAAAATTCACTATCTAGATTAAATGCATACAAGTTTTTAGGATTATGACTATGAATGCTAAATGCTTGAGGATGCTTGAGGATTTTAAAATGAGAAATGTGAGCTCTATTTATAGGTAAAATGGAGCAACGGATGGTTGAGATTGAGTAATCTTAACAAGGGTCAAGATTGAATGGTTTGAGATCCATGTGAGGGCTTTCAACCCAATCCTGGGATGACAAGTGTCAATGTGAGATAGGTTGAGAGGAGAGGGAATAAGCATTAAATGCTTGACATGACCTGAGAGTTAACTTGGGAGTCAAGGTCAAGGTTGGGTTGAGTGAATAAATTCTTTATTCAAAGAATAAAGCCTTTATCCAATGGATAAACTCTTGTGCAAAGGCAAAAGGGATAACCATGGTCAAAGCAATAAATGCTTGAAGACACATGAGTGCAAGTTGAAATAACCATAAATGGTTATGTAAGAGCCATAAGTGGTTTGGAAGACTTTGGAGGTTAAATTGTTGAACACACAAAGCATTTAATACTTTTCAAAGACTTTCGAGTCTTTGAGAAGTGACTTAAAGTTGCTTAGGAATGTGACAAATATTAGGGGATGGATTAGGCTAATTAGGAAGGGGTTAGAAGAATCTAGAAGGGGTTTAGGTTTGCAAGTGGATTTGGTGGGTGAGGGAAAATGGGATTTTTATTTAAAATAAATTAATTTATTTCAATAAATGTGATGCAAGTTGCATTTGTAGGAAAATGCAAGTGGGGGAGATAAATGATTTAAATAAATGTTTTATTTAATTTATTTAAAAGAGGAATAGGGGATTAAATGAAATAAATATGATTTATTCATTTAATTGATTGTGAGTTTGGTATAATGAATTAATTAAAATAAATTGAATAATTTATTTAATTAATAGGAGAATGTTTGAAGATGAATTAATTAAATATTAATTTAATTAATTGATGGCTTAGTGGATTTTTAATCAAATAAATAGGAAATATTCATTTAATTAAATTGGACAGATTTATGTGACTACATTTGCCCCTCTTTGAGATGATGCGTTTTATCGCGTCGTTTCAAAGAACGAAAAAAAGATGTGAAGAAATGCCCCATAAAATGTTAATTTAATGGGTGGTATGCCCCCTCGAGAGATGGGCCGATTTTTTTTGAATTTCTTCGATGTTAGATAGAAGAAATGGAGGACCTATGACTCATTCCTATGGAAGAAGAGGAAAATAGAGTATGCATTGTCATTACTATGTATGAATGATATGCAGCTATTATGAATGTATGGATGGGTGGAATGCAACAGAATGCAATATATATAGATGAGATGAAATGATGATCCATAGTGCTCTATTTTCATCATTGAGCTTTAAAATGTTGTAAGAAAATATAAGCAACTTGACATAATGGTTCAAGATGAGCTGAGTATTCCTTTCATGGATTTTGATATAGCAAGTTAATACAAGCAACTTGATATAATGGATCAAGTTGACCTGAGTATTGCTTGCGGAACAGACAAGGATTATCTCCTTTCATGCATGACTTGGATCGTCCTCCTTGATCTTAGGCTGATCATATCCTGAGACAAGTTCATACCGTAATAAGAGATAAAAACTTTATCTAGTTTGGATGAAGTAGGAGGAACCAAAGAAAGAGCATTGTTCTTGCAAACAAAATAGTATATACATAAAGAATAAAGAATATGGATACTTGGTAATGGTTCATGCTCATATAGTCGAGGTATACGTTGTAGTTAGCAAGCCGTAGTGATCTATGACTGCATTTTGCATAAGATCACGTAGCTTAGTGAACTTCCCACGTAGACACCATTAGGACATGCCCCAAAACTTCATTGGAATAATGCACAGAAGATACACAAACAATGTTGTAGGAACCTGATATATATAAACGAATGAATTACTCACAAATCAACCAAGTATTTGATAGCTTTAACACATAATTTTCTTGTCAAAGAAAACATCATTTTTTCTTTGTTTTTGGTAAGGAAGGATGCATCCTTGTTGAAGACAGGTTGAGTGTTGATGTTGATTGTTTGGTTGATTGATAAGTGGTCATTTGTTTGGAGTATGTCGCAATGTTGTTTGGTATCCACTTTGAAGAATATATGTACAGGATGTTGCCATGTTTTTGATTGATTTTTGATGTTTTCTGATGTTTTTGGATTTTGTGAGATAGTTTTCAAATGTTTTTGGTATTTTGATGATTGTTTTCAATGTTTTTGGTATTTTGATTGTTGTTTTGAATGTTTTTGGATTTTGTGAGATAGTTTTCAATGAAGAACCCAACGAATCACAAGATAATGTAGAATCCACTTCCATCAAATAGGTTAAGGGAATTGCCCCCAGTTTTTTTTTTTTTTTAGACATGACTATGGAAAAGCAGGTTATAAGATGCATGAAGTACTTTCTTGTTTGCAGATCAATAACCAGCCATGACTTTGGATGGATGGATGGATGAGTGGATGAAATGAATGTGATTGCAACAAGTCTGAAAGACAATGGAGCCATAGCCTTTACGAGTGGTGCTTGTTTGCCAAGTTTTCACCATCGCACTTACCCAAGGTGCCACCGAAGTGGTTGTTCACCGTTTGGATGCATGATTTTTCTTTACTTTTTTGATGTTTTTGTATTTTCTTTAGGACATTTATTTGAATGTTTTTGGATTGATTTTCTAGTATGTATGAGAGCCTGATACTCTGTATAGCTTTTATGTATAAAACCGTTTGAGGTGCATGCTATTGATTGGATCTGCTAGTGGTTCTCCTTCTGAAGTAGCCAATTGATATGCCCCAAACCCATAAACAATAGTGATAACATATGGACCCAGCCAATTTGATTCAAACTTTCCCTGATGTTCTTTGTTTGGTTGGTTATGAGGATTCTCTCGAAGAACAAGATCACCTACCTCAAATGTACGAGGTTGAACTCGGTGATTGTAGCTTCTGCTCATGCGTTGCTAATAGGCTTTGAGATGATTGTATGTAGCTTGTTGCTTCTCATCAAGTAGTTCTAAGTCTTGAAGACCTGATACTTTGTATGCTTCATCATCTATCAGATTATGCAAGGAAACCTGTAGTGATGGTATCTCAACCTCAATAGGTAAGATAGCTTCGGCACCATAGACCAATGAGTAGGGAGTTGCGCCTGTAGGGGTTCGAATGCTAGTTCGATATGCCCATAGTGCTGGATTCAATTGAACATGCCAATCACAACCGGCATCGTTGACTGTCTTCTTGAGGATTCTAAATATGTTTTTATTTGATGCTTCAGCCTGACCATTGCCTTGTGGGTAATAGGGGGTGGAAAAGTGGTGTTGGCTATGAAACTTTTCATAGAGCTCACAAACATCTTGATTTTTGAAAGGAAGCCCGTTATCTGTGATAATGGACATGGGGACACCATACTGGCAGATGATGTAATTAAGGATGAATGAGGCGATCTGCTTGTTGATGACTTGGGTAAGTGGAACAACTTCGATCCACTTTGTGAAGTATTCGGTGGCGGTAATAATGAATTTGTGGCCGTTGGATGAAGATGGATGAATTTTACCCACAAGGTCAAGGCCCCATTGACAAAAAGGCCATGGTGTTGTAATTGGTTGTAGTTCCTGTGCTGGCGCATGTATCAGGTCTCCATGAACTTGGCATTTCTTGCACTTTCTGACAAAATAGTAGGAGTCTTTTTCCATAGATGGCCAGTAGTATCCAGTGCGTAGGAGTTTCTTGGCTAGTGACGAACCACTTGCATGAGTTCCACAAATTCCTTCATGTACCTCTTCCAAGGCCTTTGTTATCTCATCCTGTTCTAGACATCGAAGGAGAGTACCATCAAGACTATGTCGGTATAGGGTTTCGGCAATAATGGTATGTCGAGCAGTTTAGCGAATAAAGGTTTTACGTTGGTTATTCGATTGGTTAGGAGGAAGGGTGTGATCACGGAGATAGGTGTAGAACTCACCGTATCATGAGGATTCAAAACCAATTAGGTGACATATCATCTCAGATTCGGGGATATCATAAGCGGGAATCCAAAGCTGTTCGACCAAGAACTCGTAGCATGTTGAATTCCGTGGAAGATCTAGAAGAGATGCGATAGTAGCCATAGTGTTAGTAGCTCGATTTTGATCTCTGGGTATCTGCTCAAAGGTGATAATAGTAAATGATGCCTTTAATTTGTCCACCATTTGCTTGTATGGCATGAGTTTATCATCCTTGGTCTGATATTCATCTGTTGCTTATCGAATGACCAATTGGGAGTCACCATAAACTTGTAGTTATAGTAACTTCCATTGTATGGCTAGCCCAAGTCTTGTGATCAAGGCCTCATACTCTGCTATGTTGTTTGTGCATGGAAATGCAAGCCTGTAAGAATTTGGGATGCTGTCACCTTGAGGTGTGATAAATAGAATGCCTGCCCCCGAGCCATGCCTAGTGTATGAACCATCAAAGTATAGTTTCCATGGTTGTGTTTTTGTGATCATGAATATCTCTTCATCTCAAAAATTGGAAATGAGAGGATGATCGCCTATGAGTGGTGCTTCGGCCAACTGATCTGCATAACTTGACCTTTGATAGCTTTATGGTCCACATACTCGATGTCAAATTCACTGAGAATCATCACCCATTTGGCCAAGCAGCCTGTCAATGCTGCTTTACTAAGTAAGTATTTGAGTGGATCAATATTTGCAATGAGATGTACTTTGTGTGTTAACAGATAGTGCCTTAGTTTAGTGGTTGCCAAGATTACTGCTAGGCAAGCTTGCTCAATAGGGGTGTAATTGAGGTCATAGCCAACCAGTGTGTGAGAGATGTAGTAAATAGCAAACTCTTTCCCTTATGCATTGTGTTGTGCCAATAGTACACCCAATGCTGTATTTGTTGTTGATTTATAGAGTAGCAGAGGTCTACTTGGGTCTGGTGGGATCAACAATGGTGTATTCATGAGATAGTCTTTAAGCATCTGACATCCCATTGAAAGCGGATGTTTTTGTGTAGCAGATGTGTAAAGGGGTGACACTTATCTGCCAGTTGTGCAATGAATCTTCGAATGGATTGTAGTCGTCCTTGTAATGTCCTTAGATGACTGATGTTCTTTGGTGGTGGCATGTCCATGATTGCTTTGACCTTTGTTGGATTGACCTCAATACCTTTGCTCGAGACAATGTATCCTAGAAGCTTCCTCGAGGTGACTCCAAAGACACATTTCTTTGGGTTGAGTCGAACATGATATTGTTCTAGTCTATCAAAGATTTTATCTAATATGTCGAGATGACCTTCTCTAGTGAGTGATTTTGCTAGTAAGTCATCAACATAATCTTCCATCATAGTATGCATCATGTCATGGAAGATGGTGGTCATTGCTCGTTGGTAGGTCACTCCTGCATTCTTGAGACCAAAAGGCATTACATTCCAACAGTATGTGCCCCATGGACATGTGAAAGCTGTCTTATGTTGATCCTCTGGTGCTATCTTTATCTGGTTGTATCTTGAAAAGCCATCCATGAGGGAAAGCATGGCATGTCCTACTGTTAGGTCCACTATGATGTCAATGTTTGGTAGGGGGAAGTCATCCTTAGGACATGTCTTATTCAGATCTCTAAAGTTAGTACAAATACGGATGCCGCCATTAGGTTTGTCGACAGACACAATATTGGATATCCAATCCACATAATCAATTGGTCTAATGAAACCAACATCTAGGAGTTTCTTGAGTTCTGCTTTTATTAGTACTGCAATCTGAGGATGCATCTTGTGAAGCTTCTGCTTGATAGGCTTGGCTCCTTCTGCTATGGTGAGGTGATGCATGACTAAATCAGGATCAAGCCCAGGCATGTCTGCATATGACCATGCGAAGTTGATCTGATGCATTTTGAAGAATTCAACAAACTTGGGTTGTTCCTCCAGAGTCAAAAGAGATGCTAGATGTATGTGGTGAGGAGTTTTAGGAGTCCCCACATTGTATTCTTTTGTTTCCTCGATGAGAATCGTTGATCATTCCCATTGTGTGCTACAGGGAAGGATGTCAAACCTTTCATCCTCAGGCACCTCAGAGAGGTTTTCACCATTGGATACGCTCTTTCTTTTTACTTTTGTTGAATCAAATAGTGCCACGGTGTGGTTTTCACTGGAAGATCCATGTTTTATTGTTATATTTTTGCAGCTGAAAGGTTTGGCATCCGCCCCGAAGTATGCTGCACTATTAAGTTCTATGGTGAATCTAGCTTTGTGATCCCCACTTGGTATGTTATCCCATAGTTCCAAAAAGTCAATGATCGCCTCATCATTTTGGAAAAGGTCAAGACATGGGGGATTAGGTTGGTTCCATTCGATGAGTTCAGGATGGATAATGGGCATTACCTCATCGATTAGGTTAAGTTCATTAGATGTGTTAGTGAGGGTTAAGACGTTGTGGTGAAGGTCATTGATGGTACTCTCCCTGTCAGAATCAGGCGTAGGATGAGACGTAGGGTCGGTGGAAGATGTTTCTAGCTCAAGAACCCAAGAAGTCTTTATTTGTGCTTCTCCGTAAACAGGGATGTCTTTGTGGGGTGGAGGTAGTGATGTGTCTTCCTCATCTGAAGTGTTAAGCTATACGGAATCAAATTCCCACTCATGCAAGTCAGTTTCTGAATCACTTTCCAGTATCCGATTACTATACCATACTAGGATGTCCTTTGAGTTAAACACTGCAGGTGTGATTGGTTGATGTACCATTGTAGATGAAATGATCGGTGCTGCAAGAAGGATGATGGGGATCAACGAATCTGATATGGGGAGTATCGGTAGTGTTGACTTTGCTGCTTCTGCTAGAACCGCTGGTGTTGTAGATGCTGCTGTAGGTTTTGATATAGTTGCTGCTACTAATGGTGATATTGATGTTATTGCTGCTGCTGATGGGATCACTGGTTTGATTAGTGGGATGATTGGTGTTGTAGATGGTTGTATGGGGATTTTGAGCCTCGGTGGGGCAGTTGCAATGGTGTTTGATGCTGCTTTTATAATAAAAGGTGTCCTCTTTGCAATAGGTTGATATAGTGGTTTGTTAGGTTTTCCTTTGAATCTGAGCTTAGGAAGGATCTCCTTTTGAAAGCCTAAGCCTATATTATCTTTGGGCTTTAATTTCGGTAATAGTGGTTCATGTCTTCCTTATTTGTAAGGTCCCAAAGCACTCTGACCATCATAACCCATTCTTTGCATAATGTGGAGGCCCTTGCCATACTGATCTATGGGAAGTGTAGCTTGCGGTATATCGGTGGTGATGGGAGCTTTATAGATCCATTCTGCTAAGTCCTTATCTCTGGTTTCTTCTTCTTGACTCTTCTTAAGGATGAAAGGTGTCAAAGTACATGCTGGCGTGATCAATGGTGTTTGAAGTAACTGCTAAGGTTTTCCATGTGTTCTAGGAGAAGTGGGCATTTGTCCCACACAAAAGAGTTGACTCAAATTGTATTCTCTCGGGCCTTCCTCTGCTACTTTCATCTTGAGCTTTTCTTGCTTAGGTATAGTGGTGTTTGAATTGGCAAGAGAGGCTGGACTTATGTATGATGTGGAGGAGATGGCTTCTCTATTGTTGGGAATGGTAATCTCTGGTTGATGACTAATAGTATGACAATATGCAAAGGGATTTGCATCGCCCAGGATTATGATCTCTGCACCATTATGTGGGAACTTGATACACTGATGGTAGGTGGATGGAACAGATTGCATGGCATGTATCCAAGGTCTTCCTAGCAATAAATTGTATGGTAGAGGAAGGTCCAGAACCTGACATTTGATGTGCTTCACCACAGGGCCCACTCGGATTGGTAGTACCACAACTCCTTTGGATGAATGCTCTGCATCGTCATAGGCTTTGATTGTGATCTTCTTGCAAGGATCCACTGATTCTATTGCATATCCCAAAGCTATGACCAACTGTAGTGTACAAATATTCAGGCCTGCTCCATTATCGATCAAGACTCGCTTGATCCTATGCTGGTTGATAAATCCTTCAATGTGTAGTGAAGCGTTATGAGGTTGCTGGAAGGAAGAGTTGTCACTTTCGGAAAAAATGAGACAAGGTGACGACTTTAGATTTCCAACCATGGCTTGGAATTGATCTGTATTTAGGTTTGCAGGGACAGATGCCTCTTGGAGAGCTTGACCCAAAATGGTTTTATGAGATGGAGGTAGGCGCAATAGCTCTAAGATAGATATCAGTGCAGGCGTTTTGTCTAACTGTTCCACAAGGTTATACTGCTTTGGTATAGATGGGGTGCCTTGTGGAGTTGCTTTTATGGTAATTTTGCTACGGTGTGTAACAACATTGCAAGTGGAGCTGGGATTTTTGATGGTTATAGTCACAATTTGTTCACTGGCATCGTACAAGTGATTTATAGTGTAATTATAGGCGGCTTGCGTATAATCAGTCGTATCAGTGCCTCTCCTAGAAGAAGAAGGACCCCTTTGATCTGGTGATGGAAGTGGATTTTTAAACATAAGATGATCATTGTTTGTTGTCTTTGGGTCATGTCCTTCGATTTCGATTTCACCTCGGTCAATAAGATCCTGAATAAGATCTTTTAATCTGTGACAATTGCTTGTCTTGTGTCCTCTCCCTTGATGGAAATCACAATGTTCAGTATCCCTCCACCATGCAGGTTTGACTTTAGGTTCATAGTTTGATGTTTTGGGTAGGGTTACCAGATTTTGGGAAACTAGTTGTCGTAACACTATTTCATTGGGTTCTCCTAAGGGAGTGTATGTTCGCTTTTGTTTTTGTTGACGAGGTCTGGGTTCATCATGAGATGTGATGCGGCCTTGATTTGGAGGAGCAACTATGTTAGTCTGAGGTAGGGGATTTTGTCCTGCAAATTGTACTATAGGTTGGGCACTTTTGATAGTTCTTGCATCCACAACCCCGTCGTTGACAACATTTTTGTTTTTGTTCCAGAAGCTTGGTTTGTCACTATTGAAGCGTGGGTGAGGACCATCCTTTGGTTCATTATAGATTTTGATAAGTCCTTTCTTGATGAGAGCCCGCTCACATTTTAAACCTTTGGTGATCATGTCATTGAAAGAGTCCATGTCTTTGACATCCGAGTGAAATTCCATTTCTTTGTTTAAGTTGGAAATAAATATTTCCACTACTTCTTGTTCAGGTAACTGAAGAGAACGTCTGTTAGATATTTGACGCCATCATTGTAGGAATACTAAGAATAGTTCACTTGGTTTTTGTTTAGTGTTACATAGATCAACCATGGTGATATCACGTTCAATGTTAGGAGAGTAATGTGCCAAGAACTTTTGAACTAGCTCTTCAAAGGTCCTAATGCTACCTGGTAGTCGGGAAAACCATGATGTGGTTGTTCCTCCCAAGCTTTGGGGAAAAAGGTGCATGAGGTACGTATCTTCGTATGCCACTTCGAGGCAGGCTTAATGGAATTCTCTGACATGATCGCGAGGATCTCCTTTTCCTCGATATTTTTCAAACTTGGGTTTTTCGAACCCTCGTGGAAAAGGTGGCATATAAAGATTCCTATCAAAGGGATAGGGACAAATGTCATTGAGTGAAAATTGATTAGTCTTTACCCCACTACGAAGTTGCTAGGCGAGATTTTCAACCTATTACCGCAACATTTCTATGTTATTTGGAGGAGGAAGAGGTGGGTTACCTCGAGGAATGTTATATCTGATGGGATCTCTACCTCTTTCTTCCTCATGGTGAATTTGTCATTCTGATGCTTGTCTTAGTTGTGCAAGATCAAAGTCAGAGGGGAGTTTGGCTCCTTCTTGAGAAAGCTTTAAAAAGTGAGCATCCACATTGCTCTTAAGTATTTCATCGAACAGTCTATTAAAGAGAGGGTTGTGCTGAGCCCTTTCTATTGTTGCAGGAGTAGGAGTACTTGGGTTTTCATCATTAGCATTTCCTCCAAGTGCTTCTTGAAATTCATTGATATTTTCCTCCTCCTCTTCTTCAATTTCTATTTCTCGTTGCCTTGACTGTGATCGGGTATGAGCCATTTTTTTTATGAGTTTTTGTTGAAGTTGGGTGAAAATGATGATGAGTTTTTGATGAAATGAAAGATCGATGGTCGGTGTGTTGTTTTGCATGTGGATCTCTAGCACTTAAAGGTAGATATTACCAAAGTTTTCTTCTTTGAATTGCTTGTTGTTTTTGATAAGGTTTGATGTGATAAGGTTTAGAGAAATTTGAGATGTGTTACAGATTTAACTACCTAGTAATGAGAGGATTCACTCATACACTAGTTTTAACTTGCGTAGATATGTCTCTTAGGATGAGCTTATCCTAGATGTAGAAACAATCTAAAAGGTGATGTTTTGTGTTTGATTCAAGCAATATCCAAAATAGAACTTAGGACGAGAACCTCTTTAATGTTTTGAGAGTTAAAAATGAATGAGATGATGTGTGAATGAGAAATGGATGAAATGTTTTAACTTCAATAAAAGCTTTGTGTCACAAATGGAACAAATTCTACCTCTTCTCTTTCGGGCGTTGGTGGCATTTCTTGAGCTACATTGCATGTGATACAAATGTCTGGGAATAAGTTGGGATTGATCTTGCCTCCTTGGTTTTTGTGATAACTAAAGCTCTATATTGCATAAAAGCTCTGTGGTTCAATGACACTTGATCAAATTCGTTTGATTTGCCTTGAAGGTAGAGGCATGTGACGTAGAAAAACTCTGTGAGAGACAAAGATTTGTCTATTTAGATAGAAGAATTTCCTCCTTTTGATCAAAGCCTTTGAGCTCAATGGTCTTCTTTTCAAGTTGATGTGTTGATGAAGATTCTTCTTTCTCAAGATGTGAAGAATGGTCATATAGTTTGATACATTTTTTTTTTTGATCTTTTTGGTTGTTTTGAAAAATGTTTGGTTGGATGAATACTTGTTTTGATTTTTGGATTTTATGATGTTTCTTTGACAAGAAAACAAAGCAAGCACACAAACACAAGAATGGTGCTTTTAAAGGCACAAATGAGTATGGGTCTAGATCAACCCAATCCTTGGACTTTTTATGACCCTTTCCTTTAAGTGTATTTTAGGTGTTTTTCTTTCCAAAGCCTGAAGTCGGCTCAATTTATACTTGGTCTTGACTAAAATGAAAACACTTCAAACACTTTGTATCCCTAAGGTCAAATGACCAGTTGCGATAAATTCAACCCACATCTTGATATTTCTTTGACTTTGGTACTACATACCTTATGAATCCCGCCGTGGCAGGTAAGGATGTGATATACGAAATCTTGCACGAGAATAACAAATAGATGATCCCTATGATGGGGGAGTCACCACTTTCATCAAGCCACAAGTGAATTTTCAAAAAGCTATGTTTCTACTCGAGGAAATATGTATGGTGAGTATCTTGGAAGCAAAACCATCTATGCTCTTGCACTGAATTATATCACAAATATCCTCAATCAATAGAACGGGTGGGCTACTACTTAAAGGTGTTTAGTCATTTTCGATGTCTTTAGACATAAGTTCATTCTACAGTGACTCACTTAAGAGCCTTGTAACTTGTAGTGGGGCCCATTTGTCCTTTCGACAAGTTACACTATAGGAACAACTATATCCAAGGCTACAACTTTCGCTCTCACCTGATTTTATAGCGGCTTGAAGGATTTACTGCGCGAGGTCATTCCCAAGAGTGATGTGTCTCTTAGCAAGCCTCTCTTAAAAAGATAAAAATTTGAGTGTTACTAACACTTTTCTCTTGCACCTAGGACCACAAAAGCCAAGGGAGAGGATAGTGTGTGTTAGAAGTAGGACCACTCAACCAACTTTTTGCACAAGTGTGCCAATCACGAAAAACACTTATTCTTTTTAACTTGTCATTGCAATGATTTTCTATCTAATTGGAGATGTTGCTCCAACAACCTTGATGTTCTTTTTTATCTTCAAAGGCAATATGTTTAAGTAACTAGGAAAATAAAATCCTGGTCAACTTAATAAAAAACATGTTTGCTTGAAGTAAATCGCTTGCAAAATTGAAACAAGTCCATTATGAATTTTATTTGCACCAAAATGGAAGTGTGGATTTGTGTAATTTTAGTTTGGTGCCAGAAAGAAATTTGTCTTGTCTTGTTTTAAGCACCAAATAAAATGAACCTAACTTGCAAGGAAGTAAATTTGTTTTGTTCAATTTTTAGAGCACCAAAATGGGAAATTTTTTAACTTTTAGCAACAAAAAGGGTTAGTTTTAAACACTTGCACAAGAAACGAACAGTTAGGATAAACCAAATTTATGGTGGGCTTCTACAAGCCTAACAAATTTCAATTTTTTTGGTTATAGGGTCTTTTTTACAATGTTCTGTTACAATAGCACCACTCTGTGTTTGAATAGAAGCACTATTTAACACAAATGCACTAATACAGACACAACACCGCTAAAAGTAAAATTTTGACAACAAATGCAACAACGCTAAAACAAGCACAAAGGCACCAAAACAATAACAAAAGCACTGAATAAAGGTCAATATTGCCAAACTTGGTACAATAGCGGTATTGTAAAAATAATATCGCTAGAATGTCAAGTTGCAATAGTGCTACAACACGATCAAAAGCGCTAAAGTGCGACCTGTGTGTCAAGTTCAATATTCAAACAAGTTAGTTGTGTAAAAAAAAGATTGTTTTGGGTGCTTGGATTCATGTTGGGTTCACCAAATGATGCTCTGCAAAATACCCAAAGGTTAGGTTGGAACCTGTGGTCGTATAACACACAAAAACACACAAGAAATCGTTAGTATTATTCAACCAAGAACTAATCTAAGCAGGCATATCAAAAGAGATACTAAGATCATGCTAACATATTTAACAAATGACACAAATATAAGAAGGAATCTCCAAATACCTCTTAACATGTTCTTAGCTCCTTCTCCTTTGTTCCTCTCCTCTCCAAGTTCCAAAATAGTGTAGCTCTCAGCAGCTTTTTGCACTATGGATGCTTATGGAGATTCAAGATTGTAGATGATCTCAAGCTTATGCTATGCAAGTGTAAAACAAAATAATTAAACATATTATGAAAAAGAACTAAGATTTATTTTAGTCCAAGATGACAATATATTAGTGATTTATGCTAAATGCTCTCTAAAATTCACTATAGATTAAATGCATACAAGTTTTCAGGATTATGACTATGAATGCTAAATGCTTGAGGATGCTTAAGAATTTGAAAATGAGGAATGTGAGCTCTATTTATAGGTAAAATGGAGCAATGGTTGGTTGAGATTGAGTAATCTCAACAAGGGCCAGGATTGAATGGTTTGAGATCCATGTGAGGGCTTTCAACCCAATCCCAGGATGACAAGTGTCAATGTGAGATAGGTTAAGAGGAGAGGGAATAAGCATTAAATGCTTGACATGACCTGAGAGTTAACTTGGGAGTCAAGGTCAAGGTTGGGTTGAGTGAATAAATTCTTTATTCAAAGAATAAAGCCTTTATCCAATGGATAAACTCTTGTGCAAAGGAAAAAGGGATAACCATGGTCAAAGCAATAAATGCTTGAGGAGACACATGAGTGCAAGTTGAAATAACCATAAATGGTTATGTAAGAGCCATAAGTGGTTTGGAAGACTTTGGAGGTTAAATTGTTGAACACACAAAGCATTTAATACTTTTCAAAGACTTTCGAGTCTTTGAGAAGTGACTTAAAGTTGCTTAGGAATGTGACAAATATTAGGGGATAGATTAGGCTAATTAGGAAGGGGTTAGAAGAATCTAGAAGGGGTTTAGTTTTGCAAGTGGATTTGGTGGGTGAGGGAAAATGAGATTTTTATTTAAAATAAACTAATTTATTTCAATAAATGTGATGCAAGTTGCATTTGTAGGAAAATGCAAGTGGGGGGGGGGATAAATTATTTAAATAAATATTTTATTTAATTTATTTAAAAGAGGAATAGAGGATTAAATGAAATAAATATGATTTATTCATTTAATTGATTGTGAGTTTGGTATAATGAATTAATTAAAATAAATTGAATAATTTATTTAATTAATAGGAGAATGTTTGAAGATGAATTAATTAAATATTAATTTAATTAATTGATAGCTTAGTGGATTTTTAATCAAATAAATAGGAAATATTCATTTAATTAAATTGGACATATTTATGTGACTACAGATTTTGTAGATGCTCTTGTTAAAATATAATGGTTACTACCTCAACTACTACAATCATTCTGATGTTAATTCCAACTCACATGAGAAAGATTTTTTATATTTCTAACATTTGTTGCCTTTGAATGCACAATATTGATCCACAACGATCACATGACAATGGACAACTAGGTTTAAAATATCAAGAGCCTTATATCCTTTGTTAAGCCATGTTGCAACCTTGGGCCCACCTTGACATGTTTCTTCACCGAGAAAAATCAGAGGTGTGATTTGGATTTGATAGCTTTGACGCCTCGAGGCTTTTCTCTAACATGTGCCAATGTGCCTCAAACCTCCCAATAGGCCCATCATGCATCAAATAACCTACGTGCTCCTGGAAGCCTATTCGCTTTGACATGTTAGAGGACTCTGAAACCCTGCTAGCCGTTGATTTGATCTTTTAGGAAATAGGAAAAAAAACCAAAAAACTTAGGGATAGAAGAGAAACTGACTGGGCAAGTTGCTAGGGGAAAGAGCTACTGACCAATAGTTTTCTAATGACATAAAGTCATAAATAAAAATCCGGAACCTTCTACTGCCAGCCACCACTAAAACATAATGCAAGGATAAGGAATAAAAGACATATTGCAAGCCAAGGGTTTAGGTTTTAAGGCACTATCAAGGTTTAAGAAAGCGACTAAACCAAAGATGTAAAGGGCAATTCTGACCAGAAATTTGAGGTGCTACCAAAGAGAGAAATTAAATGATTTAAAATATAAAAGAGCCTTTCTAAAATTTAAAAATCCAACTAAAAGGATGGAGACCAAGCTCGACAATTTGGATATTTTGGAAATGATATTAAAATTTGTTAGAGCTTTCTTTTATTAGATAATAATTATTTATTTAATTATTAGTCTATTATACTTTATGCTTAAGCTAAACATAGGAATCTTATAATTCTTTTGGGTTTTCTCCTTTAGGGTTTCAAGTATCCTTTTATAAGGATTCTCTCTTTGTATTTTCATAACAACTGTAATTATTGAATTGCATTCTTGTTGCACAATCAATATGACTCCTCTTTTTTGGATCTTTGAATTCTAGCCTCCATAGCTTTTTTGCTTCTCTCCTTCTATGACAGGTTTGCATGCAGGTGATCTTTGGGAGTTGTAGAGTTGATTTTTCCTCAACTCCAATATGGTATCAGAGCTCCAGATCTACATGCCCCTATTTTCTTCATGAGAGATTTTGGGCCTTGTTCTTCAGATTTATGTTTTTGGGGGTTTGTGTAGTTACTTTTTTCCATTTTTGGGGGTAGCTAATTTTTTTGGTATATTTTGGTGCCAAAAGGACCCCATGGTTGGATTTAGGAGGCCATTTCTACGAATTTTGATATAAAATTTGACTTATTTTGGAGTCGGGTGTTCTGAAGGCAAAACAAATTTAGGCCCCAGGTTATATGACCTCAGGGATGCAGATCGAGGCGAAAGAGAAAAAATAATAATTTTTTTTAGGTAGTTTTATGACTTGTCTATGCCGTTCTGCCCTCACTAATCGTCAACGATTTGTTCACCGCTAGGGCCAACTCTTCGGGAGCCGCCAATGGAGAAAAGACAAAAGACTAGAAATAAAAAGAACAATCAAAGATGAGACATCCTACTCAAAGAAAGAGATCTCAGGACCTGAAACATCCAAGATATTCACCAGAGTGTTGAAAAGCAAAAAAATGAATAAAATATACTTGGAGCAGAATCTGGAAAGAAAACTCATATGAATGGAAAGAACACAGAAAAATCTTTCTAACGATATAAAGTTTTCAAAAAATATACTTCAGAGATCCCAAGAACACCTGCAAGCAAAATACCCGTCACAAGAGAAGAATGGAGGCAAAACACAATAATGGCTCTGAAAAAAAAGATTATCATTCAGAGAGGTAATCAGTTTAAAAAGTACAATACAATCCTTATAAAAAGATATTAGCAATCCTAAAGGTGTGCAACCCTAAAGAAATCCTAAAGGAATAAAGTGTATTTAACAATTAGAATAATTATTAAATACCTACAATATTATTAAATGCCTAAGTTCAGCTTAAGCGTAGGGTATAATAGACTAATAATTAAAAAAATAATTACTAGCTAATACAAGATAACTCTAACACCCCCCCTTAAGATGAACTTAGGGAGTAGCTAAAAAACTAAATGCAAGAAGCAAAAAATGCAATTACAAAATGAAGGCAAAAATTTGGGTCCCGACAACAAAGACTGATGAGGTACCCAATCACAACCAAATCTGTATGAACCGGAAAAATAGAGAAGACCACGTGGGGAAAAAACTCTACTCCAAAAAGAGGTGGAAAAAGCAAGTGAAGGACTGAAGAAGCCTCCAAACAAGAATGTTCCAAAAAGATAGGAACAAGAGAAGAGCAGAAGAATCACTGAAGCATGAAGAACCTACAAACATTGTCCAAGAATAATTATCGATATGAAGAACCTCCACTGAAATAGAAGATGATCAGGTAGAGAAGACTGTAATCTGCATGAGTGCCCTCAAATAACACTACTCGAATCAGATGGAAAACAAAGGCAAACAACTGAACTCGAAGATATAGATGGCATAAAACACCAAAGCCTGAAGAGTTGATCCAACGAACCAAGGAAGCATTAGAAAAATAGGAGAAACCCCCCCATAATGCGGACAAGGGTGAGGGATAGGTACACTGAAAATGACAGCCAACAAGAACTGCATGACAAAGAACTAGGAACATTGAAGGTGCAGAGAAAGTACATAGTGTCATGGAAGGAAAACTCACTTGACACACATAATGAGGCTAATGTCGTGGAAGGAACACTCACGTGACAAAGGTAGATGCAAAAAAAGGCAAACATCAACCCCCCATGGCACTTTATAATGTAGTGCATGTACAATAAGGTACATGATGTGTAAGATCCCAAGTATACAATGCATAGTGGCACTTTATCTCAGTGCGTTTGCATAAAGAAAATGCTTACAAAAAAATGTCTACAATGATCAGAAGAGATAGAAGGATGGAAATATAGAAAGAACAGCCAAATACAAGACATCCTACTTAATGAAAGAGATCCCACGACCTGAAACATCCAAGATATTCACCAAAGTGCTAAAAAGAAAAAAATTGAATAAAATGTACCTGGAGTAGAATCTGGAAAGAAAACTTATATGACTGGAAAGTGCACAAAACAAACTTTTCAATGATATAAAATTTTTGAAAAGCGGAGTTTGGATGCTCAAGTTATGTCTCTCAGAGAGAAAAAGGGAACTTCTGGCTTTAATAGCAAAAACCACCATCAAAAATAAAAAATTAGAATATTAAACCTCCAAATTTGAAGAGAGATCGAAAAGAGCTTTCTGACGATATAAAGTTTTTGAAAACGCACCTCCGTATGACCAAATTACGGCCAAAAGAAAAAAAAAACCCCTCTTTTAGGGCATAAAGAGGGTAAAAAAAAACAAAATTAATTTTCTTTTTTTGACAAAATTTTCTAATGCATTTGCAGGTACAACCGTACGAATTTTTGTGCCTCGTAAAGCGTGTAAATGAAAAAATCATGGGCCAAATGCCCTTGTCATCGAAATAGGTCGAATTATATATCAAAATGATTGGAAATGCCCTTTAGAAGCCAACAGTGAAGTCCTTTTTTGGCCCAAACTTCTTTGAAAAAATTTAATGATTTTTCTAACAATTTTCTCGAAGTTCATGCCAAAAAAGGCAAAACAAAAAATGTTCAGAACCCAAATTTGTCAAAATTTGATAAATTTTATATGGAAATATGGGGGTTTTGGGCATTCTGAGCTCAATGGTGAGGTCCGTTTGAGACCGAAATGACCAGAAACAAAACAACTACCCTAGATCGAATAAAAAATCTTTGAAAATCTTGAAACCCTCCTCCAAAAAATCTTCTGAAAAATCAGGAACAAGCAGCAGCAGACGTAGGCTCTGATACCATGAAGAAGTTGAGAAAATACAACTTTAGAGATCCCAAGAACACCTGTTAGCAAAATACCTGTCACAATAGAAAATTGGAGGCAAAAACAAAATAAAGGCTCTGAAGAAAAAGATTGTCATTGAAAAGATTGTTCTGTGTTCTTTCCATTCATATGAGTTTTCTTTCCAGATTTTGCTCCAAGTATATTTTATTCAATTTTTTGCTTTCAGCACTCTGGTGAATATCTTGGATGTTTCAGGTCCTGAGATCTCTTTCTTTGAGTAGGATGTCTCCTCTTTGATTGTTCTTTCTATTTCCAATCTTCTATCTCTTTTGATCATTGTAGCATTTTATTTATGAGAACACACTAACATTAAGTACCACCATGCATTCTCTACTTGGGATTTTGTACATCTTGTGCCTTATTTTACATGCACTACTTATAAAATGCCATGGGGGGGTTGATGTTTTCCTTTGTTTTCCATCTACCTTTGTCACGTGAGTGTTCCTTCCATGACATTAGCCTCATGATGTGTGTTAAGTGAGTGTTCCTTCCATGACACTATGTACTTTCTTTGCACCTTTGATGTTCCTGGTTCTTTGTCATGAAGTTCTTGTTCGCCGTCCTTTTTAGTGTACCTGTCCCTCTCCCTTATCAACATTATGGAGAGGTTTGTCCTATTGTTCTAATGCTTCTTTGGTTCGATTGATCAACCCTTCAGGCTTTGGTGTTTCATGCCATTTGTATCTTCAGGTTCAGTTGTTTGCCTTTGTTTGCCATCTGATTTGAGTAGTGTCATTTGAGGGCACTCATGCAGATTATAGTCTTCTCTATCTGGTCATGTTCTATTTGAGTGGAGGTTCTTCAGATCAACAATTACTCTTCGATAATGTTTGCAGCTATTTCATTCTTCAATGGTGTTCTTCATTCTCTTATTTTTGTTCCTATCTTCTGGAACACTCTTATTTGGAGGCTTCTTATTCCTTCACTTGAGCTTTCATCTCTTTTTGGAGAGGAGTTTTGTTCCCACAGGTTTTTCTCCTTTTTCTCCACTTTACAAAGATTTAATTGTACTTGGGTACCTCATCAGGCCTAGTTGTCGGGACCCATTGTTGCTTTCATGCATTTTTACATGCTTTTTTAGTCCTTAGTTGTTTTTTAGCTACTCCCTAAGTTCATCTTAAGGGGGGGTGTTAGAGTTATCTTTTATTAGCTAATAATTATTTATTTAGTTATTAGTCTATTACACTCTATGCTTAAGCTAAACATAGGAATCTTATAATTCTTTAGGGTTTTCTCCTTTAGGGTTTTGAGTATCCTTTTATAAGGATTCTCTCTCTGTATTTTCATAACAACTGTAATTATTGAATTGCATTCTTGTTGCACAATCAATATGACTCCTCTTTTCTAGATCTTTGAATTCTGGCCTCCATAGCTTTTTTGCTTCTCTCCTTCTGTGATAGGTTTGCATGCAGGTGATCTTTGGGAGTTGTAGAGTTGATTTTTCCTCAACTCCAATAAAATTGATAAAACCTAAAAAGTAGGTGCTCCATCGAAGAAAATGAAATAGACTTTTAATTAAATCTATTCTTTCTTTCAATCCCTAACACAAATAATAAAAAAATATAACCTACTGTTATAGTAACATCCCCAAATTCTTTATCTAAAAGAATGTTTACTATAATATGCCACAAGTCATTAGAGAAAAGATACAAATTAAAACTAACATTCCAATGCACTAACTTGTAATCTATGATCATATAGAGGATTTAATGGATTATGTACCCTTAGATGGCTCCATCAAAGATTTGACCTTATTCTTATTACATCATTTGAATATTGAAGCAATGTCTCTTAGGAATTTAACCATGTGAGGTTTCTTTGATGTTGATGGTGTTGTTAAGGATGATAGCGAAACTACTTATAAAGAGATCATGTTATATGACGAATTCAAGATGTTGGTTTTCAAGGTGAGAAAAAATCCAAAAGGAATGCATAGCCCAAAAGAGAACATGTCAAATTCGTGGGGGAAGATCCTAATGCAACAAAAAGTTCTTTTGTTTTGTGAAATAAATACTAAAGGTATGACTTTGAAGCAAGCACGAATACTAATAAAAAGAAAAAGGTATTTGATGCTTCTATAATTAGATGTTGCATCTACCATAACATGTGACACTTTGACAAGGAGGAAATACAAGTGCAACATATTTGAGAATGTAGATTAGGCCAAAAAGTTTTATTTTGACTCAAGCTGATGATGGGTACTCCCCTTATAAACCCAAACACACAACAATAGAGAAATAACTAGAAAATGAAAGAAAAAAACACATGCTTTGTATTATCTTGATGAAATAAAATTACAACATTCAAAAAATAACATGCTACAACCACATGGGCTTTCTTATTACATAAATTTGCAAGCTAGAGCCACAATCTGCACAATGGGATTTGTCCTATGTAACCCCTGTTCACCCCTTTATATGTCACTTATACCACCTTAGATTGTTTTGGAAAGCGTAAATTTTCCTCTTTTGGTGCCTAGTGGTCCATCGGTTCATTTTTCCTACCTAGGTGGGATTTCATTGAAACTTAAGTTTTGGTGGCACAACTTCCAAGAGCCATAACTTTTGACTTAGACATTCAATTTGCTATTATAATATATCATTGGAAAGCTTTGAAAAATATCTACAACTCTTATTACATTAAAGATCCATTTATCAAGATTTTGAACATTTTTGGGTCTCTAAGGTCTTCAATTTTGAGTTTTAAGTTTCATTCGAGAAAATGCTCGAGACAAAAAAATTGATATCTTTCAAACCGTACAGGGTATTGAGATGATTGTTTCACCAACCATCTTATTTTACAATTTCTCTCCTTGGGACTAGTTTTTATGTCCATACAAAAAATGAGAAAAAGTTCTAAAACTAACGTGTGACTATTTTTGGCCATTTTTAGCTTCTATACTGTAATAGGTGAAAAATTAAGGTTTCCACCACTAGATGTAGTAGAATCCTTAATTTTTTCTTCGGGACCAACTACATTAGGGAAAGTGGAATTTGATAGATCTAGATTTTGATCAAATTCCAAGGGTTTTAGATGTGCCTCTTCTTTCCCTTTAATTTGAATTGATTTGATTAACAATGTTGAAATTAGGGTAAATGTGTTAAAATTGAAGTAATTATGCATAAACAGTGAGCTATAGTCATCATATAGAGCCACAAACCTAGATATGAGAAACATGTGGGTGTTTGGATTTGTTCCCAAAAGGTCATCCTAAATTGTCAAGACCAGAATGCATGTTGCTCTGGTCCTCCAAACTTTTTGTCGTCCAAAAGGGAATTTGTTCATCTCTATGAATAAAGCCAATCTTGAGAATTGCATCTCTGCACCTATTCCTTTTTATGAAGCTTTGTTTGTCTTCACAAGGAATTAGGGTTTCATGTAGTCTTCATAAAACATAGAACATGAATGTCAACTCCATTGCTTAAATCTTGACCTTACTTTTTCTCCAATGCTTGAAACAAGATTGATTGCTTGCTCACTTGAATTTGAATGAATTATTGATTAATCATATGTATTGATTGATTGTATGTAAAAATGAGAGGGGTAGACTTCCTTTTATACTTTCCAGTCAAAAAATGACTTAATTTTCCACCATGAGTCAACACAAGATCATGATTCCTACTCATTTTTAATGACCATTAAGGGGCCAAAAAATGACCTCTAATTAGGAGGACCAAGGCAATAGCGCTCTAGTCCTAATCAATCAGGGACATATAAAATTGGGGGAGAAGGTGTGTGTGTTGAAAAAATGAGTTTATTGCATAGTGTGAGAAGAATCAAGGCTTTGATCAAGCCTCAGGAGACAAACACCAAGGTGAGGTCCCAAATGAGGAAAAAACATTAAGGGAGTACAATTTAGGATGCTACATTTAGCCCCCACTTTAGCAGGAGTATGAGACTAAGCATACTCTTAGTAAAGTACAAAGGTTTGCATTGAAAAATTTCATCAAGACATCAAAGAGACAAGACACATTAAGGCCATATTGGACTTTAGGATCTTACTACTTCAATTTCAAGATAAAAGGAACATCATAAGAGAAAGAGAGAGAAAATCATGACTACTATCTTAGTAAGGTTTGCTTACTATGAGTCATGAAAAAGAAAAATAGAAAAACAAAGAAAAAGGTTCAGTTTCCAAAGTAACTTGAGTATCAAGATATGTGATAGTGTGTGCATAAAGTAAAAAATTGAGTGGAGTGTATGCCCCCACGTTAAAGTGATTGCATACACCTCACCAAGAGTAATTGTTTTAAGATATCATGTATCCAAAAGATAAGCATGTTACCAAAATGATATGCCTCCAAGAAAGGACAATTCAAAGGATAATGGTCACAAAAAATAACACACATAAGGGTTCTACTAACTTTGGGGTCCATATGCCCTTATGATAAAAATATTTGCATTGAATTGACCTCATCCCCCAAAGTAGGTAGAACCACAATGGAAGAAGGGCACATGTGTCTTTTGAGTCAACATGGAAGAAACCAAAAGTGATCTCAATTCTTTGTGTTGTCCTCAAGTAGGCAACACAAGTGACAACAAATAGAAGAATTGAATTACAAATAGAGGAATGTTACAAACAAGCAAAAGAGGAGAGAGAGAGAATCTACGAAAAGAATGAAGCTAATCAAGAAAATCATCCGCCTCCCAATCTTGATGAACACTTTTTTGGGAAGGTGGACAAGATGCAAGAGGAGAAACTTTGAGCATGGTAGATGGAGCTATTGTAAGTTCCAAACAAGGACCATGCTCTAATGATGAGTCACTTTGTTTGTTATTAGGAGCTAGGATTAATGCTTTTGAAAATTGTTTAGATAAATAATTGTCAACATCAATAAATTCATATTCATCATATTCATCATTATCATGAACATTGTTAGCATCCATTTCTTCACAATGATTAATAAAAATAGGATCTTTAAAATGAATAGAACATGAACTATCATCTTTCTTAAGCATATTTAATCTTGGTGATTTAGGTTGAACTTCCTCCATAGGGTTAGGCAAAGGCTGGACAAATGGGAGTAAGTCAACATTTGGTGTCTTTGGGGAGGAAATGGGTTAAGAAGCAAGTTCACAATCCTTAGCATAATGTCTCCATCAATGTTCTCTCGCACAACGGTTTCTTTTAGTTTTAGTTGAGAGTTGTGAAGGTTTAGGATCAATAGACATAACAATATTCTCTTCCTTTAAAGAAGGATGAATGGGAGAAGATATACTAGGTTGAAATATTGAAGATGTTAGACACTTTCCTTTGTAATATGTAGGAGGCGAGACTGCAACATATAAAGGAGGAATGGAAGGTGTAGGAAGGAGGACTAGGTCCATCATGAGGAGGAGGAATGGGTCTAGGCTTACTCAAAGATAAGATCATCTCATTCTTCCACTTTTGATAAGATTGAAAAAGAGCATCACTTTGAGGCTTAAGAGGCTCAAATTGTTTAGGCTAAAAGTAATCAAGGTTAACATCTCTATGCCTCACCGTGGGTTGATACATGCTATGATTTTGTCATTATGAGGGAATTTGAGACATTTATGAATAGTAGAAGGAATTTATTTCATGGAAGAGATCCAAGGATGTCCCAACTTCACACAAAATTAATTTGATGTAGGAATGATAGAAAAAATGACATCTAAGCTCTTAGTATCAACCTCAATAGGAAGAGTAATAGAACCAATAGTAGGGCAAGAGAAAACATCATACACCTTAACCACTACATCAAATTTATCATATGTTACTTGATGCAATTACAAAGTACAAAGATATTGTTTAGTTATCGCATTCATCATACACACTGGATCAATGAGCACCTCTCGTGAGAGTTTGTCTTTGGATTTCCCAATTTTATATAGTGGACCATCAAGTGCATCAATAGTCTCACTAAGATCAAAGGTAATGCATAGGTCCTTAGGAGGTATAGGTTTATCAGCAAGATTCACCATATTTTTAAGCTCAAGGCCAATGTCATTTGGAGAAAAATCAAGATGCTCTAACTCAACTACATTAGTAGAATGGGAAGGCAAAGGATTAGTAAAGATTTAGAGGTTTTGATTAGGATGAGCTATGGATTTGTTTCCTTTGTTGTTCACACCAGCTACGAATATGGTATTGTTATCAATAAAGTCTTGAACCGTACCCCTTAAGGTATAACACTTCAAATTGACTCACTTGAAGATGATAATTATGAAGAAATATGCACAATTGTGTAAAGGAAGTAAACTCAATAAAGAGAAGATTATCCCTAATGTATTTTTGTAAATTGACAATAAAAATTATTTGAACATCTTGATCGGGCATATGATAAGAAATTTGAGAATACAAATGTTCATATCTACCAATAAAATCAGTCACTTTTTCTTTAACACCTTGCTTACAATGAATCAAATCAGTCAAAGTAATCTTAGGACCAGTATTGTTGTGAAATTGTTGAATGAAAGCATTATCTAATTGTTGAAATGATGTAATAGAATAAGGAGGCAAAGAATACTACCACAAAGACTTATCCCTAAATGTTTGAGTAAACAATTTAGCCATAAGTCTTTGATCATGAGCAAAGTCACTACACAAATTTTGATTTTTTTTGACATGAGTCAAGGGATCACTTTTTCCATTTTAAAGCTCCAATTGAGGGACTTCCATATGTTTAGGAGGGAGAACATAGACAATGTCATTGGATAATAGGCTCAATACTTCAAATGTGGGCACATTAAACTTGGATTGGGTAATAGAAGCTAGTTTTTGTTTCAAGGATGAAATGGTTTGGGCTAAGTTGTTGATGGTTGCTTTGGTGTATGGATTTCAATTGGACATATTCGATTGATAGGGAGGAGTGACATTGTTTTATGTAGGTTGAGGTTGAGAGTAAGGAGGTGGGATACTATGATATGTAGGTATGGGAGATGATTGGCTCACAAATGGAAGACTCATGGAAGGAGGTATAAAAGAGTTTTGATTAGAAAAGTTTCCCCCTTGACTAACATTTGTAGGATTAACATTTTGTGTGGAAGTAGTCATGATAGAAGATGTGAATGTAGGCACACTAGGCAAGGATGTGACAACAATAATAGAATGATTGACTTGACTAGTAGCTTGAGTGTAACTAAGGACCTCGAAACAAATTTTCATAGGCATGATATTAGTGTCAACAATATGAGCAAGGCCACACAATAGATCGACACCAAATTTATCACTTTGAACCATTCTTTTTAATCCTTCAATCAATGGGATTGCCTCACTTTCCCAGTATTGTTGAGTCATCCATTGTTGAATATTTTCAAATTCATTATCAATATTCTCTAGTTTATCAACGTAAACCCTAGTTAGTGATTCATCCACATCATGAGAATTATGGAAATAATTAGGATAAATGATATCATTTGTTGGATTAGAGGAACCACCAACATTCTCATGAAATAAGTTATCCAAATTAGGCTCCATATCATTTGTAGTTAAACCTTGGTAAGCCTTAATTCTATAACTTCTTCTCACGAGAATATTGTAGGTAGGACTAATGGTAGTAAAAATCATGCACAAAGGAGGAAAATTTGAATTTCAAATTTGAAAATTGTGATTAAACAATGCAAAATTTTGTCAAAATGATTGATTAACCAAATAATTAAACAATTTGATTTATAAATTTGAAAGATAAATTCCTCTAGATCATAGCATATCATAAAGATCAGATCAAAAAATAGATTTGGAAAATTATGCAACCCACAAGTAAATTATAGAATTAAAAATTAGGGTTTTTGTGAATTCAACCACTAAATTTATGAAATTCAATTGTAAACTAGATCTACGAGTGCAAATTTGAATTTTAAATTGCATAAATAATTAGATCTAAAATAATTAATCCAAAGTAGACAACCCACAAGTTTAATTTTATAATTAAAAATTAGGGTTTTTATGAATTTAACCTCTCAATTTATGGAATTCAATTGAAAGTTAAACATGGAAATGTATATTTGAATTTGAAAATGCATAAACAATTAGATTTGAGAACATAAATAAAAAATTAAGGTGCAAGATGTCGGGTTCACCAAAATGTAATAAGGCAAAAAATTAGAGTTTTCACCACTAGATGTACTAGAATCCTTAATTTTTTCTTGGGGACCAACTACATTAGGGAAAGAGGAATTTGATAGATCTAATCTTGATAGATCTAGATTCTAATCAAATTCTAGGGGTTTTATATGTGCCTCTTCTTTCCCTTTAATTTGAATTGATTTGATTACAATGCTAAAATTAGGGTAAATGTATTGAAATCGAAGTAATTACACATACACGATGAGCTACAATTGTCGAACAGAGCCATGAACCTGGATCGAAGAAATATGTGAGTGTTCAGATCTGTTCCCAAAAGATCATCCTGGATTGTCAAGACCATAATGCCTGTCGCTCTAGTCCTCTGAAATTTTCACTATCTTAAAGGGAATTTGTTCATCTCTGTGAATAAATCCAATCCTGAGAATTATAGCTCTGCACCTGTTCCTTTTTATGAAGTTCTGTTTGCCTTCACAAGGAATGAGGGTTTCATGTAGTCTTCATAAAACATAGAACAAGAATGTCAACTCAAATGCTTGAATCTTGACCTTACTTTTGCTCCAATGCTTGAATGAAGACTGATTGCTTGCTCACTTGAATTTGAATGAATGCTTAATTGATCAGATGTCAGATTGATTTAATGTATGCAAAAATGAGAGGGGTGGACCTCCTTTTATACTTGCCAATAAAAAAACAACTTAATTTTCTGACATGAGCCGATATGGGATCAATATTCCCGCTCATTTTAAATGACTATAAAGGGGCCCCAAAATGGGCCCTGATTGGGAGGACCAAGGTGCTAGCGCTCTAGTCCTGACCAATCAAGGACATATAAAATTTGGGGAGACGATGTGTGTGTTGAAAAAGATGAGTTTATTGCATGGTGTGAGTAGAATCAAGGCTTCGATCAGGCCTCAAGAGATGAACGCCAAGGTGAGGGCCCAAATGAATACAAAATTGTAAGGGAATACAATTTAGGATGCTACATTTACATCTTATATAGTGCAACCATCCTAATGGGCTCCAAGAAAACTAAATAAAAACCACAAAAATAATACAATAATCTTTTTGGATGATACAAGATTGCTCCTACACCTTGGATGCTCCTGCATCACAAGACAATCTTTATTATATAGCCTTGGCTATATGGATTTTTCCCCTATGCATAATAAGTCTCAACTATATAATATTCCATAGGATTTTGTACAACAAAGTTCATTGTTGGAAGAGTGAGCATTGATGTGTTTTCTTCTAAAGAAGAATCTCTTGTAGCTCATACTAATTACTTTAGTGAAGCAACAACTATGATATTATGAGTTCAATATGATCAATTACTTTAGAAATATGCAAGATCAAATAACGCATATAATGATGAAAAGTAAAACATTTAAATCAAAGAGGCTCATGACCCATCTTCAAGCAATAATCCCCAAAACATCATGACTCCTAAAACAAATTTATCCACTAGTGCCTTCAAAGAGAATATGAAAACACTAAGGGGCCAATTGCAAAAGATAGAAGAAAAGAGACAATAATTGTAGGAGCCAAAAAAATGTTGAAGATTTAGTCAAGGGTGTATTCAAAGCTAAGGTACAATAAACATTTAGACTAGATGATTTATGACAAAGTCACAAAAATATTTTTGCATTGACAAATGAAAGAGATAGCTTTGAGCCCAAGCCAAAAGAGATAAATGTTAAATGGATTTAAAGAGTATTCATTATAGGGAAATCAATACAAATCCAAATTATGCCTCTAGGGGTTACAATAAAATGAAGTAACTATTACTTCATGAAATTGTTGGATTTATGAAAAAATCAATATTGATTTAAGAGAAAGAATATAAAAATTCAAAGCCTCGATGGACTCCACCCTCTTAGCCATAATGAACCTTGATATAACCAAGAAGGAAATGTGACTTTGGAGGAAGACTTCAAAGGGAAATTACCTATGTTGTTGGCCCTCTATTGGCAAGTGGTAGGGTTGATCCCATTCTATTTAGTCACTAGTCAATAAGGTTTTAGCCTTTGAATCAAGAGTAAATAATTTTATTATGAAAATAAATCATTTTAAATGTTGAGTATGAAGTTCAAATAAGAAAATAAAACATAGCTATTGGTTGGCCAATTGATGAAGAGTGGGATGGATAGGCTAGTAAGCTTACAAGGTATCCTTGACAATGTAGAATTCTTTATTCATTTGATTCTTTTGGTGTCAGCTAACAAGGATAACCATATGTTCTTTGTGTACTACTCAAAGTGCATTACAAAGATGATAATAAAATATCTAGTTGGAGAAGAACATTAAAAGTAAAAATTATGTGACCATACATGACAATTAAAGAGGATGATGCAAGAATGGCATTTCAATATCAATTTGAAAGAAGAATAAATTAGAGTTGATTTAAGTACACATGACTAATATAGGAATTTTTACATGGTGAGAATTGAAATTTCCATGATGATGCTTTCAATTTATAAGGATAAACTACTCTCATGTTTTCATAGCATATTTTATTAAGTGATCTTTTGGATTATTTGTGTTCGAGTCTATTTTGTTAAAGAGTGAAAGATATCATGAATCATAGGGAAGTGTTGGGAGGGTATAGGGTTTTGAGGCATGATAGATGTCACTTGGGTCATTTATAGAACCACATACCCATTATATACCCCTTAAATAGGATCAAAACACCTCTAATATGCCTAAATAAGCTATAAAAGTGAAAAATATTATAAAATAAAAGACAAATTCATGGGAATAAGATAATTAAGGGTTACTATGAAAGTATGCATGATGGAAAGACATTAAAGGGATATAAAGAGAGAAAAGTGGAAGATAAGAGTGTTGAATAGTGCGAAAACATGTGTGGATTAATATGTGTTAAATATATGTGAGAATAAAGAAGTGTGAAATATATATGTGATGTATATACGTATGGATGAATCATAATGGATGGATTATAAGACATGTGTAAGACATTAAAGAATATGAATATTCGATGTTATGGATGTGTATATATGAATGGATGTACTTTATTATAATCTAATACATTTATATTGCATATATAAGCTCTCCCTATTTATTGCATCACACCAAAGTTGACTACATAGAACATAATACTAAACCTTACACTTTAGTCAAGTTTTTTTAATCTTCGGTTCCATTGCAGGACCTTGGTTGTTGTTGCGTAAGGAGGGAGATCATAGAAAAGGAATAAATTAGTGTTTAAATTTTGAGAAGTGAAATTTTTGAAAAAAAAATTAATATTGTTTTTCAACGAGAAATACTGGAAAAAGATTGAAGAAATAAAAAGAGAATTTAATGTGTGTAAAAGATATTGGAAAGAAGAACTGATGAAAGTTAAAAGGTCTAATTCAAAATTTATGGTGAGGATAAAGGAGTTAGATAAGGACAAACATGAATTATTATGTGAAAATAATAATTTTGAACAACAATCGAAGTTAAATTAGACAATGAAGAAATACAAAAAAGTCAAATCTTATTGAGTTAGTTAAAAAGATGATAGAAGATGTGAAAAAGGAAATAATTTTAGAAAAGGATTATGCATTAAAATTGAAAGAAGAAAATAATTGATTGGATCAATTTCTTACAACACGTCAAAAGGAAAATCAGTGCTTAAGGTCTAAGCCTACGCTATTTAATGCTTCATGTGCTACAAATAATTTACAAATGTAATAAAGCTAAATCTTATTTTAATAAATTTTTTAAGGTTGAAGATAATGATGATTTTGAATCTATATGTCTTGATAGTTGGGATGGTAATGACAAAAGATGTTCTCCAAATAATATTGGACTTAAGACAATTAGAAGAATAGGATATGTAAGAAAATATTTTAACCACATTATACCAATCACGAGGCTCAATAATGAAGTTCCTAGAAATGGAAAGGAAGATGATGTTACAAGTACAACACGATCCAACAAATCTATTGAAGTAATGAGATGTTCTCATTGTCATAGAAAAGGACATAGAAAATAAATGTGTTATGATCTTCATCCTTGTAGTATTTGTGAACTAAAGGATCATTTGGAAAAAATGTGTTGGAATAAAAAGTGGAAGAAACAATGTATATAAATAAATTGTGGATGGATAAATGGATCTAATAGAGAAAAGTTCACATATATGTTTAAAATTTTGTACAAGTATAAACATTCATATGTAGAAAATGATATCAGTCAAGAAAAAGTTAAATGTTTGACTAGAGATAGAATGCACCAAGGTGGGTGATGTTAGAAGTAAGTGAAGAATAAGAGTAAAGGCTACAATGGAAATATTTCACAAAAACAAAGAGGGTTTCTACTAAAGAAGAACCTTGGAAAGAAAGGTAACCATAAAAGATACAAGTGACTTTACTAAGTTGTCTTGAGGACAAGACAATATTTAAGGTCCATAATGTTGGCAGGATATAGGGTTGTGAGACACTTGAAATATGTCATTTGGGTAATTTATAGACCCACATATTCATTATATACCCCTTAAATAGCCTTAAAAGACCTCTAATATGCCTAAATAAAATATAAAAGTGTAAAATTTTATAGAATTGTTGCCCCATTTTTGGCATGCCTAATATTTGAACTTCAAATCAGTCTCAATGTTGAGTGAATATCTAATAGGTTTTTTATGTGTAATTAGTGAGCATGTGACTCAAGGTCATTGCCAGTTAGAGTATGAAAAATGGATGAGTTTTTAAAATTACCAAGAATTGAGGAAAATCATTTGATAGACAGGTTCTAAGCATCATTTTGTGTCATATGGCTAATTTTCGCTTGAACCTAGTTCATAGATTATCATAAATTAAACTTTCAAATTTTGATGTCCCTTGCCCAAAAATGATTAAAATCTCTCATCCTAGGTATCGTCATGAGGAATAAATGATGATGTTGGCTCGTTTCCCTACCATCAACACGTGTTTCAAAGAACAATCTATCCAACTGTTGGGAACTTTTTGTCATTTCTCCATTGGGCACATAGTAGAATATTTTGAAGTGACAAATCTATTTACTAACAGATTTTTGGCGACTTTGTTGGGGACCGAAACAAGAAGATGGTCGCCTTGATATTTTCTTTCCTTTATCCTGCCATGAAGAAAGATGGTTCTTCCGTATGAAAATATGTTTCCTGTATTGCAACCAAACCTTGACTGGATTCATGTTGAACAAGAAAATATAATTTCTTAGTTGGATACTTTATCCTGGAGAAATAGAAGAATCGAGCTCAATACGAGAGAGTGAGTTTAATTCTTGAAGAAGAACAAAGACAAGCTAGAAATCCGGTGGTGGTGTTCGAAAGAGAAATTGAAAGATTTCCTCTTGTATTCTTAGGAATAAACCCACTTGTTCAACTTAATCAACATCAAATTCAAAGACAACCCAAAAGATAAGATATTGTGTTTCGTGACTAGTTATGGTCCTGACTCATCATAACCCACATGTCATGTAGCCAAATCTTAATCAGGTTCAAGTTGAGAAAGAAGACGCGACATCACAATTCAATAGGATCGTGTGGAAGAGTCGTAAACATGATCAAGAATATCAACAAGTACATCAAGTGTTGGTTGAAGAAGTAAAATTTGGTGAGCTTCTCTGGAGAGTACCTATTGGACAAGAGCTGATCATCATTGAAAGAATTGTTGTAATTACAAGGTGCAATAGGCAAAAATTTCAACACATGCAAGATCAGCTGGAGCAAAATAATCAATAAGTACACTAGTAAGCAAAATATATACCAGAGGTGATAGAAGTAAGGGTATTATTGATCCTGATTTTGCTGAACTAGATAAGATCAACTTTTCTACAACTTTAATACCTCATAAAAAGAAAGTTAGGTCTACTAGTAGACCATCTTCTTTAAAGAAAGCAAGTTTATATTCACCATCTTTTCAAGCTTTAACCTTACTTCCTCCTCTTGTTATTAATTTTGTGCCACCAATCGTGCAACAAAACCCTCCACCAATTCCATGGGTTGCTGCCATAGGTCCTTTGGCTTTAGGAAATCAATTACATGACCTGCCAATGGGCTCAAGGAATCATCTTCCTAAATTTTCAGGAGATGGAAAAGTTTCCGTAGAAGATCATATCAATGCTTTCTTTACTGCATGTGCAGTCCTTGGAATCCAATACGAAGATGTTTCTATTTGAATTTTTCTTGAAACTCTTATCGATGCCGCAACTGAATTGTTTAATCATCTCTCAACTGGTTCTATTAATAATTGGGCGACTCTAATACAAAATTTGGAGATAGGTCTAAAACTGTTGATTATGGGCACATGCTTCTTGCACAGTTGACTCAGATGAAAAAATAAGTGCATGAACCTATGAGATAATTTGTGGCGCGATTCAACAAACTTGTCAATAGACTTGTAGCTGATAAGAGACCCACAGAGGAAAACCAAAAGTGTTTCTTTATTAATGCACAACCTCCTGATATAAGTTTCTAAATAAGGCGAGGACGAGATGCTGATCTTGCAGCAGCACAGAGGCTAGCTATTGAAGTTGAAGATGACTTATTGAGTGCAGGAAAATGGAATAAGGAATTGCAAAAAGGAAAGACGCAACAAGTCAACCCTGCAACTACTAATCCAATGGTTCAGAAGTTAGCCAATGATTTTCTCCAATTGAAGAAACAATTGCCGCAAAATCCGCCACCTTTATATTATGATATCCCTAGGAGGAATTATATTCCTTACCAACAAAGTCGGCAACCAAAGCTTCCTCCAACACCAAGGTTGGCCATTGAAAATCCATCCACAAGTAATCACCAAAATACTACAATGTGTGACTTTCACCTCACAACATATCATGATGGAACTTAATGCCCTAAAATGAATAGGTTTATGCAGATGAATCAAACCAGTGAAAAGATTGAAGAATATATTGAAGATGAAACTGATCAACAGTTTGGTCCATCTACAATTAACTTTTTAGAATATGAGTCTGGTGAGAAAAATGAGAAAGATAGTGACATTAACAATCATTCTTGTAATGTCTACAAATAATTGGCGCCAGAAACTAGAGGAAAAAGATAAACCTGCTATAAAAGATAAAGAAGCAAAGGATATTCCTAAGTGAATCTTATCTAGGAAGCAAAACAAAGAAGAACCAGGATATCATCAAGCAAAGCTGACAAAGTTGTTGATCACAGGGAACCTTCTTTTGATTTTATAGAACATTGTAAAAAGACCAAGGTGCAAATTTCTCAATTTGAGTATCTCAAGAAGAACTTGCAACAGTTGGATAAACTGGTGCATTGTATCAAAAATATCTCAAGCACTCTCATTCAGATATACACCAAGAATCAAGTGAGATATTTGATGATGATGATCAAGAGAGATCTATTGCAAAGGAATCATCCCTTATTGCCACATCCTTTTCTGATAAGCCAAATCCTTTCTATATATCTTTGTAGGTAGTTGGTTGTAAGTTAAGCAATTGTATCATTGATTCTAGTGCATCCGATAATGTAATGCCTTCCAAAGTTGCTCATGGATTAGGTTTGTCTTTGAACAAACCAACTAGTAAAGTGTTTTCAATGGAGTCTAAACAAGTTCCCTTTGTTGGACAAATCAAAGATACTCAAGTTGCCTTAGCCGCTCACCCCCAAAAGAAGTTGAAACTTAACATTTTGGTTGCTGATATTCCAACTAGTTATGGTATGCTCTTAAGTCATAGTTTTTGTAAAGACCTAGGTGGTGAAATTTAGTTAGATTGGTCCCATGCTTTGATACCTCTGGGCAACAAGAAAGTCAGATTAGATCCCGAGCCTAAAGCAAAATATACAGTCCTTAAGTCTGATGATCCAAGGGCAGAGATATTGTATGTTGAAACCAGTTCAGGTACTTATATGATATCATCAAAAGAAGAGAATGTTCTTGAAATCCTTGTTTCTGATATATCTTTAGAACTTTGGAAAATGCAATTATGGTATGCTCTTAAGTCATAGTTTTTGTAAAGACCTAGGTGGTGAAATTTAGTTAGATTGGTCCCATGCTTTGATACCTATGAGCAACAAGAAAGTCAGATTAGATCCTGAGCCTAAAGCAAAATATATAGTCCTTAAGTCTGATGATCCAAGGGCAGAGATATTGCATGTTGAAACCGGTTCGGGTACTTATATGATATCATCAAAAGAAGAGAATGTTCCTGAAATCCTTGTTTCTGATATATCTTCAGAACTTTGGAAAATGCAATTTGACGGAAGTTCCTCATCTTTCGGTTTAGGTGCAGGTGTTGATTTCCCCTCTAGATGAAAAGTTTCCTAAATCTTACAAGCTCGTATTTGATACTACAAAAAATACTACAGAGTACGAGGCTCTTCTCTTAGGGCTGGATTTTGCTAAGGAGAAAGGGATCAAAAAGTTGCAGGTCATGGGAGATGCTGAATTGATTGTTAATCAAGTAAAGAATGGATACTTGAGCAAGAACAAGAGGCTAAGATCATATCGAAATAATTTGTGGGATGAGATCAAAGGTTTTGATGCTTTTTACATACAAGCCATTCCAAGAGAACATAATACAAAGACAAATTATCTTGCTGTCTCAGCTTCTTTATTACTTTCTCATCCTGAATTTGATAAGGATGTTTATGTTGTAGAGATGATCTATCGACCAAGTGTGCCAGATAATAATTAGAATTGGAAAATCTTTGATGATGACAAACATATCATCTCGTTCTTAGAAGGAAGTGGAACTTTTTATAATTTGTCTTTTGATGGGAATCAACCTTCAACTAGTCAGCAAACTACTCAAGAAGAGGAAAAAGAACTTGAAATTTTGCAACTTAAAGGTAATACAATTCCTAAAGGCTTCGTTTCTCTCAAAATTTTGTTTGATAAACATGATCAATTTTTAAAGAATAAGGATGAACAAAAGCCCTCAGGATCTTCAGAGGTTGAGAAGGTAGACACAGGTTTTGAAAATAATCGTAAAGTTGTTTTGATTGGGAAATGTCTTACACGCAAGGAAAGAAAGATATTCATTGATCTATTGACAAGATACATTGACGTTTTTGGATGGTGCTATGATGACCTTAAATAGTTTATGAATGGTGAATTCAAGCATCAAATTTATCTCAAACCTAATTCAACTCCATTCAGGAAAAAGCAAAGGCAATTCAATCCAAAGATAGCCAATGCGATTTTTGTAGAAGTGGATAAAATATTGAAGGCTAAAATAATTTAGCCAATTCCCATTCTATGTGGGTAGAAAACATATTTCCTGTCAGAAATAAAAATGGGTAGATCAAAATTTGTGTTGAATTTCGCAATCTAAATCAAGCATCCCTCAAAGATAACTATCCACTTCCAGTTATGGATCATCTTCTTCAAACTGTTTCTGGATTTGAAATGATGTTCATGCTTGATGGTTTTTCTAGTTATAATCAGATTAGTGTGGATCAAGAGGATCAACACAAGACCACCTTTACTACTCCATGGGGAAATTTTGCTTACAATTGAATGCCTTTCGGTCTTATTAATGTTGGTGCCACTTTTCAGCATGACGTGGATCTCTCCTTTGGTGATTTAAGAAACAAGATTATTGTTGTTTATTTGGATGACTTGAGTGTCTTCTCCAAGAAATGAGAGGAGCACACATATCATCTTGAGTGTGTGTTGCAACAATGTAGGCAACAAGGAATCTCCTTGAATATGAAGAAATCAATTTTTGGAGTGACCAAAGGAAAGTTGTTGGGTCACATTGTTGCAAAGGAGGGTATCCACATCGATCTTGAGTGAGTCAAATTTATTCAACAGTTGCAATTACCTTCTAGTAAGCCTGGAGTTCGCTCGTTCTTTGGCCAAATCAATTTCATAAGGAAGTTCATCCCAGATTTCTTCGATATCTCAAAATCAATTGTTGAGATGATGAAAGGTGATGTGCTTTTAAATGGTCAGAGGAAGGAAATAGAACATTCAATCAAATCAAGTTATCTATAGCAGATGCGCCTACGTTAATGTATCCAGACTTCAACAAGGATTTTAATATTTATTGCTATGCTTCAGATTCCACATTTTCTACAATCTTGACTCAACATCATAATGATAATGTCGAGGCACTGATTGCTTTCGTGAGAATTCCTTTGAAGAAACACGAGCTGAAATATTCTCTAGTTGAAAAGAAATCTTTTGTAGTGGTGAAGGTTGTGAAGCAGTTTCATTTCTATGTTTTGAATTCACACTCTATTGTATATGTTCCAGATACTTCTATGAAGACAATCCTCACTCAACAAGAAATTGGATTGAGCAAGAGAGCTTCTTGGATTGCGAAGGTTCAAGAGTATGATATCGACATCAAACCCACTAAGCTTGTCCAAGGGTGAGGATTATGCAAGTTGTTAGCTGAAAATACTTCAGAAGGAGAGGTTATTTTAGAGTCTGAATTGCCTTTTATTTTTGATCATCAACACCACAGATGATTGGTTCACTAATACAACTTACTTTCTCACATATGGAGAATGTCCGGCTCATCTCACCCCTAAGGAGAAAAGGACCATCAAGTTGAAGGCAACCAAACATATGATCTGGGGTGATGTCCTATACAAAAAGCAAATCGATGATACTTTCCTAAGGTGTGTGGATAAAGAGAAAAGAGAGAAGCTTCTTAAGTTCTTTCATAATGAAGCATGTGGTGGGAATTTCTCTTCTTCAGTGACGACATACAAGATACTGAGAAATTGTTACTATTGGCCTGGGATGCTCAAGGATGCTGATGAGTGGGTAAAGAAATGTGACACATGCCAACAATTCAAAGGGAAAGTACATGTTGCTGCTCTATCATTAAAGCTAGTGATCATTGAAGAGCCTTTACAACAATGGGGTTTGGATTTCATTGGTCATATCCATCCGCATTCCAGTGCAAATAACACTCACATCTTGGTAGCTACAAATTATTTTACTAAGTGGGTCGAGGTTGTTCCAGTGAAGCAAACAACATCAGAGGTGGTTTGTGACTTTATCAAGAAGAACATCTTAGTGAGATATGGAGTCTGTTTCAATGAAGCAAACAACATCAGAGGTGGTTTGTGACTTTATCAAGCAAAACATCTTAGTGAGATATGGAGTCCCGCATAAGATTGTCACCGATAATGCTACTAATTTCTCTTTTTATGAAATATCAGCTTTTTGTTACAAATATGGAATCATTCTCTCTCATGCATCCGACTATTACCCACAGGGAAATGGTCAAGCTGAAGCTAGCAATAAGAATATCATTACCATTCTCTGAAAGTTAGTTGATGAAAATAAAAGAACGTGGCATAAACATCTATATGAGGCACTATGGGCTGATTGTACCAAAAAAGGAGAGGGCTATCGAGTTATCTCCTTTTGAAATATTTTTTGGAATAGAGGCAAAGTTGCCTATTCCTTTGGAGTTATCTTTTCTCAAATTGCAAGAAGTTTTGGAGAATTTTGAATTCAAAGATGCATTAGAAAAGTGAGTGTTGTATTTGATCAAGATGGAGCAATAAAGAGAAGCAATGGTCGATCGAATTAGAGATCACCAAATGCGAGTTAAAGAATTCTTTGATAGAAGAGCAAGAGAAAGATCATTTCATGCTGGCAACTAAGTTTTGTTATGGGATAAATGGACAAAGCCAAAGGGAATGCATGGTAAGTTTGATTCATTTTGGAGAGGGTCTTTTCAGATCAGATAGGTTTGTAGTGAAAATTCGTTCTACTTGGCCTATATGGATGGAACACACTTGCCCCTCCCTTATAGCGGGCAACATTTGAAACTATATAATTAGTAGGGTGGATTGTCATTCGTCCATGTACATAGGATAAATAGGTGTTTGTCTTTGTCCTAGTTTTGGTTTGTGCTGGAGGATTTTTCTTTCCTTCATGTTTTTGTCCTTCCAGTCTTTTGCATGTTTTATCTTTCGTCTCACATGACTCTATTCCCAATGGATAGTGCACTAGGCTGCGAAACCAGAGATTTTGGGTTCATCCTGCGTCCTTTACAGTCCTTGCCCCTAGTCAGAGCTAGTTGTTGCCCCATTTTTGGCATGCACAATATTTGAACTTCAAATTGGTCTCAATGTTGAGTGAAGATCCAAAAGGTGTTTATGCATAAGCAGTGAGCATGTGACTCAAGGTCATTGCCAGTCAGATTATGAAAAATGGATGAGTTTTGAAACTTACCAAGAATTGAGGGAAATCATTTGATATACAGGTTCTAAGAATCATTTTGTGTCATATGGCTAATTTTCACCCGAACCCAGTTCATAGTTTATCATATATTAAACTTTCAAATTTTGATGTCCCTCACCCAAAAATGATTAAAATCTCTCATCCTAGGTATCATCATGAGGAATAAATGATGATGTTGGCTCATTTCCCTACCATCAACGTGTGTTTCAAAGAGCGATCTATCCAACAGTTGGGAACTTTTTTATCATTTCTCCATTGGGCACATAGTAGAATTTTTTGAAGTGACAAATTTGTTTACTAACAAGAATAAAAGGAAAATTGGTGGGAATAAGATAATTAAGAGTTAATATGAAAGGATGTGATGGAAAGGCATCAAAAAAGACATTAAGAGACTATATAGAAAGGGAAAAGTGGGAGATAAGAGTGTCAAATATTGTAGAAACATGTGTGGAATAATGTGTTAATTTGTGAGATTATGAAGTGTAAAATATATGCGATGCATATACATATGGATGAATCATGATGGATGGTTTATAAGAGATGTGTAAGACATTAATGTGTATAAATGTATGATGTTATCGATGTATATATATGAATGAATGCAAATTATTATAATTTGATTTATACTTATTGCATAGATAAAGTCTCCTTTTTTAGTGCATCACACAAAGGTTGACTACATGGAACAAAATATTAAAATTTACACTATAGTCAAGGTATTTTTTCAACAAGAAGATTCAAATCACCATGTATCAAAAATATGATCCCTACAAAAGGCAAGAGGAATGTTGCATGGTTCCACAACTTGTTTAAGGTCCCAACAAAAATATTTTTAAATAAATAGCATGGGAGCAAACAAAAACTTGGCAAATTCAAAGGTTTGAGTTAAATAAAGTTCTCTCTAGATCATTGTTGTGAATTGTTTGATATTGTGTAGGGTCATCTCAAAGAGGTGGTCCTCATGAGGCAATAATATTGAAACTAAAATAAGTGGCCTTCCAAAGACTCTTGCTTGCTATGTTAACAAAGGTGCTTGTCATATTGAGAAAATACGACCTCTTAATATTCAAAGAAATGATCCCCACTAATAATCTAGAGGCATTTACCTTATTTCATTTGTAGCACATTCTAGCAAGATGGAGCTATCTTCATCAACACATCTTCCTTGGTGATTTACTAGTATAAAAATGGTTCTAAATTTTTGAGAAATTAGACCTAAATGATTCTTTATAAAGTGCTATAAATACATTAAAATATTATGAATATAGTGACAAGTGTCAATCTGTTAGGACATAACGCATAATACACACTATATTTAATCTGTTTCCTACATAGCCCCATGAGAGAGAAGCATGCATACAATCTTATAAACTAACCATAATGTGTAGATCAAATAGAAAATCTACAATATAACACAAGATATACCCTGGAAAAACCCTCAAGAGGGAAAATCCTAGCTTCCAAAAGCATCCATGCTCCATGTATTATTCAACAATACAATATTACAATGTGCTTAAAGAGTTACCATGAACACTTCTAAAGCATCAAGGCTATCCAATGCATCCTATATGTGTCCAAATTAATCCACACATCGCATGCAACACTTCACATACACACTCCTCAAAAGAAGACTGAAAACAATGACAACCCACTCACGCTACTGACCTTAACCATTAAACACGTGTTTTCTTATATAGACTCAAGCTAATACAAATACAACCAAGTACTAAGATAAAACATGTGCCTCAAAACCATGAGTACAAAAACCATTGACCCCTCATTTACTTTTGATCTCACATTATCAAATACTTTTTCTTGAATAATACTTAATTATTCTATATCTTCCACTCATAAAATTACTAACCCAATGTTACATATGTTGGCCATTTGGAGGAATTGATTATTTGTTGCATTGATGTTTGTCATTGATGTCAACACTAGTTGTTTGGATGCTTTACCGTCACCCTTCTGGTCCTGGTAGGTTGAGTAGTTTCTGGTTGGTTTGGATCCGACATGATTCGGTACACTCCTGTATGGTTTGGTTAAGGAATTGGCTTATTCATGACACTCATGCTCATATTCAGTAAGTTGGTTTTGGTCTGGTGATTAGATGCTATCCTGTTTGCTTGGAAGCTTGGCTTGCGGTTCTGGCGAGGGTTTCACTAGCAGCGCTTTTGTTGAAGATCTTTGATGAATTGCATAAGTGGTGTTGGTGCAGCTTCTGGTGGAGATTCAAGATGCTTCTGGTGATCATGTTCGAGACTTGGTGGATGGAGATCATTGCTTTAGTGTGTGGACCTATATTGGGTCTCGGTTGATCTAGGTTATGGACCGGCTTAATGTAACGTGTGGATTGGACCTCTCGATGTGTTTTTGGGATGTCTTATATGTTGGATATTGTTTGTTTGGTCTAAGGCCGATATGTTTTGTAACTCTGTAATTGGTTTATTGTCTGGTGGCCGAACTGATTGTTTATGGTCGAGGGTTTGTATATATATGATGTAAGATCTCATTGTAGATTATAATAGATATAAGGTCTGTTGGCATTGCATGAATATTGCATTGATGAAGTATAGTGTTGTCATTGATGTCAACATTAACCGGTAATGAAGATGTAAATCAACTGGTAGTAAAGCAGTGAAGGCAACCAATATTATTATTGAAGCAGAGAGATCAACCAGTAACCCTAACTAGTTGATAAGAAAAACCCTAATCGATGAAGTTTGGAGATCGGTTGTGATGATCTATGACCAAATGATAATAGGAGACAAAGATGCCACGTATGAATGTTGCATGTGTTGAGTTTTGAAGTGGATTTGGTGCGTGAAGATAATTGTTTATCTTGGGAATGATCAATTGCATAGTATGAAGTGTCAAATGCGTGATGAGCTACAGGATCCAATGTGCGGCGATCTAGGAGTGGTTGAAGTTTTCTAGAAAAATGTGTAGTTGATTGCAATGTAATCTAATGGTCAAGATTGAATCGATATGTTTGTAATCTCTATGAGATTTGTAGGGTTTGTGTTGTGTTACCGACCTAATGTATTTGATTATAAGGTCGATGAGTTGTTTTGTAATTATGTTGGCAATTTGGTTAAGTGTGGAAGTGATTGTTGCCAAACCAGGAGGTGTGTATGCAGAATGTTGTGAAGGCATATATGAGCATAAAAGGATCTAATTAAGCAAGGAAGTTGCTATTAATAGATCAACAAAGAACCTATTGTTCTCTAACCATTACAACAGTTAAATCCCTTAACCAGGTAAACTTTAACAAGCTTCTTGTTGAAATCCTCTAACCAGGTGATCCATTAGCTTGGCTTTGAAATCCTCCATCGAGGTTACCTCTAACGGGGTATTACCTTTAACAGGGTATTGTAGTCAATCCCTTAATCGGGTGGTCCTTAACCGGATTTGTTCTTAATAGGACATTATTGTAAAAGATTTTAACAAGGCTTGACTCTTAACAGGGCGAACTTCAGAAGAGTTTAGAATACTTGTGGGTATTCATCCCCACTATGGTTTTTCCCATTTGGGTTTCCATGTGAAAAATCATTGTGTCAAGTGGTGAATGATTTTGTGGATGTGTTTTTGATATAGTTTGTTGGTGTAAATAAATATTCATTATGGATATTATTACACTTTACTTAAGTTAACTTAGGATAATGCATCTCTTCATAGTTTGGATTTGAGACACTTAGGGAAGTGTGCACATAGGGATAGAGCTTGTAGGAGAAATTCCACCTTTTGTGGTCTTGTTTTGTTGTTACACTCCACATTCGGTGGGTCATCCACCTCTTGTGGAATATTATATTATTTCTCCTACCTACCCCTAGTATTTCTTACCTACCCTTGTTTCTCATTAAGCCACATGTCATGATTGTGTGCTCGTACATCCATATGGCCTTGCCTATATAAGAAGGTCTATATTCATTGTATTGGTGAATCCAGTTGATCATTTTCATATTGATGAGAATATAGTTTGTTCTTGTCATTCTTTTGTCTCTATTTTAATACTTTTCATTGTGCCCTTGATCTTGGCAAAATCTCACATGGTATCAGAGCCATTGGGGCTTCATTGATTGGTTTTTGGAGACATCGTGGAAGGATTCTATTTTTGGATCTGAGGGACTGCATTTTTTGAGGCATCTTAGAGTGTTTTTGACCTCACCATTGCATTCGGGAGGCCGTTTCCATAAAAATCGAGTATAAATTCGACCTATTTTGGCGAAAATCAATTTTTGGGTGTGGAGGAAATTTTCTGCCCAATTCGGGCAGTACGGTACGAAATTTTTTGGATTTTTTTCAAAAAAAAAATATTATTTTTTTCTGAAAATTATTTTCTAGTTTGAAAATTTTTTTTGAAAAAAAAAAAAAAAAATTGAAAATTATTTTTGGGATCCATACCTTTTGCCCAGTCAGCAGCGCACAGTCAGTGCCCAGTCAGCAACACCCAGTCAACGCCCAATCAGCGCCCAGTCAGCATTTTCTTTGGAAATTTTTAGACCCCTCTCCATTGAGCAGTTTGGATTTTTGGGTCAACTTTGGAGGCCCATAACTTGCTCAATTTTGCTCCTTTTTGGGTGAATTTTTTTTTGATTTGGGCTAATTTTTCGTGCTCTTCATAGTGGTGTAGTTATTTTCTAGTTTTGGTGAACAAAGTTTTAGAAATTTTCAGATTCTCTCAGTTGTACCTGTCCAATCCTCAATTTTGCAACTTCAAAGGCCTCGTTTGAGCTCATATGACCTCCTTTTCAGGTGCCGTTTTTTTTTTGAAAGTGCATGTTTTTTCATCTACTTTCATAATCTATGATCAGATTTTAGAGATTTTAAGTAGAAATTGTACTTTTAGATATTGGTCATACTTGTAAATTGCTTGGATCTTAGTTTAGATCTCTTGCATTATTAGTTTGAGTCTCTTTTGGCCTTATTGAGGTAGTTGTAAAACTGAAATCAGAAGTCCACTTTGCCATTTTTTGCAAGTGGCCCATTGTACATGCACTAAGTATAAAGTGCCAAATCATCACTTTTGGGGGGGGGGTTCTTTGATTGAGTGAATTTGGGGGGGTGTCTTGTGTGATTGTGCCTCTCTTTCCTTGTGCTCTTTCATTTCTGTTGCAATGAGTCCTCATAAATTTCCACCTTTAACTCCACATAATTATGCATCATGGAAAATTAAAGTATGGAGCAAATTAACGGAAAAAGGTCTCACGCATTACATAGATGGAACAATAGCAGCACCGCCTGATCCTAAGGTTGATCCTAATGCTCAATTAGAATGGATCACTAAAAATTGTATGGCTCTTGGAACTTTGTGCAAGTATGTATCAGATGACCTCATCTTTCGTATTGAAAAGTGTACTACAATCAAAGATGCTTGGGATATGTTTCAGAAATTGTATGGTCAAGTTGATGAAATCAGAGGTTATAAGATTGACAATGAGCTCACCAACTTGGATCCCAAGAGTTTTGATACAATCCAAGATTATGTCACCAAAGCAAATGAGCTAAGAGAAAAGCTTAAGGATTGTGGAATTGACAAAAAGGATGCTCAGTTGATATTCAACTTGTTGGACAAGCTTGTACCAAAATATGCAGCATTTGTGTCTAGCTTCGAAACTCATCGTTTGACAGTGGGGAGTTCCTATGTTATGCCTTCATTTGATGCTTTCACAAAAATGTTGATAATGGAACAATCTAAGTTGTTGAACATGGGGTTTCTCAAGTCTTCAAAGTCGAAGGCTTTGGTGGCTAATCAAGGGAATCAAGGAAGTCAAGGAAAAGATTCTAACAACAAGAAGAAGCAATCTAAGTCACAGCCACAACAGGAAAAAGGACAATCATCCTCTCCATCACAAGGTGATTTTTCATCCTCTTCCAAGAAGGGGACACCACCTAAGAAGGATAAGCCAACTTGTGCATATTGCAAGAAGTATGGTCATGATGAGTATCGATGCCACACAAAGCAAGTTGACGAGTTAACTAATCTTCTTAAGAAAAACAACATCAACTTGCCATCCGCCTACACAAAGAAGGATTCATCTCCTTCCTCTTCCTCACAGTCTAAGGGAAAAAGGCAAGCATTTGTTGCTACAACAAGTTCTTCACAGTAGTGGATACTTGACTCAAGTGCCTCATATCACATGGGTTCTACAAAGGAGTAGTTTTCTTCATTGGAGCCATCTAAGGTACCTCACATTTACATAGGTGATGATACACAAGTAGAGGTTGAAGGGAAAGGTTCAGTTGACATGGATGATGGAACATTTGAGAATGTTCTCTATGTTCCTAACTTGTCTACCAACCTTCTCTCTATCTACCAAATCACTCATTATGGGAATGGGAAAAAGGTTGAGTTTACACCAGATTCAGTTGTGGTAAAGGAACTTGATGATGATGCCTTGGTAGCAAAGGGACAAGTCAATGACAACTCAAGGCTTTATTAATTCTCCCACTTTGTGCCAAGTTCACCTTCTAGGGCCTTGCTTACTCATTCAAATTCAGAAAGTAAGCTATGGCATGAGCGGTTTGGTCACCTCAACTACCACTATCTTCAATAGCTCAACACTAAAGACATGGTCATAGGTCTACCTTGAATCAGTTTTTTAGAGGGTTTATGTTCAGGTTGTTCCATGGGAAAGCATCTCGAGGAAAAGTTTGATAAGGGGAAAGCTTGGAGAGATTTGGAAGTTCTTCAACTTGTTCACAACGATGTAGCAGGTCCATTTCCAGCCCCTTCATTTAGTAAGGCTCGCTATGTCCTCACCTTCATTGATGACTACTCCCACTTCACTTGGGTCTACTTTCTTATTCATAAGAGTGAAGTATTTGACAGATTTCAGGACTTCAAGATTCGTGTGGAGAAGCAATCCGGGAAAGTGGTGAAGATTCTTCGTACAGATAATGGAAGGGAATATGTGAACAAAAGACTTCAGGATTTTTGTACATTTGAGGGGATTGATCTTCAACATTCTATTGCATACACTCCACAACAGAATGGAGTTGCAGAACGCAATAATAGAACTCTCAAAGAAATGGCTAGCTGTATGATTCATGCACGTTCTCTTGATCTCGCCATTTGGGCCGAGGCTATCAGTTGTGCCACACACATCCAGAATCGGGTTCCTCACAAAGCTTTGCAAGGTATTACTCCTTTTGAGGCTTGGGCTGGTAGGAAACCAATTGTGAGACATTTCGGAGTCTTTGGGTGTCCAGCATGGGCTCGCATACCTCCACAGAAACACAAGGCATTGGAACCTCAGAGTTGGCCTTGCATATTTGTTGGATATCCTGAGGGTGTTAAGGCATATAGATTGATGGATCCTGAGACACATGAGGTGTTCATTGAGAGGAGTGTTCACTTTGAGGAAAGCTCTCCTAGCTTAGCCTCTCTACCTCCTCCACCTTCCTCCATTGTGGATAGTGATGCTAGTGATTTAGATGGTGAGACTCCTTCAACTCCGACTCGTAGGGTTACACCTCCGTAGGGTCCACTTGTAGTTGAGGAGCCTCGTTCTCCACCTCCACCTAGACCTCGTTGGGCTCGACAGACACTTGAGTCTGTGGGTTCTCTTGTTGGGGATCCTTCAGATACACGGAGAACTCGATCACAACATCAGGATCTTCCACATGCATTCATTGCTACTTCTTCTGATCCACAAACATTTCGGGAAGCATCAGGGGTTCCTGAGTGGGACCAAGCTCTGGAGGAAGAGTATAGTTCCTTGATGAGGAACAACACATGGGATTTAGTCCATCTCCCTAAGGGGAGAAAGATGGTTCGATGTAAGTGGATATATCAGACCAAGTATGCTGCGGATGGTAGTGTGGATAAGTATAAGGCTCAACTTGTTGCGAAAGGTTTCTCTCAGGTTGCAGGTGTTGACTATACTAAGACCTTTGCACCCGTAGCCAAGATGAACTCCATTTGCTTGACACTTGCTATTGTTGCAGCTCATGGTTGGGCTGTACATTAGATGGATGTGAAGAGTGCTTTTCTTCATGGTGATCTTGATGAGGAGATTTATATGGAGCAGCCACAAAGTTTCATCCAGGATACTTCCTTGGTTTACAGACTAAGGGAATCTCTCTATGGCCTTAAGCAGGCCCCTAGGGCTTGGTATGCCAAGATGGATTCCTTTCTTCTCTCCACAGGGTTCACCAGGTGTCATTTCGATTCAAATGTCTACATTTTGCGACAGGTTGACTCTTACTTGATACTTGTGCTCTATGTTGATGATTTGATCATTACAGGGAGTACCACATCCATCATTAGTAGGGTCAAATCTGCTTTGCATGACAAATTTTCTATGACTGACTTGGGTCTTTTGCACTACTTTCTCAGGATAGAGATTTCACAGTCACCTTCTTGGATTACGCTATCACAGCCCAAGTATGCTCTTGATCTACTTGCACGCTTTCATATGGCTTATTGTAAGCCTGCACTGACTCCCTTTCTTTTCGGAGTCAAGCTTGAGGCTCAGTGTTCTTCTCCACCAGTTGATGCCACTTTGTATCGTCAGCTTGTGGGTAGTCTCATCTACTTGACTCATACATGCCCTGATATTTCATTTGCAGTTGGCATGATTTCCCGCTTCATGCAGGAACCACATGAGCTTCATTGGAAAGCCGCCAAATGCATCCTTCATTACATCCAGGGTACACATCACTATGAGATTCACTATGCAATAGGCACAAGACTTCATTTGGTTGGTTACACAGACTCCGATTGGGCTGGCGATCTTGATGATCGTAAGTCTACTTTTGGTTACAGTTTTCACCTTGGTTCTAGCCCCATTTGTTGGCAGAGCAAGAAGTAACATGCTATTGCTCTCTCTTCGACTGAGGCTGAGTATTGAGGCACTGTTAATGCAGCGACTGAGACCATTTGGCTTCAACAAATTCTCACAGAGTTTGGGTTCACCACTCCATGGCCGACAGTTCTACATTGTGATAATCAGAGTGCTATTGCAATCTTGAAGAACCTGGTCCAGCACCAGCGGACCAAACACATCGAGATTCATATGCACTATATCCGAGAGTTGATTCAGGAGTAGGTCATTGATTTGCAGTATTGTCCTACAGCGGAGCAGGTTGCTGACATATTCACCAAACCTTTCACTGAGAGTAAGTTCCAGCAGTTGCGAGCTCTCTTGGGGGTGCAAGATGTGTCATTAGGGGGGGTCAGCTGACTTCTCCTTCCTCTCTTATTGAGGGGACTTTTTCCTCTTTGAGGTTTTGTCCTTCTTCGTTGAGAGTCTTTTGTTCTTTCATCTCTCTTTTGGGGGGGAGTTTTTTCCCACTGGGTTTTCTCCTTTCTTCGTTTGTGAGTGATTGCATTGCATGGTTTTGCTTGCATTTGCATATTGTACATGGGTACCTATCATGGCCTAGTAGCTGGGACCCATCTTGCATTGTTGACTTAAGTCTTCATTCCCCTATGTTGCACTTAAGGGGGGGTGTTGGTGTAAATAAATATTCATTATGGATTTTATTACACTTAAGTTAAGTTAGGATAATGCATCTCTTCGTAGTTTGGATTTGAGACACTTAGGGAAGTGTGCACATAGGGATAGAGCTTGTAGGAGAAATTCCACCTTTTGTGGTCTTGTTTTGTTGTTACACTCCACATTCGGTGGGTCATCCACCTCTTGTGGAATATTATATTATTTCTCCTACCTACTCCTAGTATTTCTTACCTACCCTTGTTTCTCATTGAGCCACATGTCATGATTGTGTGCTCATACATCCATATGACCTTGCCTATATAAGAAGGCCTATATTCATTGTATTGGTGAATCCAGTTGATCATTTTCATATTGATGAGAATATAGTTTGTTTTTGTCATTCTTTTGTCTCTATTTTAATACTTTTCATTGTGCCCTTGATCTTGGAAAAATCTCACATGGTTGATATGAATGACTGGTAAATTTGCATAGATATATTTAGATGACCGGAAATGATCTGAAATGAGCTATTACTGATATTAGTGACATGATTTAATGTTTTGGTTAAATGGTATTTAAGTTTCAGATCTGTTACATTGTATCATTGATGTTTTAGTCAACTGATAAATTTTGATAGTGTAGTTGCAGTTTTTGATACAGTGACTAAACTAGTTAGTGTCGGCATTTGCATGAAGATTGCATTAATGATATGTTATGTTGTCATTGATGTCAATTAATCGGTAATGATATTGTTGATATTGTTTTGTAACCGGTAGGAAGAATTTGTGGAGTGAACTAGTATTGCTATATATTGGAGAGTTGAACCTGTAACCGGTAAACCCTACCTGTTGTTTTCGATAAACCCTAACCGATCAAGTTTGGTGAATTATTTATATTGGTTTATGATCTGATGATGAGCGGTAATGATTATGACATGTATTATTATTGTATGAAGATAATTTCAAGTGATTTTGGCGAGTTGATGTAACAGTTTTTGTCTAGGGAATGAGCAAGTATATTGCATATAATGCAAAGCACGTGATGAGTTACTAAGTTCAATGAAGTGGTGATCAAGGAGAGATCAAGGTTTTCTTGATTGATTTACAGAGATTGCTATGTAATCTAACAGTCATACTTGAACCGAATTGTTTGTAATCTCTATAAGAATTAGGTTTTTGTTGTGATACCGACCTAATTGATTTGTTTATAAGGTCGATGAAGTTGATTAGTAAAAGAGTTGGCAAAGAGTAAGAAAAGATCAGTTGAGTGTGTGGTTGCCGAACTGGATGATGTATCTGCAGTTTGAGTAAAGGCAGATAGGAGCATGAAAAGGATCTGATCAAGCAAGTGTAGTGCTATTCAGACAGATCAACAAACTTTTGTTGTTTTTTAACAATTACAGCATAATTGAAATCCCCTAACCGGGTAAGCTCTAACAAGCTTGGTACTATTCAAATCCTCTAACAAGGTGATCCATTAGCTTGGATTTTCAAATCCTCTATTGAGGTTACTCCTTATAGGGTATTGCTTCTAACAAGGCATTGTAGTCAATCCCTTAACCGAGTGGTTCCTAACATAATCATTTCTTAACAAGACTTTTGTAAAGATTTAACAGGCTAGGCTCCTAACAGGGCAAACTTTAGAAGACTTCAGATAGTTATCTTGTGAGTCTCATCTCACCGTGGTTTTTCCCATTTGGGTTTCCACGTCAAAAATATTTGTGTCAAGTGGTGAACGTTTTTATGATTATGTTCTTATGGTTGATTTACTTAACTACTTAACTACTTTGATAAGTTATGATAACCAGTAGCATTGAGAAATGAAGTCTGTTGACATATGAAAAATAATCTGGATGTTTATGAGTTTGAAGTTATTTACTGCTAATTTGTTGTAACAGTCAACTGGTTTATCTTATGAGTTTTTATCTTGACAGTGGTATTACATTGATAGTTCTAAGTTTCCTTTGAGAGATTGATTTTTGAGATTGGTGATGTTTGTATGAGTTTTTCTATGTATTGATTCACTCCCCCCTTTCATTAGTTGACATTTATAGTGGCGATGAACATGTTAAGATTGCTAAAAAAGAGATTTATAACGGTGATGAACATGTTAAGATTGCTAAAGAAGAGAGTCTAAGAGGAAAGTTTGATGACATGCAGATGGCTGAATGTGAGAATATCCAACAGTATGGTCAAAGGATAAAGGAGATAGTTGGTGAAATTAAGAGTGTGGGAGGTAAAGTGGAAGATGCTACAATGATCAGTAAGGTACTGAGAACCCTGATACTGGTCTACGCTATCCGAGTTGCAGCCATTCGGGAGCTTAAGTCTATTGACAAAACTAAGGTAACTCTTGACTCCATCATTGGCAAGCTTACTGATTTTGAATTAAATGGTTATGATGGTAGTGTACAAAAATCTGAGTTTGCATTTAGAGATTTTGTTTCTAACCCATCTGTGAGGAAGAGTAGAGATGCGAGTCACAGTTATGAATCCATATCCAATAGAGAAGCTGACGATGAAGACAATTTAGTTGATCTTGAAGCATTGTTGGCCAAGAGGTTGCCTAGAGGTATAGGTAAATATAGAGGTTAATTACCTTTGAAATATTTTGCATGCAATAAGATTGGACATATAGCTGCTAACTGTCCTTTTGGTGATAAAGAGCACAAACAAGAGAAATTCAAGAAGTATAAGGGTAAAGGCAAAAGAGATTGTCTTATTGTTGTTGATGGTGGTATCATTGATGAAGAATCTGATGGTGATGCTAATGAAGACATTGTGTTTGTAGCCATTCAAGAAGAGATATCAGACTAGAAGGCATTAGTATTCAGGATGGACAAGTTTGATGATTGGATAATTGATAGTGGTTGTTCACATCACATGACCGGTGATCGGAGAAAATTTCTTTCTTTGAAGGAATTCGATGGTGGAGTTGTAAGATTTGGTAATGACTCACCCTGAATGGTTAAAGGTAAGGGAACTATTTCTCTTAATGGAAAGAGAAATGCAGATGATGTCTACTGGGTTGAAGGTTTAAAGCACAATCTTTTGAGTGTGGCACAACTCAATGAGAGAGGATACCCATTGGAGTTTAAGAATGGTATGTGCAAAATCTATGACAACAAAGGTGAATTGATTACAACTGGGAAGCAAACTAAAGGTAACCTATTTCACCTTAATCTAAAGTCAACAACTATTTAATTGCAAAGATAGATGATAGTTGGCTTTGGCATAGCAGATTTTGTCATATAAACTTTGATAACATTGTGAAAGTGAGTAAGTCCAAGACAGTGAGAGGTTTCCCTCAGTTGAACAAATCGGTTAATGCTCTATGTCAGTTGGGAAAGATGATATCCTCAACTTTCAAGAGAAAATCTTTTTCAATGGAAGATTTGTTAGATTTGGTTACAGATCTTTGTGGACCAATAAGGACAAAAAGTATTCAAGGTGACAAATATTTTATGATCTTCACTGATGATTTCTCAAGGATGATGTGGGTCACATTCTTGAAGCATAAGACTGAAGATTTTGGTAAGTTCAAGCCATTCAGGGCCTTAGCTGAGAAGGAGAGTGGTAAGAAGATAAAGTGTTTGAGGATAGATCAAGGCGGTGAATTTACTTATGAGGAATTCACTAGATATTGTGAAGAAAATGGTATCAAACGACAAATTTTTGCACCAAGGACACCACAACAGAATGGTATCATAGAGAGAAACAATCAGTCAATCATTGAAGTTGCTAGGATGATGTTGCTACAAGGAGGTGTAGCAAAAACTTTCTGGAGAGAAGCTATTGGCACAATTGTCTACACTATGAACCAGATTCTGGTAAAAAGAGGTAAGGACAAGACTCCTTATGAATATTGGTATGGAAGATCACCTGATGTTAGTTATTTCAATATATTTGGAAATACATGTTTTATTAAGAGAGGTGATTATATTAGAAAATGTGAAGCTAAAAGTGATGAAGGTATATTTCTTGGCTATTCCACCAAGAGTAAGGCCTACAAGTGTTTTAACAACTGGACACAAAGAATTATTGAGAGTGCTGATGTTCAAGTGGATGAATATCTTGAAGTCTCAGAGGAAATCAATTTGGAGAAAAAGGATGAAGATCCTTGCATTTTGTTTTTGGAACCAAAAACTGTGAAATCTAAAACCGGCAAAGCAAATACTGATGTACCAGTTCAACCAAAATAGATAAATTCAGAAGAAGATAATGATAATGAAGAATCTAAACCTGAAGATAATGATCATGTTATTCCAAGATATGTGAGATTGAATCACAATCTTGAACAAATTATTAGGCATACAGATGGTGGAGTACTAACCAAAAGAAGAATCAAAGAGAATTCTTGCATGATCTCCACTATTGAACCAAGAACTGTTAAGGAAGCATTTGGTGATGATCACTGGGTTAAAGATATGGAGAAGGAGATAGATCAAATTGCGAAGAACAACACATGGACCCTAGTACCCCGACTAGTAAATAAAAATGTGATAGGTACTAAGTGGGTATTCAGGAACAAATTGAATGAAATGGTGTTGTAGTTTGCAACAAAGCTAGGTTGGTTTGCAAAGGTTATGCACAAGAGGAAGGAGAAGATTATGGTAATACTTTTGCACCAGTGGCAAGATTGGAAGGTGTCTGAACTTTACTTGCATTTGCAGCACACAAGAAATTCAAGGTATACCAGATGGATGTTAAGTCAACATTTTTGAATGTGATACTGGAAGAAGAAGTATACATTGAGCAGCTAGACGGTTATGCTTTGACTGATGAGAAAGACATGGTATACAGATTGCATAAGGCTTTATATGGATTAAAGCAGGCACCGAGAGAATGGTATGAAAGGCTTCATACACATATGGTGAAGATAGGATTTCTAAGAACTAGTGATGATAGTAACATATATCTCAAATTTGAAGGAGATAAAATACTGGTCAACGATGTATTTGTAGATGATATCATATTTGGAGGTAATGATGACATGAGAAATAGTTTTGCAGATGAAATGAAAAATGAGTTTGAAATGTCTTTAGTGAGAGAAATAAATTTTTTCAAAGGCTTGCAAATACAACAAATGAAGAATGGTATTTTCATCACACAGTCTAAGTATGTGAAAGAGGTCTTGAAGACATTTGGCACGAGTGACTGTAAACTAGCTAGGACACCAATGGTTATAGGTTGTAAGTTGTCTAAGGAATATGAATCCATATCTGTTGATAAGAAGGAATACAAGTCAATGATTGGAAAATTGCACTATGTTGTTCACAATAGACCGCACATAGCTCATGCAGTTGGCATAGTTGCTAGATTCCAGAAGAATCCTAAGGAAACACATCTGATAGAAACCAAGAGGATTTTTAGATATTTGAAAGGTACTATTGACTATGGATTATGGTATCCATATGGAGGAAAATTTGACTTGAAGGTGTACACAGATGCAGATTGGGCAGGAAATGTTGATGACCGGAAAAGAACAACCAATGGAGCATTTTTTATTGGAGGAAGACTTGTTTCATGGAGTAGTAAGAAGAAAAGTTGTACTTCACAATCTACTGTTGAAGCTGAGTATGTTGCAACTTACATGAATTGTACTAAGGCTATCTAGATGAGGCACATTTTGGAAGGTTTGAAGATGAAGATATAGAACCTGTAAAGATTTTATGTGATAATACAAGTGCCATAAATATTTCCAAGAACCCTGTTTTGCACACACAAACCAAGCATATTGAATTGAAGTATCATTACTTAATGGAAAAAGTACAGAGTAAAGATGTGATCTTGGAGCATGTTTCTACCAAGGAGCAGCTTGCATATATATTTACTAAACCTCTGCCTAAGATTACTTTTGAGTATCTTAGAAGTCAGCTAGGGGTTGTACCCCTTCATGAGGTCAATTAAGCATGATGCAGATTACATCAGCCCTAGAGCTTCTTGCAGAATTTTATAGAAGGATTGGTGTAGAAGTGGAGTTATTCCACAGAGGGAGCATCAAGTTGCAGCTTGTTGATGGTGCATAGTGAAATTTGACATTACATGTTTTACTTTCAATTTGGCATTTCTGTCAAAGGGGGAGAAGAATTATGTGATTATGGGGAGAAGAAACAATGACAAGCTGAAGACATGGAGAGCATGGTGAACACTTGGTAATGTAAACCAGGATTCCTATTCACAATCACAACATCAATCAATGATATTGATATTTGTATTTCCATCAATGTCAAAGGGGGAGATTTTTGGCATTTGCATGAAGATCAAACATTAATGATATGTTATGTTGTCATTGATGTCAATTAACCCGTAATGATATTGTTGATATTATTGATATTGTTTTGTAACTGGTAGGAAGAATTTGTGGAGTGAACCGGTATTGCTATATATTGGAGAGTTGAATCAGTAATTGTGATGGTATGATGAAATAATAAGTATCCGGTAGAATACTGAGAGGGGGGGTGGGTGAATCAGTATATTGAAAAACTGATACAAAGTTCCCAAACTCAAACTCAGTCAAACAATGTAAACATATCTCAGTCAAGATCAATATTCATAAGAATACTTGACATCAACCGGTTTAACTGTTATGACAACTTTAACATTAAACAACTTGAATCTTGTAAACATCAACAATGCTTAATCATAACTCAACATATTCATCTCTCAATGCTTCTACATAACATGTCTTATCAGAAATTAGCCACATCAACAAATAAGATCACAACCACAAAAGGATTCACCACTTGACACAAATGTTTATACGTGGATAACCCAAATAGGTAAAAACCACAGTGAGATAGGACTCACAAAGATAGCTATCTAAACTCTTCTGAATTTCACCTTATTAGGAGACAAGCTTGTTAAAGCTTTACAATAAGTCCTATTAAGAACTAATTCCGGTTAGGAATCACCCGGTTAAGGGATTTACAAATATGCCTTGATGAAAAGCACAATACCCTGTTAGGAGTAACCTCGCTGGAGGATTTAAGAATCCAAGCTAATGGACCACCTTGTTAGAGGATTTAATGAGTAACCAAGCTTGTTAGAGCTTACCCGGTTAAGGGATTTCACTTATGTTGTAATTGCTAGAAAACAACAGGTTTTTCTTGATATGTCTGAGTAGCACTACATTTGCTTGATCAGATCCTTCTAAGCTTCAATCTGCCTTCACTCAAAGTGTAGATCCATTCACTGGTTAGGCAACTACACACTCAACAAGTTTTCTACCAATCTTGCCAACAAACTTTACAAACAACTTCATTGACCTTAAATACAAATCAATTAGGCCGGTAACACAACAAAAACCTAATTCTCATCATCGAGATTACAAACAAGTCAGTACTATCTTGACTGTTAGAATTCATGACAATCTCTTCACATTTTTCAAGAAAATTCCAACCGTTCCATGATCACCACTTCATCAGACTTTGTAACTCATCACGCATTGTGCATTAGATGTAAACCACTTTTCTCCTTCCCTAGACAAAAACAAACACGCCAAAATAATTTGAATATATCCTTATACAATGATCACTTATGTCTCCATCATTACTGCTTATCAGATAATAAACCATCAAACTTGATCGGTTAGGGTTTAACAACTAATAGGGTTTACCAGATACATTACATAGAAAGGTTTAACCCTTTACACCGGTTCATCGGTTCAACTCACAAACTTTACATACCGGTTTACATCTTCCATAAAGCTCTTCTTACCGGTTAGTAGCCAATATAAAAAATAACAATATCAGTAATAACATGAATACCATTACCAGTTTAATTGACATCAATGACAACATATCATTAATGCAATCTCTATGCAAAATACCAACAAACTCAAAATGCCAACAATCTCCCCCTTTGGCATTGATGGCAATAAAAATATCAACACCTTCGATTGCTGTTAAGATTGGTGAATAGGAATCCTGGTTTACATTACCAAGTATTCACCTTTCTCTATCTATCTTCAGTCTGCCACTGGTTCACCTAATCAAACACATAATTCCTCTCCTCAATCACATAATTCTTCTCCCCCTTTGACAACAATGCCAAAGTGAAAGTAAAACATTTAATTTTGCTCTCACTGTGCATCAACATCATTTTGCAACTTGATGCTCCCCCTGTGGAATACATCCACTTCTTCATCAATCCATATAAAATTCTGCAAGTGGTTTAGGGACTGATGCAATCATCATCATGCTCAACTAACTTCATGAAGAGGGACAACCCCCGATTGACTTCTAAGATACTCGAAAGTGGTCTTAGGTAGAGGTTTGGTAAAGATATCTGCAAGCTGCTCCTTCGTAGAAACATGCTCCAAGATAACATCTTTACTTTGAACTTTTTTCCTCAAGAAGTGATATTTCAATTCAATGTGCTTAGTCCTTGCGTGCAAAACATGATTTTTAGAAATGTTTATTGCACTTGTATTATCACACAAAATCTTTATTGGTTCTAAGATTTCCATCTTCAAACCTTCCAAAATGTGCCTCATCCACATAGCTTGTGTGCAATTTATATAAGTTGCTACATACTCAGCTTCAGCACTAGATTGTGAAGTGCAACTTTGCTTTTTACTACTCCATGAAACTAGCCTTCCTCCTAGAAAGAATGGTCCACCAGTAGTACTCTTCTGGTCATCAATATTTCCTACCCAATCAACATCTGTGTATGCTTTCAAATCAAAATTTCCACCATATGGATACCATAACCCATAGTCAACATTACCTTTCAGATATCTAAAAATTCTCTTGGTTGCCATCAGATGTGCCTCCTTTGGATTCTTCTGAAATCTAGCAACAATACCAACTGCAAGGGTAATGTCCGGTTGACTGTGAACAACATAGTGTAATTTTCCAATCATTGACTTGTATTACTTTTTATCTACAGACTTAGATGCATCTTCCTTGGACAATTTAAAACCTGTAACCATTGGGGTTCCATCTGGTTTACAGTCACTCATACCGAAAGTCTTCAAAACCTCTTTCACATAGTTGGATTGAGTAATGAAAATACTATTCTTCATCTGTTGTATCTATAAGCCTATGAATTTTTTTATTTCCCCTACTAATGACATCTCAAATTCATTCTTCATTTCATCTGCAAAACAATAACTCATGTCATCATTACCTCCAAATATAATGTCATCTACAAATACTTCACTGACCAGTATTTCATCATTGGTTCTAGAAAAGCCTATCTTCATCAGATGAGTATGAAGTTGTTCACACCATGCTCTGGGTGCCTGCTTTAATCCATACAAGGCTTTATGCAATTTGTATACCATGTCTTCCTTATCTGTCAATGCATAACCATCAAGCTTCTCTATATAAACCTCTTCTTCCAGTATCCAATTCAATTATGCAAACTTAGCATCCATTTGTTATACCTTGAACTTATTATGAGCTACAAATGCAAGCAATGTTCTGACACCTTCCAATCTTGCTACTGGTGCAAAATTTTCTCCACAATCTTCTCCTTCTTCTTGCACATAACCTTTGCATACTAATCTTTCCTTATTGCGAATTACAACACCATCTTCATTTAATTTGTTTTTGAGCACCCATTTAGTACCTATAACATTCTTTTTTATCGGTCGGGGTACCAGGGTCCAAGTGCTCTTCTTCTCAATTTGATCCAACTCCTCCTCCATAGCTTTCACCTAATGATCATCACCAAATGCCTCCTTAGCACTTCTAGGTTCAAAGGTGGAGATCATGCAAGAGTTCTCTCTTATTCTCCTTCTAGTTAGTACACCGACATCCTTATCCCCAATTATCTGTTTAGGACTATGATTCAGTCTCACATACCTAGGAATAACATGATCATTCTCTTTAGGTTCAACTTGTTCATTATCATCTTCCTCTAAATTTATTTGTTTCGATTGAACAAGTACATCAGGATTTTCTTTACCGGTTTCTGATTTAACAGTTTCAGGTTCCAAAAGCAAAATGCAAGGATCTTCACCCTTCTTCTCATAACTAGTTCCTTTTGAAATTTTAGGACATTCATCTACACGAACATCAACACTTTCAATAATTTTCCGTGTCCGGTTGTTGAAGCATTTATAGGCCTTACTCTTGGTGGAATAGCCAAGAAATATGCCTTCATCACTCTTAGCTTCAAACTTTCTTATGTAATCACCTCTTTTAACAAAACATTTGCATCCAAATATATTAAAATAGCTAACATCAGGTGATCTCCCATACCTGTACTCATATGGGGTCTTGTCCTTACCTCTTTTCACCAGAACTTGGTTAATTGTGTAGACGGTTGTACTTACAACTTCTTTCCAAAATGTTTTTGATACACCTCCTTGTATCAACATAGTCCTAGCAGCTTCAACAACTGATTGGTTGTTTCTCTCTGCTATAACATTCTGCTGTGGTGTCCTTGGTGCAGAAAGCTGCCACTTGATACCATTATCATCACAATATTTAGTGAACTATGCAAAAGTGAATTCACCGCCTTGATCTGATCTTAGACATGTCATCTTTTTGCCACTCTCTTTCTTAGCTAAGGCTTTGAATGCCTTGAATTTACCAAAAGCTTAATTCTTATCCTTCAAGAATGTGACCCACATCATCCTTGAACAATCATCAGTGAAGATCATGAAGTATCTGTCACCTTGAATGCTTCTTGTTCTTATTGGTCCACATAGATTCGTATGAACCAAATCTAACAAGTGCTTCACTGAGAAGGACTTGCTCTTAAAAGTTGAAGAACTCATCTTTCCTAGTTGATATTCTTTACAAAGAGCATTAACCGGTTTGTCTAGTAGAGGCAAACCTCTTACTGTCTTAGACTTGCTTACTTTAACAATATTGTCAAAATTTATATGACAAAATCTCCTATACCAAAGCCAACTATCATCTATTTTTGCATTCAAACAATTGCTAACTTTAGGATTGAGATGAAATAGATTACCTTTGATCCATTTCCCGAATGCAATCAATTCACCTTTGTTGTCAAAGATTTTGCACATTCCATTTCTAAACTCTAGTGGGTATCCTCTGTCATTAAGTTGTGCCACACTTAAAAGATTGTGCTTTAGGCCTTCAACCCAATAGACATCATCGGCACTGCTCTTCCCATTAAGAGAAATAACTCCCTTACCTTTAACCATACAGGGTGAGTCATTGCCAAATCTGACAACACCGCCATCAAATTCCTTTAGGGAAAGAATTTGCTCCGATAATCGGTCATATGATGTGAACAACCACTATCAATGATCCAATCATCAGAGTTATCCATTCTGGATACTAGCGCCTTTTGATCTGATATTTCTTCCTTAATAGCTACAAACACAATATCTTCACTAGCATCATTATCAAATTTTTCATCAGTAATACCACTGTCAATAGCTACAAGACAATCTCTCCTACCTTTACCCTTGTACTTCTTAAATTTGTCTCTCTTATATTCATTTGCACCATTAGGGCAATTTGCTGCTATATGACCAATCTTGTTGCATTCAAAACATTTTAAAGGCAGCTTACGTCTATATTTACCAGTACCTCTAGGCAGTCATTTTGCCAACAATGCTTCAAGTTCCACTAAGCTGTCTTCATCTTCAACATCTCTGCTGGATCTAGATTCATAGTTATGGTCGGTATCTCTACTTCTTCTCACAGATGGGTTAGAGAGAAGATCTAAATGTAGATTCTGATTTCTGTACACTACCATCATATCCATTTAGTTCAAAAGTAGTAAGTTTGCCAATAATAGAGTCAAGAGTTACCTTTGTCTTGTCAATGGATTTCAGCTCCTGAATAGTTGCAACTCAGATAGCATAGATCGGTAGCAGGGTTCCCAGTACCTTACTGATTACTGTGGCATCTTCTACTTTCCCTCCTACACTCTTTATCTCACCAACTATCTCTTTAATCCTTTGACCATACTACTGGATATTATCACCTTCTGACATTCTCATGTTGTCAAACTTTCCTCTTAAACTCTCCTCTTTGGCAATCTTAACATGTTCGTCACCGCTATAAATCTCTTCTAATTTCTTCCATACTTCATATGCGGTTTCAAGACCATGCACATCTACATATTCAACATCAGACATGGAACTGATAATAGCATCTAATGTCTGGTGATTTTCTTGCTGTTCTTTCTTCTGATCATCAGTCAGGGGTCCAATAGGTGTAGTATACTTATTTTCTATATGATCCCAATACTGACTACCAAGACTCTTAATGTAAATCTTCATTCTGTCACTCCATATTCTATAGTTATCTTTGTTGAACTTTAGACCTTCTTTCTTCATCATGATCTACAAGATCTTTTCCTCAAGCTGTTAGGCTTTTAGATTAAGAGGACCCAAGATGCTCTGATACCAATTGATGGTATGATGAAAAAATAAGTTTCTGGTAGAATACGGAGAAGGGGGGGGGGGGTGAATCAGTATATTGAAATCTGATACAAATTTCCCAAACTCAAACTCAGTTAAACAAAATAAACATATCTCAGTCAAGATCAATATTCATAAGAATACTTGACATCAACTGGTTAACTGTTATGACAACTTTAACAATAAACAACTTCAATCTTGTAAACATCAACAATGCTTAATCATAACTCAACATATTCATCTCTCAATGCTTCTACATAACATGCCTTATCAGAAATTAACCACATCAACAAATAAGATCACAACCACAAAAGCATTCACCACTTGACACAAATGTTTATACGTGGAAAACCCAAATAGGTAAAAACCACGGTGAGGTGGGACTCACAAAGATAGCTATCTAAACTCTTCCGAAGTTTGCCTTGTTAGGAGCCAAGCCTATTAAAGCTTTACAAAAAGTCACTTTAAGAACTAATTCTAGTTAGGAATCACCCGGTTAAGGGATTTACAAATATGCCTTGCTGAAAAGCACAATACCCTGTTAGAAGTAACCTCGCTGGAGGATTTAAGAATCCAAGCTAATGGACCACCTTGTTAGAGTATTTAATGAGTAACCAAGCTTGTTAGAGCTTACCCGGTTAAGGGATTTCACTTCTGCTGTAATTATTAGAAAATAATAGGTTTTTCTTGATATGTCTGAGTAACACTACATTTGCTTGATCAGATCCTTCTAAGCTTCAATCTGCCTTCACTAAAAGCATAGATCCATTCACTGGTTAGAAAACTACACACTCAACATGTTTTCTACCAATCTTGCCAACAAAATTTGCAAACAACTTCATCGACCTTAAATACAAATCAATTAGGTCGGTAACACAACAAAAACCTAATTCTCATCATCAAGATTAAAAAAAAGTCAGTTCAATCTTGACCATTAGAAATCATGACAATCTCTTCACATTCTTCAAGAAAATTACAACCGCTGCATGATCACTGCTTCATCAGACTTTGTAATTCATCACACGCTGTGCATTAGATGCAATCCACTTTTTTCCTTCCCTAGACAAAAACAAACGCGCCAAAAAAATTTGAACATATTCTTATACAATGATCACATGCATCTCCATCATTACCGCTTATCAGATAATAAACCATCAAACTTGATCGGTTAGGGTTTAATAGCTAATAGGGTTTACCAGTTACATTACATAGAAAGGTTTAACCCTTTACACCGGTTCATTGGTTCAACTCACAAACTTTACATACGGGTTTACAACATCTTCAACAAAGCTCTTCTTACCAGTTACTAGCCAATATCAAAAAACAACACTATCAACAATAACATGAATACCATTACCGGTTCAATTGACATCAATGACAACATATCATTAATGCAATCTCTATGAAAAATACCAACAAACTCAAAATGCCAACAAACCGGTAAACCCTACTTGTTTTTGATAAACCCTAACCGATTAAGTTTGGTGAATTGGTTATATTGGTATATGATTTGATGATGAACGGTAATGATTATAACACGTATGATTATTGTATGAAGTCAATTTCAAGTGATTTTGGTGAGTTGATGTAATGGTTTTTGTCTAGGGAATGAGCAAGTATATTGCATATAATGCAAAGCACGTGATGAGTTCCTAAGTTCGATGAAGCGGTGATCAAGGAGCGATCAAGGTTTTCTTAATTGATGTGCAGAGATTGCTATGTAATCTAACAACCATACTTGAACTGACTTGTTTGTAATCTCTATGAGAATTAGGTTTTTGTTGTGATACCGACCTATTTGATTTGTTTATAAGGTTGATGAAGTTGTTTAGTAAAAGAGTTGGCAAAGAGTAAGAAAAGATCAGTTGAGTGTGTGGTTACCGAACCAGATGATGTATCTGCAGTTTGAGTAAAGGCAAATAGGAGCATGAAAAGGATCTGATCAAGCAAGTGTAGTTCTATTTAGACAGATCAAAAAACTCCTATTGTTTTCTAACAATTACAGCAAAATTGAAATCCCCTAACTGGGTAAGCTCTAACAAGCTTGGTACTATTCAAATCCTCTAACAAGGTGATCCATTAGCTTGGATTTTCAAATCCTCTACCGAGGTTACTCCTTGTAGGGTATTGCTTCTAACAAGGCATTGTAGTCAATCCCTTAACCGGGTGGTTCCTAACAAGACCAGTTCTTAACGAGACTTTTGTAAAACTTTAACAGACTAGGCTCCTAACAGGGCGAACTTCAAAAGAGTTCAGATAGTTATCTTGTGAGTCTCATCTCACCGTGGTTTTTCCCATTTGGATTTCTACATCAAAAATATTTGTGTCAAGTGGTGAATGTTTTTGTGGTTATGTTCTTATGGTTGATTTAATTAACTACTTAACTACTTTGATAAGTTATGATAACTAGAAGCATTGAGAAATGAAGTCTATTGACATATGAAAAAGCATTTGGATGTTTATGAGTTTGAAGTTGTTTACTATTAATTTGTTGTAACAGTCAATCGATTTATCTTATGAGTTTTTATCTTGACAGTGGTATTACATTGATAGTTCTAAGTTTACTTTGAGAGATTGATTTTTGAGATTGGTGAAGTTTGTATCAGTTTTTCTATCTACTGATTCACCCCCCCTCTCAGTAGTTGACCATATACTTATTCTTTCATCATACCTTTAGCTAGTTTAGTGATCGGATTCTGAGTTGAAAGTTTGTTTGGTGAAAGTTTAGTTTATTTTCTATCTACTGATTCACCCCCCCTCTCAGTAGTTGACCGGATCCTTATAGTTTCATCATATTATCAAGTTCAAGGAATGAGATATGGATATGTAATGTGCGAATAATGTAATATCATTCAGGCAGAGGATTTGGTCACTGAGACTCCTTTTGTGATCAGTAGTGTGCTCTAGGATGTTGGCCTTCCTACAAGTGCAGGCCCCTCAATTATAATTCACATACTTACTGCAGAAGTATTATCAAACTGTGGGTAGGCTTCCCACCATGGTTTTTCCCTTTACCAGGTTTTCCACGTATAAATCTTGGTGTCATGTGGATGGTATTTATTCTATGATTATTGTTTATGCTTAATTGGTTTAACTGCTATTCCGGTATTAATGTTTTGGGTTCCGATATTAAAGTTTTAATTGCTAAATATTTTGGTAATCCATGACAACTGATTCACCTCCCCTCTCAATTGTCTTCTAGTTATTTGAAGTGTCTAACAACATACAATTTTATAAGTGGCTCCAAATAAATATATAATATGGCTAAACACACCTCCTAAATGTTCTACACTAAATGTTTATTTAATTTACATAATCAAATTAATCCATGTTTTTGATATTTAAAGCAGCAAAAACAAGGGTGTTGACCCTTAATACAACAACCTATAGGCAGTGAGAAAAATAAACCATGGGAGCAAGCCCATAAACAACTAGGTCAGATAGGAAAACACTAAATCCTGTTAGACCAAAAAATTAACCAAACTCAACTCAAGGAGGGGTAGAGACATCCAAGGCTTGATAGGGAGGGGTTTGAGCAAGGGGGGGGGACTTCCCCTTCCGCTTGCAACAAACTACAGTCTAGGCGATACAATCATTAGGACCATCAAGAGAGAGATCAAGTGGGAGTGACTTTGCAAGGTTGTAATCAAGAGCAAGGACATAGTATTGTTGTAGAACCACAATAGGTTGTTGTGAGACGACGATAGACTGCTGCAAAGGAACAACATCAGGAGCAAAGATGATAGAAGTAGTGACATCAAGAGTAGGTTCGGTAGAAGTGGAACGGGGTTGCAGATCCAGAGTAACAAAAACATCAACAACAACATTATTGGGGGTTATTGGCTCGTCATTCGAGTCAGTAGCATAAACAGTCAAGTGATCCAAAGTGGCATTCTTCCACCAAGTAGCTGCACCCTTGTGACGCAGGAGGGAGAAATCAGACACTAAATGATCTATAGAAAATCATTTTCTATAGCGGAAGGGGAGGCCCTCAAAATCCAGCGATTGATTCCAAGGCCTATCCCCGACCATAAGGACCACATCCCCAGGGAGAGGTGAGGAGATGTCAATGTGCGCCTCGACTGTCAGAGACTGCCCAAGCCAAGATGTAGGAGTTGTTAGAGCCATTTGAAATTATATGCATTATTTTAAATTAATCCATGTTATGCAAGGTATACAACACCTATTCCTAACACAATCATCTATAGATATGAGCATTATCATTTAGTTTAAAATAAAGATTTTTGGATTTGTAATAAAGGATTATAAATTTTTAAACTAATTTAATGCAAGAAATGCATTCAATACTCTAGACAAGAAACACTTGTCCTTTTTTCCAAGTGAACTAGTATAATAGACTAGCTTTCATTTTTGTTATGTGATTTATCATGTTTTTATTAATTGTTTCAAAAATTCAAAAAATTCTTTACATGTTTGATGTATTTGTTTGATATCTATTGAAAATTAAGGTGTCTCAACCTTTGATATTTTTTAACGTTGGTTGGATTATTAATTATTTATTTGCCAACGTAAATTATTTATGTTCATCTATTCATGTCATTTTGTGGAATGACATGATGAGGTGTCATCATATATGTCAGGTGACTAGGATGACATTTGCCCTATTTTTTAGGAATTAAGCATCTCACTTTGTGGGTTTAGACGATTCAAGTGAAAATAAGAGTTAGAAGTAGAAAATGTTATTACAAGTGGATTTATGCAAGTTGGTGCTTTGCATGCAATTGGAGTTTTGCATGCATGCAAACATTTGAAGATTTTTCATGTGGTCTTATTGGGCATCCAAATTAAAAGAATTCTTATTTTGTATATTATAAACATAATAAATAAGATGCGTGTGGAGTAGTTTGTATGATAATGTTATTTTGCAAGTATTATTATGTAGATAGAATTGCTCAATAAATCTTGCCATTGTAAACTCTTGTAAGAGCTTAGCTTTGGAAGTGTATCGTAATCTTATTATTTATAGGATTATGTATTGGGTTGTACTTTAGAGTGAGGTTTTTCTCTCAAAAGGGTTTTCCCTAGGTAAATATGTGTTGTTATTTATGTTTATATTTTAAGTTGTCAATCTTCTCACTATAACTACTAAGGGTTTAAAAAGTTTGAATTGTATCTCCTCAGTAGATTGGTTTAGGAAGCATTTTTGCATACTTATGATTCAGACAAATCCTCATAGGATGATGACGCGTTTGTTGTTGTCTTGGTAACACATGCATAAGAAGATGTATGGCTTATTGATTGTGATCCATCTTTCCATATGACCTCTCATCAGGGTTAGTTTTTGAAGTATGAAGAATTTAATGTTGGGAAGGTGTAGTTGCTGATGAATCTCATCTAAAGGTAGTTGGCTATATAAGTGTTTTGATTTGATTCCTTGACAACAAAGTGAAGGGGATTGATAATGTTCTTCATATCTTGGCTTTGACATGAAACCTTATTTTTGTAAGTTCAATGATATGGGTGTGTAGGTTGTTTTATTGAATGAAGGATGCAAGATGACTAGAGGAGCTATGGTGCTTGCTAAGGGTGTTTGAATAGGCAATATATTTAGATATATGTATGCATGATTTAATGTAATAATTCTTCTATTAAATCAAAGAAAAGAGTTTTAGAGACTTCATTCTCACCATTAGAACTAACAATGAATAAATTTGTTGTATCTTCATTAAATGGTCATGATTTTTGGGTACCCAAGGGTGTTCATTCTTTATAAATGAAACTTCCTACAATGAAGACAATGTTGTGGCATCAAAAACTTGGTCATATTGGCGAGACAAAGCATAGAGACTTAAAAAATAAAAGCATTGTTGAGGGGTTAGATGCTTGTAATCTCAAGTTTTATTTTTGTGAACATTGTATAAATGGAAAGAAAAATTGTGTTCAGTTTTATTCTTGTTCTCATAATTTTTTGGAGGTATTGGATTTGATACATTATGGCGTTTTTGATCTAGTTAATATTCCTTTGATATCTAAATCTATTTATTTTATATCATTTATTGATGACTACAATAGGACATGAGTTTATTTCCTCATAAGCAAATATGAAGTCTTTACTCATTTTAAAGAGTTTAAAGCTTTTATAGAAAATTAGACTAGTAAAATATTAAGTGTGTGAGGATTGATAAGGGTGGTGAGTTTTCTTTACAATATTTTCTGACAAGTGCTATAAAGAACATATGATTGAGAGACATATGCCAACTCCACACACCCTCAGTGAAATGGAGTTGCAAAGAGGATGAACAAGATGTTGATGGAGAGGGCTAAGAGTATACTTAGTGGAGTTACCTTCGAAAAACTTTTTGGGCTAAAGTTGTAGCTGTTGTCTGCTACCTGATTAATAGGTCTTCTACATCCTCTTGTTAAGAAGACACCTATGGAGTTGTGGTCAAGAAAAAAATCCTCATTAAAACATCAAATTTTTAGTTGCAAAGCATATGCAGGTGTCAAAGGAGAAGAGGTTGATGTTGGAGAACAAGATAGTGAAATGTATCTTCATTAGTTATGATGTCAGTGTGAAAGGGTACAAGCTTTGGGATCTAGTGGCCAAAAAGGTTCTCTATAGTTGAAGTGTTATATTTAGAGTTTATGAAACCTTCTTTCATTGTTTTACAACTAGAGAAATAGGAGAACAATAAGGATGTGGTTTTATTCCCTCCCACACAAGAAAAAGGAACCAAAAGCATCAATTGTACCTTATGATGAGGAGAGCTCAGGTAGTTATAAAAAATCAAAAGAAGATGAAGAACCTCAACCTTATCCTTTGAGGAGGTCCATGGTAAATTAGGTTACAACTTGAAAGGTTTGGATATTCATTGCATGATTCTAATTGTAATTTTTTTTTTATTGCTAAAACTGATGAGCCAAGGACTATAAATGAGGCTATTGGTATGAGTGATGCAAATTCTTGGATAAAAGCCATGTAAGAAAAGATAGTAGCTATAATGTCCCCTTTATGTTAATACTCAAGATTAAAGGAACAATTAACTTGAAAACCAATTGCAAGAGACTTCTTTCTTATCCAAACCTCAGATTCCTTGAGTATCGTATTTGCTGTGATTGGTGTAATGAAATCAATGTTAAGTATGGATAGGGTATCTCTGTTGTCTTTGATATGACAATGAAAACTACATTGCTTAGGTTTGTTGTCCCTGATTTAGACTTTTGATGTCTGCAATAGTACACTGCATTGGATTGACAAGATCCTCAATCTATGAATGCTTGTATGATATGTATGATGGGGTAGTGACTCTATACAACCTTCAGAAGTGGGTGGTTACCTGTTTTACCTCGTAAATTATAACAAGTTAGATAGGCAGTGTGCTTGATATTTTCACTGGTAAATATACATACAGATGTCAACCACTACTTGCTCCAAGTGAGAGAGCCCACAAAGGAATGAGAAACACGGGTATTCGAACTGTAAGTGTCGGTGTTTTCAAATATTCATATTTAATGGCTTTTGTGATGCATTGATAGTTATTTTTGTTCGAATTCACTATGGATGGTCTTATATATTGTGGGAGAGGATATTCCAAGAGTCATGTCTTTTATCTCTTAATTCAGGGATGGGATATTACAATAGCATTAAAGATAACAATAAATGGGATCTAGTACTTTTCCTTGAAGGTCATAAACCTTTCGAAATCAAATGGGTATTCAAAAAGAAATTTGATTCTGATGGTAGTGTTTAGAAACACAAGGAAAGGTTGGTAGCGAGGAGTATTCCCAAGTGGAGGGAATTGATTATAGTGATATATTCTCTCATGTTGCAAAGTTGGCATCCATTAGATTTTCATTATCACTTGTTGCAACATATGATCTTGAAGCTGAGCGAATGGATGCAAAGACAAACTTCTTTCATGATGATACATCCTAAGCACTACTTTGTAAAAGGTTCACAATAGTTAATTTGCTAGTTGAAATAGTTAGTATGGTTTGAAGTAGTCTCCTTTGATATGGTACCAAAAAATTGATGCCTTTGTGTTGAGTTTGGGATTTTTAAGATTTTAAATATGATTATTGTGTTTATTTCAAAATTGATAATGATCACATTCTCATTATTTTATTATTTTATTGTACATTGATGATGTATTGGTTTTTGGGAATGATAAAAGTTTTATTTTAGATTTGAAGTCTTTGTTGCTAGCATAGTTTTAAATAAAAGATTTAGGAGCAACTAGGTACATCTTAGGGATGGCGATCAAAAGAGACAAAGCTAGTAAAAGACTTGGGTTGGGCCAAAGTAAGTTTGTAAACTCGAGGTTGGAGAGATTCAACATGGAAAATTGTAGATCATCATGTGTTCTTGTTTTGCAGGGAATGAAGTTATCTATGGAGGACTATCCAAAATCTCCTACTAAGGCAAAGGACATGACCAACATATCTTATGCGAGTGTTCTTCATAGTTTGATGTATGTTATAATTACAAGGCCAAACATTGCCCAAACAAAGGGATTCCTTTGTTTTTGGCTAATTATGGACATATTCATTGGGATGTGATGAACAGTGTTCAAATACTTGCAAGTTACTTCCAAGTATTCTTTATGTTTTCATGGCTATCCTACAGGACCTTAGCATCCATTTTTTGTGGATATGTGAAGTTAAATTGGGAAAGTCACAATGATAGTAGAAGATCCACTAGAGGATACGTTTACACGATGTTTTGTGGTGCTATTAGTTGGATAAGTGACATGTAGTTGCTTTGGCCATGATAGAAGCATAGTACATTACAACTACTCATGCTTCTAAGGAAGCCATTTGGCTTAAGAGATAGTGTTCTAATGTTGGTCTTGATGCAAGGTTGATTACTATTTGTATGACAATTAAAGTTTCATATGTTTGGCGAAGAATCTGACCTTCCATGTGAGGACAAAGCATATTGATGTTCAGTACCATTTTGTTTGTGACATGGTAGAGAATGAGAGCGTAAAATTAAAGAAAGTTGACACTTTGGTGAATGTTACAAATTCCTTGTAAAAGTCTATGAGTACAAAGAAGTACAAATGGTGTTTGTAGTCTATAGGTCTCATGTCACCTAGTAGTTGAGTTTTTTTTTTTTTATCCTCTCTTGAAAAGTGTTTAACAATAGAGAGAATGTTGGGAAGTAAGGTGTTTCAACCTTTGCAATTTCATAACATCAATTTAATTATTAATTATTTATTTGCTTATGAAAATTATTTGTCATTTTATGGAAGTTAGCATGATGAGGTGTCATCCTACATGTCAAGTAACATCCCACTTTGTGGGTCTCGTTCGTTGAAAATAACTCAAGTGAAAATAGAGTTAGAAATAGAATATGTTATTATAAGTGGATTTATGCAAGTTGGCGCTTTGCATGCATGCATGTGCCTCGAATATCAAGCAAGTATTTAGCAAGTGTAGGTGCCTTATATGCAAGACTACAATCTTGCATGTATGCAAGCATTTGGGGATTTATCATGGAGCATTCTTGGGCATCCAAATTGGAAGCATCATTAGTTTGCATTTTGTAAACATTATAAACAAGATGCTTGTGGAGTAGTTTGTATTATTTTATTTAACAAGTGCCATTATGTTGTTGGAATTGCTCACTTCATGTTGTAAACTCCTATAAAATCTCAACTCTGGAGATGTATTGTAACCTTATTGTTTACAAAATAATATACTAGGTTGTGCTATGGAGTGGGTTTTTCTCCTTATGGGGTTTTCCCCATGTAAATCTATGTTATTGTTTCTATTGTTGATTTACATGTTTATGTTGTACGTTGTTCATCTTCTCATCGTAACCATTAAGGGTTTGAAAAATCTACATCGTCTCCTCATTAGATTCGTGCAGGAAGTGTTTCCATGCACGTTATTTCCTTTCAATATTTGGTGAGTATGCATTCAAGGACTACATGTAAACATTTTTTAGCTTAATGTGTGATATACTTTAATTGAAATATGGATAGCTAAATAGTTATATCTTGTAAGTGAATAGACATTTAAGGATTTAAACTTTCTAAAACAAAGCTCGATACAATAAATTGCATATGTGCATGCTTTGAGTAGGTTTTTTATGACCTTGTTGCAACATGATACAAGGGATCAACCTACTCTTTTAATCACTCACTTTGCACCTAAGCATAATAAGCCTTTTAGAGTGCAAGTTATTTTTGTTTATTCATTCACATTGCACACATAAAGGTACATGGAACAATGTTTGTTTATTGAAATACCTTTGTCCATCTATATAATAAAACATGCATTTTTTGTAAATTTAAAATCTTATTTACATTCCATTAATTGAATTAAGACAATATGGATTAATGATAGTCAAAATGGATTCAATGTTGTGTCTCAAAGGTCTAGTTCAATATTGGATAGTTTCAAATGAATTGATCAAAAATATTTAATCATCAAATGCTCATTCAATCATTTGCAATGTCTTGTCGATCAATTTTTACAACACAAAAAATATCTTCATAAGATTGCCCTCTTTAGCCTAGCAAAATTCAAAGTGCAAGAGATATGAGCCCTAACAATTCTATAATATACAAATATAGACAACTCTCTTATTTGCAAGCTCCTTTTGTTTAATTAAGAGTAAGCTTAGCAACTTTTCCTATATACCAAGAGTTGAAGTAAGATGTAAATAAAATATTAAAATAGGCAAACAATATTAATAATTTTATATAATCATTCTTTAACTATTATTTGAAACATATAATCCTTCACAAGACTTCTTCTAAATTTAAATGGATATAAAATTGTTTTATTAATCAAATTTGTATAAGTTTATTTTATGTTCACATTGTAATTGAAATAAATATTAGACTTACAAAGATGAGAACCTTGAGCAATTTAAAAACTATTATTGCAATTTTCATTCACTACTAGTTACATCAAATGTGAATAAAATTATATGAAAATTTTAAAATCTTTGCAACTAAGAGTCAACAATCCTTGAAGCTAATAGTTCATCTTGATTGACAGTCTTCTCTTTCTCCCACAACACTACAAGGCCAAATGCTATTAGAGACATGACAACTACCTGCACACAAACAAATACTCTTGATTTTATTAAATAAAATCAATTTCTATTAAATAACAAAGACTTTAAGGTGAGAAAATAATCATCAAACCAATTAAATGTAAAATTATCTCTGTGTTAAGGTGCCACATAAGGAATACATATCGTTAGCTATGTTCCTAATATAAGTCAAGGTTCAAATATTTTGTAGTAATTTATATTCACACAACACAAAGTTTATACAAATAAATACAATACAAGATATGGAATTGTTTTAACTTATTATTTATGAGCGAAATATTATTAGCTTGAAATAAGTCATCTTAAAATTGAATGAATAAATAATAAAAATTGAGTGATTAAAAGAGTAGGTTGAGTCATCTTAAAATTTGGTGCAAACTGAGTTGATTTAATAATCACTCAATGTCAAAAATAATTAGTCTCACTACTCTTAAATCAAACTGAATAATATATTATCATATAAATAAACAACATTATTATACAAAATTGCAAATAACATAAAATAGAACAATATGCAACTCCACAAAATAATATGGACAATGAATCATAGAAATGAGAATAGGTACAAAAATAAATACTACTATCAAATAAATAGTAAAATTTCATAAAATTTCATGTATTATTATGGTACAAAGAAATGTTGCATATCTAAAAGGAAGAGTCTCAAAAGGCACATTTAAGAGATTCCAAGAAAATTTTTAGAACAGTCTCAAAAGGCACATTTAAGAGATTCCAAGAAAAATGACAAGATTGAAAGAGACCTAGCTTTTTCCACATTGGAGAATGATAGATATCTGCTATGTCTTGTAATAAAAAAAAACATACAATAGAAAGAGATTCCTCATGATGAAGGAAATCTAGTGATTACTTTTGCATAGTACAAAGGGTGGAATCATATTCCAATATGAAACATACTAAGTTAACGATGATATACTTTCAACATGATGTTTTGAACATTCTCAAAGATATGGTCCTTATATATCATGTCTATTTTAAGTTATCTCTTTATATAGAGAGTACCAAATATTGATGGGCTTACATATGTGCTATCTTCCACATCTTTCTTGTATGTCTTATGGAAAATATTGTGATAATTTTTTTTAGATAATTAAAAATTTGTTCTTAATGTTTTGATTCTTTTGAGGACAAAAAAATAGAGGATTACTCTTGCAATTTATAATTGTTTCATTTTTAGTTGCTCATTCTTTGACGTTGGTATATAAAATAAAGGATATCATTCTATCATGTTGAGTATGTGTGAGATCATGATAGGTCAAATAATGGTAATGGCAGAAAAAATCACACAAAAATCTCATCCAAAATCATAAAACTTTTTTAGGCTTGAATTTTCACACTTTTTGTATTTAATAAATTCAAAGCAAAGTAGATTTTTTTTTTCCTCCATTAATTACTTTAGATTATGTAGAAAATAAATAGATATCCACTTTGATTTCAAATAAACCCTACCCACTTCAACCCCACAAAATTCCATAAGAATTAGGCTGGGGGGATCCCAAACTTGCGTTTTCCATGAAAACGATGATGGAAAACGATGAGTTAGAATTTTTTCATAGATTCCTTAACATCACTCTTGATGTTGGACTTTTCTTTATCTAAATTTAATAAAATATATCTCAAATTTTTCAAAGCTCTAAAAATATAATATGCGCTTAATTATAATTTTAATAGACAAATATTCTAAATTTTTCATATATACAATTTGAATTTCTAATACACATTGATTAAAAACCATCCATAAATTCCAAACCCTTCATCCTTTTTCAAATTTGGTAGATGTGACACACTCTAGGCTACATTTGTGATAAGTTCTTTTTTAAGGTTAGCTGAAAACTTATTTTTAAATATTTTCATAAAATCATGATAAAAAGTAAGTCGTTTTTTTTTTAGATCCACTTGAGTGTCCTTATATTTGAAGTTTAGAAAAAAATGTATAATTATGCTCATACTTAGGTTGGTCAAAATGACATGTCTTTTATTTTATCTGTAAATTTTAATATTTTTCATTAGAATATTCAATTTTTATCAAATTAATTTTTATAGTAACCCATAAACTACATTCAATTCCTACAACTTTTATTGCAATATATTTTTCAAATTGTGTAGATAATACATTCAGTTTTTCTCATGAAATTACTCTAAGTTTTCTTTATTTCTTTTTCTTTTCTTTATCATTCTCATTACCACACATAGATATTGTGTGACTCATCATGATCTTGCATTCACCTTGCTATTTGTTTTTTATTCCAAGTAATTCTCATACCTTTAGGTTGGTTTTCATGTTTTCGTCTTCCTCCATACATTTTTGGTTGGTTTTCAATTTTAAATAGAATTTTCAAATATTATATCTAAAGGAGATTAGCCATACCATTCTAGACATAACAACATTGTTCCCAAAAATTAATTGGAGATCAGCCATACCATTCTAGAGATAACAACATTGTTCCCAAAAATTAATTCTCAAATTTTGACTTCATAGAAGGCAAAATATCTTTATTATGTTTTTCAAATTAATGATTTCCTTATTATAACCCTAAGCCTACAAGTTTTGAACCTATGTTCTCTCCATCATTGGCACCCAATTTACTACTAGGGATAAAGTGTAATCCAACATAAAACATGTTAATTTAAGTATTCAACATTTTAACAAATCTTCTTAGTTACTTCTTGATATTCAAATTCCAAACTTTCAAACTTTTGTTTTAGACATTTGTTTTCGTTCTATTTTTAGACTTACATTGACACTCCTCTTGATCTTCTAATCTATCATATTATTTCATGGCTGTAATGTATTATTTTTTTTCCATTAAGCATATTATAATTCATATTGATTATAAAAAAATTACAATTTGTTGTGCCTTTCACACACTCCCCATTGAGCAAAATAAAGACCCCTTCTTTTTTGCTTGTTTTGCTATCCTTTTAAATCTTATTCTCATGGATGCTAAGGTCAGGGAATCCGAAGCTCGAGTAGGTTTGAACAACCACTTCTTTATTTTGACTTTATGGAGCCCTAATGAAGGTGAACTGAATAATGAACAGCCATAGGCTCATTATTTCCCCTTGCAGCCAAACATTGATGGTACAATATAGCTAGGTTAATCAGGATGGAAAAATGGTTAACGAAAACCAATTCTAATTGTGTCCAACTTGAGATAGAATTGGTTGGTAACACGAGTTACCAATTGAATGCATTTGGTCCAAGTGTGTAAAAAAACAATTTGGAAACTACATCCTCATACTCAATGTTTGTCCTTACTGCAACATCTTTAAATGCTTGAATATGTCATTCTATTGTCCTGCCTTCTCTGGGCATGAACCTAGGGTAGAGGTGTTTAGGATTTTCGGGCGTATCATGTATCACTCCTTGGAAAGATAGACAAAATTCCCTTCACCAAAGAAAACAGCCATTGCTTAACTTTGTGTATTGGAGGATTGAGTGTCAACACTCAAATCTAGATGGGGTATTTGCTGATTGAGTATTCTCAGATCTGCATTACCCTTTGTCAACCCTCACCTTCTTGTAGTACATGAGTAGTGATACATCAACACTTCCTTTAGTTGACTTATTTGATGATAATATTTCTCTAATTCAGCTTGAATACAACCTCAAAACTCTAGGTCTGAATATAGAACTCTCAAAACAAATAGAATATCAAGACTTTCAATTTTCAGGCCCTCCTAGTGCCAGTTTTGTTGATGGGTGTTTTGACACACTCAACAACAGGTTAAACCACATAAATCACTGGATTAACTTGCACCACCATGACTTGTGATATAGGCCTTATAGTAGATTGATTTCTTCTAGAAGTTAGTTGCACTTTAGGAAAGGTGAAATGATCTTGTGACTTTATCAACTTGTGGTCGAGTGTGTCAAAACACTCATCAACACAATCCACAATGATAAATGTGGAAAGAAGGGCCCAACGGGTCCATCATAGCCCATCCTTTGGAAGTTGTGTCTATTAGCAGATATCTGTTCCAGGCTTATGAATCTTTCCTAGTAGCAGGATCTATTGTTGAGGCTATAAAACAGCACTACATTTTGGCTTGCCATGAATGTGATTTAATTATTTCTTAAAGCAATATGATTAAGGATAGAGTTGTCAAAGGGGTTATGTCAATTGGTGAAAGGTTTGGATTGTCATTGTGAAAACCCAATTTCAAATCACCAAAATGACATCTAAGGTGGAATTCTAAGTGGTTACCATTTGACTTCCATTGTGAACCTATATATATATATATATATATAAAGTTGTTATCTAATGTTAATATCTAAGTGACTCTTAAACTTCTCATGTTGGGCCCTTAGGGGGTTAGTTCAAGTGGTGGTGTTGTCACTTCTAGTTTGTGGATGACTGCCCACCTGAGCTTGACACTAGTTGAATTGTGTGTTGATATATCTTAAGTGTCTCTTAGTGTTAATGCTCGAGGGGCAGAGGTTCCCTCAATTGTGGTGAGGAACCACTCTTCTTCCAATCTTTCTAGATCCTATTCCCTTTGCTAAAATGATGCAGTACTCCCAAAAGCTGGAGCCTTTGCATGGTTGGCTCTTCAAGATAAAATTCTCACCAGTTCAAGGCTTTCACATCTAGGCATAGCAGCTCCCTTCAATTGTATCTTATGTGGAGCGAATGCAGAAACCAGAGACCACCTCCTTCTTCAATGCTTATTCTCATACTCTTGCTGGACTTGGCTCAGAGCAAATGCAGAAACCAGAGACCACCTCCTTCTTCAATGCTCATTCTCATACTCTTGCTGGACTTGGCTCATGAATAGACTGAAATGGTATTCTCCCCTGCAAATGAGTTTGAATCAGGTCTTTGAATCCTGACCCTTGCTCTATAAAACTTCTTTTTTCTCAGTACTTTGGAGGGTCTCACCTGCCATCCTTATTTGGAATATATGGTGGGCAAGAAACAAGAGTCTTCAGGAAAGATTTTAGTTCAGTGGACACATTTATTTCTCATATAGAAAATGCAATCTTGGAGTCGATAAAAGCTTACACAATCAAGCACAAGAGAATTGACTCTAGTTTTACTTCATGGGATTCAGAGGTCCTTAAAGATTGGGAATCAATCACTCTACATTCAAAGGTAGTTTAATGGTAAATATGCCAAAGAAAATTGATAGAAAGGATGTCAAATGGATTCCTTGGACTCCAGACTCTATTAAACTTTAATTTGATGGTGCATCTAAAGGAAACCTCGGAATCTCTGGTATTGGGTGTGTTCTGGGAAACCATACAGGTTATGTTGTATCAGCTGTAGCCTCAAGTATCCCAATTGGGCAAATAACATTGCAGAAGCAAAGGCATTAGTAGCAGGACTCAAGTTGGCTTCCTCTTTGCAGATCAAAAATTTGATCATCGAGGGAGACTCATTAAATCTCATTTCAGCACTGAAGAAGATACAATCTCCAAACTGGCAAATTAAATACGTTTTAAAGGAATCCTTCCAAATCTTATCTTCGTTTGAAAATTACTCCATCCTCCATTGTCATAGAGGAATCAGATGGTGGATTCCCTGTCAAATGTCAGGTGTCAATTGGAGAAAGAATACCAAGTTTTCAATGAGGAAGCCGTCAAAAAGAATCCCTCTCCTGGCTGCGATCCGAGAAAAAGAATCTCACACTTAAATTTTAAACTAACATGGTGTTGGCGGTACATATAAAAATTTCCATTCTATATGTCGCCTTATTGAGTCATGTCCCTAACTGGTCCTTTGGTCGCGTTGTGTGCTTTGAATTCTCCGTGTAATCCAGTCTTCGCTGTTTTCTTTAAGTTTCACTATGTTGAACTTGAACCTTTTGGTTCAAGGTTCAAAGTTCAATGGGCGTCGTGTTAAAGTTTATTTTCCCGCTCAGCTTCATAAGTCTTCTTTAGTCTTTGTCGGTGTTTAGCATTGCTTGAACCTTGAACTTGAACCTTTCGGTTCAAGGTTCAAAGTTCAATATTTGTCATGTTTGTGTTTTTGCGTTGCTGATTGTCCCTCACGGTTCAAAGTTCGATATTTGATTTCTTGGAAATCATGTGACTTTTCATGAGGTAGCGGCGCGGATTTTGAGATACGGTTGACGGCAGCAGAAAGAGGAAATATTCTTTCTTAATAATTTGAAAGTTGTCATTTATAGCAAGTATGGCGTGGAAATCCGTGTTTTCAGATATGAAGTGACTTGTTATTAAATGCATGCTCGATCGCGATCATTTCAGAGTGATGTCGCACAAGTGAAGAGTAATGATGATAATTTGTGGTAATCATGGGTAAGATTTTCTCGGCTATTTTAAATTGAGCAATTGTCTTGTCGAGATTGTCATTTGTGAATAAGTTTTAAGAATAGTTTTTGGAGTGGGAGGAAAATAGACCGCGACAGGGGTTTTGCAGATGACAGAGGAAGGTATGTTCAACGACTTTCCTAATTGCTACAGTTTTTAAAAGATCTGGGTATATTGTTTAGCTGCTTGTTTCCGTTTTACCTATTTTCTTCTTTGTCTGGGTTGATTGGGGAAAGATTACGGGTTAAGCATGAGGCCTACTTTGCCTAAATTAATGAACTCTTCTTCCCTTGTAAGTTCTTTACCAGAGCTGGCTGATACAGCTTTAGTTCAATTAGATTTAGATGTTTTCTTAGAAAGAGTAAGGAACGTAGTTGCTGATTCTATGATGAAAGACATTGCACAAAGTGGTTTATTGGAAGCGGCAGCATTTCCCACAGCTGCCCCTTGTTCTGAGTTGGTTTTAGAGTGCATGAATCACTATGATAAAGCTAACAGATGCATTAGGAAAAATAATGGTGAGGTTTTGTTGTCTATTGATAGAGAGACAGTAATGGCTGCCATGGGTATCCCACATCGGGAACCCTATGAAGATTGGACTATTGGTAAGTCTTATGGGGTTTATTCTGAGAAGCAGTATTACAGAACCATTATTTCACGGAATTGGCTTTTGAAGTTTCAAAAGGGTGGTTCAAGGTTGCCAAGGCCATTAACCCGAGAGCATTTGATTCCTGGAATCAGGGATTTGGTAATAATGTTGAGTAGAGTTAGGGGAAATTCACACTACTTCTATTGGGAAGAGTGGATGTATTTCTTCATCCAGGTCACTCTCGACAAAAACCGGTTCATTGACCGGGGCACCGTTATTGCAGAAAGGTTGCATGAGGGTTTGAGCAATTACCTTGGGATGTCAAATTTCTATATGTCTTCATATCTGTTATATATGCTAGTTTGTGTGAGGGAGTGGCCTGGCCTGTTCCATGCAACATGGGTTCAGGGTATAAAGATTTATGAATACCACCCCCATTTGACCCCAAAAGGACATGTTGATAATTACCTTCGCTGGAATGACATTTTTGCTGGGAGGTTGACTTTTGAGTTACAAGATAATTTGCACAGAAGAATGTCAGTAGAAGCGGTTGAACTAATTAACATCTATGGTAGCTTCTTTACTCAATTCAATCACTTCACTTACATAAGGGTTGGAGGTTTTAAAGGTGAACCCTTTAGGCTACCTAGATATGTTTCAGACTATTGTGTTTTGATTGAAGTTTCCAGGTAGTTAGCCTATGTTGTAAAGGATTATGGTGAAGATTCTGGCACAAGTGGAATTTTTCCTATTGATTTAGGCCATTACAGTTGCAGGTCAGTTTCTGATGCATTGAATCTTGAGCTGGAATTTAAGAGGTTTCATTTGAGAACTTTTGTGAAGAGAGACAATTTTGACAGCAAAGGTTTTATTGCCCAATATGTGAAAAAGATAATGCCTGATCAACATGTACCACAGTTGGAGGATTATTGGGAAGACTGCCCAGATGAGTTTAAAGTGAGAAAAAGGAGTTGGTCCAGGTTAACTCTGAAACAAATTTTTAACATGAAATTGCAGATGGATACCTCTGGTGTCACTATTGATAATGAAGATGTACTGGATCCAAAATTCATGAGACGGGTACACAATGAACCCCTTCCAGAGGTAGATTGGAGCAAAAAGATGGAGGATAGTGTACAAGCACACACCTTTAGTATAATTCGCAGAACTGAGAATTGGCTAAGAAACTGCAAATTTCATCCGGGAAAGGCAACCAGTTCAAGAAATAAAGGTGGAAAAAGGAAGAATGTAAGCAAAACTATTGTTTCAACTGACACCCTTGTTTCTGTTGTAGGAAAGAAGCAAGCTAAGATTAAAGAAGAAAAACTTGACTCTGAAGCTGCACATTCCATTGGTGGCCGAGTGACCAGGTCAAGATACAAGAAGAATTTTCAGCCACCTGCCGCTCATCTCATTCTTGATTTGGATGCCGAGGAAGTATGGGGAAATATGACAACCCCTGTTTTCTGATGCTAACAAGGTCTTAGCCAATTCTGATGCCGCTATCCAGGATTCACAGGTGCTTGATGTTTTGTCTAACACAGATAATGCTACATTGTCGCCTTCAGGAGGGCCTTCGCCCACACAATCCAAGGATCTGACTGTGGCTCCTAAATGGTTAAGTGATTCAATTACTAAGAAAATAAATGTGGTGCCTATTTCGGTGCCAATGGAAGATGCCATGAGTAGATGTTTGGGAAGAGCCACAAAGCCTAAGCGGCTAAAAATGGAGACCACGATCGGTTTTGATGAAGGCACAAAACATTGGACCGCAGACATTGCCAAACCTACATCTGATAAGGATGCTGCCACCGCCTCAGAGGCTGATTATACTATTGAGCGAGTTGATTTGGGGGTAGGAACCAGAGCAGTTGATGTGAAACATTTAGAGACTTCAACCAAAAGGATTATCTCCCACACTTGGAAGGACGAAAAAGATAAAGCAGAGTTGAAGCAGAGTTTAATGCAAATGGCTCAATACATTCATGCTCTGCAGAATAGTCTGTTGCCATTGTCCCAAAGCTCTGTTCCCTTTATTTCATAATCCCCTGGTAATCAAAAGTTCTTTGATGAGGTTCAACAAAACAAGATGATTGCAGATATTTTCTCTGAGTGGCTCACATCGATTGTGCATCAAGGAACTAATTATATATCCGATTTAGTTCAAATTTTCAAAGATGCTAATGAAGTTACCAAGGAATTGGATGCCGACTTAATCTCGTGGCAAAAAGAAAAGACTAAATGGGCGGTGATTTCAAAGCAAATGCGTGATATTCAGCGCTATGGCTTGATGAATTTTCTTGCCGAAAGACAAGTGCCAGGGTTAAATGAAGATATAATGTTCATATGCAAAGAAAGCATAGTGGTGTAACCAAATCATCAAGCAAGGTCGTAGCGAATCTGCCAGTTTACGAGGCGAACTAACAACCCTGAGAACAACCATGCAAAAGGATTTGCGCTGCGTAGATGTCCAGTTGCTTAAGGAGGATAGCCAGACTTTGGAAGATACAACAGAAATGATCAATCAATTCAGCAGCCACATTAAGCAAATTAAAGTGGAGAAATCCTTAGTTGTGGAAGATTTTATGAGGATTTCCAAAGTGGAGTCAATGCTCACAGTTTGCCTAGATCACTTGGATTCACACAGGGATAAAGTACAGATGGTGAAAAGGAAGAAAGAACTCTGGAAGCAAAGGGTAATACACATCAGCCTGCCACATGTAGCGGTAATTCAGGAGTTCTCGAAGGTTCATCGGGAGTGGAGTGCAGCGAAAGCGGTTATGGTGTCCGTCCAGAATAACAACCCGGACAATCTGACTGAAACAGAATCGACGACATGACTAGCACTGCTGGCAGTTGTTTGCCAGCGAGTCTAGTTGTCTCTTATTTTCAGTTATGCAGTTAGGGTAGTTTCTCATTAACTCTTTCGAGTTAATTTTACCTTTGGTTAAAACTATTGGTCTGGTGACCTATTTATAAGCTTTGTAATGACTTTGATGGGGTTCACTAAGTTTTTGAAAAAACTATCTTTTTAATTTTAGCTGAAAACTTTGTGTATGTGTAAAGTTGAGGACCATTTATGAATGAAAATCAAATGACAGTTATCTTTGACTTCGAATTTGTGTGTCTGTGTTTGAAATTTGATTTCTGTGAGAATCTATTTCAAGAAAGGATCTGTCATAACTTTCTACGTATGCAGAAAATATCAGTGGAATTCATCTTTTAAGCTTTTTCATTTTGTTTTAGTGTACATGTGAAGTCTGTCGGCTTTATACAAAGAATTATATATGAATCAATGCTTGCGTTCATTTGGTGTTGACTGGTGAATGCAATTACCTTTCTGTGCTTTCTGGTGAAAAGTATAATATTGGTTGTGCGTAATTTGGAGCTGATTGAATATTTATTAAAGGGAGCTGTACCTTAATTCAGAGGTTAATCAATATAATGATTTTCCAACTGTTTGGTGAAATTTGTCTTTCATTTCTTGGGCTAAAGAGTACAAAAATTAAATAAATTGTGAGAGACAAATCTGTTTACCAACACATGGTTGGTCCTTGTGCGGGTGCTTTAAAGTTAACTTTTGTCCTGCTGCAGGTTCTATATCAAATTGTGGATCTAGAGGTCAGTGTAATGATTTCTTGTAAGATACATGGCATTGGGGCGGAAATCAATCTCTTGCCTTCATGCCACGTCCTCAGTGCTCAGTACAAATCCAATACAAGATGCCATGATTAATAGTTCTCTTAAAGGAATATTGCTTGCGAAACAATCGAGCCAGATGTTAATTGTATGAGTTTGGATTGTATGCAGGCACCTCCATTCATAAATGCCTATCAAATCTCCCACATGTAAACATGTGCAAACAACTCGAATGAGGGATACTCGATATCTCTCTGGCAGGTGTTTGGGCAATTTTTTCTATTTAATGTTATCTGTCCTTGCTCTTCCCACACTTCTCTTTTAGCCACAACAAAAATAGAGATAGTTCTAGAATTCATGGGGTTGTCTGGTTCAAATGGCATATTGCCCACAGAACCATAGGATCTGAATCCCCATCAGGAAGTGGGAATCCCCAGTCTCTGGTCCATTTACAACAGTCCATATGCAAAAAGTCTTCACCTGGGACTGTGACAAGGTGGAAAGGGCTATCAAGGTGATCGTGGGAGAGGAGCTACTGGAAGCCACTGCACCAAGAAGCCTCTACCCGTCTCAGGTGGTGTCTATTTTCCTTTCCAACTGTTTTGATCTTCTGCAAAACTATGGGCACCTAGTATAAATTGCCTTTCAATTTGTTAAACCTAAGTATTACGGGGAGATATTTTAGATAATGCAATCTAAAACTATGATCTGCACAAGGGTAAGGCAAGGGTTGGGGGTCTGTTCCCATGCAGATATTTATGGAAAAAGCCCCTGTTTGTCAAGATGTATGAGGCAATGAAGAAAGGGCTAGATACTAATAACTGCAGATTTTTTGAGCATGAGATGGCTTTGTTTGGTAACCTGCTAACCCAACCTGTGGCAAACCATTTCTCGGAGGTGTTTTATGTGCTTCACTATCTTAAAGTGCACAAGCAACATAAGAAGCCGAAGCTGGAGCTTGTTCATCCAGACCCGCAAGCACACTCAACAATACTAGCATGGGCTCCAGATGATGCTGATGCTGAAGTGCAAGGCAACAACAATGACGAAATTGCCAACATGGAGGTCGAGGAAATGGGAAAGAACAGCCCCAATAATTGAAATAGTCCTATAAATGTATATTTTTTGGGGAGAGTCTAGTTCTCTGTTTTGCCTGCCATTCTTTTACTGTATTGTGTTATCTGGTTGGGGCCCCTGTGATTCTATGTACTTGATGCTTTCTCTGTTCAAACTATGTCTATTATGGAAACATTTTAAATATTAATAATTTAATACTATTTTCAGGCCCTGCGCCTTTTGCCAAAAAAAAAACAAAAAAACTTACCAATTAAAAAAGGATAATTTATTTACTACATGCAAGATAAACAGACAAAGAAGATGAAGGATCAAAATTCTTTAATCTCTATCTTTCACAGTTCACACTTTGCGTACAAGAATGGGGGATACAGCCATAGAGGTCAAGGATGAAATAAAATTATAAATAAATGAACTATAATTTCAAATTTTTTTAGAAAATATTAAGTGGGAAAGTGCAGATGACAAACCGAAATAGCTGAAGGTATCCCTACGAGAGGATCTTTGAAGAATTTATTTGCAAGAGCAAGGCCTAAAAGACTGCTCTGCATACCTGCAAAAGGAAACTCAGAAGTCTCAGACTTCAAAAGGCTAGATTTCATTTTCAACCATTCTAAAGGACTATTATTTCTGTTCCGATTGCATGATAAGCAGAGTAGTTGATATTTACCTGTCTGAAAAGAAATGGTTCTCTGAAGACCTTTTACATAAGGTGTTGTTGAAAAGGCAAAACCAGTGAGAAAATAACCAGCCACAAAAGCTAATGCATGAAATCCAACAACGAGAATAAGGATGGTAAGTCCAAAAGGAGAGCGAATAGCATTGATATTTGTTGCCAATGGAGCTCCGATACAAAGCGAAGTTACAAAAACTGACATTGGTGGCAGCAATGGTCGAATTACTGAACAAAGTTGGGGAGCAAACCTTAAGAAGACAAATGATTAATCAATTCAGAATCTTAGTGGACAAAGTAGCCAACTAAAATGATGATAATAATAACAGTAATAAATCTGTTCTATTTTTGTAACTATCCTATTTGTTTACACACAATGGAAAGACAATGTACTGTAGATTCACTTTGTGTTTTGATTAGTTATTAAAAAATGTCTAACGATGAAGATCCAAAGTGTCGGTGATCTAAAAATTAACATAAATTTTATTACTAAATATTCATCTATTTCCTGATTCAAGAAGTTGTAACCAGAACTGTATTTACTTTTTCCAGCAGATCTGCACCTTTAGATGTAGAGGAGTTACTTCTGACATGTCTTTCATCTATGCCTATTTCAATCCTCCATCCAGATAATGCAATTAAATCCATTATTTGCTATTACACTGTGGTGGATGGTTTTCCCTCATATACTTATGTAGATTGGAGTATAGTTGCCCTCCTTTTGTTTTCCCATGGGGATGGTCCACCTTGAATTGTCTTATCCTATGGTGATTGCTGCCAGCTGTTCTTCAAAACTTGCTTTTAACTAAATTCTTCCCACAATTCTTGGCATTCCATTCATCACGGATGCATATGTTTAACTAGAATCAAGTATTTCTACCACAACGAGATGTGTCATCTACAACAAGCCACTCTTTTTTTTCACTTAATTGAAGACAACTAGAAATTACCTGTATTGGTACTGTCCCTCTTATTTTGTCCACTGTCTCTACTCTTTAAAAGATGAAAGGAAGCCCCATGGTACAGAAAATATGTCTAATTCTATTCTATCTACTAGAAGGACTACAAATTTCCACTATAATAGACTGGGAAAACTAGCAATTTTTATCCTCGTGGAGCCAAGATTCCTACTGAATTATACATTTTCCCCCTGCCACTTGGCTCCCATTGGAGAAAATGGATTTTACTAGAAATCTACTGCCAATGTTGATCAATTCATGTAAAATACATAAGAGTATTTTGAAGTTAGGTGGACCTCAGATCTGTTTTGATGTTTTCACACATCGCCCCATTGCAAATGGGGACCCCCACTTTCTCGCTTTTAGTGTAGATGTTTTGCTTAGGTTGTCTTAGTTTAGCAGTAGTTTCCTAGTTTTAGCCTTTGCTTATGAGAGGGTGTCATGTCAAAATGTTGAAATGGTGTTAAAATTGTTAAAATGATCACAAGTGTCGAATTGCCTTGCAGTTTTGATTTATTCTTGCTAAGTGTTGAGTTTCAATTTTGCCTTGAAATGTGAGCGAAAATGATAAAAATGTTGCAAATTGGTGTGATTTCTATGCGCAGGTGCTAAAGGTCCCTATAGGAGTCGTTTTTTCACTCCTAGGAGGTAAAACAAGTAAAAAATGCACAAAATCTTGATGGACCCCTTTCCCCCACTCAAATCAAGCTAAAATGTTAAAAGTCCCAATGGAAATAGAATTTCCATTGAGCGAAATGATAAAATATGATAAGTTTGGACTTTTACAGTGTCAAAATCATCATAATCCCAATGGAATGTGTTTTTACCCCATGAAATGAAGGCATAAAAGTGAAAAATTCCGATGGTAGGTGTTTTTCCATTGAATTTTGAGGGCATAAATGGACTTTGTCCCGATGGAGCATGATTTTTCACTATGTTTTGAGCAAAAAGAAGTGATTTTTATAATGAAAATGGTGTGTCTTGATAAGGCGTGTTTTCCCCCTCATGGACAGTGTTTTTGGGAAAATCCCAATGCATCTGGATTCTCCACTAAGGTTGTCCCGATGGAGGTCATTTTTCCACTCAAGGCAAATGAAGTGTCTCGATGACCCATGTTTTTCCACTAGGCTAGTATTTTGTAATATTTATCCCACATTCATTGTGGAGTGGAACAAAATGAGGTAAGAATGAATAAACATGCAAGGACTTGAGCAAGTTTATGTGTCCCGATGGAGGTCGATTTTCCAATGGGGATAAAATGATGGAAAATGACAAGATTTTCATGTCCAGATGGGGTTCGATTTTCCCCTGGAAGATATTTTGATAGAATTTGACAAGTTTTAATGGGATTTTGAGTCCCGATGAAGAGCGAATTTCCACCAGGGGGTATTTTTACATGAAATGACCAAATTTATTTGTCCAGATGGCCATCGATTTTCCCTTGGAGTGAATTTGGGGATGCAAATGAATTACGTGATGGAATTAATTTTGCCTAGATGAAGGTCAATTTTCCCCCACCGCACATATTTAATGATCAAGCATGTTTAAAAAACACCAAGTGTTGAGATCCCAATGCCCATCGGTTTTCCTTTGTGCTGGTAAAGATTAAGTTTTATCCCACATTGCTTGTATGGTGAATTTGTAAGGCAAAAACATGAATAAAAGACCCAGCCCAGCACTTATATTATATTATATTGCGATTGATGTGACAGTTAGAGGGCTGATTGAAGGTGCCCCATTATTGGAGAGGGTGTGATTTTGCCTGAGTGGCCGATTGTGCCACCATTGGAAGGATTTGTGAGCCATCAAGTGCAGTGACATTGCTGATTGGAGGGCGATTTTGTTTGAGTGTGCGTGTGGCACCATTGTTGAGAGTTTGTGACATCATTGGAAGGGTGCCATTGCTAATCCAAGGTCTGAAGTCTCATTTCCAGCATCATTCTCAGACCAAACATCATTTCCAGCTATCAACTTCGGCCAAGGCATGTGCATTTTCAGTCAAGTTTGGACAAATCACCTTGTGTGTGGAGGTGTGCCATGGCTGTGGTCACTCCCAGCCATTGAAGTGTGATTTATATGTGTGTTCTCAGACTTCAAAGGGACAAAATCAAACCTGGGATATGCCAAAGACAACAAGATTCTACCTTTTTCCAGACTTAAGGTGTATTCAGACCTCAAACCAAGAAGTTCAAACCTGGGAAAGTGTTTCAAGTATCAAAATCTACCATTTTTTGAGTTTAGAGAGGCGTCTTCAGACGTGGAATGTTTTTACCGGCCACCATTCTCAGACTGAAGGGTCATTCCCAACCATAGATTCAGGCAAAACGTGATGATTTTCAGCTAAGCAAGGGCAGATCGCTTCAGACAAATGAATTGCACCATAATCAAGATCACTTCCAGCCATTGAAGTGCAAGTTACAGGGGTGTTCTCAGACATTTACACTCAGAAATCAGAACTGAGACAACACATTTGATGGCAATTTCCTCCATTTTATGATTTTACAGGGGTGTCATCAGACTTATTTATTGCAATCAGACTTATCCTAAGTTTGAAAATCAGGTTTTCTGAAGAAATTTTTTCCAGATTTTGATCAAATCCTTTGTATTTTCCAGAATTATGTTACATAGTTCCAATTTTCTGATTGAAATCAGAACCAAAGTTAATACTGGAAAATTAACAATCAACTTACCCATCAGGAATAAGGACAAAGTAAGGAACATAGAAGTGTCGTGATGAGGTTAGAATTTCCACTCCATCAAATGGTGATCAAATCAAACAAAATTTTCAAGGACAATGAGTCCCGATGGGGGTCAGATTTCTACTTGAGGGTAGAATTACAAAGGGACAAATCAATTTAAATGAAGACCAATAACAAAGGAGTCACTATAGGCATGGAATTTCCACGAAGTGAAGGAATGGGCAAAGATATTGCAGATGTTTTAGGAACTGATCTATCCTTGTGATGATCGATTTTCCACCAAGGTTGAAATAAAGTTTATCCTATTGGTGCTTGATTCAATGTTTGTTTACTTTGCAAGTGTACTACAAGGAAGGGACGCAAGATGATCGAGGCTTGATGTGAAAGAGGATTGCCCAAGGCAGGGAGGAGACTTGAGAAAGATATATTTCAATGAGGAAGATCAACATTACAAGGATTTCCAAAGGCAAAGACGTGGACTAGATCAAACACGAAGAAGCTTCACCATGATAATGAACAAATGAAGGAAAGAAAAATCCAAGACATGGTCATAAGGAATTCCAAGCATCATGAAGAATGTTCAAGGCAAATTGATTAAGTTTACAAGGCAAGTTGAGGTGACATCCCAATCACCATTCGTTCAATCAAATGGCACCATGTCAACATTCATTCAAGGAGGGAATAGGTGACACGAGGCGCTACATCAAATATTATTTGTCTTACCTACCCTCATCTCTCATTGGCCAATGTAATGGTGGTTGTAACAAACTCTAATTAGGGTTTTATTGTAAAATCTCAGCCATTGATCTTGAATCAATCTGAGCCATTCATTGTAATGAGACCTCTATATAAGGCTCAGTGCTCTTATTCGAGAAGGTTAATAGTTAGCAGTAGAAGAGTAGAAGATAGTTGGCAGTTAGATCATTAGAAGTTAGGAGTAGAGTAGATTAGGAGAAGAAGAAATTGGTGTTAAGGCTTGTAAATAAATATACTCTTTTCATTGAAGATATGGTGAAATGTGTTGTTCAACAAGTTGCATGGTTTCCAATTCTCATTTGCTTTCATGTTGATTAGATGAATGAAAGGAATTGTGAATGATTAGTGGTGAAATTCGTTTAATCCATACCACTAGCTTCTTGCTGATTGTGAGTTTGCCTTATGTGGTCAACTGAAATGTGAATCGAATTTAACTTCAATTATTGCTCGTCCATTGGTATGCATTGCCTTGATGGTATTGATGTTGATGGTAGTAATAACTTTACCTTAGAAGATTACACTAGCTTTGTGGAGTTGTTCATTGATGTCAAAGAAAAGTCTAGTAGAGTCTCACCAAATCATTCACTACATCCTACATTCCTAGGACTAGATTAGACTCTCTAAACCCTTTCTTTTTGAACTTTCTTTGTTAGTCCCGAGTTCCAACAATTTCCAAGTATTCAAGCATTCATGTACAACGTAAGTCCCCTTGTGATTTTAACATTATCACATCAAACCATTGAGCTTATCCACGAGTCAAGACCTGACATTTCGTAACCTTGGAGTTGTCTCATTTGATCGCGAAGCATAGCATTTGAGAGACTTTGTTCAAGAGAGAATAAGATACTTTGGTATTTTATTCTGTGTTCAATAGTGCATAAAAAACACATCAACAAGATCTTTAATAGTTAATAAAATAACAAGTGTTTTTTTTTGTTTTGAAATATGCAAAAGTAAGAACCAATACTAAAGAAAAGCTCATCTTTCAATTTTGGAAGAGCTGTTCATTTCTAGAAAGAATATATGGAAGACATTTACTTTGAATTTGACCCCAGCTCCTCCATCCTCCCAATCCCCATTCCCTTCCTCACCCTCTCCCCAATCCCTCTTCTCTCTTTCTATGCATATATATAATATTTAGGTTTGAATAGACCTTTTATGCAGACACCAAAGCATGACTAACATCTTATTCCAAAAGAAAACAATTTCTCCAATGAAAACTAAGATAGAAAAGTTCAACTCAAAATAATCAGCAGAAAATGAGTTGTTTTCATTAGTTGGGGAGTAATGAGTTATATCCATACTTGTTCAGAAGCAAGCCTACTGCAACAGGGGCAACTACAATTTGCATAATACTACCCATCATTCCTTTTACATCAACAGGCAGTTGCTTGCCTAGCAACAGAAGGGTAAGAAGTGGTGTAGTGATGACGGCTGAAGCAGTTGATAGAGCTGTCATGACTATGCTCAAAGGAGCCATGGTAGGCTCTGTCAGAAATGTTGCATAATTTGAAAGTTGGGCCCCACTAACACATGATATCAAAATTATTCCTGCACCTGTAGATACACATCCACGTCTGATTATTAACTCTTAAAAGTTTTTAAAAGTACAATAGTTAAATATTGTCTATCAAAAATTTATACCAATGGCCTCTGGAAGATGGAAAATGTTCACTGCAGCATTTCCAACAGCAAAACCAAGTAAGGGCTTTATGATGATTTGTCCGATGTAGCCAGAGGCTATAACTCTTGGTTGCTTAATGGCAAGGATGAAGTCCTTTGCACTTGAATTAATGCCAACAGCAAACATCAAAAAGCCAAGTGCAGGAGCATAGTACCTGAAACATGATGTGAAACACAATCTTTATATGTATATTAATTAGCTTGATACATTTTGAGAGATCTTGTATTTAGGAGAAAAAAATAACTAGCCTACCATTTGACTAATCTCAACTTTATGCAAAATCGATGAAAACTTATATGTTCTTTATGCTATATTTTTTAAAAATATTAATGCATTTTTTATGAGTAGGGGTTGTACTGGGTCTCCTGCCCACGAAAAATCCAAGAAATGCTGGCAAAAACTGAAAATTTTGAAATGACACTTATTAAAGCCACATGATATCAAATGCCAATTTTCGGAAAGATGCTAACATATTATTTTGGATATTACCATATTGGAACTTGGATCTTGAAAAAACTGCCAACATTCAGGATTAGATACAGAACAAAATTAGCATTCTCCCCATACAGCCACTTGTACAAAACAGGTACTGATGACTAAACCCAACCTTGCTATAACAAACTATATTCAACAGGCACTAGCACCCTGCTGCAGACTCAAGCCAGCAGAACATCAATCCTCCCCAGACCATAGTCATAGACCTTGTACTAACCACAATACTAATTTTTTTTTTTTACCTTGTTCCTTCCCTCGAGGAGCTCATTCTATTGAATGAAAACTAGAGTCCAAACCAAAATTTAATTAGTCAACCAAGAAGCCACTTTTCAAAGATTTTTTCTCTTATATTCAAGAGGGCGTCTAGGTTCTATTGTCAAAAACTATAACTCAACACCCAGTTTGTAAATTCCATGCCTCTCAACTCTAACTCAACACCCAGTTTGTAAATTTCATGCCTCTTTGCTAGGGAGTGTTGGGTCTTGTGGTCCAAGTGGTTTCTTTTATATATTTCTAAATAAATGTATGTGGGACATGCTTCTCGCGTGTGAAACACCCCCACCCCCTTTAGAGTTAGTTGATTCACTTAGAAAGTAATTAATCTAATTCCTTTTGTTAGTCTTATTAGTTATTTGGAAGATCGTTGATTCCAGTATAGGTGGTTGGGAAGTCAGTTCACAGGAAAAGGTGAACGTGTTTTATAAAAAGGCATTGTAATCAATGTAATGAATATCCCAGCATAATATATATTTATGATCCCTGGTTATGTACACTAGTGGCTTAGTTTCTTTTTTATATTTTTTCCTGGGCTCATCTTCCAACAGTGTTATCAGAACAATGGAAAACAAAAAGCAGGGGTAATATTTTAATTATGAATCATGACTGTTACATTGTATGGATTGACCAGACAACCGGGATTAATACCAGCATGTTTGCACTTGAGAAATGTGGGAATGTTATTAGATCTTTTATCAAGGTTGAGATGTCAAGGATTTAAACATAGTGGACTTCATAATTAAGGAGTCGATTGTTTCTATCTTCAAAAGAGTTGAAATGCAAGGAAAGGCAGTGTTTTCTTATTAATTCATCGTTGCAATGCCCTTAACCTATTGATTGTATTGGGATATACGCAGCTAACTTATGGCTATGATAACCTTTAACTAAGTTATATAATCATTTATAGTCTTATATAGGTAGTTAGTTTGCCTAGGTGGCATCCAAGGCACAAGTATGAAGCTAGTGGTTAGTTTATGATCATTATATTGTAAATCGTGTTCATATTGGAGGACTTTTGGAAGTTTTCCCCCTCACAATAACTTCTTATTCGCAAATATTATCAAGTATTTGCAACATTTTCTATTGTATTTTTCCTTGCTCAAATTATACACGAGGTCAAATTGTGAAGCACATATTTTTTTCAATTTGACATTTTTTTCTGATTTTTTGAGTATTGATCAAGAATATTTTGAAGCTACTATAGTCCAGATCTGAGGTCATTTGGAGTAGATTTGAAAGAGTCATTGTGAACTTAGGATTCCACCAAATGCGCTCCCTATTGGGAAAGGTGTCTCAACATTGCTCCTAATGTTAAGATTACAAAATGTGTTATTTTTTAATATAAAATGGAAAAACTCAATTTCTAGGCTATAAGCTTAGTTTTTGCACAAAATAAAAATTCTCAGTTGCTCAACACCATCTATGGCAGTGCCCCTTGCATAGATCTCATCAAGACCGTCAATTTAAAAAAGAAGGGGCCCAATTGGCCACCAGATCAAAAGTTATGGCCTTCGGAAGTTTTCTTAGGAAATATAAAATATTAAAAAGTGGTTAGGCATAAAAGAGCTGTAAATGGGAGTTACACCTATTGACCAACTTATGATGCATAATATGACATCATAAGGCATCTTTTATTGGGGGATTATTTGAGCACCACTTTTGGGTGGTTTTAGCTCATGGGTTTCTAATCACCATTTGATGGTTTCAAGTTTTGTATCTCCTATATATTAGATGCTTGAGATGGAGGTTGTGTATAGAGTTTTGTACATATTGTTAAGCTATAAAACTTCCTCCAATGTTTGCCGCTACTAATAAATTAAATACAGGAAATAATAATGGAATGACAATGCATACCAAACACACGACACTAAAATATTTCTTTATTCACACATGCAATTATTACAGAGAAGAGATCAAAGATGGTCGGCCAAGGATTGCAATAGACCCGACTAACGTGTACTACTTCCTTGGCGGTACACGACATATTTAAAGGACTCGACGGTTGCCGAGAGGTACACAACTGTCAACCAACCGACACATAATTACCCAAGAGTGACAACCCACTTAATACAATTAAATAATACATTGTCAGGTAACCAAAATTATCAAACATAACAATATGCATTTTATGCCAACTACATTATCCCCCCCAAAAGAAAAAGTCATCTTCCAGACGACAAGTAAACATCAAGTAATATCTCGAAAGACTAATGACAAGAGTGTAGTCCAAGGCTTGTACTGGACAATCCCAACATGTAGTGTACCTGCCAAATCAAAAGGGGGTTTGGGGGCAACGCCTTCAACGGGGTCAAGGGGTAGTGCCCCTTGCGGGGTCGAGGGGCAGCGCCTAGGGCCCCGCCGCCAACACCAAATTTAGACCTTCAAAACCATACAAAAATCCATTGCGTACAACATTTTTATGAATTTTTAAGAGGCCAAAAACATCGTTGATGAAGCCAGAAAATGAAGATTTCATTCCCACCACCTGCTTTTTCTGTCCTTCCCATACAGCCTGACCAATTACGACTTGATACACATTGCGTACGGTCTGAAACATAACACGTACGACCTGCACACCTATGTGCCTATATGGTTCGATGGATGCCCCATACGTCCTAGGCTTTTCCTTACGTACGACCGAATCTACATGGTTTTGATGCTCTTCATGTACGATTTCGTACGACTCTTCCGTATGGATTCCTAACAATGCCGCCTTGCCAAGCTGATGATTCCGTATGGTTTCGTAAAACGATTTTGAGTTGCATATGCCCTGCTTTCCGTACGGTAACTCGCCTTTGCCGATGTCCTCTTTTCGTACGGGTTCGTATGGTGAATTTGTCTTTCCTGTGATCACCTCCCACCGTACGAATTTGTACGACAACCTTCCACCAACACTCTTCTCCTTTTGTACTAGTTTGTACGGTTTCCCCTTGTCTTCCAAAATCCATATGGGTTCGTATGACAGCTTCCTACCAATGTGTTGCCCCTGCTGTACGGATTTGTACGGTTTTCCCTTGTCTTCCAAAATCCGTATGGGTTCATATGACATCCTCCTGTCAATGTTGTTCATGTACAGGTTGATGATGTTTACGTACGCAACCTCGTACGGCATACTGATTCTTCCTTTGTGCAATGTGACTTCTTTTGTGTACGACTTAACCTCTACGTACGGCTTGACTTCTATGCATGACTTCTTCACTGTGGCGTACGCTCTTCCTTTCTTTTGTTTGCGCAGGGTACCTCTGTGCGGGCCGTACAACACCCTCTCCCTATGTTGTTTCTCCTCCACATATGACATTCGTGCTTCCTTGTACAATATGTTCAACTTGATGCATGTGGCATACAGCTTCACCTCATACAGCCTCCCCAACTCCGTGTGGCCTCCTACTACTTGTATGACTTGATGTCCTATCGGTAACAATCATTGATGGCCGCATGTGGGTATAGTTGCGCCAATGCTCTCTAGTGATGCTTCTACCCATACGGTCCTACTCCATACGACTTCCTTGCCCTAGAAAATATTGATGGTTGGCCCTCTGTCTTCCTTCACAACCCTCGCATACGGCTCAACTTCCAATTCAAACTTCCTTCTTTTGTACGGTGTCTTCTCTTTGTTCGTGTATGATTTTTCACATATGGGTTGAACCCCCTCTCTTCTGTATGGCACTTGTTTGATCTCCTTAACCATGTTCAACTTTTTCAATAGATGCACCTCCTTACCCATGTACGGGTTCCCACCAAACCCATATGGCTGAGTATTTTGTTCCTTGTCTCCTCGTCGTGTAGCCTCACTCCTCCCCTCCTGTACCAGTTTAATACCTCCATTATTAAATATTTTCTGATTGGCCAACTCCATATTTTGCCGTCTAAATAATTTTATTTTCTTTGATTCCCTTTTCTTTATGCTTCCATTTTCCATCGTCATATTGTCAGATGTATTGTCCTTAACTTTACATGTTTTCATTGGTTTCGCTTCACCTCGGGTTGTAGCTTCAAGGAAATTACATGTTGGCGAAAATACCTCATGGTCTTCCATCTGCTAGTGGAATAGTCCATTCAGGGAACTCGTCTTATCTTCAAAGCAATCTTCTAGTTCAAGCACCCCTTCATCATTGGGTTCCATACCTTTCCTCCCTTCGTCCATACCTAACTCTCCACCCTCAAACTCAAAGTCAGAGGGTGCCAATTCTTCACTCACTGCCTGGTTCCTCAAGTCAATGATGTGCTTCCTCCCATCACTCTCGATCGAGAGTGTGTTCCGCTTCCACTTATCATTCGCCTTAGCAGTAATCAACCATCCCCTCCCGAGGAGTGCATCATACGCCTTCTATAACCGGATGACTACAAAGTCCAAGAAAAATTGTTGTGTCCCAATCATTACTTTTTGTGCCATCAATGTTCCCAACAACTAGATGTCGTGCTGGTCAGCCCCTACCAAGTGGAAGGTTGGTAGCTAAAGCATCGACTTCTCTAGACATTTCCACATGTCTTCTAGCAGTACATTTACTCCCGAGCCTCCATCAACAATGGTGTTTGTCAACTTCTTCCCCATTATTTCCATCTCAACGACCGCCGACTTCCTCCTGGTGCTCACCGCCAGCAACATTGGATCACTGGACTCGTTCCCTTCGGGTGGAGGTTTTCCCGTCAGTTCCTCCTCGTGTGGCTTACATTGTTTCTGGATGACTGTGTTGGCAATTGCCATTCTCAGTTGCGGCATAATTTGAAGAAGGTCTGCCACCTTGATGGGTACGGTTGTTTGTAGCATAGATGAACTACTCACCACTCGGCAAAACTCGTCAAGGCTTGAAACAAAAAAACTCGGTGAAAAACTCAACTTAAAAACACACTTAAATTTAATTAAAAATGCATTTTTTTTGCAAAATTTAATGAGAAGATGCATCCAATGAGTCAATAAATGAGAACACAAAAGAAACAAGCTCATTCTAGATATATTTAAATGCAAAGTGTCTACAAAATCACATCCTCATGAGGAATGCTAATGGCTGGAAGCCTGGAAGCAAAATAGTAAATAGTTTTTGTAAAACCAAAAGTAAATACATCATTACAATTACAACTTCCTCTTCCCATCTCTAGCAAAAAATAGGGGAGAGGTAGAACTAGAAGTCTACAGTGGGCGTGACTATGCCTCCTCGCTCGGTATGGCTGGCTCCTCCTCCATCTTGGATGAAGCTATGTCTCCACCTGCTTCTAGCACTGACAATGACTCCTCATCCTCATCCTCTTCCTCAATGTCATCCAACGTGAAACCAAATCCACCCTCCTCCTCCTCCATAGCCTGCCTCGCCAAATCAATGATGTCATCCTCGAAAAACAATGGAGGTTGCTCCTGTGATGTCCAATCACTGTAAGGATCTATATCATCCAAGTCAATTGGACCACCTTCTACTTCCTCTACCTTCCTTACGCGCAATCGAAGATTATATTGCATGAAGACAAGGTCATTGAGGCATTTCTGTGCTAACTTGCTCCTCTTCTTCGTGTGGATTGCTTCAAACAAGCTCCAATTGCGCTCACAATTGGATGAACTACAAGGTTGACATAAGATTTCGAGGGCAAATTTTTTGAGATGTGGAGTTTTTCCACCCCAATTTTGCCACCAAGCATCTGCAAAATAATTTTTTTTTTGAAAAGTTAGAAAGCAAAGAGAAAACATAATTTATCAATTTATCAATCACTTTGGATCCCAAAATCTAAATGGCAAATGTTATACCTGGGGATAGACTACTTAGGAATGATTTCTAATTCATCTAGATGCAACAAAAAATAAACAAAATGTTTTAAAAAAGCATAGAAAAAAAAAACCAACCTGGGAATCTGATTTTTCTTGAAAAACCACCTCAAATCCCCTTCAAATCCACTTGGAATTGGCAAGAATAGCTGGAAATCACCTTGCAAGAGTGTTGGAGTCACTCTTCCCCCTTCTCAGCAAAAAACCCAATCTAAAATGATGAAATAAAATGTGTCTTTGCCGTTTTTCTCTATTATGCTGTTGCGGCCGAGTTTTGTCTCAGACTCGCCGAGTACTCTGCGAGTGGGCCATCTATGGTTTGTAGCACCTGTCGGACTATGTTCTTCTCTAACTCCCACAACGACGTACTTGTAATTCCATTGGAAGTTACTCGTTCCTTCGCCAACACTTGTTCTATTTCGGCTCGTTCCTTTTCCGTACCAGAGTGAATATATCGCCTTCTTTGTCTGTGCTCTCGTGATTGCCAAAACTGTGTCCTCTTGTTCCTCCATGTCCCACATATTAATACCCTTCTGCTTTGGGCAGTTGTTGTCTTCATGGTCACTTGGTCCACACCATTTGCACAATAATTGTACGTTGCCTTTCTTGTTATGGCACTCTCTCGCAAAGTGTCCCCATTCACTACATTGTCGGCACTGTATGATAGGACGTCCTCTGGAGTCATACCGTATTTGGTTTCGCCCTCGTTGAATTCCATAACCGCTTGGCGATACATTATGTGATTTCGATGGGCTGGACTCCCCCTGTGTGAAGAGTACTTGTGTACTTCTCATCTTCAAATTGTATAGGCACTCCTTGATTGAATGCCCCAACACCTGGCAAATTTCACAAAACATATTTCTAGGACAATTACCTTTTGTGTGCCCCTCACTTTTGCACTCAGTACACCATAGTTCATTACCTTCTTTGTTGGTTCCTTTCTCAGCCTTCAATTCTTTCATCATTCTCAACATATCTCGTCGAAGGGCTCGTACGGTTTTGGATTCTTTGCCACTGCTACCTTCAGGGCTCTCATCATCGTCAGTCTTCCTCTTCTCTCGAGAGGAGATTTTGTTTTCACTCTCGATGTCCATCGCCTGATTGTAAGCATCGGCGTATGAGGACGGAGGCACTACTTTCATCTTCTTGCACAGTGAGGGTATCAATCCCTCCATGAACCACCTCTTCTTCAACCCATCGGCTAGTTGGTTCTCCATCTTGTTCAATAGTTCTTTGAGCCTATGGTTGTAAGCGTGTACACTCTCATTTTTCCCTTGCTTGGTATTATAGATTTCGGCCACGATCTCCTTATCATCCCTCAGGACTTTGAATTCCTCCTCAAAGGCCTTCTTTAGATTATTCCATCTTGTTTTGTACTGGGCAACGAGGTCGGTATACAAATCAATTGCCATCCCCCGAAGGGTGGCTGGAAACGCCTTCAACCAATAATCTTGGTCATCTTGGCCATTTGCTTCCGAAATGGTTATACCTGTTTTGCAATGTCGTACGGGGTCCTCTGATCCATCCCTTGCGAACTTTGGCAGTTTCTGCTTCTCCTGGGTGTTCACCATTGTTTTCGCTCAGAAGGTACCGTGTGTATTCGCCTTGTGTGCCTGACCTGGGTGGACTATTTCGACCGCTACATTCCAGTGCTTTTCCTGCACTCTTGGCCACACATGCGTCCTCTACACGTCCACCTTCAGCGTCCCCAACACTCGAGTACTTCCAAGTGTGTCGAACCTGGGTGGACTGTTCCGACCACTATGTTCTGGTGCTTTCCTTGCACTCTCGGCCACACATGCGTCCTCTACACGTCCACCTCCAACGTCCCAACACTCTGGTACCTCCAGGCTTTGACTAGTCTCTGTGCTCCCTCCGGCCGAGGGTTGGCGAATCACCTAATCGCTTGGTCTTGACCACCCTATGGCCTCTTCTCACTTTTAATGGGGTCTATAGGCATGAATCACTCAAGGTTGACCCGATTTCTTTGAAGGAAATGGCGCCAAAATGTTTGCCGCTACAACTGATAAATTATATACAAGAAATAATAATGTACATGACAATGTATACCAAACACACGACAGTAAAATATATCTTTATTCGCACATGCAATTATTACAGAGAAGAGACTAGAGATGGTCGGCCAAGAATTACAATAGACCCAACTATCCTATACTACTTCCTTGGTGGTACACAACATATTTAAAGAACTCGATAGTTGCCGAGAGGTACACAACCATCAACCAATCGACACATAACTACCTATTGATGTGTCTTTTGTACACGACCAAACACAGAATAAAATACCTAAAGGTACCTTATCCTCCTTTGAACAAAATTCCCGACTGCTGAAGATCTCGCCGAAGGATCAGTCAGAGTAACTCCAAGGTTCTTGTATGTAGGTTCTCTACTCGCGGATAAGCTCTTTGTGGTACGATGTAATTTTTGCTGGAATCACAAGGGGACTTACACTTGATGACTGAACGTTTGATTCGCTTTGAATATTACTGGAACATAGGATTTCACTAGTCTAGATTTTGATAAAAAAGGAAAAGGATGAGGGCGAGGAAAGGATCTAATTCTGACGCTAAGAATGTAAGAGCAATGAATGACCTTTGATGAAATTCTAACTAAGTCTTGTTTTGACATCCCAGGACCATCTCCACAAGGTTAGTGCGATCTTCGGAGGAAAGCTTTATGATGTTTAGATCATCACTACAGGGATAGACACCATTAGGCTGATGCATGTCAATGAAGAAGCGACAATTGAAGTTAAGCTCAAGTTGAATGATTCCAGTTGACTACACAAGGCAAGTCTGCAATTAACAAACTGCTAGTAGTATGGATATACAAATTTCACCATCAATCAAACACATTTCTTCCACTCATCTAATAACATGAAATCAAATCTGAGAAGTATAGAGACCATGCATCAATAAGGACCTCAAAATAGGTTGACATGTAGATATGGTAGATACCATATAGAATAGACTTTATCTTTTCAAAATATTATTAATGTGAAGCTATGTTGCATTGTATGTGTAAACTTGCACTAATACAATTTTGTGATGGTCAAAATGGACCCTTCTTTTGTAATGAGATGATATGTTCATAGTTTCAAGTATGTTAAATTATGGGTCATTGGTGTCTCAACACATATGTATTAGAAGAATTATTATCGATCAAAATATACATGATCTACATGTATTAGAAGTTATTGTTGTTGCGTCCTTTGGCGGTCGTGCTTGTTCTCTCACAATGGCATTTGATCTCTTTATATTCCTATGCTCTCTCTTGGTTTTGCAATATCTTTTTATGGAGTCTGTGGGCTATCGCATTTTGATGCCTCGCAAGCAGTATGACTTCCAAGACTCTCATGTTTTTGATGATGAAAAGTTTGGTCGTCTGTTTCAAGTTTATTCTCTGGATTTTTCTCTGGCTTTTCGCAAGGTTTTGGGAAAGTGATGGCTGGTGGAGAATGCGGGTTGTTTTCTTGCTGAAATTGCATCTCGTTTTCTCACTATTTGTATGAATGTGCTCCTCGATTTTGCTATGGTCAGGGCACTTTTTGATGCATACTTCCACTCCTATTTCTACACTGTTGATGATTTGGATAGTGCATTATCTTTTTATCATTTTGAATTTGGTGATTTTGAGTATGGTGGTTTCCTATCTCGTTCTCAGTTATTATCTTCTAGCTGGCACAGGGAACTTCTTTCAATTATGAGAAATGACTTGATTTCTAACCTATATGATGATACTTTGTTTGCTATGGTAGCTCTATTAGATCATGTATCACCAGATTGTTTAGCTGCAACTGTAAATATATTTTCAGGTATTCACTTTCTCCTAGACTCTATGCACGTTGTACTGTCTTCACCAACTTCAATTTTGCCTATTCAGATGGTGCCTCCTACAGTTCTCGTTGATGTTGATACCCCCCCTTCTTCTCCTCCGTTGGAAAGCACTAGTTCGTGGTATATGAGTTCTTAAATGTAACTTTCTTAGACAGAGATTTTTTTGTACTCATTACATGGGGTTAGGTTTTTTTGGCCAACATAGCAATTATGTAATCTCGGGTGGGCCTCTATTTGGTTTTGAGGTATGAGCTAGACCGGAGGTTTTCTTTGCATGGTTCTTTCCTACCGGTGCTCTTTGAATCAGGTTGTAAAAAATTATAATATTAATAAAATTTAGTGGTTTACCACTTTTTTTTTTAACATTAAAAAAAAAAGTGATTTGTGAATGTTTTTATTCAAGTTTTAATAACTTGTTTTTTTTATAGTTAGTTATATTTTAAAAAAAGTGATATTTATTCCTTACCACGTAACCTTTTTAACAAAAAAGATAAAAATATGAAGTCTTAAATATAGATTGGGAACACCAATATCTAGTGAGAAGATATTTTTATAGTTTTTGATGCACATTTAATTTTGATTAATTTTTGAAGTGAGATTAATTATAATTCAGACATAGCTTTATTCCATGTTGCGTTATTTTTTTTATATATCCAAATTAGTCTCTTTTTTTGTTGAAACAAAGGACATCAGTCCCTATGGTATATATATTTTCTAGTTTTTTTTCTTCTTATTTTACTATTTTTGATATGTGTTTTAGAGACCTTGATGTTTAGTGAAAATCTGTATTGACTAGAAAATAAAAATAAATATAATGATCAAATTGAATATATTCAAAATAATACTTTTTAAAAGGCTTACTTTGAGGGTTACGATTCTATAAATGAACTTGTCATGTTGATTCCATTTTCTAGTCTAATCCAAGGTTCAAAACAATTTTTTTCAAGGAAAAACTAAGAATCAAAGTAGAAAGACCCATCTAAGTGCCTTCATTTGAGGATCTTTGAAAAACTTTCAAACAAAGGTATTTGTCAATTTTTTCTCTTCAATAATGAAAATTTCTAATGTCCCAAAAGTGGGACACACTATTGTGGATCTACCCTATTAAAATCCATGCAACATAGAAAGAGTGGTATAGAAAGAAAGATAGAGCACGAGAGAGAAAAAGAGAGATAAAGGAGACAAAGAGATATATCTAGAGAAAAGCAGCAAGAGAGAGAGAGGGGGGGGGGCATGAGACAAAAATAAGAGATATAAAGGGGATGAGAGATATAGAAAAGAGAAATTGAATTTTAATCAACTAATTTGTGCCAACAATCCAAAGATGTCACATGTCTATGGGGATATATCTCTCTACCCATCATGCTCTCTCTCTCTCTCTCTCTCTCTCTCTATATATATATATATATATATATATATAATGCTTTTTCTCTTTTTTCTATCTCCGCATCTCTCTTCTTTTTGTCTCTCTCTTCCTCCCTCTTCTATCCCTCTATCCCTCTTCCTCTTTATACTTCTTTGTCTCCCTCTCCCTCTCCCTCTCTATATTCTTCTTTAAGAAAACATAATTGGTAGTTGTGAAGCCAAATTCCAAAACTTGTCCTGTGATAATGCGCATATATAGTTGAGGGAAAAGATTGAAAAAAAGAGGTTAACAATGGAAGAGGATTGGAAACTAACTAAAGTAGTGTGAATGAATTGGTTATACCTTGAATATTTATACAACAAAGTCACTCAATTTAGGCCCACCTCTTTGAGATTTACCAAAAAGCCAAGAAGGAAGTTGGATGAAACAACTGATGGGAAGCTCACAAAACCTTTTCAAAAGACCGTTGACAAGATTAGGAATTATAGAGAAGGAATCATTAAATTATATATCATAGGGCTTGGATTACTCGACTATTGTTACTTAGTACATGTTATTGTCACAAAGATATCTAAGACCTTGAGTTGGCTTAATGTTCTTGGGTAAAGGATGCAACTTCTTACGGGTACAAGATCAAAGACAATTTGCAATTTGTCATGAACTTTGGTTTTAGGCTTATTCCTCCATCTTCTTCACTTTTAATTTATCTTGCAAGGCTTAAATAATCTCCCTCCAGTCTTTTCATGCCTTAGGAATCAAAATTTTGTCTTGACACAAAGGGGAAATAGTGATTTTGAAGAATTTCGCTTTGGACCCTTTGGAAGGGTCAGGAGCGAAATTCACTTTTTGCTTGCCTATTCACACTAAATTTCACTTTGTTCACTTCACTTCATCTGGACTCCCTCATATTGAATCCACTTCTCAACTTGGTAACATTGGTTTGATCTTCACAAGGTCCAAAAAGGAGAATTCGCTAAAAAAAATAGCCAGGGATAGGACCTATCCAGAATTTCACTCTGGACCCTTTGGAAGGGTCAGGAGCGAAATTCTCATTTTAGCTCAAAATTCACACTTTTGATGGTCAAACATCTTTCCAAGGCATTCCAAATAGCTTCTCTCACCCTAGTCTAGGCCTGAATTAGCACAAAATTTGGAGAAAAGGATGGTTTTAGTGTTTTTCGCTTTGGACCCTTTGGAAGGGTCAGGAGCGAATTTCTTGTTTTGAGCTCATTTCTTCATATTTGATGACTCTTGGCAATTCAAGGACATGCCTAAGGACACCTCTAATCTTGATCCACACTAAACTTGGCATAAATTTGAGGGAAAATATAGGTTTTGCACAATTTCGCCCTGGACCCTTTGGAAGGGTCAGGAGCGAATTTCACCTTTTGCTTGTTTATCCTCACTCAATTCCATTCTTTTCACTTTGTTTACTTGGACTCTCATCCTTGGATCCCTCTCCCATGCTTGCAACATTTTATTTGACCTCAAAATGACTAGAAAAGAGAATTTCGCTAGAAATCATGGCCAAGGACAGGACCTATAATGAATTTCGCCCTAGACCATTTGGAAGGGTCAGGAGCGAAATTCTTCCTCTAGCCCAAAATCATCATTTTTGGAGACAAAAATCCATTCAAGGGCAATCTCAAGGGCTTATATCATCTTTGACTAGGCTTGGCTTGGCACAAATGTGAAAGGAATAGGTGGATTTTAGAATTTCGCTCTCGACCCTTTGGAAGGGTCAGGAGCGAAATTCTTGATTTGGCTCAATTCCTTCAATTTCAATGATTCCTAGCAACTTGAAGTTACTCCTAAGGACCTCTCCCATCTTAATTCACCTTAGTTTGCAATTGCCTTGGCATAAAATTGAGGAAAAAAGGTGGTCTAGTGAAATTTCGCCCTGGACCCTTTGGAAGGGTCAGGAGCGAATTTCCATTTCTAGACTTGCTTCTTCATCATTTCAAGTTGAATTCACCTCAAAAGGCTAGAAAACACTTCTCCTTTCACATCCAACCCAAGTTTGACTTGATTTTGCAAGGGAAAATAGGTGGCTGAAGAATTTTAGCCCTGGACCCATTGGAAGGGTCAGGCACGATTTTCATCATTTGGCTCAATTCCTTCAATCTTGATAATCATTGGCAATTTGGAGTCATTCCTAAGGCCGCCTTTAATCATGATCCACACTATATTTGGCATGAAACTAAGAGAAAAGATAAGTTTTGCACAATTTCGCCCTGGACCCTCTGGAAGGGTTAGGAGCGAATTTCCCTTTCTAGCCCAAAATCATAATTTTTTGAGACAACAATCAATTCAAGGACAATCTCAAGGGCATCCCTCACCTTGGTCTAGGCATGGCTTGGTACAAATTTTGGAGAAAATGATGGGTTTTAGAATTTTCGCTCTGGACCCTTTGGAAGGGTCAGGAGCGAAAATCTTGTTTTAGGCTTATTCCTCCATCATTTCAACTTGAATCCGCCTTAAAAGGCAAGAAAACACTTCTCCTCACCCATCCAAGCTACAAAAACCCAAGTTTGACTTGACTTTGCTAGGAAAATAAGGGATTTTAGGAATTTCGCTCTGGAACCTTTGGAAGGGTCAGGAGCGAATTTCCTATTTTGAGCTTGTTTTGACTACTCCATTACCTCAATCCAATATTCAAAGGCAAGAACACATCAAAGTCCTTCTAACCACGCCATAAAACTCAAGAATTTGACCATCTCCAAGAAGAAAATGAGTTTCCAAGAATTTCGCTCTAGACCCTTTGGAAGGGTCAGGAGCGAAATTCACCCTCTTGGCTAAAATCCTTCATTTTTCAATGCATTCAAACATTTCCAAAGGCCAGACATGTCCATTCTTCCTTTCAAGATACCTTGCAAATCAAAATTTGGTCAAACAAGGAAGGGAATGAGGTCTAAAAAGATTTTCGCTCCTGACCCTTTGATTTGGGCTTGTTTGTTCAATTTTCAAACTTTCAATCTCATTTGGGAGCAAACATAGATCATTCTTCATCTAAGGAGCAAGGTTTCAAGCTAAAACAAGGGAGCAAATGAAGTATATAATGAATTTCGCTCTGGACCCTTTGGAAGGGTTAGGAGTGAAATTCCTACTTTAGGCTAATTTCCATCATTTTGTCACCTCAAATCTCCTCTCAAAGACAAATGTGCATCAAAACCTTCCCATCACACCCCAGAAGTCAACAAACTTGGTCATGTCAAAGAGCAAAGTGGAGAAAAATGAATTTCGCTCTAGACCCTTTGGAAGGGTCAGGAGCGAAAATCATCCTTGGGCTCAAATCCTGACTTCATTTTCACATTTCCTCATTCAAACAAGCGTTTTTACCTTCATTCAAGCCTAGGAATGCGTTAGTTCTAGGTTTTGGTCAAAGTAGAATGTCTTATGGAGAATTTCGCTCTGGACCCTTTGGAAGGGTCAGGAGCGAAATTCGCTTTGGACCCTTTGGAAGGGTTAGGAGCGAAATTTGACATTTTGGTCTCTCTGTCAGGATCATTTTATGGAATATAACATTTAAGTATAAGTGAGTGATGTCACTCACTTATACTTTAAGTTATATTTCATATATACTGTCAGGATGTTTGAGATTGGTTTCGGACCTCTAGGAGTTATATTGCAAACTCTAGTTTTTGGAGGATTCTTCAGTTTTCTAGACTTAGTCAAATTTCAGGATCTGGACATTCCAGACTTAGCCAAATTTCAGGGCATTTGAAGATCAGGATGACATTCCAGACTTCATCACTCACCAACTTGACCTAGATCGGACCTTCAAGAATGATACTTACTCACCAAGCAAGACACAATTAGCAACAAGATCAAAACCAGGCCCTAAGGAAGACTTTCAAAGAAACCCTAACCTGGAGCATCTACTGACTCAACCTAGCTCAAGCAGAGCCTGCTATCCAGCGATCCCCCTGACAACACTCATCATGCAAAGGCTAATAGACAAAACCCTAAAAGACCTAGAAAACAAACCCTAGAAAGCAAAAAGTAGGGGTCCCCATTTGCAATGGGGCGATGTGTGAATACATCACAACACTACCCGAGAGTGACAACCCACTTAATACAATTAATTAATACACTGTCGGGTAACCAAAATTATCAAACATAACAATATGCGTTTTATGCCAACTGCATCCAAATATTTGCTTGGTGATACCCTTGTGAAGGCTTTCTCTACAAGTGTATTGTAATCGAATTTTACTAGATAATACATTGAGTTGCTTTGAAGTGTGGGGGCATTTTATGGTATTTATTGTTTATTTTCTATTTAAATGTGTTTCTACTTTTTGTAATTATTAAGAGAATGAAATTTGCAAAATGCTCCCCTCAAAATATTAGTGTAGGAAGTGTTTCTGCATACCTCACTTCCTTTCATTTGGTATCAAAGTCTGATCACCTCGGATTCTAGGTGTTGTTGAGTAGAGGGTTTTTCGCATTAATCTTCATTTGAGTGGGAGCTTGCATAGAAAGGGTTTTGTTCTGCAAGAAGAGATTGTTGGAAATAATATCATTGATGTCAAAGGCACTTAATGGAGATTGTTGGCAAAGATATTGTCATTGATGTCAAAAGAGTATGGATGAGATCGTTGAACGTATTGCCATTGATGTCAAAGCATAATTCATTGATAGCGAGAAGGAAATAATTGAAGTCACAATGATCTTATTAATGAAGAACAGAGAATATCTTATAAAGAGAGAAATTTATATAAGGCAGCAAATTAATGTTTGAATTAATAGTGGTTAGTTAACAAATGGTCATACCTTCATAAAAGGTTGTCTCCATTCAAAGGGATACCTCCTTTCATTTAAAGACATAAAGGAGGATATAAAGGTAAAGAGAATAAAGAGAATTTGGAGAGAGGAATATGGAAATATAATAAGAGATTTGTGTGTAGAAAATTATGACATTATTCAAACAGATTTATTAATGAAGAGGTGTGATTAGCATATGACATGAAGAGTTATAATTTTTAAAAGTGGAAGGAGATGTCTCTAAATGAAATTGCCTCTCTTGACAAGATATAAAGAGAGCACTGAGTGAAGTATGATAGTGTGAGTTGTGTGCCAAAAATAAATATATCAGATATAAAAATCAGATTGACTTGAAGATAAATAAAAGCATTTTGAAAAAGGCAATCAAAAGGAATTGTTAACAAAAAGTGATGTTTTTCAAAAGGTCACCTCTATTCAATGAGATGTCTTTTTTCATGACGAGGCATAAAGATATAAAGATATAAAAGGTGATAGTGAAATGTGAAAAGAATGTTTGTGGAATAATAAAGAATAAATTTTTGAAAGTCCATTATTCAAGCACAAGCAAATTAATAAGCAGTTAAGGCAGATTTGTTAGTGCAAGACATGACTATTCAAATGGTTGTATCCATTTCAAAGAGTTGCATTCGTTCTTAGAATCATTCAATATATAAAGGTAGATTATTCAAGTGGAGAAGTTGTGTGTGTGGAGAACAAACAATATATCAAAAACACCAACAAGTGAAGAAAAAATTATCAAGAGTTAATTTGCAGATTAGATGAAGAGATCGTAAGAAATTTTATAGGAGATTCACAATCAGATTTATGTCGGATTTATGAAGTATTTATGGAAGATTTATGAAGTATTTATGGCAGATTTATGAATAAGTATTTATGCAGATTTGTGAAGAGGGTTTCATGCAAACATAAAGAAGATTTTGGAGCAAAATTATGAAGAATATAGGAGAAAGTTTTACGAGGAGATTGTGATCAGTTTTGTGGCAGATTTATGATCACCATTATAGCAGATTGGAGAAGAGAACTATAGCAGAATTTAGAGGAGAAATTGAATGAGGGGTTGGTGCCTCTAGTGGGTTAGTGCTCACAAATTGAATGAGCGATTGGTGCCTTTAGTGGGCCGGTGCTCACAAATTGAACGAGGGATTGGTGCCTCTAGTAGGTTGGAGTCTACAAAATTCATAAAGAGTTTACATAAGCAATATTTTGCTGTGGTTTTCTCCCGTAAGCATTTCCACGTAAATCATGTCTTCTACTTGTGTTGCGTAATTGTTTCATCTTATGTTGTTGTTATTATGCAATTGATCTACTTATGGTATTAAGTCCAAAAAGGTAAAGATTGTTGTTATATTGATTCACCCCTCCCCCAATATAACTATGTGCAAATCAGAGATGACAAGCACATCAAGGATAGAGATGGAGAAGTTTCTCAACACAAATTTTGAGTTGTGGAATATCAAGTTTGAAGATGTGCTCGTAGACTGACATCTGTGGGGATGTAGTATCTAGATCCAAACCTACAACTACATCGCAAGAAGACTAGGACAAGATGGATAGAAAAGAAAAGGATCTTATTAGACTCAATTTGACTGATTTAGTGTTGTTGAATGTGCATAAAAAGATTACTATAGTGAATCTTCTAACAAAGCTGGGAAAAATTTATCAAGCTAAATCCTTGGTGAATAAGATTTTCCTAAGAAAGAAGTTGTATAACCTTGAGATAGAGGATAGAGGATGGTGGATCTATGGCCAAACATCTAAATGCCTTAATAGTTACCTAGTTGCACTTTGTGGGAGTGAAAGTTAAGGAAGACTGTTGTATGACTTTGTTGTGTTCTTTTCCAAATTCATGGGACCACCTTGTTATGGCCATTGGAAGCACTACCAACAAGTTCAAGATGGATGAAGTGGTTGCATCTTTGCTTTTAGAAGAAATGAGAAGGAATAGTTTCGAGTCAACTAAGGAGGCCCTAGTGGTTCATGGAAGATCCAAAGAAAAATTCAAGGACAAGAAGCAAAATAAGTCTACATTGAAATCCCATTGGAGATCCAAGTCTCCCAATAAGTTCAAGGTGAAATGTTGGAATTGTGATGAAATGGAACATCTAAGAAGAGATTGTAAAGAGAAGAAGAAAAAGGTCTATTTTGATGGAGACTCTTCGAGATCATCTTAGGATGAAGGTGATGCTTTTGTTGCTACTTTGGCTACTCAAGCATCAGAAGGTGTGTGGTTGATAGACTATGGTGCCTCTTTCCACATGACCTCACATCAAGGTAGGTTTACAAAATATGAAGAATATAATGGTGGTAAAGTGGACCTTGAAGATGATTCTCATCTAAAGATTGTTGGTCATAGTATAGTTCTGATTTGATTACCTTATGGACGAGTAAAGGAGATCAATGGTGTACTACATATCCCTGGTTTGGTACAAAACCTATTTTATGTAAGTAAACTGAATGATGCAAGTTGCAGGTGGTTTTCACAAGTGGAGATTGCAAGATGGTCAGAGGAGCTATGGTTGGTGCTAAGAGTGTTAAGATTGACACTTTGTTTTAGCTAGATGTGTGCCATATTTAGTGTAATAGTTATTCCATCGTTGTAGCGAAAAGATCCATAGAATCTTCACCTTCGCCATTAGAACCAACAACAAAGAGGTGTGTGCTATGTCTACTTCTGAAGGTCATTCTTTTTGGGTACATAAAGGTGCTCATGCCCTAGAGACTATGTTACCTGTTAATTCTTATAACGTTAGTCGTACAATTTCATAATTCCGATGCATTGATTACATGTTAACTATTAGTATGTACGCTAACAATCAATAATAAAATCAAACCGAAATATGATGTTTGTCACCAGTCACACCCTTTCATGTTAACGGGCTATGATAAGCGATTCATACTCGCGTTCCTCACGATCAACAATGATCTTAATGTTGTTAACGTGCTGTGTTATAATGAGTGGCACGTAGGAAGAGATATGTCTTCCCACACTAGTCACACCCTTTCATGTTAACGGGCTATGATAAGTGATTCATACTCGCGTTCCTCACGATCAGCAATGATCTTAATGTTGTTAACGTGCTGTGTTATAATGAGTGGCACGTAGGAAGATATGTGTCTTCCCACGTGGGAAGACATATCTCTTCACTACGTAACCCCTCTTTCACATATATATATAACATACATACAATGAGGAGGAACACAATACTGAAATCGATAAGTGTTGTGCATCCTTCCATTTACACAACAGCAGTTCAAATTTAATTTCAAAGTATATCCTCATCTCTTCTATCCTCTTGATCACAAAATTTGAATAAACTTAACATGGTATCAGAGCGAAGTTAAGGAAGATCAAATTATATTCTGTAACAATCATATAGACTTTCACTCGGCTCTTAGTAGATCACATTCCTATAATCCTAATGGCAACCGGATTTAGGTTTGAAGATCGACTAGATGGAGCATCAAATTTGTATCTTGGAAATTCAGGATCATGCTTGTTTTGAAAGAACATAAAATTGACTCCCATGTCAAAAGTTGAATTCCTGAACCCTCTGATGATATGGAGAAAATTCGGTGGAGCAAGGACAGTGAGAAGGCTCTTAAGATAATTGTGGATTCAGTGAGAGACCACGTTGTGCCAGTTATTTCTAAATATGAGATGGCTTTTCAGATGTTCAAAGCCCTAGCTAACATTTATGAAATCAACAACACTAGCAGGGCTCTCACCTTGAAGAATCAACTACACCATATAAAGATGAATAAAGGAGAGACAGTTACATCCTATTTCTTGAGGATCACTGAACTTAGTGATCAACTATCCACTATTGGACATCTAGTAGACAACAAATAACTTGATATGATGGTCCTAAATGGACTTCCTACCTCATGGGAATCGTTCATTCAAGAAATCAGTGCTCGTTCTAAATTTCCTAAGTTTGATAGATTGAAAATCGATTGCACTCAAGAGGAATCTTGGCTTGTCACAAGAGGAATAAAACAAAACAATGGTAATGAAGACATTCAAGTTCTAAACTCTAATTTTCACAAGAAAGGAAAGAGGAAGAACTTTAAGAGAAAGAGGGACAACAACTCAAATGGAAAGGGGTCTTCAAAGAAGAAGAGAGACATTTCTGAAGTACAATGTTTCAGATGTGACCAATATGGGCATTATGCAATGAAGTGTCCAGATAGGATCAAGCAACATGCTTCTATGGTAGAAGTTAAGAAAGGGAGTGACTCCAAGAAACTAGTCTTCTACTCAGCCCTCTCTAGTCAAGTCACCTCCAGTTCCAACACATGGGTGATTGATAGCAGAGCATCTCGACACATCACTAGATTTCGTGAGAACCTAGATACACTTGTGGAAAATTCAAATGAAGAAGTGACAATTGGTGATGACTCAAATTATCCAGTTATGGAAATAGGAACCTGCAATATCAACCTAAAGTTAGACACATCCCTACAGCTGACTGGAGTTCTATTTGTACCGAGTATAAAGAGAAACCTTGTCTCAGTTTCTGCACTTGAAGATAAGGGTTACAGATTAACCTTTGTGGAAGGAAAGGTACTTGCTTGGCCAAAGAACTCCACCATCAAGAAAGCGCACACCATTGGAGCAAGACAAGGGAGCCTCTACAGACTTTGCACCACTCCACCTCAAGCCTTGATTCATGAGACTCCAGATTTGAATGAACTTTGGCACAAAAGATTAGGGCACCTTCATTTCCATGCCCTACCTAAGATAGAAAAGATGGTGATTGGCTTACCCAAGCTAAGTCACAGTTCTGAAGGAGCCTGCAAGGGGTGTGCCTTGGGGAAAGAATACTAAAGGGTCTTTCAATTCTAGCAACAGTAAATCCAAAAATGTATTAGAATTAGTTCATTATGATTTATGTGGACCCATATTTGTACCCTCCTTAGGGGGATTTTTATATTATGTAATATTTGTAGATGATTATTCTAGGAAGACCTGGATATATTTTCTGAGGTACAAAGAGTCTGAAGAAATCCTTTCTAAATTTAAGGAATTCAAAGCTCTTGCAAAAAACATGACAGGTAAGAAAATCATAATCTTAAGAACAAACAATGGGGGGGAATACACTTCTGATATGTTTAAAGATTATAGTATAAATGCTGGGATTAAGAGGGAGTTAACTGTACCTTATAACCCACAACAAAATGGGGTAGCTGAAAGAAAGAATAGGACTATAGTAGAAGCTGCTAGGGCTATGTTGTTTGACTAAAATATAGAAACCTCATTTTGGGCTGAAGCATCTAGGACAGCTGTGTACATTCAAAATAGATGTCCTCGTTCTCTTCTTGATAATAAAGCCCCTGAAGAAGCCTTTACTGGTAACAAACCTGACATAAGTCATCTCCGGATCTTTGGGTGTCTAGTCTATATTCATGTTCCCAAAGAAAAGAGATCAAAGTTAGAACCTTCTGGAAAGAAAGGGGTATTTGTTGGGTACAATGAAACCTCTAAGGCTTACAGAGTATACATACTTGGACAAAGGCAAATTGAACTAAGCAGAGATGTCATCTTTGAAGAAGACAACATTCAAGAGGTCCAAAAGCTCTAATGAATTAGAACACCAAGATCCTCCTACAAGCATGGATGAGGATCCCACCCCTGAGATTCAGAGGGAGACCCCTAAAAACGCTGAGCATGAAGTTCGAGACTTACCTTTAGAAGAACATTATCTCGAAACTAGGAAGAGACCACTTTGGGCTAAAAAGATGCTTCAAGAAGTTGAAAATTATGTTGCTCCAAAGGGGACCTTCAGAGAAAGTAAGAGACCTAACCTATTTTCCAGTTATGCTGCCTTGATGAGTGAGACCATTGATGCAGAACCTTCCTGTGTTGGAGATGCTCTCAAGCATCAAGTTTGGAAAGATGCTATGTCAAAAGAGTATCAGTCAATTCTGAAAAATGATGTCTAGGATATTGTGCCTAGGCCTAAAGGCAAATCTGTGGTATCTTCTAAATGGCTCTTCAAAATCAAACATGCAGCAGATGGCAGCATTGAGAAGCACAAAGCAAGGTTTGTTGCCAGAGGTTTCTCACAGAAAGAAGGTATTGACTATGAAGAGACATTTGGTCCTATTACCGGATACACTTCTGTCCGAGCACTTTTGGCTATTGCAGCATCTAAAGGATGGAAAGTCCATCAAATGGATGTTAAGACTTCTTTTTTGAATGGTAAGATTGAAGAAGTTTATTTGGAGCAACCTGAAGGTTTTGTGATTCATAAGGCTGAACCACATGTTTGCAGATTAAAGAAAGCCCTATATGGATTGAAACAAGCCCCCAGAGCATGGCATGAAAGACTTGATCACTATCTCTTGGAATTAGGATTTTCCAAGAATGAAGCAGATCCAAATCTCTACGACAAAGTAATCAATGGTGAATTATTAATTCTTATTCTTTATGTTGATGATCTACTAATCACAGGATAGGATAATCGTATTTCTCGGTGTAAGAAAGAATTAGCCTTTGAGTTTGATATGAAGGATTTAGGAATTCTTCAATACTTCCTTGGATTGGAAGTTTGGCAGCAGGCAGATGGTATAATCCTTAATCAAGGAAAATACACCATTGATATACTCAAGAGATTTGGAATGATGGATTGTAGATCCATGACCACACCTATGGAGACAAATTTGCACAAGCTAAAGGAAGCAGTTGCAGAATCAGAGTTTGCAGATCCTACCCTCTACAGACAGATTATTGGATCTCTGATGTATTTGGTAAACACAAGACCTGATATATGTTATGCTGTTAATACACTAAGTCAGCTCATGTGTGAAACTAGGGAAATACATCTTCTTGTTGCAAAGCATATTTTGAGATATCTTTGTGGAACTATTGGTTTTGGTCTGAAATATAAACATGTAGACCTTAACCTACATGGATTCACTGATTCTGATTGGGCTGGAAGTGTAGTTGATAGGAAAAACACACCAAGATGTTGCTTCATTTTAGGATCAGGAATGATCTCATGGATATGTAGAAAACAGTCTTCAGTTGCTCAGAGTTCTACAGAAGCTGAATACATTGCAGCCTCCATGGGAGCAAGAGAAGTAGCATGGCTCCGGAAATTGCTTGTAGAACTGTTTGGTCAACCCTTAAATCCTACTATTATCTATTGTGACAATCAGAGTTGCATCAAGCTTTCAATGAATCCAGTATTTCATGACAGGTCTAAACACATTGAGATTCCTTATCACTATGTTTGAGATATGGTGGAAAGGAATGTGATCCGACTGAATTATATTAGTACAGGTGATCAGATTGTAGACATTCTTACCAAGCCTCTCTCCAGGATCAAGATTGAACACTTTAGAGATAAACTTGGTATGGTTGAAAATGTTATTTAATTTTGAGATAGAGTCTCATTTATTCTGATATACTAATATATTTAAGATGTTTAATGTGTAAACTCTTTTATTTGTCATGTGTGTAACTCCATGACTTCATGGCCCCCCTATGAACATTATTGAAGGGTGACGACTTTTCAATAATGAACACTTTTTCAAATTGATATTGTAAGGTGACGATTTTACAATTATCAATTTATCTATCTTGATGGATATCATGTGACTTGATATCTGTGGACATGTCATGATAGTATATATATCTGAGACATTATGGTAGATATCAGTTGGTTGGTATCATTAAATAAACCATAATTATGATAGAGATCTTCATGGTGAATATTATGGACATAATATTCGTGGACATGCCATGAATCATTATTAGTATGGTAGGCATCATGTGACTTGATGCCAGTGCACATACCTTACTTGATAACTATGAGTTATGGTGAGTATCATGAGACTTGATATTCATTGTTGAACCATATCTCTGAATATCACTATGGTGTGATATCTCTTCTCTTCACGATCAATGGATGAATTGTGATGTTTTCTCTAACATGAAATGTGTCCTCCCTAGTTAAGAGGGAGTGTTAATTCTTATAACGTCGGTCGTACAATTTCATAATTCCGATGCATTGATTACATGTTAACTATTAGCATGTACGTTAACAATCAATAATAAAATCAAACCGAATTATGATGTTTGTCACCGGTCACACCCTTTCATGTTAACAGGCTATGATAAGCGATTCATACTCGCGTTCCTCACAATCAGCGACGATCTTAATGTTGTTAATGTGCTGTGTTATAATGAGTGGCACGTAGGAAGAGATGTGTCTTCCCACGTGGGAAGACATATCTCTTCACTACGTAACCCCTCTTTCACATATACATAACGTACATACAATGAGGATACTGAAATCGATAAGTGTTGTGCATCCTTCCATTTACACAACAGCAGTTCAAATTTAATTTCAGAGTATATCCTCATCTCTTCTATCCTCTTGATCACAGAATTTGAATAAACTTAACATTACCGGTAAAGAAAACAATGTTATGGAACGAAAGGATGGCTCACATAAGTGAGAAGGATTGAAGGACCTAAAAAATAAAAACCTCGTTGAAGAGTTAAATAATTGTAATCTTGGATTTGGTTTCTATGAACATTGCATATATGGAAAACTAAACCACGTTTAGTTTTACTCTAGTTCTCATAAATCTTCAAGGGTGTTGGATTTAATCCATTCTGATGTATTTGGCCATGTTAATGTTCTTTCAATTTCTAAATTTGTATATTATATTTCTTTCCTTGATGATAATGGTGGCAGTGAGTTTTGTTAACCAAATTTTGATAGATTCTATAAGGACCATGAGATAGAAAGACATAAGACAACTATGTACACCCCTCAACAGAATGGAGTTGTGGAAAGAATGAATAGGATGTTGATTGATAGGGCTAGGAATATGTTGGGGCTGGCCTAAATTTTTTTGATAACAAAAGTGTTATCTTTACATATGTTAAGTCTTCTTCCACAATATTGCAACCAAAGAAGGATGGAAAGAAAGATGTGGTTTAACTAACCCCAAAGACCAAGAAGGTTCAATGAGAAGCCCACAACGAACTTAAAGAGGAAGAGTGCATAGATAGTTTTCAAGAAGAGTTAGAATCTCCACCTTAGTTTTTAAGGAGGCCCATTCGACAAATACAACCAAAAAGCTATACTCCCTCTTATTGGAGATATATTTTGCTTCAATTACTAACATTGATGAGCCTAGGACTATAAAGGAGGTTATGGGTATGGATGATGCAAAGTCCTAGAAGGTGGCCATGGATGAGGATATTGTTGCTTTGAAAAAAATAACACATGGAACCTGCTATCTTTCCCTAATAATGAAACCTTATTAGATGCAATTGAGTGTTCAAACAAAAAATAAAGGTTTGATGGCAATGTTGAGAAGTACAAGGCGAAATTGGTTGCAAAGAGTTATTCCTAGGTTGCGGGAATAGATTATGGTGATATTTTCTTCTCAATAGTAAAGTTGACATCCATTCAATTTCAATTGCCTCTTGTTGCAACATATGATCTTGAGGTTGACTGAATCAATGTGAAGATAACATTTCTTCATAGTGATTTAGAGGAAGAGATTTATTTGACACAACTAGAGCACTACATTGAGAAAGGTTGAAAGATCCCCAGCAAGGCTATACTGAATTTTTTCTGATTTTTACGCTGCTGGTTGAAGGTTTTAAGATAGTTTTTTTGAGGTTTTTGCTTGGGTTTTAATTTCCAATGATTGCTTAGAGTTTTACCATGAGCGAATGCCAATGAAACAATACTTTTGAACTCAAAATGCAGAAATATAATTGAATGATAATTAAATTCAGAACTCTGATTTTTGGAACAGCAATATAATAAATTTCAAAATAAGGAAAACTAATTCACCACAGCAACTCATTGCATACCAAGAGTCCAACACTCAACCAGGAGGGAGTTTTATTAATGAATTTTCAAGAGAACACAATCTATGAGCTCTCAACTGGCGAAGATGCCTCCAAATGGTTTTATTCGCTTCTACAATAATTACCAAAAACAAATATTGAAATGAAATGGGGAACTGCTGAGTCCCACGCCTGGCCTCCAGGCAAGATTATTCAATTTATTGAAAGAATGACAATTTGAATAATAAATTAATTCCTATAGCCTGCTGAAATCACTGAATCACTGCTGGGAAATGCTGATAATAAGATCTGCACGAGATTCAAACCCTCTCTAGGCTGGTACGATCATATGATATGCAACTTGGAGCTTGCAAGATGGTACGACTGCCTATGGAATCAATATGGCTGGCCCTAAGAATGAAACGGCTGCCTTAGGGTGATTTCAAACCCTCCAAAACCTACAAACAATTCTGAAATTTGCTGAAAGAAGTGTCTTTTCAAGCACAAATAGAAATCCTGTTTTGAACCCTCTCTACTGTGAACTGGAGTTTTGTCCAATTCACCTTAACTCCAGGGAGTTTTTGTTCCCAGAAGTCTGATATGCTGCTGAAATTCATCTCCAGAGCTCAATTCCCAATCTGCTGATGTAAATATGAAATGAAAGATGCCAAAAAGAAGACCCATGGTGTTACTTTATTGCCTCCTAACCCTAATCGTACCATTTAGGGTTCTCATGTTTTATTTTAATGAAGTTTATTAAATAAAATTTACTCCTAGCAAGTTCGCCCAACCTTGAGGGTCTTATTCATCATTGAGAATGTCCACCTTTTAAAACAACATTATGTTGCCTAGGGGTGCATGCCATGGGGTACTTTTAATATTTTATTTCAAATTTATACTTCACCTTGTAAAGTCACTGTAATTAATTTTTCTATTTTTAGCAAAAAGTGACTTTATAATAAAAATAACATCATGTCCTCATAAAATATGCCATCCTAGCACCCAATGCCAAGTATAAGACCCCACATGTCAACACTCATCTCCTATTCACTGAATTTGCCTATGGAGATGGGTAATAGGCAAATCTTTGTATCTGAGTGATCAACTAGGAAAGAGGGGACATTACAAAGGTAAAGAACATGTGATTTATAAGTTGAAAAATTCTTTGTACAGTCGTAAGCAATCTCCTAGGTTGTAGCACCAAAAGTTTGATTCTTTTGTGTTAAGTTGGGATTTCTAAGATCCAAATCGGATCCTTGCATCTATTATAAGATGGATGGCGATCGTATTCTTATTATTGCATTATATGTTGATATGTTGTTTTTCGATAATGTGAAAGATTTGATTTGTGATTTGAAGTCTCATCTTTCAACACAATTTGAGATGGACTTAGAGGCAACTAGGTACATCTTAGGGATGGAGATCCAAAGAGATAGAGTGAACATAAAACTTTGGTTAGGCCAAAGTATGTGAATTCATTGTTGAAGAGGTCTAATAAGACAAACTGCAGACCATTGTGTGTGCATATTATGATGGGGACAAAGTTATCAATTAAGCAGTGTCCAATTTCTACTAGTGAGATGGAGGATAGAAGTAGTGTACTATAGTTCACAAACTCAAACTCAATGAATATTGATCAAGCTCAAGTTTTTGACTTGATGAATTAAAAAATACTTAAATTTATTAAAAAACACACAATTTTTTTGCAAAATTCGATTGCAAAATGTATCAAATGAGCCTAAAAAACCCCGAGGAAGTATTTTCTATTATATTTGATTTTTGAATACATATGGATTACAAAATTGCATCATCATGCAAAGCCAAATAGTGGATACAATAGCTAACTGTTAACCAATAACTATTATAAATTTACGATGATTGTTGTTGAAAATCATCATCATAAATTGCATATCTAGGAAAGTAAAAAATTACAAGATTCTCTTCACCATTCTAGTGAAAAACTGGGAGGTAGACAGTATGGCCCTCGCACTCACTTGTAGCTCCCCGCTTGGCTTAGAAGACTATGCCTATGTTTTCATTTAGTTGCTAGGTGGCAATGACTCCTCTGCCATATCAATGTCATCCAATGACAATCAAATCTCCCTTGCTTTTGTTGTAGTCATATACTCCATAGCTTGCTTCTTGAAATTGACAATCTCATCCTCTATAAACAAGGAGGGATCGTTATCTTGCATATTTCAATTATTGTAGGGATCAATCTCATCCAAATCAATAAGTTGCTTTGGTTGGTCCTCCACCTTTCTTGTGCAAAGATGAAGATTGTATTACACAAAAACTAGATCATTGAGGCATTGTTGAGTGAACTTATTACGCCTTTTTGTATGAATGGCGTCAAGAAAACTCCAATTGCACTCACAAAAAAAAGACTACAAGGTTGAGACAAAATTTGGAGGGTTGACCTTTACAAATTTGGGATATTTCCACTCCAATCTTCCCACCAAGAAACTACAAATAAGATATTCAAAATTTTGTAAATAAACAATATTGAATATTCTATTAACAATTGTAATTTATAACTTGCAAGATATAAGACTTTGCTTTTTATTACTTGGTGTTTGGGTGGTTCTTCCTCATACAAGTAATGGCAAAGAAAAGAGCCTCACCCTAGTATGCTGATAATTCAACAACTCAAATTTATGAGATCTCTCGCCTCAACCTTGAGTACAATCCTCTCAATGTGTGTGGATAGGCCCTCCATAACCTCCTCATTAACATCTGTAAAGGTATTAGGGAAGAAAAACTTTAAGTTGAGGTAATACCCCATTGCATGAATGGGTTGGTGGAGTTGATTGTTCCACCTCCAATCAATGATCTTCCAAATAGAGGCAAAACTATTTGCATCTCCCCTATAATAATTTTGGATGGCCTCTTTGGCCCTATCCATGGCCTCATAAATATATCCCGTTAAATTTTTCTCCCCATCCACCAAGTGTAGAACCCTCACCAATAGCTACATTATTTACAAAGTGTTGATGTGTTTTTCATGCACAATGCAACACAGAATAAAATACTAAGTATTCTATCCTCTCTTGAACAAAATCCTCTCAGGTGCTAAATTGTGTGATCAACTGGGATGACTCGGTGTGTTTGATGTGCTATTGGTGGAATCACAAGGTGGACTTATGTTGAATCTTGAATGCTTGAATATCGCTAGAACGTGAAGTTTAACTTAAAAAAACGAAAAAGGATGAGGATTGAGAGAGTTAATCTAATCCTAAGAATGTAAGAGCGATGGACAATCTTTGGTGAAACTCAACTAAGCTTTGCTTTGACATGCAACGCAACAGCTCCACAAAGTTTAGTGCAATCTCCTAAGGTAAGTGTAAGATGTTCAAATCGCTACTACGAGCATGGACACCATCAAGACGATGCATATCAATGAGGAAGTAGCAATTGAAGTTAAGCTTGGCTAAGATGGATCCGGTTGACTATGCATGACACTTTACAATCAGCAAGGTGTTAGTATTATGGATGTACGAATTTCACCATTGATCATGCACAAAGTTCTTCCATTCATCTAAACAATATAAACATTAAATGACAAGTACAGAACATACAAATTGTTGAATCAACATATGAATTTCACCATATCTTCAATGAAGTTTACATGCTTCTTACAACAAAGTCTTTGCAACAATCTTTGCCTTCTCTTCCTACTCTACTCTAACTATCTCTTGCCTCTCTACTAACTATCAACTATGAACTATTGCTGAACTATTAACTATTAACATTTACAAATGAAGAAGTAGAGCTTTATATAGTGCTCTCATTACAATGAAGGGCCAGGATCAAATTCACATCAATGGTCGAGATTGAAAGATGAAAACCCTAATTAGGGTTTGTTAAACCCATTACAAAGCATTTAATGCTTAACCAATGATAGAATTGCATTGAATTTGGACGCATTATCTTGGAATAATGTGATTGGATAAGTGATGACTGGATGCCACCTCAACTTGCTTCATCTTTGTAACTCATCGCAGGTTGTAAATGAATGAGGCATATCTCTTAATACTCAACATTTCCAAGCTTGATCAATGTGATGTCCCCATTTAAATGTCACGGGAGTAATTCACCATGAAGGAGAGAGAGGAGACTAGTGGTCATATGCAAAGGCAAATACCATTCAAGATAGTTAGGTCAAATCTGGAGCGATTGTGTGGAGAGACCGATAGCAATATGATCAGTACCTATCGGGCTTCACTGCTAGTGCAAATAACATACAAACTGACATAAGAGTATTGCTAATCACTTATTAATAACCATATCAATGAACTGCTAAAGAATTTGATTATGACAATTTAACTAGGGAGGATAATCTGTACATACAAGAAGGATTAGCTATATCGATACTGGATATTACCCATCCTTTATTGGAGATGATTTGTATACTTAACCATATTTGTTTACACACAAATCAATCTGTTTATACTTTGGAGGGGTGCGATTAATGACAAACAAGGAGCAGCGATTGGGAAGAAGGGACGTGTCCCTTAGAGCCACCTTGTCATGTTATATATATTGACAGCCAAAATCATTTCGAAAGGAAGGAAGATACGATTTGGGAATTACAGTATAGAAAAGGCATGAGAAAATAGACGACAGGCACAACAATGGGATTATTGTGGTCCAGGGAACTTCGTATCAGACTCAGGAATATAAGTTCAAAATAATATTATTTCAGAAACCGTGCCAGTAATCAACGGTGCTGGTATAAACGAATACTAGCCACTTTTATTATCCCTGGTAACATAAATTTGACCCATTATAACTATATATTGTGCATTGAACTGGGGAGACATTCTACGTCTAATATAAATTGTCAACAATTCAATGTATCATAAACTCAGACTTCACAAATCAGAGTCAGAGTGGGGTCGACTTTTTTTTCAAAAAATATTTATCTGCATTCTTATTCCCAATTATCAGAGCTTAATGTGAGACTTATTAGTAATTGTCCCATACTCTATTTTCTGTCCGATAAGGGACATTACAGTGGTATCAGAGCAAAGTATCCTGCCAGCCTGTGGAAATTTAGTGAATGCAAACATATCAGCGAAGGAAGGGTCAAGCAGCCATGGCGGAGCAGTTGGCAAAGGAAATGAAGACGTTCATGGAGCAGACTAATGACAAGTTTGAGAAGACAAATCAGTTAATCCTCCAAGCCATTCAAAACATGAGCAATAACAATACTAGGGTCAATCCCAACTTGGGAAGAGACACACTCCAACGGTCCAACCAATCTGAAAATGAGAATTCATCCCAGGGATCCATCCTTAGACCGACTATGCCCTCATTCTTCCCAAGAGAAGAGCCCATGATAGAAGTGGAGGAACCAATAACTGAAAACGTTGATGAGATAGCAGCAAAGTATGCAAGGCTAGACCCTGAAGTACAAGAGCGCATCCCTTTTAAAGAATATTATGAGGTTAGGACCCAAGCCAACCCGAACAGGAGGAAGAAGCATGTTGACAAAGATCTCAAAGCTAGGTTGAGTAAAATGACATTACCATACTTTGATGGGACCGGAAAATCTTCAGCGCAATCGTGGGTTCAAAAATTGGATACATATTTATCTCTCAGCGCAATGACGGAGGAAAACGCAATCAACTTTGCTACCCTTCATCTAACAGGGATAGCACACGATTGGTGGCACCATGGTCTTGTCACTTAAGATCACCAAAACATTACTACATATGGCGAATTCACTCAAAGGCTAATCTTAAGATTCGATCAAAGACATCCGGAGTGGCACTTCAAAGAACTAACATTATTCACACAACGAGGGACAGTGGAAGAATAAGCAAATGAATTTCAGAATTTGGCAGTCACGGTCCCCAATCTCTCTCAAGGAAGGCTCACCTACTTATTTATAGAAGGGCTCAAAGAATCCGTTAAGAAGATTGTCAATCCGTTGGAGCCTCAAAATTTAAGTGAGGCAATACAAAGGGCCATCAAGGTTGAAGATAATTGCTCAAAAGAAAGACCAAGATATATGACCTCCAAGATGTATTCTAGAAGGGATCGTAGGGATGAACCTCATAGGGAGAAAGGAATAGCATGCCATTTCTGCAAAGAGACATGGAAACCCGGACATAAATGTCAAAACAAGGAAGGTCTTGAGCAAAGGGAAGAATTGAGGAGAAAGAATTTATGTTTTAAGTGCAAAGAGCCATGGAGACCTAATCATCAATGTAAGAGAGGGCAATTACATCAAGTGGAAGAATCAAAAGACGAAGAAGAAGGGAACTCATACAAAAGACCATGTAATGTCCCTGACAAATTAATCAAATAAAACCTCAATTGATATTAATAAGTGAACTTCTTTATATTATATCATTTTATATAGGCATGATATATTATAATAAGAGTTCCAGTTCCTTTCAATAGGATTAATTAATTGTTGCTTAACTATTAACCGCCCAAGTTGGTTCCTCCTCTTTACGGGAATTTTACCAGTTTTGTGTCCTTTAAATAAGATGGGGAAAATAAAGAGAGGCACGCATTGGGAATTGAAGAAGTCTTGTGGATAGGAAGTTTGAATAACTTCGATATGATGAAGATTATCATTGCATTCCTTTCGCCAATCGAGTTTGGCCTAGTGGAATTAAACGAAAATATGTTCTGTGCATGGAGCTTGTAGTGCACATTCCGAACACTAACAATGAACAGGAGGAATCGGGAGTTGCGACCTAGCAGTCACACAAAATAACGGCGGACAGACGGGAAGGGTTCATCTGCAATGTGAACAGAAGTAAACTGAAGGAAACACATAACGCATTGTTTGGAGTTAGTGAAACAACTACAGGCGCAGTGTGGAAGTGTATGGCAACACGGGGAAGACAACACACCGACACAGGTTACCGCCACAAGTCAAGAATATCGGGAAAGGCCTCCATTACCATAAGCTGCACCAACGATGCCAGAGTTCGTGACGGGAGGAAGCAGCAGGGTGATTACAACATAGGAGTCTGTTAATCTGCCTTTGGTGCTGTATTGTTGCGGAACTACAGGTGCACCATGAAACCCATAATTGTTTAGCCATACAGATAGAATGCAATAAAATGTTTAACTGTATTGAATGCCTACAATAAATTGCGAAACAGTGTTTTAGAATCAATAAGCATGCAAATAACTTTGGGAAGATTGAACTATATTGTTTAAGGAAATTTTGAAGGACTACAAATCCAACATACAAATAGTGCTAATAAAGAATTTAATAGTGGTTCTCTGTATAAACTGAAATTGAAACATTTACTTTCAAACAGTCCTAGGAAGGAATTTTACAGTGGTATTAGAGCTTTTGTGTCCTGCCAGCCTGTAGGGTATCAAGATTTCATGAAAATTTACTACACAGTTGATTATGCACCAAGGAAATTATAATTTCCGAAGTCCTAGGGCCCGTCAAAACAGATTTATAAACTCTCCTTTAGCACAGAGTAGTACGTCTATTCCATTTGAAATTGAGAATAGCCACACAGAAACTGACGAAGAAATTATCTTTGAAACCAACATGGGAGAACCAGATAACAATAGGGATCTGTTGGCTGCATTAATCAGAAGTCAGCAAGATATGCAAGATAATGTTAACAGAATGACCAATTTGATGACCCAGTTTATGGCCAATAATATAAATCAGCACCTGAATAATGGAAGGCAGAATAACCAACATCAAAATAATGAGGGAAATAATGGGGGTAGAGATGAACAGTCAGTTAATAATCAGCCAACGAGAATAGGATCAACTAGAACATTTATGCCCACATTTACTGCTAGAAACCAGCCACCAGAAAATGAACCAACAATAAGAGAAATACAGGCAGAAATCCATCAGGATTGGTTAGATTCCGGTGAAGAATTCCGATCAACAATGACATTTAGAGAATATTTAGATGTCAGAATGAAACATAGGCCATGAGGATAGCGGGGGAATAAAAGTGAATTGCAAAGGAAAATTGGAAAAATGTCCATTCCTTATTTTGACGGAACAAGTAAAACAACTGCTCGGGCTTGGGTGCAAAAATTAGATACCTACTTCCAATTAAACCCTATGTTGGAAGAGGAGGCAATTAAATATGCTGCATTACACCTTGATGGTATAGCACATGAATGGTGGCATCATGGGCAAATAACCTTGGGCCACAATTTGATAGGCACTTATGTTGAGTTTACTGAGAAACTTATTGATAGGTTTGATTCTAAGGATCTTGAACTACACCTTAAGGATCTGACTCAACTTAAGCAAACTGGAACTATTGAACAATATATCTCTAAATTTGAAAAATTGGCAGTTTTAGTCACTGAAATTTCTGAAAGGCACAAGATTGTGATATTTATAGATGGATTGTTCGATTCCCTCAAAGGGTGGGTTAAATCCCTAAACCCCCTTACTTTACAAACAACTGCCAAAAAAGCAAGAGAATTAGAACCATCTTCAAAAGGAAAATTTTTTAACAAAGAACCACCTCCTAAATCGGAAAAAGACAAACAACCTTTCAACAAAGATGATTTTCCTAGAAACAGGCTAGATAAAGAGAAAAGAGAAGAACTCCGAAGGAAAAAACTCTGTTTCAGTTGTAGAGAAGCATGGAAGCCAGGGCACAGATGTTTAGGGAAGGGGAAAATTCATTATATTGAGGTTATGTCTGACAGTGAGGATGAAGAAAATATTGATCCTAACATAGAACGAACACATCAGAATACTGAGTCAGAAACAAGCACTAAACAAGGAGAAGGTGTCATAGCATCCATGACAGGAACCCCACATTATAATATTTTCAGGGTTAGAGGAGTTTTGAATGAACAACGGGTAATTGTTATGCTTGATAGCGGTTCTACTCATAATTTTATAGATGCAACACTTGTAGAAAAACGTGGTTTGCAGACAGAAAAACATGAGGGATTTGATGTTAGAGTAGCAGGTGGAACTAATTTGTCTAGCACTCATAAAGTTCCTAAACTGAATATTACTCTGGCCAATTACATTGTTACTGATGATTTCTATGTGATTGATCTGGCTGACACTAATGTTATTCTGGGCATACAGTGGATGGAAACATTAGATGAATATACACAGAGCTTTAAAAGAATGGAATTCTCCTTTAAAATTGATGATAAGAAAGTAGTCCTTCGTGGTATGTCTAACAATGGGCCCAGGATCGTCAGTGCGAAACAAATGGAAGCTATTTTCAGACATGGAGATGTGGTATGGTCAGCACAATGTTTAATCTCCAACAAGGTATCAGGTTTTGAATCTAAATCCTATCAAGCTGATTTGTTAACAGTATTAGATTCACATCATTATGTTTTTAATGATATTCCTCCAGGAGTTCCATCTGATAGAGGTTTCGAACATACTATTGAATTAGAAGAAGGTGCTAAACCAGTGATTACTACTCCTTATAGACATCCTAAAACATTCAGGGATGAAATTGAAAAAGCAATTAAGGAATTATTGGAAATGGGGCACATCAGACCTAGTTCTAGTCCTTTTGCATCTTCTGTAGTGTTGGTCGAAAAGAAGGATGGAACACTTTGAATGTGTATTGATTACAGAACTCTTAACAAAAAAAAAATCAAAAACAGGTATCCAATTCCTCGAATTGATGAATTGTTAGATAAATTGCATGGTGCCATTTATTTTTCTAAAATTGATTTGAGATCAGGGTATCATCAGATTAAGTTAAGAGAACAAGATATTCATAAAACTGCTTTCCGTTGTCATTATGGCCATTATGAATTCTTGGTTATGCCATTTGGTCTAAGAAATGCTCCGGCAACATTTCAATCCTATATGAATCATATTTTTAACAAACAGTTAAGGAAATTTTTGCTAGTATTCTTTGATGATATATTGATCTATAGCAAAACTTGGGAAGATCATTTGAAACATATTGACATAATTCTTGGTATTATGGAATCACAATCATTGTATGCAAAGGCGTCTAAATGTGAATTTGGAATGACTGAAATTTTGTATTAGGGCATATGATCAGTGCAACAGGGGTATAGGTTCATCAAGAGAAGATAAGAGCTATTTTGGAATGGCCACCACCAAGGAATCTTACAGAGTTAAGGGGATTCTTTGGTCTATGCAGTTATTACAGGAGATTTGTCAAAGGTTTTTCACAGCTTGGGGCACCCTTGACAGATCTAACCAAAAAGGGAGCTTTCCGATGGACTGAGGAGGCTCAACAGGTATTTGAGAAACTTAAAGAGGTAATGAGTTCTTGTCCAGTACTTACTCTTCTAGACTTTAATCAGCCTTTTGTGTTGGAATGTGATGCTTTCGGTGAAGGGATAGGGGCAGTTTTAATGCAAAACAAACATCCTATAGTATATGAAAGTAGGAAACTTAATAAACTTGAGAAATTATATTCTATCTATGATAAGGAAATGTTGGCGATCATGCATGCATTGACAAAATTTAGACAGTATTTGGTTGGTAGCAGATTTGTGGTGAAAACTGACCATAACAGTCTTAGATATTTTTTGGGACAAAAAGATTTAAATGACAGGCAACAAAAGTGGATCAGTAAAATTCAAGCTTATGACTTTGAGATTGAATATGTAAAAGGTAAGCATAGTGTTGTAGCTGATGCTTTATCTAGAAGGCCTGAAATCAACACATCATCTGTGGTAACAGCTGATTGGAAATCTTTATTGCTGGTCGAGTATTCAAAGGATTCTTTTGCATGTGATTTACTAGATGGTAATATACAGGATGATAAATATAAAGTCGTTAATGATGTTATTTATTACAAAGACAGGATCTATTTAACTTCAAGATCGAAGTTAAAAGAAAAAATTCTCCAATCTATGCATGATATTCCTCTAGCAGGACATCTTGGCTACTTCAAAATGTATCGTCAGGTAAGAGAACGATTCACTTGGAAAGGTTTAAAAAACGATGTCCTACGCTATGTCAAAGAATGCACCACTTGCCAACAAAACAAAGCAAAACAAACATATCCTGCCGGGTTATTGCAGCCACTACCTATACCGGATCAGAAATGGGAAAGTATATCCATGGATTTCACCACAGGTTTACCGAAATCCCAAGGTAAAGATTGTATAATTGTTGTGGTTGATAGATTAACTAAATTTGCACATTTCTTCTCTATCACTACAGAATTTACAGCTGTTCAGATCGTAGAAGAATTTTTCCGAGAAGTTTTCCGTCTACATGGTTTACCAAAAAATCATTAGTGACCGTGATAGCAGATTCTTGAGTATATTTTGGGGGGAACTCTTCAGGTTGACAGGCACTGAGTTAAACCACAGCACGAGTTATCACCCACAAACTGATGGACAAACTGAAATAGTAAATAAATGGATTGAGGGTTATCTTCGTAATTATGTGTCTGGTCATCAGAAAGCTTGGGTCCGTTGGTTATACTTGGGTGAATACTGTTATAATACTACATACCATATATCTATCGGTATGACTCCTTTCAAAGCTCTATATGGGTATGATGTACTTTTTTTTATTGATCTAGTTTTTGATCAGAGTAATGTTCCCAAATCTCATGACATGCTTCAGGAAAGCCAAGATATATTGAAAGCACTTAAGGAAAATTTGCGATGTGCTCAAAATCAACAGAAAATTTATGCAGACAAGAAGCGTATTGAATGCCAATTTGAAATTGGGGAATTGGTGTACCTCAGACTTCAACCCTATAGGCAGTCATCCCTCAAGTGGAGCGGGGCTGAGAAATTGAAACCTTGATTTTATGGGCCATATCCGGTGATTTGGAAAGTTGGTGCAGTAGCGTATGAATTGAATTTACCTGAAGGAAACAAAATACATAATGTATTCCATGTATCATGTCTCAAAAAGGCTCTGGGCCAGCAGGTGACTGTTTCAAAGGACCTACCACCCCTAAATGAAGAAGGCAAGCTTGAAATGTTCCCAGAGGTAATTTTGGCCACTCGGGACAGACAACTGCGGAAGAGAACTATCAGGGAATATCTCATCAAATGGAAAAATCTGCCACAGGCTGATGCCACCTGGGAGAATGATAGAGTTTTGGAGTTGCTTGAGGGCAAGCAACACGAGGCAGGGGAGACTGTAATGTCCCCGACAAATTAATCAAATAAAACCTCAGTTGATATTAATAAGTGAACTTCTTTATATTATATCATTTTATATAGGCATGATATATTATAATAAGAGTTCCAGTTCCTTTCAATAGGATTAATTAATTGTTGCTTAACTATTAACCACCCAAGTTGGTTCCTCCTCTTTACGGGAATTTTACCAATTTTGCATCCTTTAAATAAGATGGGGAAAATAAAGAGAGGCACGCATTGGGAATTGAAGAAGTCTTGTGGATAGGAAGTTTGAATAACTTCGATATAATGAAGATTATCATTGCATTCCTTTCGCCAATCGAGTTTGGCCTAGTGGAGTTAAATGAAAATATGTTCTGTGCGTGGAGCTTGTAGTGCACATTCCGAACACTAACAGCGAACAGGAGGAATCGGGAGTTGCGACCCAGCAGTCACACAGAATAACGGCGGATAGACGGGAAGGGTTCATCTGCAGTCTAAACGGAAGTAAGCCGAAGGAAACACATAACGCATTGTTTGGAGTTAGTGGAACAACTACAAGCGTAGTGCAGAAGTGTATGGCAACATGGGGAAGACAACACACCGACACAGGTTACTGCCACAAGTCAAGAATATCGGGAAAGGCCTCCATTACCATAAGCTGCACCAATGATGCCAAAGTTCGTGATGGGAGGAAGCAGCAGGGTGATTACAACATAGGAGTTTGTTAATCTACCTTTGGCATTGTATTGTTGCAGAACTACAGGTGCACCATGAAACCCATAATTGTTTAGCCATATAGATAGAATGCAATAAAATGTTTAACCGTATTGAATGCCTACAATAAACTGCGAAACAGTGTTTTAGAATCAATAAGCATGCAAATAACTTTGGGAAGATTGAACTATATTGTTTAAGGAAATTTTGAAGGACTACAAATCCAACATACAAACAGTGCTAATAAAGAATTTAATAGTGGTTCTCTGTATAAACTAGAATTGAAACATTTACTTTCAAACAGTCCTAGGAAGGAATTTTACAGACCAAGGTTGGAAGAGCAAGGACATGGAACATTAGCTGCAAGAATGTGAAGATAGACCATTCAAACTTAAAGGAACCCTCAAGGGTCAAAAGGTAATCTCCTTGGTTGATAGTGGGGCTTCCCACAACTTCATTAGCAAAAATTTGGTAGTAAGAAGGAAGCTGAAGAGTTTTGAGGGGTTTAAGGTGGCCTTGGCAGATGGAACCATCAATCATTGCACCAAGGTTATGCCTCAATGGGAAAACATATTGTTAAAGGAGACTTCTATGTGATCTCCTTGGAGAATGATATAATACTCGGGAGGCCTTGGATCCGCTCATTGGGTCGCTTCACTATGGACCTTCCAAATCTTGAGATTTGTTTCCAGCAGGATGGACAAGAAGTAATATTAAAAGGCCTACCTAATGGAGATCCAAAAGTAGTTTTTTGCAAAAACTATAGAAAGGATCATCCGACATGGGCAAGGAGAATGGATCGCTCAGTGTTTGGTCTTAGACAAATCTGGTCCAAACTCACCTTTGGTTCATATAGACATGTAGCCCATCTTGAAATAACATAAGGGAGTTTTCAAAGACATTCCACATGGGATTCCGCCAAGGAGAGGATTCAAACACTCCATAGAACTCGAAGAAGGGGCCAAACTAGTGATTACCGCTCCCTATAGGCATCCACGAAGGTTCAAAGAGGAGATTGAATAGACCATCAATGAACTCCTTAAGATGGGACACATTCAATCGAGCTGCAGCCCCTTTGCATCATCCGTTGTCTTAGTCAAGAAAAAGGATGGAACCATGAGAATGTGCATAGACTACCGCACCCTCAACAAAAGAACCATCAAGAACAGGTACCATACACCAAGAATTGATGAATCGATCGATGAGCTTCATGGAGCAAAATATTTCTCCAAGATTGATCTAAGGACGGGTTATCACCAAATAAGAATGAGGAAGGAAGATGTACCCAAGACAGCCTTCCGATGCCACTATGGGCACTTTGAATTTTTGGTCATGCCCTTTGGCCTTACGAATGCACCAGCTACTTTCCAATCATGTATGAACAATGTTTTCCGTCAGCAATTAAGGAAATTCTTACTTGTATTCTTTGATGACATCCTCATTTACAGCAAAACCTAGGAAGAACACCTTCAACATGTGGAGGAAGTTCTAAGCATCCTAGAGAAAGAATCGTTGTACGCCAAAGAGTCAAAATACGAATTTGGTATGAAAGAAATACTCTACTTGGGTCATAAGATCAATGAAGAAGGGGTGAGCGTGGATGAGGAGAAGATCAAAGCTATTAAGGAGTGGTCTACACCCAAAACCTTGACCCAACTCAGGGGGTTTATTGGTTTAGGCAGCTATTACCGACATTTTGTCAAAGGATTTTCCAAAATAGCAGCACCCCTCACGGACCTAACCAAGAAAGGAGCCTTCTCATGGAATGTTACAGCACCACAAGCATTTGACCAATTGAAGGAAACTATAAGTTCATGTCCGGTTCTAGCTATTCCGGATTTCACACTACCATTTGAATTGCAATGTGATGCATCGGGAGAGGGGATTGGAGCAGTCCTCATGCAAAGAAGACACCTGATAGCATTTGAAAGTAGGAAGTTGACTGAAATAGAAAAACACTATTCAATTTATGACAAAGAGATGTTAGCTATTATGCATGCCTCAGCCAAATTCCGACAATATCTTGTATGTGGAAAATTTCATGTTAAAACTGACCACAATAGTCTACGCTACTTTATGAATCAAAAGGATTTAAATGACCGACAACAAAAGTGGATAAGTAGGATACAAGCCTATGACTTTGACATTGAATATGTCAAAGGCACCCAAAATGTAGTAGTAGATGCATTATCAAGATGGATGTGTTTAAATACCATTACAAGCATCATGAAAGAATGGAAGAATGACATCCTCACAGAGTATGCCAAATACTCCCTTGCCAACGAAATCCTAGAAGGGAATATGCCAAATGAAGAATACAAGGTAAATGAAGACATCATCTTATACAAGAACAGGGTATACCTACCTACTAATTCAAGGATGAAGGAGAAGATTTTGAGGGAGTACCATGATAATCCCCTAGCAGGACATCAAGGTTACTACAAAACGTATAAGCAGATTCGTGAAAGATACTCATGGAAATGACTTAAGAAAGATGTCCTCAAACATGTGCAAGAATGTATGACTTGCCAACAAAACAAGGTGGAACAAGGACACCCAGCCGGCCTCCTACAACCACTACCCATTCCCAACCAGAAGTGGGAAAGTATCTCCATGGATTTTATAACCGGACTACCAAAGGTGCTGGGTAAGGATTGTATTTATGTCATAGTAGATAGACTTACAAAATATGCTCACTTCTTTGCTGTCTCTACCAACTACAGTGCAGTTCAAATAGCACAAGTGTTCTTTAAGGAAGTTTTTAGACTTCATGGTTTGCCAAGGAATATAGTTAGTGACAGGGACAGCCGATTTCTTAGCCAATTTTGGCAAGAACTTTTCAAATTGGCTAGCACAGAACTTACACCTAGTACCAGCTATCACCCACAAACGGATGGTCAAACCGAGATTGTCAATAAATGGATAGAAAGGTATCTAAGGAATTACGTCACAGGGCAGCAGAAAGCATGGCCTAAGTGGCTGCATCTTGGGGAATATTGCTACAATAACACACATTACATGTCCACATGGATGAGTCCCTTCAAAGAATTTTACGGATATGAAGCCACATCATTTGGTGACCTTGTCCAAGATAGTAGAGTACCTGGAGCTAAAGACTTTGTGCAGTAGAATATTGACATTATGAGGACCCTGAAGGAGAACATCTAGCAAGCCCAAAATCAGCAAAGACTATATGCTGATAAGAACCATGTGGAGAGGTCATTCGAAGAAGGGGACATGGTGTTTTTGAGGTTACAGCCATACAAACAATCATCAATTAAGCCAAGTGGAGCATAAAAACTCAAACCAAGATTCTATGGTCCTTACAAAGTCTTGAGAAGGATAGGGGAAGTAGCTTATGAAGTAGAACTCCCCGAAAGTAGCAAGATCCATAATATATTTCATGTATCCCGATTGAAGAAGGTCCTAGGACAACAAGTTGTTTCATGTACACAGCTGCTGCCATTGGATGATGAGGGGAAACTCATGCTAGAACCAGAGATTATCTTGGATACTAGAGAGAGAAGGCTACGAAATAGAACCATCACCGAGTTCCTAATTCAATGGAAGGGCCTACCGATGGAAGATGCCACATGGGAAAGGAAAGAAGATGTTGAGGCACTCCAAAAGGAGAGCCACACTCCTATGTAAAATTTATACCATTGTATTTCAAGTGTAAATATTAGAAAGATGTACAAATCAAAAAATTTGCAATCAAATTATTAGAATAGGCATAAGGAAAGGGGGATGGCTCAAGGAAGCCATCACCCCAGAAGAGTAGGATGACACAATAAGGTCAATCCTCTCTAAGTGTAACGGCTCAAGGAAGCCAATGAGGATAGCTAGGTTCAAGGAAGTCAGCACCTCTCTAGATATTAAGGCTAAGGGAAGCCAAAGAAAAATGGGCGGCTAGGCTCAAGGAAGCCAGCACCCTAGTAGAGTAGGATGACACAAAGAAGGTCATTCCTCACTAAAGAATAAGGGCTCAAGGAAGCCAAAAGGGGGGTTGCTTGACTCAAGGAAGTCAGCACCCTAAGTAAGAATAAGGGCTCAAGGAAGCCAAAGGTGGGCAACTTGACTCAAGGAAGTCAACACCCTAAGTAAGAATAATGGCTCAAGGAAGTCAGTCTCTCTCAAGATTGGGATAATTGGCTCAAGGAAGCCAATCCCTCCCAAGTTGGACAGAGATGGCTCAAGGAAGCCAGTCCCTCTCAAGTTGGATAGAAATGGCTCAAGGAAGCCAGTCCATCTCAAGTTTGGGCAAAGGGCTCAAGGAAGCCAGTCCCTCCAAGTTGCAATATATATAGGAATTGAGTAATAATTTTTCTAACATTTATCATTACTTTGATTTCTATGATTACATGTTTGGTACTACTAATCTATGTGTAGGTTCATCCAAGGAAGAAGACAAGGAGGAAATTGCTTGAGGACAAGCAAATTCAAGAGGGGGATACTGTGATGTCCCCATTTAAATGTCACGGGAGTAATTCACCATAAAGGAGAGAGAGGAGACTAGTGGTCATATGCAAAGGCGAATACCATTCAAGATAGTTAGGTCAAATCTGGAGCGATTGTGTGGAGAGATCGATAGCAATATGATCAGTGCCTATCGGGCTTCATTGCCAGTGCAAATAACATACAAACTGACAAAGGAGTATTGCTAATCACTTATTAATCACCATATCAATGAACCCCTAAAGAATTTGATTATGACAATTTAACTAGGGAGGATAATCTGTGCATACAAGAAGGATTAGCTATATCGATACTGGATATTACCCATCCTTAATTGGAGATGATCTGTATACTTAACCATATTTGTTTACACACAAATCGTTCTGTTTATAATTTGGAGGGGTGTGATTAATGACAAACAAGAAGCAACGATTGGGAAGAAGGAAGGGACGTGTCCCTTAGAGCCACCTTGTCGTGTTATATATATTGACAGCCAAAATCATTTCGGAAGGAAGGAAGATACGATTTGGGAATTACAATATAGAAAAGGCATGAGAAGATAGAGGCAGGCACAGCAACGGGATTATTGTGGTCCAGGGAAATTCGTATCAGAGTCAGGAATATAAGTTCAGAATAATATTATTTCAGAAACCGTGTCAGTAATCAATGGTGCTGGTATAAACAAATACTAGCCACTTTTATTATCCCTGGTAACATAAATTTGACCCATTATAACGATATATTGTGCATTGAACCGGGGAGACATTCTACGTCTAATATAAATTGTCAACAATTCAGTGTATTATAAACTCAGACTTCACAAATCAGAGTCAGAGTGGGGTCGACTTTTTTTCCAAATAATATTTATCTACATTCTTATTCCCAATTATTAGAGCTTAATGTGAGACTTAGTTAGTAATTGTCCCATACTCTATTTTCTGTCTGATAAGGGACATTACAATCAATGAATGAGACGAAGGTAGGAGATGTTCCCAAATTGTATATCTTTGATTAACTCTTCTAAACTATCTCTTGTCTTGATCACCTCTGCCCTGGATCTTCCATCTTGCTATACTGGCAATGGTTCTTGGATTTCCGGAGGAAATTCAAGATTGTGAAAATTTCCTTCCTTGAGTGCTTGATCTACTTCATTGATATTGCTTGGAGTTCATGATGATGATCCCATCAGCTGTCTAGTATGAGCTTGAGAATTAGAGTGTTGCAATGGCATGGATGCTCCTCCATATGCTGAAGCCTCAAATGGTGTGATCTTGATATTGAAGGTGAGCTGATGAGCCTTCATCTTGGAGCTGATCCTCATCACTTGCTGCTAAGTTCTTCCATAGCTTGAATCTCTTTCTCTAGCTTGCCTTAAGTATGTTGAGGTGTGAATTCTATTCATCTTCACCTTGCTGTCTTCTTGATATCAACTTCTTTGGGTTTAAACACTATGAACTAATCTCCTAAATATCCTCCTCTCCCTCAAGTGATGAAGTTCTTTCTTCCTTGCCCTCACAACCTGAAAAGAAAACATACCTTGATCAAGATATAGAAGAGAACAAAGTTATTCTTTAAATTTGTAAATGATTTCCCTTTGTTTGATCTCTGATTTTCATCTCTAAAGTCTGATTTTTACAAGTTTGATTTTCACTGTTTTCATGTCTGATTTGATATGTTTCAAGTCTGGGACATGCCTGATTTGCATTGGTTTCAGGTGGCAAAGGAAATGACTAAGGGAAGGTCGCGGTTTTGACACCCCAAAGGAAGTTCGCTGATTTGGGGGGTCAAAGGAAGTTCGCCGATTAGGGACCCCAAAGGAAGTTTGCTGATTTGGGGAGGCAAAGGAAGTGGCATGGTAAAAATTTGCGCTTTGAGGGAGGAAAAGGAAATGTTGAGTGAAGAGTAGCACTTTTAGAGCATCAAAGGAAGTTTGTGCCTTTGGGACCCCAAAGGAAATGCTAAGGTAGATGTTTGAAGGAGCATTGGCAGTGATTCATCACTTGTTGATTAACTTGTTACTCCATTCGCTCCCTTCGCTTGTCATGGATCAGACTTTTGATAGCCTCTTAGAAGCGTTCTAGCATGATCGTGATCATCACCAAGCAAAGGAAATTTTTAAGAGGATAGCGGATTTGAGGTGTCAAAGGAAGAGCATGAGAGAAAAATCGCGGTTTTGACACCCTAAAGGAAATGTCTTGAGGCAGATCGCGGATCTTGGGGGTCAAAGGAAGTGGTGAGGTGAAAGGTCGCGACTTGAGGGGAGCAAAGGAAGTGACTCAAATGTAGTTCTTACCTTGTTCGCTCAAGATCATCATCTTCCCAAATCACTAGAAAGAACATCAAACACTCCACCTTAGTCAAAATTAGAGGTCTCCAAGCTAGATCGCAACTCCGATGGGTCAAAGGAAATGACCCTAAGATATCAATTTTGCTTATTCCATCACCTTGCCTTAAGCCTCTTCAAGATGATTTGGACCTTAGCCTATCCTCCTTCCAAGCATTCACTCTCTCTAAAACAATTTTCCTTAGCCAAATTTCAGCACCTCATCTTTCATTTTGCAAGCCAATGATGATGATTAAATGGAATGATCATCATATATCGTTCCTTTCCTAAATTTGAAAGCTAACTGACTTCACTCCAACTCAAAGAGAGAGACTTGACTTGATTACCTCCTGGCTACCTAAGATACTACACCTCTTCCAAGTGAAGGCTAATAGCTAAATACTCTACAACTATCCTAGAAAGCAAAAAGTGGGGGTCCCCATTTGCAATGGGGCAATGTGTGAAAACGTCACAACACAAAGTACAAGCAAATTTAAGTTGCAAATTAAAATAAAACTAAATAAGTTTAAATTAAAAATAAAAAATTCAATTTCAAATTTAAATAAGTTTGAAATTATCTTGACAATCTCTATAGCTCTATTCGCAAAAACATCGTCACAAATATTTTTGCAGTCCTTTCTCCATAAATCTCTTTGAATAAGTTGAGTCTAGCCATGCTAAACTAACAACAAACATCTACTTCAAGGGAGTCAATAAATTAGAAATAATCTGCAACGTTAGAAAATTAGTTGCAAACCTTGTAGCACTCAATTGCACAAGCTCTTTCCCCTTGGTGTGATCTCTCATCAAGTTAAGAACCTATTGTGACCTTTTCACACATCGCCCCATTGCTAACGGGGACCCCCTCTTTGCCAGCTTCCTGCGTTGTTAGGTTAGGGTTTTGGCTGCTTAATGGGCAATTTTGCATTTCCCGTGCCCGAGTCTCAGAGTTTTGATCATGCCTAGTGCCCTCTAGGGTTTTTGAAGTGTTAGGATCAAGTTGCAAAAGATGATATTTTTAATGATCCTAAGTTTTGCTAAGTGTTAGACCTATTGAACGTTAACGTGTTTTTAAACACGCGCATCAAATGATTTTAAAGTGCCAAGGTATTCACAGACCTTTTGGAATTGTTTTCTCGCTCCAAAGGTATTATTTAAATTGGTTTCACACTTTATTCCAATATTTCCCTAGCGTTTCGCTCATATTTTTGGAAAATTAGTCTAAGTCCAGTTAAATTTAAAGTCGCTAAGTGGTTTTGAGTGGTTAAAATGATAAAATCCTAAGGGAAATCCATATTCCAAGGGTTAAAGGGTCAAAATCCATGCTAGAGGTGATTTTCCCCTCACATTCCAGACTACCCAACCCATTCCCCCACTCAAAATCCACACTACACATGGGTTTCCCCTGAAATCCATACTGGCTACTAATTTCCCCCACTGTTTATCGACACCTGGATCAAATTTCCCCTGGAAGTGTTAAATTTGGCTAAGTGTCAGGATTTATCTAGACTGCCATCAATTTTCCACCGGGAGTGCGGACTGGAGTGCAAGGATAATTCCATGCCTGGGTCGATTTTCCACCTAGATTTTTGTGACAACTAAGTGAGGATTTTTGTCCGGATTTTTATCCAGACAGGGATCAATTTTCCACTGGGAACATTATGAAGAGTTTTTGAGTCCGGATTTTCATCCAGACTAAGGTCGAATTTCCACCAGGGAGATATTTTTCCAAGCTAAGTGAGTTTTAAGTGTGGATTTCTGTCCAGACACACATCGAATTTCCCCTAGGGGGTGATTTTTTGCAAATTAAGTGCATTATTGTCTGGACTTTTGTCCAAACTCACATCGATTTTCCCCTGGAAGGGTTTATATGTGCATTTTGATGAAATTGAGCATGGATTTCTAACCAAGCATGGGTCAAATTTCCTTTATGGGGCAAATTTTGACACTTAAGTGATTTTTAAAGGGATTTTTCAATCCCAATTGATAGCGATTTTCCCCTATAGGCTTTATTTTGGATTTAAATTGTAATATTTTAATAAATAAGCCCCATTTTGATTGCTTTTAAATAATTATTAAATGATTATTTAATTTTTAAAAGCAAATTTAATAACTTGCAATAGTTATTAAATGTTTGAACCTTCTAGAAGCAAGTTAGGGTTTCACTAAGCAAGTATTTATACAAGTGTTTTTTATCCCACATTGCTTGTGTGGTGAAAGTGAGAGGTGAAAGCAAGTATATGAGAGGAACTTCAGCATTATTTTATTATTATTTTTGCCAGGTGTCTCCATGAAAGCGATTTTTCTCCAAGTTGGGCGATTAGCAAGGCGTTTTTGTCAAGTGTGGGATTGAGGATTTATTTTCCTCCATTTTTTCCAACTTGCTGATCTATTCCTCTTGGCTGCCATTAAAGACCAGTTTCAGATTTTCGATTTTGCTAAGTTTGGCGATTTTTTCCAAATTTAGCAATTTTTGGTAAAAGTTGGCAAATTCATGATTGGAGACTTGGGAGATTTTTCCTCCACTATTTGTGCTTGCTGTTCAGACCTTCATTGTTGCAGATCGCTGCCATTGACATCAATTTTCAGAATTCCATTTTTGGCGCTAGACTTGGAAAAAATTCGATTTTGCTTGGGAGGTGTTTTGGTGCCACATTTTGATGATTTTCATGCATGTTTGGTGGTTGCCATCACTTCCAGCTTGCTGATTCGCTTCAGATCTGAGGTCTGAAACTCCATTGTTAGGCGGTTGTCCTCAGAAATTTTCATTTCCAGCCACCTAACCAATTTTGGTGAATTTGCTTGGGGCTGTTTCCTTAGCAATTTTTCATCATTTTCAGGGATTTAAACCACTTTGCAAGGTGTTGGTAAGTTTGAAGTGTTTGATTTTCAGACTTGTCCTCAGAAAACTAAATTTTACCAGCCATACTTACATTCCAGAAAATGATTGTTTTCATCAATAAAACTGAATTTTATTGATTTTATGCACATTTTGAAGACTACAACATGTTTTTGAAAGTCTGATTTTTCAGGTTGTCTTCAGAATTTTGACCTCCATTGTTGACTGCGGTAGGTGTCTTCAGACATTCATTGTGTGAAAACACAACCTTTCACACTTTTCCTTAGTCACCACTTATCCGATATACTGGCTTCCATGCCTTAGTGTTGTCACACTTTGAACGTATTTGCTAAAATTTACCAAGTGTATGGATTATTTTCCTGACTCCATGCTCTAAACTAGCTAAATCTCTAGAAAGTCAGGAATTTTATTACAAGTATTTATTTTTATCCTAGGACTAACTTCCAGCTTCATACAGGTGCGATGTCAAAATCAGGATACAAGGAAAGGAAAGAGTTGCTGAAGACGTTGGAGACTGGATTTTATCCAGAGTTTAAGATTTCAGCCAGATGGAAGGAGATCACTGATACCAACATGAATTTCTTGGACTTCAACCAGATGCAGCATCGGATGTTCAGATCCAGAGATCGGGTTCCTTCTCCAGCATATTCGAATATTATGAAGAGTGGCATTTTCCATGCCGCTGGGTTTCCACAATCCATACAGTGCAGTGAGTTGATCTTGGAGTGTGCACGATGTTACGATCCACTCACAAGAATGATTAAGAGTCCCAAGGGCGTTGTCATCGCCTACCTTGCTGAGGATGCCATTGCTGAGGTGTTCAGAATTCCACGCGGAACAGACATGAAGGATGTGACCAAGGAGGATTATGCAGACAAATACACGAAGAAGATGGGTGTATGCAAGAGTTTAATTAATAAAGAGTGGATGATTGAACCTAGGAATCATCATTCTAAGGCTCCCAAGACACTTATGTGCGTAGATTTTAAGGAGGAATATAGTGATTTGATATTCCCACTCAATAGAGTGATGGGAATGCCGCAGGGAGCAATATTTCATGGATGGATGTTCTACTTCATCCAGGATTGTCTTAAAGGAACACTGGTGAATTGGTCCAAGATCATAAGTGACAATTTGGATTTCCAGCTGAGGAATGTAGAGCGATCCAAGTCATTCGCCATGACTTCCTACCCAGTGTACCTGCTTGCACGATTTGTTTCATATAGAGGATTAATATGCAAGGGTGAAGTCGGGAATGGGCAAGGACAATTTAAGAGTTATGAATGCTACCCCCAGCTGAGCATGCACAGAATTGAAGACTGCAAGAGAGTGAATGATGCATTCACTATGTACATCACACGGATGCTGCAGGGCAGAATCCACAGAAGATTGTCCAAGGAGGCAACAGAGTTAATAGAGAAATATGGATCGTGGTATATACAATTCCCCACTTTCACATACCTCAGGATTCATGGGTTTCAATCTGAACCCTACAGACTTCCTAGGTATCCAACCGACAGAATGATATTGTTGGAAGTGGTGAGATAGCTTCTAGAGTTCGATGTTATCCAGAGAGAGAAGCATAGGACAGGGATGACATTCCCTATTTCAATTGGGAAGACGTCAGAGGTCTGCCAATCCGCCTTAGCCGCTAGCACTGCAGGTGAGGAGATTGCATTCTACAGATTTGCTACCTACAAGAAAAGAGAAAGATTCGATCCAGACAAGAAGGTCGGAAGGATCAGAGGAGAGAAGTTCACTCATAAGATTGACATAAAAGATTATTGGGCTAACCTGATGGACGAGCAAGCAGTGAAGAGAAGAATGTGGTCCAGAATGTCAGTGGATTTCATGAGGAAGTGTGGACTTTTCCTCATTCCTCATCAGGTATTAGATGATAGAGATCATACATATCCACAGTATGAGAGTGAAATGAAGAAGGCAATCCTATTGCCTAATTGGTCAAAGTCAGAAGAGATTGACCTGAATATATTGATGAGAGAGGTCTTGAATTTCTCCCACACATGGGTAGATATGTAGATGAACATATTAGTTGACATGGGTGTTCCCTTCACTTATGAAAGGATGAAGCCAGAAGAGTCTACTTCCGAGGATGATCAGAGGACTGTCAGTGATGTCAGGATTCATGCAGACGAAGAGAGTCAAGCTCCCAAGAGAAGGAAGAACATGCCTGGAGAAGTCAAGGCCAGAGGGAAGAAGATTGAGGATGTGAAGAAGAAACAGAAGACTATCATTCCTCCACTTATCATTCCTTCACCCCCTCCCAGTGTCTCATCAATCGAAGTGATTGAAGTAACAGAACAGAAATAGGAGACTCAGCAGTGTTCCAACACAGTGATACTAACAGAGAATATTCAGGAATTCCATGCCACAACAACATCTGCACCTCCTGATGAGAATAATGATCAGCCGGAATCCCCTACTGTCCTTTTGGAAGTTAGCTTGGGAAATGAAGTATATGATTGGACTAAGGATAATCCTGATGATAATGAGGATGTTATCTCGGCATTGAAAGGACTTGATCGAGAAGTATGTCTTGATGATGGTATGGAAATGGCCGCTATTCCTGAATGGCTGAGGAGAAGCATGGAGAAAAGTAAACAAATGATAGAGGTACAGCCTATTGATGATATTGATGACTACCTAGCTAGGAGTGCTAAGAAGAAGGAGCCCAAGAGAGCAGAGATTTTGTCGCACATAGCTAGAGATGAGACAGGAATGCGGATTGCGCAGATTGTTGTTCCTAGAACCGGCGTGACAGCGGACACTGCTACTCCCATGGATTTCCATATCACTTCAATCGCCCTTGGTCGTCCATCCGCAGGGCAGGAATTCCAAGAGATTGGTGACAACCTCCAAGCAATCAATGCAAAGTTAGACACAGCGATTGCAGAGAATGAAAGGTACAGAGAAGAAAATATTAGACTCAGAGAGTATATTGTAGGGACAAGGCGTGGAGATCCCACCCTTATTTCCCCTATTGCAGTTGACCATGGAATACATTCACACTGCGAGGTAGCGAGAGGTACACACTCAGAGGTGGAAAAGTGGATTGAAAGCACAAGAAAGCAGACAGATGATTTCCTTACTCAGTTTGTCCAAGCATATGATAAGACAACAACGCTCGTATTCAAAATCCAGTATTTGGAGGGAGTTTGGGAAGAATTCCGGCCTATTCAAGACAAGACTATTCCACGCCTCCTGGCATTGAAGAAGGTTCCTAAGTCCACCTTGGTCAGCGAGAACATTGTGCACAGTGGAGACAGATACGATTTCCATGGCTGGTATTGTGCAATAGCCTTGAAGAAATCAGCTTATGAGAACGCCCAATCGAGTTGTATGGAGATGGAAGGATTAATTCAAGACATTCAGATGAAAATCCTTGCCTCGATTGAGGAATTATTAGGTGTTGATGTTAGTGATGCTAGTGGTTTACACTTAGCCGAATTAAGAGACAAGATGAAATTTATGTATTTTTGCCAGTTGGACTCTTTGAAGAAGAGTCAGATTGATGACTTGGTCTCTTTGTTGATTCATGTTCATAATTCGCAGAAGCTCATGCCTGAATGGGAGAACACTTTGAATGCTTGCTCAGATTCATTGGATGTGATTTATTTATAGCAGGATACCTTGCCTAGCATTTCCATGGAGGAGTTAGATTCAGTATTGGCTAGATTCTTGGAGTATGCTAGGAGAGAGAGAGATGCAGGAAGGAATCTTCTAGAAGATTCCCTATATGATGACTAGGTATCTTTTCATTGGGCCATATGTTGGTGGCACCATTTTTGATGTAACCCTAATTAGGGCAATTCTAGGGTTTTGTTGGCATGATCTCGGCCGTTGATCTTAGATCAATCTGGGCCATCCATTTTTGTGAGACTCTATATATGCCCCTTTGTCTCTCATTTGTAAGAGAGAGTTTTTGTAGAATTGTTGGTATATGCTACAGCTATTTGAATCCTAATCATTGTTCAATTGTTGGTGATTTTGCTCTTCAAGTGTTGTATTTGCATTCATAGTTCTCAATTCCTCCAAGTTAGATTAGAATTTAGATTAGAATTTATTTTCATGTATGTTAGATTGAGTGAAAGATTTGTTGAATTCATTTGTGTGGAATCCTTAATCCATACCACTAGCCTCTTGCCGTTGGTAAGTGCGCCTTGTGTGGTCAACTAGAGTTTGAGTAAGCATAACTTCAACTATTATGCGTCCGTTGACAAGCATCAACTTGGATGGTGTCTACGTTTGATGGTAATAGTCTGAAAATCATTAAGTATACCTTAGATGATTGCACTAAGCTTGTGTCAATACCTGATTGTGAGACCTTGCCTGGTTTGATTCCACTAAATACATTCACCATTTCTTACATTCCTAGTTTTAGAATAGATTTCTTGAACCCTATTCTTTTTTCCCCTTTTTTAGTAAGAAGTAAATCCAGAGCCTTATTGATAAATCTTAAGTTGTCAGCACACCTATTCCACATCATTCATGATAATCCAAACATTTGCGTAAATCCCCAAAGTGAAACACAACAATTCACATCAACCAATGAACTTACCCACTCGTCAAGACCTGACCTGTAGAAACCTTGGAATCACATTAGTTGATCTTATTCTTAGCATCTGAGGTGATTTTGTTCAAGAGAGGATAAATTACTTTGGTAATTTATTCTGTATTGTTATGTGCATAAAAAACACATCAACAGAACCCATAGGTGATTATGTAAATGTATTTCAATTTTCAATTCAAGGTGCAAGTTATATTCAAGTTATTCTTCCTTTCAAGTATATGTTAATTCACAATATAATAAGTCTGATTATTATATGGAATGTTGCAGATGGAGAAAGAGCATTTATTAATTTCGATGTTCTTCCCACATTTCACCGATCGATATATATATGCAAACAAAGGAGATCAAGCAATACCTTGACCGGTCATGTCTATTAGACATGACCGATCAAGATATTACTTGATCGTGCCTCTTCAACTATAATCGAATTAACTGATACCAATCGGTGTGTATGCACTTAACAACAAACCCGATACTAATCGGTGTGTATGCGGTAAACAATAAACCTGATACCAATCGGTGTGTATGCTTTTAACAATAAACCCGATACCAATCGGTATTCTGTGCATTACGATTTGTAACCGATGTTAATCGGTATTTAGGCATTGGTTAAGAACCCGATTGTTAATCGGGATTTATATGCAAGGTTATATATATGAATCGAGGGATAAAATCACAGCTAGATTATATCATGCATACAATCGATGATAAATATATGATAACTGAATCATGATCATAATCTCATGTATATATATGATAACTGAATTCTTATCAATCTATCGATGAGATAGATGATTGAATGAGAGACTTCATTTATCTCTCATTCAATCATTTATCTTACCGAGGCTATCATGTATCAATAGATTATACATATTGTTTGTTATATCTCTTTCTACTTCTACAATAAGTTTCACCCAATTAGTTTTTCCTATGTCCTCCAAAAGAAGGTCAAGGCAATGAGATGCACAAAAGATCCAAAAAAGTGTTGAATGCCTCTCTTGAAGCAATCTTCCTGCCTCATCCTTTATTTTATTGGAAGAACCGACTGACTTCAAAATAACTACTAAATATTTGAAACCACTAAAAAATTGAGGGTGTGGTTCCTTCCATCTACCATTTCTTCTTTTGATCTTCCACAATTTGTTGTACATCTCCAATAGCATGTTGGAGCAAGCCTCCACTTAAATCTCTTGGAGAGGGTGCTTTGTACCCTTTTCTTGCAACTATCAATACCATAACCAAACACTACCAACATGAACTCCTTGCCACATTGAAGGGAAGGTTGTAATACCAAAAATTTGCACAAGCCTAATCTGCTTCTTTGTGCACCTCCTTGTTACACACTATAGCTTCCAATTAAGGTTGTGCTCTTGGTACATTTCTAAGCAGAAAAAATCCTTGTGATTAGTCTCTTATTCGATTTGGTTGAGGAGGATAAACCACATATACGTGGACTACAACTAGAGCCCAAAACGCCTCGCATCCACAACAGATTCTCTTGGCAAATTATGAGCAATGGCTTCTTGTATGGTTGCTTGTGCCTTGGACCTCTTCAATTTATTTTCATCTACTGCTACAAGAATGGCCAACATCTCTCATTTCATGTCTTTGAGAACTACTTCAAACAGCTTGCCATCGCAATTACGAATGCCTACAAGATAATATTTGAGGAAATTGATGCCTCCACTAAGCTTCTTCTTGCACTAGTCACAAATCATGAAGCTATTTTTGGGGTTGGGAGTTACAAATTTCAAATTTGCTTTAAGGCATCCAATGCTATTCATGACATATTTTTTGGCATTTCCAAGTATAGTGGAGTGATGATGGGAAGGTGGTAAGTCATGAGAAAAGAGGGAAGGTAAGAATCAAAGGCAGATTTGAAGCTAAAAAGTGGCAAAAGGCTCCAAAAAACCTGGGAATGAAGTTCTAATGTGTTGCAGCCTGTTGAGGATTTGATCCTCTATTTCATTTCATATTTTGTTGTGTAAACAAAAATATTTTCAATAAAGAATTCATATTTTCATATGTAAATCTGTGTTGTTGTGTGTTGTGTGAATTTACCCCTTCATCAGTGATGCAGCCATAGGTGTTTTCGATTTGACCAAACTGAGGCAGTGGAGAGAGTTCACATGTGACATGAAAGATCAATGTAACCAACAAGGAACTGAACTAACAACACATTTCAATTCCATGAACATGAAAATCTTAAAACTTGCAAGGTAAAAAATGAGGCCAACAAATGGGAGGAATTCAGTTGACATTGATAATACAAGGACTTGATTTAAGGCAACAAATATGACTGTAAACAAAGTTTTGTAGAGGCATCAACATAACTCACAATATATTGCAATTTTCTATTTTTTCATTCTATAAAATTGTTTTGACTTTTCTAGAATATTTTTTGATCAATTTCAACAATATTATTTGATCAGACAACAAAGATTTTCCAGGTTGACTTTGAATCTTCTAGGAATCAACTTTGAAATTTGCAGCCTCCCAGTACCCATTTTTCAATATTACATTATCTTAGGTGTTAGTATTTGTAATGTCCCCTTCTCAATGATGTGCTTTTAGTGGTCCATTGCCCTATTCCGGAGACCCGTAGGCTATGTGGAAAGGAGAATTAGGGTTTCCAACTTTGGTGGAGTTCTGCACGAGCTTTTAGGGTTTATCAAGACGGAATTCTTCAGTTCTATCTATGGTTTCTTTCTAGGTTTTTTATGAACTCCTGGGTGGCATAACATGCATTGGATTCTTTGGTGAAGTGAGAACTTACTATTTTGTAAGTTAGGGTTTGGCTGATTGGATGATGTTGTCTTATTGAGCTTTCCAAGCTCTTTCTCTGAGCGCGAAGATCATGCTTTTCGGAGGAGTATTTCATGACTTACTATTTTTAGTAAGTGGCAGTATGGAGCATTTCTATTTTTGGCAGTTTGGACAGGTTCTTGATCCTGCAGAAGTTCAGTGGTCTTCATTGCTCAGCTTCATCCTGGTTTTTGTTGATAATCAGTATTGGAGTCATAAGTGATTTAATTAAAAATTATTTCCTTGTCCTAAGGTTTAATATTTAAATATTTGTATTTACTGATTAAGTGTATTAAGGACGACTTAAGGAAAAATAATTATCTGATACCAATATTGTTATTTTCCTAAGTCAGTGGTGCTAATTTGGTGGCGATTGGGGATGATAAAACATCTCATGTTATATTATTTTTATGTTGCAAAATTGTCACCTAAGGTAAAGTTCGAACTTTGCCTAGGAAGAAGGGAAGTGGGCACCATGTCTAGGTGAAGACAAGAAATGAAATGAAAAGAGTTTGAGTTGAGTTTGGGTGCCATGTGCATTTGAATTTGGTGGAGCATGAAGTTATAAATAGGAGCCTTGGGCTCTTATTTTGGGGTATCTTGAAAAATTGCATCGTTATGCTGTCGGTTTGGCAATAGAAATTTGAGCTTCGAAGTGAGTCTTCCTAGCTAAGTGTAGTTTCGTACTTGCAAGACAGTACCTAGCTGTTTTCCATGTTCTCTCAGTGATCTTTGTGAGTTTGTTGAAGTGTGGGATTGCTGGTTCTGCTGTAGTTCGAGTTTTGGTGTGTTTCCAGGCTGCTGGGAAAGTCATGGCTGAAGCATATTTTCATTCATAAGTCTTTGTGTGATCTCCTGCTGCTTCTGGGTATTGGCTCTTTGTTTTTCTATGTCCCAGGCAATGGTATTTGTAAGTTTTCAGCACTAATCTCTGAGTATTCATTTTTATATTGCAAATCGAACTTTCCAGCTTTGGCGTTTTTCTCTGTGTGGGCATTTTGGAAGCGAGTTAAGTTGAATGGGATGTTTAGAGGTCAATTTGTTGATTGTACTTGGTCATTAATGATATATTAGCAATTTGGGAGTTGTTTGGGGATGTTAGACTGAGTTGTGAGTGATTTTTATGCATTTCAGTGTGTCTGGGTGTTGCTGGTAGTGCATTTCAGCTTGCTGTCATAAAATTACAGAATTTCAGAAGTTGGTGTTTGGGTGTGCCTTTCGTAGTGTGAGTTGGTTAGTTGATTTGAGAGTGATTTGGGGTGAGTTTGGAGAGAGATTTGAGCATTTCTTAGTTTCTTGAAGCTGCTGGTCTGAGTGTTATTGATCCTAGGATTTCATGAATTCATGTTGAAGGGTCATTTGGGAGTTAGTAGCTGTTTGAGGAAATTTATCAGCATTGGACAGCATTACTTCTCCATTCTATCTCTCTATTTCATATTGTAAGGTTAAGTAGTAGTACTACTAACCATTTCTGGATTGTAAGCATTCCCACTGGAAAGTGGAAGAGGCTGGCTTGCCGCCTATATTTTGATATTTGTTACTCAGTCCTCCCACTACATAAGCGGTTGAGTGAAATCTGTTTGTAATGGTCCTCCTGCTGCATAAGCAGTTGAGTAATGTTTATTGTAATGATCCTCCCGCTGCATAAGTGGTTGAGTTGAGCTTGTTTGGTGTGTTCAATCCTCCTGCTGAAACATTGCAATTGAATGATTCGTGTTCTAGGAGTGTTGTTCTCTTGGTTGGTTTACCACCAAGCTTCTTGATTCACCCGCTGGATAAGTGGAAGGAGCTGGCTTGCCGCCCATTATTGTATTCAGCACTTTAGCAGATTATTACTAACGATCCCCTGCTACCGTATGCTCTCACCCTCCCAGTCTGGGCTCTCGGTGATCAAAAGATGTAGGGTTCTCTTCAGTTGTTTGGATTTCATTATTCTAACCCTAACGGGTGATTGGTGTGATTGTAATCTCGCTATTGAAAAATTTAAAAAAATTAAGGGGAATATTACAATATTACCACCTAACCCTAATGTTGAACCTTAATTTTTTCAAAGATTGAGATAACGATTTTGCCTTTTATTTAATGTGAAAAATGTTGAAATTTGGACTCTAAAAACCCATCATACCCTTTCCTCACATAGTGTTTGCATTTTCCTTTACAAGACAACAACTTCTTGTAGTAGTTGCAAGATAGCAAAGCAACTTCCCATTAACTATTGCAAGTAGTTGTTTTGCTACCCACAATTGTAGGTTATTGGTTGCTTCCCATAGTTGTTATAGGAAATAGTTTTTTATTCTCATAGCTACTATAGGTTAGGGATTTTTATGTTTAGCATGTGTTATACTAGGAATGTTTATTTTGTTGTAAAGTACTAAATGTATGTACAAATTATTTGATACATCATAGTAGAAAAATATTTGGTTCTTAAGTCTCTCTATAGTGCATCAAACACAACATTTGCCATCACTTCCCTCTTGAATCCTAAGAATCCATGCCCTCAAAGTATATTTAAGGCTATATACGTTGAGGTGACATCGAAACTATAAAAACTTTTCCCTAAAATTATGTTCTTCTATATTTTTTTTCTCGTCTCTTTCTTTTGGTGATCTATCATTCAACTATAAATCCAACACAAGGGGATTCATGTGTTTAATGGGTGATTGTGCCTTTGTGCTCTAGAGTACCCTCTATAAGAAAGTATGCCATCAAACAAACCCAATTCAACTCTACTTCCACATACCACAAAATATATCAAAAGGTTTGGTATATCAAGAAGACTACTCTTTATACCATCAAGCTTCCATGTACATTTGGAAACATAGGGAGGTGTGGTATATTGAGTAATTTGGGATTGAATATATAGGTATATCAAAAGGCAAGAATGTATGATTGCAATGAAAAGGGTTTCTTGAAAGCGATAAGAGAAAACCTCAAAAAAATTGAAAGCCCAAAACCTAATGTCTTTGCAGATTTAGTTATCATGCAGCATGAGACACTTTGTGTGGATGCATGGCATGGTGACCCTTAATTCAAACAAAATGAAACACAAATTTTGTGTCCTTGAATGTCATGGAGGCATTTATCCCTTCAAATGGCATTTTCATAGGTTACAAGCCCCCTAGATAACACATATCAGGCCAAGACAGCTCTAGAGTTGTATTTAGATGATAACGCAAAGAAGCAAGGACAAACACAACAATTAGATCAGCTTCTTTAGAGGCCAAAGTCGATCATTTTGATGAATTAGAACTACCACAACATGAGAGGAGAGTCTCTATGCCTAGTTCTACATCTTACAAACTTAACATTGTGGGGAAATATTGACACTACTTTGTCCCTCATATTATAACTAGAGTGTAGTTGACTTAAAAGACTAAAAGTTGGAGGAAGAATGTTCATAAATAGGTGAAAACCCCATTGGTAATTCTGGTATTATTCTAGCTTGTTGTTCAATGTTTCCAAGTCCCCATACTTGCAAGCTATAGTAGATTCCATTGTAGTTGTGAGCCCTAGGTTCAAAGCCCCATCATACAAGACTATGAAGGCTGATATGTTGAGTGAAACAATCCAAGATGAGAGCAATGTTGTTGTCAAACATGGCAAGGAGGGATAATACTAGTTGTACTATCATGTTAGATTGGTAGATGGATAGAAGATTCCATACTCTCTCAACTTCCTTGTCACATTCAATCTTGGCATAATTTTCTTGAAGTCTATGGATACATAAGATAGGGTGAAATTAGTGTAGGCACTTTTTAAACTATTTGATAAGGCGATCAATGAGGTAATGCCACAAAATGTGTTCCAATTTATTATAGATAATCTTGTTGTTGGAAGGTTTTTGATGGAGACGCATCTCATTGTGTTTTGGAGCCCATATGCAACACATTGTCTTGATTTAATCCTAGAAGACATTGGCAAACTTGAATGGACTAAATATGTATTGCATAGGGTTCTTATAATTACCAAATTAATATACAATCACATGAGGATATTGAGTATGATTCATCTTGATAGCATTTTAATTTATCTCTTGTGAAACAACACTAATGAAATAGTGTGTATGGTAGAACCTGTAGCATTGTAAATTGTATTCTTGCACAATTTTGTCCTCACCTAGCCCTCACCTTGGCGTTCTGGCCTCTAATGCTCAAAGTCTGCCTTGAAGTTGCTCATACAATCATGAAATCTACATTTTCAACTCCTTACCTAGCCTCTATCCTATTTTGAGTCCTAATTGATAGGACCAAGATGCCTTGGGTGCCCTGGTCCTCCAAGTCAAGACCCAAAATAGGACCTCACAACAATCATCTATTGTGGACGGGAAATTTGGCTCTATGTCAACCTGCTCGAAAAATTTAAACATTTAATCCACGTTTAGTTATGAAAGGAAGCCTGCCCCCCTCATTTAGTAACTAGAAATGAGAAAGGAAATCACAAGTGAGCTCTCAATTACACCCTAGCAAGATTAATTCAAGTCTATATGAGCAAGCATTCAAGTATTCATCAAGCATTGAAGGAGAAGGTCAAGTCAAGATCAAGCATTCATGTTCAAGCATCCATGATCAACCTTCTATGAAGACATTCTACATCGCATCACAAACCTTTGCATGAGGATTCAAGCAAACTCCATAAAGGTATCAAGTTCAAGTATTTTTAGATTAGATCTAGCCTTTCCCTCAAAAGGAAAGCACTCTATTTCAGTTCAATTGTATTTCAATTATCAATTCAATTCAAGGTTAATTCCTAAACCTCGGTTTGATCTAAGGCAAACCCCCATCAACCAAACCTATTTCCTTCTTTCTGTGTGCAAGGAATTGTCAAAAGAGCTGCAAGCAAGGAATCCGACAGTGTAGACTACGACAATCAAACTCAACTTTTCAAGGCACGAAAAGCAAAGGACTAGGAGGACCAGCTCCCCTCGGTCCCAAGAATTTCTAATGACCTTTTAGCAGTGGATTTTGAGTCATTCTGATCTAGAAAACATCCAGTTTGTTTGCCCCCGATATTCGAAGGACCAAAGCGACCTGCTCCCCTCACTCCCGACAATTCAACCTGAATCTTCCATCACAAGTTCTAATCTATTTTCCCTCCTCAGATTTAGGTTTACAACTCTGTATGATATCTGGAAAATTTTGTTACTATTGTTTTATGTCGATTTCTCATTGTTTGTCCTAGATCTCGCATTGCAACTTGTTGTGACGTATTCATACCTCGCCCCATTGCAAATGGGGACCCCTACTTTTTTCGCTTTGTGGGGTTTTGCTTTCTAGGTTTTAGAGTTTTGTCTGTTAGCCTTTGCTTTTCAAGTGTCGCCAGGGGGATCACTGGATAGCACGCTATGCTTGAGCCAGGGTGAGTCCGCAGGGCCCCAAAATTAGGGTTTCTTTGAGAGTCTTCCTTAGGGCCTGGTTTTGCTCTTGTTGCTAATTGTGTCTTGCTTGGTGAGTGAGTATCATCCTTGAAGGTCTGAGTTAGGTCGAGTTGGTGAGTGATGAAGTCTGGAATATCATCCTGATCTTCAAATGTCCTGAAATTTGGCTAAGTCTGGAATGTCCTGATCCTGAAATTTGACTAAGTCTGGAAAATTGAAGAATCCTCCAAAAACTAGATTTTGCAATGTAACTCCTGGAGGTCCGAAACCACTCTCAAACATCCTGACAGTATATATGGAATATAACTTAAAGTATAATAAATGTTATATTCCATACAATGATCCTGACGGAGAGACCGAAATGTCAAATTTCGCACCTAACCCTTCCAAAGGGTCTAAAGCGAATTTTGCTCCTGACCCTTCCAAAGGGTCCAGAGTGAAATTCTCCATAAGACATTCTACTTTGACCAAAACCTAGAACTAACGCATTCCCAGGCTTGAATGAAGGTAAAAACGCTTGTTTGAATGAAGAAATGTGAAAATGAAGTCAGGATCTTGGCCAAGAATAGGGATTTCGCTCCTGACCCTTCCAAAGGGTCCAAAGCGAAAATCCTTGAAGACCTCAAATTCTCACTTATCAAGGCCAAATTTCTAGTTCCTAAGGCATGTTTGAAGGTATTTTTGAATGTTCTAGCCTTGTCAAGATTGAAAGATGAAGGATTTTACTCAAGAAGATGAATTTCGCTCCTGACCCTTCCAAAGGGTCCAAAGTGAAATTCTTGAAAACACTCATTTTTCCTTTAGCAAGAGTTAAGACCAAGGTGGAGATGCATGAGGAAGGATCTATGTTTGCCTCCCAAAGAGGATGAAAATAGGAAAAGTCAAGGATCCAACCCAAAACATGATTTTCGCTCCTGACCCTTCCAAAGGGTCTAGAGCGAAAATCTTTGTAGCTCTCATTTCCTTTCAAATTTTGACTGAGTGTTGGTTTCTAGGGCATGTTGGGGAATGAATTGGTATGTTCTTGCCTTGAGATGGAGTTGGATGATTTTGAAGAGCAATATTTTAGCCTAAAAGAGAATTTCGCTCTTGACCCTTCCAAAGGGTCCAGAGCGAAATTCATCATAAACTTCATTTGCTACCTTGTTTGAGCTTGAAACCTTGTCCCTTAGGTGGAAAATGATCTAAGTTTGCTTCTTGAGATGGTTTGAAGTTGGAAAAGTGAGTGATCAAGCCTAGAATGAGATTTTCGCTCCTGACCCTTCCAAAGGGTCTAGAGCGAAAATCTTCCTAAAGCTCATTTCCTCCCTAGTTTGACCAAATTTTGATTTGCAGAGCATCTTGAAAGGAAGGATGGACGTGTTTGGACTTTGGAAATGTGTGAGAGCTTTGAAAAAATGAAGGATTCTAGCCAAGAAGGTGAATTTCACTCCTGACCCTTCCAAAGGGTCCAGAGCGAAATTCCTTGCAAGCCTATTCTTTTGACCTTGTTTTGGCTTAAGACCTTATCCCTTGGGTGAAGAATGATGTCTGGTTGTCTTCTAGAGTGGATTGGAGTTGAAGAAATGGAGAATCAAGCCAAGAATGAGATTTTCGCTACTGACCCTTCCAAAGGGTGCAGAGCAAAAATCCTCCTAGACCTCATTTCTTTCCTTATTTGGCCAAATTTTGATGTCCAAGGCATGTTGAAAGAGAGAATGGGCATATTGAAATCCTTAAGGACGTTTGAAAAAGTTGAGGAATGAGTGTTTTAGCCAAGGAAGGAAATTTCGCTCCTAACCCTTCCAGAGGGTTCAGGGCGAAATTCCTTACAAGCCTATATTTTTTACCTTGCTTGAGCTTAAAACCTTGTTCCTAGGGCAAAGAGAGATGAGATTTTACCTTGCAATGAAGTTTCAAGTTGAAAGAATGATGATTTTTGGTCAAGAATGAGATTTTCGCTCTTGACCCTTCCAAAGGGTCCAGAGCGAATTTTCTCAAAACCTATCTTTTCCCTCAAATTTATGCCAAGTCTAGTGTGGGTCAAGATTAGAGGTGTCTTTAGGCATGTCCTTGAATGGTCAATAATTATCAAGTTTGAAGGAATTGAGCCAAATGATGAAAATCGCTCCTGACCCTTCCAAAGGGTCCAGGGCGAAAATTCTTCAAACACCTATTTTCCCTTGCAAAATCAAGTCAAACTTGGGTTGGACGTGAGAGGAGAAGTGTTTTCTAGCCTTTTGAGGTGAATGCAACTTGAAATGATGGAGGAATAAGCCTAAATTAAGAAATTCGCTCCTAACCCTTCCAAAGGGTCCAGAGCGAATTTTCTCTAAATCACCTTTTTTCCCAATTTTGTGCCAAGCCAAGTGCTGACTAAGGCGAGTTTTGATGGGAGAGGTCCTCAGGAATGACTTTGACTTAGCAATGATTATCAAATTTGAAGGAATTGAGCCAAAAAGTGATTTTCGCTCCTGACCCTTCAAGGGTCCAAAGCGAAAATCTTAAAACCACCTATTTTCCTTGCAAGTCTAGTCAAACGTTAGGTTTTCATGGCTTGGCTGGGTGCGAGGAGACATGTTCTTGCCTTTTGAAGTTAATTGGTGTTGAAAAATGATGGAAATTAGCCCAAACCAAGGATTTCGCTCTTGACCCTTCCAAAGGGTCCAAAGTGAAAATCTTAGGATCACCTACTTTCTTTGCAAGACAAGTCAAAATTTTGATTTTTATGGCCTAGTTAGGAGTGAGGCAATGTGTCCTTAGTCTTGGAGGTGAATTCAAGTTGAAATGATGGAGGAATGAGCCTAAAACAAGATTTTTTCTCTGGACCCTTCCAAAGGGTCTAGAGCGAAAATCCTAAAACCCATCATTTTCTCTAAAAGAAGGGTCCAGAGCGAAGATCCTAAAACCCATCATTTTCTCTAAAATTTGTGCTAGGCCAAGCTTAGACCTAGGTAAGATAAGCCCTTAAGATTGCCTTTGAATGGATTTTGGCCACCAAAAATGTAGATTTTGAGCTAAGACAAGGATTTTGCTCCTGACCCTTCCAAAGGGTCCAGAGCGAAATCCTAGATAGGTCCTGTTCCTGGCTAAGTTTTTGAGCGAATTCTCCTTTTTGGGCCTTGTGAAGATCAAACCAATGTTGCCAAGTTGAGTGGATTCGATATGAGGGAGTCTAGATGAAGTGAAGTGGAGGAAGTGAAATTGAGTGTGAATAAGCAAGCAAAAATTGAATTTCGCTCCTGACCCTTCCAAAGGGTCCAGAGCGAAATTCTTCATCTACCTATTTCCTCCTTGTGTCAAGTCAAGACTTGGAGTCCTAAGGCGTAGTTGGGATGGAAGGATGTTATTTAGCCTTGTAAGATAGATTGGAGTGAAGAAGATGAAGGATCAAGCTTAAAACTTGAATTTCGCTCTTGACCCTTCCAAAGGGTCCAGGGCGAAATTCACGAAATGTCCTTTTTCCTTCAAGATTGAGCTAAGCCAAGACGATGATCAAGGCAAATTGGACCTAAAGATGGCCATATGCATGTGTTTCAATAGGTTTTGAGTCCAAGAGGTAAGGATTTTGAGCTAAAGAGTGGATTTCGCTCCTGACCCTTCCAAAGGGTCCAGAGCGAAATTCCCAAAATCACCTAGTTTGCCCATGATGACGATCAAGAAATGGATTCCCAGGCCTTGGTGGAGAAAAGACTAGTGTATGCTTGCCTTGGAAGGTATTTTGGGGTAGAGACATGATAGAATTTGTCCAAAAGTGCAAAATTCACTCCTGACCCTTCCAGAGGGTCCAGGGCGAAATTCTTATAGGGCCTGTCCCTGGAAAGACTCTTGAACAAACTTAATTTTGATGTCTTCTTGTTGATGATTTAAGGTATAAAATGCTATGTTGAAATGAATTTATTATGTGTCCTTAATCATCTTTTTGTTTGTCTTGCAGTTAAAAGGGGACAAGGGCAAGACAAGGACGACCTTCTCCAATCCGGCATTAACAAGGACGACCTTCTCCAGCCCAGCATCATCAAGGACGGCCTTCTCCGGTCCAGCATCATCAGGGACGACCTCTTCCAGTCCAGCATTCAAAGGAAAGGTACACCATCCATCCTGCACATCGAAGACAAAAGAAGTTAAAGCAAGGGTTCATTGAAGAAGCAGACAGTTTCAGAAGAGTTAATTAAAGCTAGCTTCTCAGCAACATCAAATTGAATATCTACCAAGTTACAAGTGTCAGACAAGGTGGCATCCCAGTCATCACTCCTCCAGTTGTATTGGTCCACCTCAGCGTGTCCAGATTCAATGTACCTGACTCATTGGAGATGGCACAAACTTCAATGTACCTACCCCGGTTATCCATTGGTTGAATATTCCAGAGAGGACATGTGTCCAAATAATGCAATTTTTTCATTGGCCAGAATTGAGTTTGTTGTAACAAACCCTAATTAGGGTTTTCATTGTAAAATCTCGGCCATTGATCTCAAGTTGATCTGAGCCATCGAATTGTATTAAGGGCGCTATATAAGCCCTGGCTCCTCATTTGTAAAAGCTAATAATAGTTAGTCAATGGTTAGCTAATAGACAATAATTGGCCAATAGTTGATAGTCGGTGAATAGGTAGTAGAATAGCAAATAGAATAGCAATTAGAGTAGACTAGGAAGAGAAGACAAGACATTGTTGCCTTAATTGTAAAGACTTCTTTTTCATTGAAGATATGGTGAAATATGTCGTTTCGTTGCAATATGCATGGTCTCTTGTTGAATCTTCATTTTAGATGATAGATAATTAAATTGAATGAAAGAAGTCGTTGAATGCACCTGTGTGGAATCTGTCTAATCCATACCACTAGCCTCTTACTGATTGTAAGTGCGCCTTGCGTGGTCAACTGGCATAAAATGAGCTTAATCTCAAGTTGTTACATGTCTATTGTTCATGCATTAACTTGAATGATGATCAGTATCTGATGGTGTCCGATTTGAATATATTTGAAGCATCCCCCAGAAGATCGCACTGAGTTGGTGTTGAATTGTTCAACTTGATGGTGAGACCCAGCCCAGTAGGACTCCACCTAGTCGTTCATCCATCTTCTCGCATTCTAGGTAGTAGAGTAGACTTCCTGAACCCTGCATCTTTTGTCATTTGTTTGTCTTCCAGTTAGTTAATAGGACCTGTGATTCTAGCAAATCAGACGTTTAGGTCGTCAAGTGTAAGTCCCCTTGTGATTCCAGCAAAATCACATCATACCACAGAGAGCTTATCCACACGTAGAGATCCTACATAACAGAACCTTGGAGTTACTCCGACTGATCCTTCAGCGAGATCTTCAGCAGTCGAGAACTTTGTTCAAGAGAGGATAAGATACTTCGGTATTTTAGTCTGTGTTCGCATGTGCATAAAAAACACATCAACACAACTTAACCCTAATTACAATTCAATTTCAACTCTAACAAGGGAAGAATTAACCTAATCTAAATTTAGTCCTTTTAGGATTGGATCAATCAAGTTCAATTCCCTTCCCTTAATGTAAGGTGGTCCCATGGAAATCAATGGTTTTATCCATTAAGGTGGTGAAACCCTAATTTTCTACACATTACAAAACCATTCTTCAAATTATGACAAGAAGCTCCTTGAGATCTAAGTAAACCTAAAACCAACACTAGAACAAAACTATAGACAAGACTTGCTAGTATGGATGCTATACAATATTTCACTAAGGGGGTTTGAATAAATGGAAATGACTAAGTGCCTATGCTTTTGCCCTCAACACACACACTAGACTATTAATAATCAAGCCTTGTGGACAAGATTTTTTGATATTATAAAAATCAAAATATTTAAGTGAAAACAAACACAATTTCCTATAAACCTATGCCCCATGGGGATGTGTCCTCTACCCCTAGAAGGTTCATTTCCTATAGGGGAAGTTTCGGAAGCGTGGGGACATCCAAGAAATATCCCCTCTTTGTCCCCTTTTTATGCCAAAAATTAGAAACACTTCCAAAATGTTCCATTTTGCATAGGGGACATCAAGGGACGCCTAGCCGTCCCCTACAGCCCAACAACATGTTGGATGATTTTTTTTAATTAAAACAAGGGGTGGGTGGGCCTACAAGGACCCCCCAACCCCTTTAAACAAAACCTAAACCTATTTCACCTATCACAACAACAAAAAAGAAAAAAAACTCTATCATTTTAACATTTGCAAACTAAAAGAAGAATGGCAAGGGAAGAGCAACAAGTGGTCAAGGAGAGAATGGCAGTTCAAAGAAGAGACTGGGGCATCACATCCACTACATTAGAGGTAAGTTCTTCATCTTGCAATTGTTTTTGCAATTTGGCATTTTTTCAAGCTCTTTTTTAATTTTTCAACAATAGGGAGGGAATTGTGAGTTTTTTTTTATTTGCACTTGCAGCTCTCTTTGAAATTCTTATAAAAAAAATCATGAGCAGCAATGAGAGTAGTGATAGTGAGGTTAGAAATTCAAATGCAAGAGAGAAGTAGACTTCGATCTCATAAGTATATGGCAAACATTGGGGGTTCTTCAGGGAGTGAGACAGTAAGGTCAGTAAGTTCAAACCCATTTGAATGTCCTTTTGAACTCCTCAAAACCCATGCAAAAGGCCCATTTAACCCCAAGAAACCTCTATTACAATTTGCATCAAGAGTTGATAAAGATAAGAAAAAGAATTCAAGGGGGAGTAGAGTATGCCGGTGCCATTTATGCAAAAAGGAATATAGGGGGGAGCTATATGAGAGTTTATTGCCATATTTTGTGGATAGGTGGTCAAGGGGTGAAAGGTTGTGAAAAAATAACTCCAGTTGAAAAGATTGAGGCAGCTAGATTGCATATGGAGGGGAAGGCAACAAATAAGGGGATTCCATTGGAGAGTTTGCAGCCTAGTGTGTTGGATTTCATGGAGAGGGTTTTACTTCTTCTAGGGGAAAGAAGAGAAGTATTATTGCTGCAGATATGGTTAACATAAAATCACATGCCATACCATTTCATGTGGTACATTCACCATATTTTAAAAACTGTTCAAAGATGTGATAGTTGTCAATCCCTCATTTGTTCTTCTTGGAGAACATAAGCTACACACCACCCCCCATGACAGAGAATATTCTAAGGTAAGTGTGTTGATGGAAGATATGAGACAAACTTGGATAAGGGACGGTTGCTCCATCAAAATGGATGGGTGGACTGATATCAAACATTAGCCACTCATCAATCTTATTGTCACAAGTTCAGCTAGCTCTTACTTTATTAGAGGTATTGGTTGTTCGAGGAAAAGGAAGGATGTGTTGTCCTCATTTTTGTTTCCAAAAATGAAGGACCACTACATGAACTTTTTGTGAAAAAATGAAAAATTTTACTCTATGGCATGCTTCTCGAGGCAAAATTTCGACTAATCCTTGGACTGGCTTAATCCTTAGTCCATCCTCGAACTACATTTTGAATTTCGTCGAATTTTGGGTTCGTTTGCTATGTCTTTCCTTCAATTTCAGGTTTTAAAATCCTGACTACAGGTGGAGAATTTTCTTCAAACTGCAAGTTTTAATGATATTCATTGTTTTGGTCTTTGTAGGGGAATTTTTGGCTTATTACATGTGCACTTTTATTTAAAAGATGTTACTTGTAATTTGTTTTAAATTTTCTTTTTATTGTTTTTGGTCTTGTTTAGTTAAAATAGAGATTTTTTGGCTCAATTACAAGTAAACTTGTAGTTTGGTCTAAAAACCCCTACTTTAATGGTTTTTACATGTAATAGGGATTTTAAATCCCCATTACATATGTGCAAGCTTTTCTAACTTGTTGTAGGGATTTTACTTCCCTTTTACAAGCAAGTAAAACTTGCATTTCTCTCCAAAAAACCCGATTTTATGCATAAAGTGCATTTTTGACCATTTTAAACTTGCAGTTTGTTCTAAAAAACCCGAATTTGCTTTGTAAGTGAAAAAGTCAAAAATAAAACTTGCTATTTGGCTCAAAAAACCCGATTTTGGCTTAGTGAGTGAAAAAGTGAAAAAAAAACTTGTATTTCTCTCCAAAAAACCCGATTTTTACATGGAAGTGTAAATTCGAACTTGTTCTTCTCTCCAAAAAACCCGATTTTCAATTGGAAGCGAATTTGTTGAAGTTTTCAATCGATTTTTTTGGAGATCTTCAAGGAAGGAGAGGCGTTTTGGTTTCTACCCTATTCCTATGCATTTGAAACCACTTGTCACACCATTTGAGGGTTGCATTTTCTGGTTTTTTGCCCCAAATCAGCAACCACGTTTTTCCAAAATGCCACATTTTGGGGGTTTAAAACTCCATCAATCTGCAATCTCCTAGTTCGATTCTTCCTCTCTCACCTAGGCGTGGAGTTTAGGATAAGTTTCAAGCCATTTAATGGGCCATCAAAGATGCAATAGTTGCCACGTTTTTTCCACGTGATTCCTTTGGCTGCATATTGGAAGGGTTTGATGCCACGAATCTTCAACAATATGAATCGTTTTTGCATCTTATGCTAAGGCGTTGAGAATAGAAGAAGACTCATTAACTTTTCATGCCACTTCTTTGGGGTTTGCTACCAAGTTTTTATGCAAAAGGAGTTTTTCCCAAAAACGTGGCAAGGGTTTTTGCATTGCGGTTTGTCTTATTTTATTGATTTTGCTTCTTCATTCCAAGGATTGTTGCATTTTTGGAGAAGCATTTTCAGTTTGAAGAAAGGTATGTTCTCTTTCCTTTCTTTCCTTCATTTTGTTATTTTCTTGTTTTCTTAGTTTTCTTTCCTAGTTGCTTTTTTGGAAATATGTTGTTCTTCCCCCAAAAATCGGTTTTTGTGAGAGAAATCTTCCCCTTGGTATGCGATTTTCGAATTGCATTGTTCTTCCCAAAATTCCCTCTTTACTTGTATTCGGGATTTTTAATCCCGATTACAAGTTCGCCAAAAATTCTTGTTCTTCCCCTACGGTTAACGATTTTAACCATTTTTGGTTAAAATTCCAAGTTGAAAAGTGTGAAATACCCCTCCATTTCAAATTCAGGTTTTAAAAACTGGATTACATGTTGAAGAGTTCTTCCCATTTTTATGAAAATGACATTCCCGAATTTTCCCATTTCTATCCATTCATGTTTCCCATATCCGTACTTTCCTTTCCGTCATTTTCCGCAAGTCAAATTCTCATTTTCCATTCATTTCTCCATTTGCAAATTTACAAGTGTACTTGCATTCGGGTTTTAAAACCCTCCATTTCAAATTCAGGTTTTAAAAACCGGATTACATGTTGAAGAGTTCTTCCCATTTTTATGAAAATGACATTCCCGGATTTTCCCATTTCTATCCATTCATGTTTCCCATATCCGTACTTTCCTTTCCGTCATTTTCCGCAAGTCAAATTCTCATTTTCCATTCATTTCTCCATTTGCAAATTTACAAGTGTACTTGCATTCGGGTTTTAAAACCCTGATTGCATGTATGTTCTTTCCGACTTGTATACTTGCGAAAATTTCCCCAAGATCCAAAATTGGTCAAAGTCAAGATTTTCCCATTTCTACATATTTCCCCTCTTCCTCTCACAAAATCGTAAAGTTCAAGAATCGAAGTTTTTCCCATTTGAAGAAGGAAGAATGTTATTTGTAGTTGACTATGATGTTGCCTTAACTCTTTTAAGTCTTCATCACAGTATTCCAGGTTCACAATCAATGTCAGATTTGCCGGCATCTCCAGCTCCAAAGAAGATGAAATATAAATATGACAAATATCAGAATGAGGTAGCACCTTCCCAGGTTTCTTCTCCTTTGGATCGCATCAGAGACACGGAAATAGGGCACGTTGATATGTCAGAATTCGTCAAAAGGGTAGAAGATCCACAAGATAATAACTTGCAGTGGCTGTTTGACAGCCATATCCATCATGCATCTTTTTTCCCGGTGGCTGCCCTAGAACCTGAGTTTGTTCTTACCTGCACCCATCATTTTGACAAAGAGACAAGAGTCATCAAAAATGATGATGGCGAAGCTATAATCCGTCTTGATGCAGATACAATTGAAAAGGTCTTCAGAATACCTCATGCACCAATTTATATGGAAATCTCCAAGGAAAGTGCAGCGGAGTATTATGTGAAGAAGGAAAAAGATTGCAAGCGACATATCAACAGGTGGATCCAAGAGCCACGAGCTTCCTTCTCAAGGTCAGCAAAGTTGTACTGTTGCGATTTCAAATGGGAGATTGGAGACACCATAACCCTTCTCAGCAGGATGATGGGCCTTGAGCATTCCAATGTCTTTGAAACATGGATGTACCAGTTCATCATGTTCATACGACAATCTCATCACATTTCATGGGGAGAAGTCATCAGCGATGCCTTGTGCGAACAACTTGCAACAGTTCCTACCACCACGACCTTCTTCATGAATTCATATTTGGTATATTTGGCAGCATCACTTAGACACTTTCCAAGTCTTTCTACCAAGGGTGATCGCTCACTTATACCAATTTGGGAGTATTATGACCAGTTGCCATCGAGACCTAGCAGACTGCATTTCAGAAGAGTCCAAGATGCATTCTTCGGATATTTCATGTGTTAGTTTGACAGAAATCTCAGGAACAAGAGAGTATCAGATGAGGAATGGGACAAGGTGTGCGAGTATGGATGTTTGTTTCTGCAGTTTCCCACCTTCACCTATATGAGGATCGGGTGCTATGGCGGTCAACCATACATGCTTCCCAGATACCCAACTGATAAGATCATTCTTATGGAGTTGGGAAGACAAATCATGGCTGTCCACACTTTTCAATCTGCTAAACACAAGGTTGGAATGGGGATCTCTACCAAAAACCCATTGAAAATTGACCGGTATTCCCTTGTCACATCTGTGAAGGCTAAAGCCATGGAGACTGAATTGCAGGAAATCAAGCTCAAAAGGTTTAAAACTAGAGCTGATTTTGATTATAGGGGTATGAAGGAGAAGATCAAGAAATCCTTTGTGCATGTACAGCGCATTGAAGACATCTAGGTAGATCTCCACACGGAAGCTGAAGTTCTAAAGACGGATTACTGCAGGCTCACTGTTGAGCAAATTGTTGATTTGAACTTGGTGAATATTCCACAAGGGATGATTGATGATGGGCACATACTTGATCCTGAATACATTTCACGGAGGGTTGAGGAAGCTCCACTTCCTTTGATCCAATGGTCGCACAAAGAGTGCATATCCATCCTTGACAGATTTCAGCCTATCTTAGCCAACACCAATGCATGGCTGAAAAGCAATGTTGTTAGACTTATAAAAATCAAGGTTGGTAAAGAAGATGATTCTACGGAGCCTCTTGGACGTAAGTCTGAGATTTAGGTTGACAACAAGGAGGGTGCATTATCTTCGGGCACAAGGATCAAGTTGCGAGTCAGTCGTGCAGTACTACTTCCTCGAGGAGACGACAGTTCGTGGGAAGGAGAAATCACAATTCCATGTTCAGGTGATCAATCTGGATAATCCAGAAGAGGGGCAGCAATCTGATGATGCTCCCAAGTCTCCAATTTTAGACTCGCCTCATGAGATCATTCCTCCAGTTTCCATTGAGACGCCTCTTTCTCCTCTTGATTTGCTTGTGGATGAGAGTCTCCTCAGAATGCTATTCCCATTTCAGCATACGATCCATCTCCTGATCATCAACAAGAAAGTGTGTTGGAAGTTCCTGAGGATACTCCTACTTGCATCCAATTATTAGAAATCGATACTTCCACTTCTGGTTTTGAAGAATTCATGAGGCAATCTTCATGCCCATTGGTAATTGAGCAAACCGTGGTCGCTGTTCAAACAGATATTCCTCCTAGGATGACCACGGTGATTCAAACAGAAACTGCTTCTCCTTTGCCTACGGCTGCTACTAGAGGGGAGTTGATGACTTTGCCTCCATGGCTTAGTTCTTTTACCCCAAAAAGGAAGAAGCAAGAAATCTCACCTGATGCCTTTGATTACCAACAATCGAAACAGTCCAGATCCAAAGTTGCTAAGAAGGCCAAGACTATCTCCAGAGTCACTGTTGACAACAACAAGATGAAGGTAGCTGAAATTGTGGAACCTATTGCAGATAAGCCACTTGAAGAAATGTTAGCTGTCGATTATAAGGTTACAAGGATAGAGTTGGGAAAACAGACAGATGAGGTCATTAAACATGATGCTCAGTTTTCTGTTGCCTCATCGGTGCAAAGGTGTGATGAGCTTCTAGCAAAGAAAAACAAGTTAGAAGAGGAAAACCGACAACTTATGGCAGTCGTTCATAAAATTACAAAACATGCTGCTGAAGGGAGTAACTCCATAGGTTCTTTTGGTTCCCAAGAATCAATTCGTGGAGTGGAAAGGGCTGCTCAGAAGGTACAAGCACTAGATTCCTGGGTTGATGAGCTTCATGATCTATGTGCACAGGTAATGAAAGACATTTTTCAGATAATGTCTAAGTTGGAGACCATTGAGGAGAAACTGGATCAAACTTCTAATACTTTCAAAAAGAATCTAGAAAGTGTTGAAGAAAGTTTGACAATCTGGCGTACCATGCCCCAACAACAGCTGAGTATTTTGCAGGAGCATGCCATCATCTCTTCCAGGATCATGTACTTGGAATTTGAAGAACTCCTAGAAAACAAGGCCCTTGTTCTTAAATCCCTCATTGAGGAGATCGGTGATGCAAAGAGATTTCGAGGCGAAGTTTACCGAGATATTGTCTCAAGGGCCTCTTGTAACATAGTAAGTCAAGATGGAGAGCTAATTCCAAAAGAAGAAGTTCTTGCTAATTTACAAATGAGGATTCACAATGAATGGAGGAGCAAACAATTGTCGGCCGCTTCAATTCAGACATTGATGAAACACCAAGTCTTTCTGCATGAAATTCAGTCTATCCTAGATAAAAACAATTCTGCGCTCCTCCGGTGTCATGACACTATTGTGAAGACCATGGTTGTTGCCAAGAACACCCATGAACCAAATCCCGAGGAACTACAAACGAGCATCCAAAAATTTCAAAGATTTGTGTCTTCACAAAATGCAACTTAAGTGTTTTTCAACACTTAGTTGAATTTTCCCTCTTTTGTAATCTTTAGTTGTAATTTTGTTTTGACAAGTTACATGTAAAAGTAATTTTTGTAAAATGCAAGTTACACATTACTTGCACTTTTGTAATTACATGTAAGGCAACTACAAATTGTGTCCGATTAGGACTGTAGTTGGAATAAGTCTTAGTTAGTTAATGAACTCTTAGTTAGTTATTGAATAAGTCTTGGTGGTTGAGAGAATCTCTTAGGTTAGTTAGGATCCTCCCACCTTTTTCTCAAGGCTCCTCTTCTATAAATACTTGAAGGGTCTTTTGTAATAGATATCTTTTGGAAAGCAAGCAAAAACTCTGCCAAATTTACAGCAAGAACTCTTTGAGCTTATGTGTGTGAATTGAAAGTTTTGAAGAATAATAAAGAAGGATTACTCAAGTTTTGAGTCTTTGAGCTACATGTTTGAGTTTGAATCTTTTTATTTCTTCCATGCAAAGTGTTTCTAAAGGAGCTTAGTCCAATCTGATTTGAAGTCTTTGAGCTGCAAGTAGAGAAGATTAATTAAAATAGGAAAATCTTTAGAAGGAGCCGCAAGTCTTTGAGCTTGCATCTATTATTGAGGAAAAATTATTGTTTGATAAGAAATAGCAGCAAGTCTTTGAGCTTGCATTAGTTCTTGTCTTTGTGTTGAAAGAATAGATTATTCCAGTCTTTGAGCTATTGTCTTTTATTCGTTGTAAAATTTAGTATAGTAAAGGGTAGATATGATTTCACATAATCAAGTCTTTGAACTTGATATTGCTGTCTCGTCCAAAAGGAAGTGACGGAAGTCTTTACGCTTTTAGGAAACTTCATTTCCTTTCTCTCATTTAAATTGAAAGTGGTTACTGCTGTTCATATTCAATCACTATCCTTTTCTGTGAAGAGAAAAGGATATTGTCTTTCTTGAAAAAAGAAGAAAGACTGTTGTCCCATCCTATTTTATTTTCGAAGTTGTAGTTAGATAGGGAGAGCCTTCCCTTAATTAGGAGAGTTTTTACTCGTGTGCTATGGTTGAAACCACAATTTTGTATATTTCCCCAAGTGTACAAAATTTTCAACCAACAGGATGCAACCTTACAATTTCAAATTTTGAAACATGCCATAGAAGAGTTTGAAGCCTCTAATGTTGTGCATGTAGTGATCAATTCAACCTTTGTTTGTAAGTTAGTTGGTTTGTTGGTGGAGGTGCTTATAAGCACATTTTTTGGAACCTACGTTGTGTTCATGCATTAAACAATACCTTTAAGGACATTGGGAAGATAGATTGGGTGAAGGTAGTGGTGTCAAAGGCTAGAGATGTGTAGATATTCATTTGCAACCACCACACTGGCTTGTTCAGGGCATTTTTGAGGAAGGAATTCCTCAAGCCTGTGGACACTAGATATGTCAACTACTACATTTTGTTAGAAAGGATGCTTGAGGTCCAAGAGGTTTTACAATCAATGGTGGTCAATGCAAAGTGGGGTAGATGGCAAAAAGCAAGCACATCGGAAGGAAGAAGTGTGAAACAAAAAATCCTTGACGATGATTGGTGGTCCACAATGAGGTAATAAAATTGCTGACTTTATTATTTAAATGTTCAAATGTTAATTTAATAATTTATTTATTAATGTTTCTAACTTGTAAAATATTTCCATTCTTTTTGAAGATTTAAATTTTGTAACTTGTTTGCACTTGCAGATATGTTTGCTCTTTCATTGAGCCTATTGTGTAAGTGATTAGATATGCTAATATTGACTCTCCTAGCCTTGGAGAGATTTAAGAGACCTCAGATAACATGCTTCGGCAGATCAAACAAGAAATTCATAGCACAGCCCTACTTTGCAATTTTATGAGGAGCATCATAGGCCCATTGTGACGCAATGGTGGAACACTATGAGCACCTCGCTTCATATGGCAATGTATGCTCTAAATTCCAAAAGGTATGCAGCTAAGCCTAGGAGAGTGCTTCCATCTCATAATGAAGCGATGAAAGAAGGGCTCATGAAGGCCCTTCAAAAAATGCATAGTGAAGAGGAATTTGCTTTACTTCACCCACAGTGGCTTGCATTTATCAATCTTCGTGGTCCAACCTTTGGCAAACTAGAGGCAAGGTCAAATAGAGCTACATTAGCTCAAAAGAACCCTATTGGATGGTGGGACGTGGCATGGCAAGGATGCACCGGACTTTAGGTTACTTGCCATTCATGAAGGGCTCATGAAGGTCTTTTGAAAAAGGTATAGTTAAGAGGAATTTACTTTATTTCCACAAAATGACTTGCATTTATCAATCTTCGTGATCCAACCTTTAGCAAACTAGAGGCAAGGTCAAATAGAGCTACATTAGCTCAAAAGGATCCTATTGGATGATGAACATGGCATGGCAAGGATGCACCGTAGTTGAGGTTACTTGCCATTTGTCTTCTTTCGCAAGTTGCCAGTTCCTTTGTTGTGGAGAGGAATTGGTCCACAAATAGCTTCATCTAATTAGTTAAGAGGAACAACCTTACTCTAGACTATTGGAGAAGTTGATGGTTGTACATAGTTCTTTGTAGCTACAGGATCGACAAACTCCTGAGTACTATCAGACTCTAACCTTACATTGGTATGTTGATCCCAAAGATGTTGTACAAATTGACAAGGAGACACGAGGGATTGGTTGGGGTTCCATTGGTTGAAGCAGCCCCTTATATTGGTACTAGCAATGACTCAAACTCGAGCTCCAATTTTGATGTAGATCTACCAGTTGCATGAGCATCTATTGATTTAGACTAGGACACCCATATATTTTCTATGCTTTTGTCATTTTATAGTTAAAACTTGCAGCCTTTGGGCATTTTTTTATGATTCTTATATAATATGTATGCACATTGACAATGGAAGCATTTAAATTTAGTTAATTTGTTTGCCAATTTTCGTTTGAAACCTTGATTCAAGTCTAATGTTATGTATTAAGCATCTACAACGTCTATAATGAATGTTGTATCAATGTTTCGAATATTTGAAATTTCTCTATATTTTTAATAATTTCCCTATTTTTTAATAGCCATCCCCTTAAAAAGGCCCAAAAATACCCCCGTACCGGAAACATGTCCCACCATCCCATGTCATCCCTGTCATTGAAACTTGGGGAGCATAGCTATGAACTAAAAGCCAACGCCAATATTCTTCTAAATAAAATTTCTTTCATCCTACGAGATGACAAGCTTAATGGAACTAAAGAAACCCTTATTAATTTCTCATTTCCTATCCATTAACTCCCAATTGTGACCATTCTTTTCTTTCTGCTTGCCAGTATGTTTCAAGCCTCACTTTTAATATTAAAAGGGTTCTAATAGTAATTATGTTGAAGTTTGTATTGTCTAGGTCCTTAAATGTAGGAGCTTTTGATCCTTTCTGACAAAAGTGATTTCTTGTGAATTTTATGTAACACATGAATGAGCTGAAGTGAAGGGAGGATGAAGGTATTTATTACTATGAACAGTCATTTCTTGAAAAATACCTGGACTGTAAGTTAAGCACTAGCCATGTGACAACCAGGGTCTAAGCAAGCAGGATGTGTTATGCTAGACACAAAGCTTCCTGTTAGAGCAGTCTAATATATACTGATATACACAATGAGTTGAGCAACACACAAGATATCACTGACAGATTCTCTGCAGACAATGGGATGTAACAATATGGCATAGAGAAAGATAACCTGTTAGTGAACCAAGTGAAAGATGGTGGGAATACAAGAGCCAAGAGTGTACTTGCCACAACTGCATGAGGAATAAAGGAATTTGCATTCTTCAGCGAGTTTAATATATTGATCCCATTCAAAGTAAGACCCTGCAGAATGATCATTAGGACAAAGTCACGACAGAAAATGAGAATTGGTAGACATACAAAATTCCAACTAAACAATTCTTCAGTAAATTGAAAAACAATTCAGTTCTGGATTCATTTAATTTTTCAATATACAACATGAATATGACCTACTATGCCATGCTTCGTACATAGATCACTACACCATAGATGTCAATTAAGATTGATTTGAATATCTGACAATTATTGAAGCTGAAGTTCCTCAATAAAACATGTATTCTATGAAAATTCTATATCCATTATTCAAATTCTATTGGCACATATATTAGAAAACACTAAATCCAGTAGAAGAATGGTAGCAATCTTTTGGGGAAAAAATGGGCAAACCAGAAGATTAAGAATTTTTCAAAAATCAGGATTTGATCAAGAAAAAATTGGGGAATTCAAAAAAGAAAACAGATTTTCGAAAAACATAGAAAAATCGAGAGAGAGAGAGAGAGAGAGAGAGAGAGAGAGAGAGAGAGATGTCCTGTTTTTTAAATATAAAGGCATTTTAATAGCATAGCGATATAAAGAGCAATACAGATTTTTTCATTTGTGTTCATACCACTGATTACATTGCATTACACATACTGCATAATTCATAAATGAAAACTAGATATTAATAGTTTAAAATTTTTCAATTAGAATCTACTTTGTACAAAGCCAACCTAAAAATCAAGTACAAAGTTCCAAAAAACCAGCCATAGCAAATGACTCTTTCTGCCACGAAGAGAGCTACACTAAAGGGCTGCAGTTCTTGATGATAAAGCTCCTAGGTCAAAGCCTCTCCCTAGTCATTCAACCACACCACTATCAATGTTGGACATTGCCCTCATTTTCTTTTCTTTCACTTTCAAAATCCACACTACAACAAAATGTTGCCTCAACCATTTTTCTTCTGTTTGAAAGGGTTCATATTTATTTTATACTAATTTGAAAGCTACACATTTAATATCAAGATATATATCTATAACCCTAATTTAAGCACCTAGGAGCCACACAAAAAAGGAGCATTGAAAGCCCAAATTCATAAGGAAGCTCAGATGACTGTATTGTCTCATCAATGCTTACATTGACACTTTCCACAAACCTTTTCAATCTTTTGTTATAATATCTGCGAGTCTTGCTTTTCATATAACAACCAAGAAGAATACCTTTAACAGATCTGGAGTCAAACTTACTCAAATTTTCTTCATCCCTCTTGATGTAGCACTTGCTTCCAAATGCTTTGAGATGCCTAACCAAAGCCAATCTTCCTTTCCATAGCTCATATGGTGTCTTGGTTGTCATTGGTCTCATTCGGGCTCTGTTTAAAATATAAACTGTTGTTTGAACTACTTCTCTCCAATATATATCTGACAACTTTTCTTGACTTAACATTGTTCTAGCCATCTCCTATATAGTCCAGTTCTTTCTCTCAGCAACTCCATTTTGCTGAGAAGTCCTAGGAGTAGAACACTATCTCCGAATCCCATGTTTCTCACAATATTCTTCATATCTATCAAAGGTAAACTCTCCACCTCTATCTAATCTTTAAACTTTGATTGTCCTTCTAATTTCATTTTCAACTATTTCCTTAAATGCTTTAAACTTCTCAAAAGCTTTTGATTTTTCTTTCAGAAAAGTAATCCAAGTCATTCTAGAATAATCATCAATAAGCATCATAAAATACATGTCACCTTGAATGCTCTTTGTTCTTATAGGTCCGCATAGCTCTGTATGAATCAAATCCAATGGCCTTGTTGTAGAATATTCCTTTGTAGGAAATTTGGTCATTGTCTACTTCCCCTCATGACAAGGTTTGCAACTGGTAAATGGAAGCTTCTTAATTTTTGGCATATCTCTTACCATTCCTTGTGAGCTAATTCTCACAAGATCACCAAAGTTGATATGTCCCAACCTTCTGTACCAAAGCCAACTATCTTCTCTTTGTATGGCAAAACAAGTTTTTCCATTAACTTCACTGAGATGATACATGTCACTGTCAGTCCTGCTTCCTTCCACAATTAATTCACCAGAATCAATCTTCTTGATTTCACAACCTTTAGCATTTAATGAGAGATTTTAGCCTTTATCACACATCTTACCTACACTCAAGAGATTAAGTTTCAAACCTTCTAAATACAAAACATCATAAATTTTTTGTCTTTCCACTATCAAAAATCCACATATTCTTCTCCTTTTGAGCATATAATGCAATTTGAGCCACCAAGGACTTCTTTGTTCTTTGTCCTTCAAGTTTCTTCTTCCAAACCTTCCCAGATTCACTACTCTAACTTACTGAGTTATTTCCTTTATCATCTAACTTTGATGGACTGACAAAATTGCTTCTATAGTTTCTTGCAATATGCCCAAACTTGTTGCATTTATGACAAATGATATTGAAATCAAACAATGGTGCAAAACATTTCTGCTAACAAAGTTATTTCTTCTTGTCGGAACCTTTCTATAATCCATAGCCTTATGACCAAATTGATTGCAATTAAAGTAGTAATCAGAAAAATAATAATTGAGTCCGGTATTGTACACGTGTCTTCATGGTGCTTATCTTCCAGATCTCCTATTCTATTTGTGCGCTTGAGTGAAACCATCATCCACCTTCTTGCTCTCTTTTCTTGTCACAACTTTGTTCAAATTTTGAACTTCTGAAGCCATTCTCTTCTGGACTCTCACCAACTAACTTCATGGGTTGTTCAACTACCCTTCCCTTTTGTACTTCTATAAAACCAATGCCGGTTTTGATATGTGGCAATATCTGACTTTCCATTATCTTATCCAAGATCTCAATGCTTTTCCCAAACTTTAATTTCAACTGACTATTTGCTTTTCCCAGATCTCTTCTCAGTGACACAATCTCTGCCTCAAGTTTTTCACAATCCTTATCTCTTGTCAGTAGTCAATCTACCTCATCATCATCACCATTTCCGAACTTCATTCCTGCATCATCTTCAGCAATCTTCATAGCCATGAATAGAGCTTTCTTGCCTTCATTCACAAAAGTGCCTTGGTCTTCATCATCAAATGAATAGCTCTCCTCATTAGTGAAGAAACTCTTTTGATTTTTCTCAAACTTTTTCCCATTCTTTTGATCATCATTGTCAAAATCTTTGTATGACATGGTGTACGTTTTATCATTCACTGAACATTAGAATAAAATGTCAAGGACACTCTACCCTCTCTTGAACAAAATCACTACGTGTGCCAAGATTGTAAAGAAAGACCACACGGTGTCTCCAAGGTTTATATGTGCAAACGGGCAACTTTATGTTGGATAGCTTCCTCGGTTATGTATGCTGAAATACAAGGGGACTTACGCTCAACTAATATTGATCACAAGTTAGGACTTAGACGAATATAACAATGAATGCTCTCTTTTTTTTTGGATTTTCAATTGTAAACTTCAAAAAAAGATAAAAAGGATAAGGGTTAAGAAATTCTATACTAATCCTAAGAACTCGAGAGATAGTAAAAGTTAAGCATCCATGAAATAAGCTCAGGCTAACTTTACACATTGAATAAAAATCATCTATTCAAAGAAAGTATGAGCAATTGTTTCACCAACCTATACTATCAAATCCTTCATTCATTTAACAACTTTGAAACCAAATTTACTCTAAACAAAACTATTCTATGTTGAAGAAAGATATGTAATCATGCAACCATATGATAATAATATGGCTTCAAAGCAAATTGCAAATGAACTTGTATTATCAAAATAGCTCTAAGCAACAATTTCATAAATCTCTCCACAACAAAATAAATGAGAGAATGAGAATTTATATAGAGTTTTTGAAAACAAATGAAAGCCCGAGATCGATCTAAGATCAACGATTGAGATTAAGACAACACAACCCTAGATAGAGTTTCCCAAAATAACACCAGAGACAAATGCATGCTAGACAAGTGGCGTGAAGAGCTATCTCCTAGGAAGGCACATCCCTATCCTCGCAAGTGGCAGTGTGTTCAATGAACCTGGACATGATTGGGCCGACCTCTTCCATGGTAACATAAGGCAGCATATTGACCTTGAATTCCAATCCATCCAATTCATCTGCATACACGGCAAAGCAATCTCCCACTCCAATTCTTGCCTTTGGAAGGCCTCTTGGATGGACAAGAAATTCGATGCCTTAGTCAAATTATGCTTCAGGACTGGCCCAACGATGGTGAAGAAAACCTCCTAAGTTGTGAGCTTTAGACTTTCCAGCTGCATATCATTTTCTCAAATAGTCTCTTTTTCAAGCAAATCAAAAGCTACAAGGAAAATCTTATTCTGAATTTCTCTTATTTGTTCCTCAACTCTGATACCCTTGGCCTTTACTTTTTCTAAGACTCCGCTTCGTGCAACCAATGCCCAATGCCATGTGTTAAAATCATATGCAGCTCCTACTGCAATTATCTTTCCATTAATCAGTTCTTGTTTAGGAATGCCTTTCAACATTCTGAGGCACGGGATAATTCAGTCTTGAACATCCTAAAGATCAACGCATGCTTCTACCATGCTCGCAATTCTGGAGAGTAAAGAGGAGGTTTGCCCGTATGTCAACATCAATTTGTCCACGAATGTGGCTTCTTCTTCTCTTTTGCTTGCCATCCATTCTTTAATCTCTCTTGCCGTCACTTTTTGTTCTTCAAAATTTTCAATTGCTTCCTACGAGGAATTCAAAAGTGGAGGAGTTGTTGGATTACCTTGGTCAAGTGCTAAATGTATTCCTTCAGGTGCTCAATTTCCTTCTTGTATTCCCTCTTCTTTCCTACCTCTTTCTCTAAACTTGCCTTCATGGAAGTAACTAAATTGTCTAAGTCTTCCACCTCTTGACCCTTTTGTAGTTGGTCCCAAGTCGAAAGTGGTAATTTCAAACTCCTGATGAGTAATATCTTCTTTTGACTTGTCCACTTTCGGTACAACAATCTGAACTGTTCGGCAGCCTGTTTCATCTCTCTGGATTGTGGAAAACTTCTTGGTTGACTTCTTTGTAGCAACCTTTTCTAACCTAGCCAAGAAATTGGTCGTCTCATCTTCTTCCTGTATTACTTCCATAGGTACCTTTATCTTCAACCTTTCCTTCAACCAATCAAGAATCGTGGGTTGTTCAATGCCTTCCTCTTCCTGATTACTCTCTTCACATGGAATATCCTAACCTCCTCGAAGAGCAGAAATCATTCCCTCTTGAAATTCATCACCCAGAATATCCATTTCATTATCCGATCCCAATATTTCTGTATCTATAGGAGATGGTGGTTCTTCTTCCTCCTGCTGGATTGACATCACATTTCCCTCATGGATTGGAAAGTGGATCTTCAATTCTGCCAATGACTCATCCTCAATAGTCAATACATCGTTCACATTCCTGGATGCTGCAGAATGGGATGGCTCTGATCTTTGCTTCTTTTGAACGGGTTGCTCAACCTTCTTTCCTTTTGTAGTTGAAGAGCCCTCAACTGCTTCCTCTTCCGAGAGTTGATACTTTCAATTGGCTCGACATTTTGGGATGCTTCCGCATTCGAAGAATATGACTCCATTTCGCCCATCAAGTTATAAGTGAGGGCCAAATTCCTTCGCCTTAGCCCCTAAATCTACTGATCGACCCACCACTGTGAATACTTAACAACTGGTTGCATCAAGCTGGTTAAATCTGTGAGTTCGGGTTTTGACCATCGTACAAGAGGAAGAGGCCAATTCTCATCAAAGCGTGATGAACATATTCTCCGTCATCCTCTAACTGATCCAGCACACGGAAGAGCTCAGTTGTTCTAATCAAGCTTACTGGCAATCTAGACCATAGTCTTTTCCTGATGTCATACTGGTTTGCAGCATTCGCCCAAATATCTTCCAAATCAACCCTATGTCTGTATTTTTCTCAATTCACCGATCTAATATGATTGTGTGGATCGATAAAGTGTGAATGGATACCAATGCATCTCCAACCTCGCACCTTCAACTGCCTGTTCTATTGGACAAGACCAACATATTTCCGATGAAAAATGGAAAGGAAATGGTTGCTTTCTGCTTGGTTCTTTGGAAGCCTTGATACATTTCCAATTGCCTCAGAACTTCAAGCAAGATCATTCTATTAGTGGGATAGATTGGAAGTCGATAAGGACATCCGATAAATCCTTGGACTCTTATGTATGTGAATCTTGGAAACTGGATAAACCAAGATCCATACTTGCTTATTAGGCTCTTGGCTTCTGGAGTAAGCCTCTGAGGGGTTTCTCCTTATAATGTCCTAGTGATATACATCAAGAACACATCATTTACCCACTTGAAGTGGGCCTTCTCAATAAGCTGGAGTTGCGGATAGCAGTCATAGGACTTGAATTCATTTTCACAATTGGTTACTATGCCTTTACAAATCAATCCGGTGTATCTATAGTTTCTTGTTAGTAGATAGACAATGTAGGAGCTCATGTAAAAGGACTTCGTCCTTTCCAAATTTTTCAGTTGCTCATTCAAGTTATCACTGATTATCTTGGACCAATTGAACATTTAGACTCCAAAAGTGATCTCGTCGATAAAATAATATATCCATGTTTCAAATGGTGCACCCTGAGGGCTGCCCATTACTCTATTCAGTAGTAAAATAATATCACCATATTCTTCCTTGAAGTCTGTGCAAAGCAATTTCTTTGGAACTTTCTTGAGGTTGGGCCTTGGCTTCTCTAGCCATGATTTATTGACATTTGTTGTGCAGAGTTCAAGCTGGTCTTCATAGAGTCTCCTGGTATTCCAAATGCTTCTTGAATGGCTAATTCTCCAAGATGAGCCAATACTCTTCCATCTGGTGCAACGATTTCTCTCGCTTGGGCATTGTAGTGAATGGCACATTCAACCATAAGCTCAGCACATTTCATAGCTGATGGAAATCCAGGTACTTGGACGATGCCATTTCTCATCATCCAGCGAGCAATAGGTGTTGGTAAATATCCATCTTGCCCACACATTCTCCTCTTGAAATCTTTGAAGTCCACATGCCCGAGGTTGGTGTCTGTGACATTTTTCCACTTGGAATTGATCTTTGTCTCTGACTGCAACCCTTTACTGGCAAACTTCATCTGAGCCTTTCTTGAAGGTCCTCCTTTGGTGGTCATTAACTTGCAATACACATGAAAATTTAACATTATTTTCGAACAAAGTGAAGATTCTAACTCTAATCTTTGGACCTTTTGCTTGAAAATTTCACTTTCAGTCTGTCAAAAAGCTAAATTTCTTGTGGAAAAGCAGACTGAAAATGGACGAATTTGGCTAAATACTTAGTCAATTTTGCGAGAATAAGTGAATAAGACAAAAGAAGGATGAAAGAAATCAGTCAAGCTCAGATTTTGAACCTTCAAAACTATATTTTTGACTGAAAATCTGCCTTTAATTCTGAAAATTCTGTCTTTAACTCAGAAAAGAAACACTTTATTCTCCTAAAAATTATGTCCTTCAACTCAGAAATTTCACTTTATCTTCAAAAATTCACCTTGAAAATTCACTTTATCTTCAAAAATTCAACTTGAAAATTCACTTTATCTTCAAAATCCTCCTTCAAAAATCTGTCTTTCGAAACCTCGAGAGAGAAAAACCTTTGAACTTCAATCTTCAACTTGAGAATGAATTGAAAAGGACAAGTCGAATTGATATAGAGTTGGAGGAGTTCGATTTTAGAAACTTCATATTTTTTTAGTTTTTTTAGTTTTATGTTTTTCTTCAGGTTCATCGAACTTGGACTTGTTTTATTTCTTCCAAAATGGAAACTTAATCTTCCCTTTAAGCGAATTGGCATAGAACCTTCTAGATTCTTCTTGAGTTCAAAAATGTTCCCAAGTGTTGGATTTTCGAAAATTGTTCCGAGTGTTGGACATTTTTTGAAAATTTCTTCTACATGTTGGAAAAATACAAAAATAGTCTAAGTGTTCAAATTTATTTTTCCAACTTCAAACTTGATTAAACCTTCATCCATGGTGGATTTCGTGTGCTTCATGCCATGTTTGTCTGTTTTCCTTAGCCATTTCTTCTTTTTCCTTGATCATCTTCATGCCAATTTGTTCTAGGCGAACTTCTCATTTTTCAAGCCATTTGCCATTGATGGCATGGCGAACTTTATTTCAACATTGTTTTCACTTTGGCGGACTTCACCTTGGGCTAACCACCTTCACATTCATCCTAGGAAGACTTCAAGGTTGATTTGCCATGCTCTAGGTGCCTAGAGCGGACTTTGCTATGCTTTAGGCATTCTTTTCAACTGCTAGGCAGACTTCATGAGCCTTTGGACATTGTTCCAAGGTCGGGCAGACTTTAACACTATTTTGCCAAGCTCCATTTGATCATAGCGGACTTTATGATTGCTAAGCCATTTTCCATACATGGCATGGCGGACTTCATGCTTGTTAGGCCTTCAACAATTTGGTGCCACTTTACCTTGCTTCCCTTGGCAGTCTTTAACATGGTTTAGTCATTTTCCCTTGTTCTTGGGCGGACTTGGAATGTTCTTTTCCATCTTTCTTGGGCAGACTTTGCCCTTGTTGTGCCACTTCATATCTTGGGCGGACTTTGAGCTTGATTGGACATCTCTGTAATGTCCCCTTCTCAGACTTGATCTTTGACTTGGTCATTATTGGCTTCAGGGCATGATTGAAGAGTTAAGTTGATATATTTAATTAAAAGGTCACGTTTTAATATTATATTCGAACGTTGACCCCTTGGCCTAGTCTATTGACTTTATGTTGTTTTGAAAAGTGGGCTTTTTGAGGGTGGCGCCTTCATTAAAGATTATTTTATTAATTTCCAAAGTCAAAGCAAGCTTAATGTGGGCGCATTTATCAAGGTATTGAATTTAATTAAAATATCAATATTAAGCTTGAAAGGAAAAGGATGCCATCTTGGAGAAAGGATTAGGGTTTGGATATTGAAGTGGAATTTAGGGTTCGTGAAGCCAACAGGAAGTTAGAAAAGGAAGACTTTGAGCATCATTTCACATCTTTGGTCTACAGTACTGTTATGTTGCCGGTTTGGCTCTGGGTTTGCTTCGAGGAATGAAGGCTTCCTAGCTCGGGCATCGCTTCTTGTTTGTAAGACAACAACTAGTGGTGATTTTAGTCTAGTTTGTGAGTTCATTGAAATTTGTGCATTGTAATCTGCATTTGTCTATTTAGGTTCAGTTTTTGCATATTAGAGGTTTCTGGTTTTTGGCATTTTAGCTTCAGCAGATTTGATGTTTTATTCATAAGTCCAAAAAGACAAAAAAAATTCATTGTGGGTATTGTTTATTTCCTTCCATCTTGGCTAGGCGCCCCTGTGTGCAAATTTGTAGATTTTTTGAAGAGGACCTGAATTTTAAAAAGCAAAATCGCCCCTGTGCTGGGCCGTACCATTTATGGTGTCTTGGAATTCGTGCATTTCATGTAATCTGCATTTTAAGTTTGTCTTATGCTCTTAGTTTTAGCGCCTCCCTTCTATTAGTGATTTGCAATTGATATCAAGCAGTTTGAATGAGGAAAGAGTGAGTTCCGAGCATTTCAAGGAATCCTCTGTTGCTGGTTATTTGTTGAAAGGTGCAGGTCTGTTACATCAGTTTGGAGAAATCTGCACTTTCTTTATTGGATGGTGATGAGAGTTCTTTTAAAGCGATGTGGATGCTTCATTGAAGATTTGTCCAAGTCTGGAGAAAAGGTTGGATCTGTTTAATGCCATTTCCGTTAATCTTACTTCTCAGCAAAGAAACTCACTAATATTGTACATCTCTATTTATATGCTGATTTGTATTGTTTGCAAGATCTCATCTTTCATAGTGTAAGCTGGCAGTAATACTGACAGCAAATTATAATCTTGCTTTATCCAATTGTAATACTCATTCTTCTTTCAGTAATTATTGTATTAGTTACATCTCCGCCCTATGGTAGCTACTTTCCCAGTTCGGGTTAGAAAGCACATTCTGGGTGTTGAGTCCCTTTCAGCAATTCAGTTATTTGATTCAAGCATTGTTATTTGTAATTACTCCGCCATATGGTCGTCCCTCACTCCACACTGGATTGGGTAGCACATACTTGGTGTCGAGTTCCCTTTCAGCATTTAGGTAGAAGATCCTCTGACCATATGCTCGCCATCACCGGCGCCATTCTTGGTTAGAGTTCCTGCATAAGCATTTTGTTTTAGATCCTCTGACCAATGCTCCAACCTTGCCCACATCGGGATCCTGGTGTACATTCTGGTTAGAGTTGCTTCAGCACATTTTGGTTTAACCTCTAACCTTAACGGGTGCATTTATTTGAGTTTGTAAATTGAAAAACCAAAAAAAAAATTTTGGCTCGGAATATTTCAATCTCCCTTGGCGGACTTTACCAACCTCTTGCCATATACACCTTGGGCAGGATGGACTTCATCAACCTTGTGCCATTTTCCTCTTGGGCGGACTTGGAGTGTTGTTTGCCAACTTTCCTCTAGTCATGGCGGACTTGGCCAACCCCTTGCCATTATCTACCTTGACAGACTTGACTGCGTGTTGGACATTGTTTTTCATGCCTAGGCGGACTTCAAGACTCATTGGACATTCCTAGTTTAGGAGGGCGGACTTGACACATGTCTTGCCATTTTGATTTGATGCCTAGGCGGACTTCACCTTTCCCATGCCATTTTCCTTCTAAGTGTTGGGTGGAGTTTGAGCTTGTCTTGCCATGTGAGGCGGACTTGCTAGTTGTTTGGACCATCTAGAGCAGATTTGGCACATGACCTGGCATCTCCTCTTGCCTCCTTCCTTGCACAGTCTACAAATGAACTCGCCCTTGGTATAGACACTTAGCAAACGTTCTTGCCATTATGCATGTTTATCTGGAACATCTGGAAACAAACCCTTGCCTAGAGATTTCACCTTGCTTTTTACACTTGGAGACACAATTTTTTTATTTCGAAAACGGGAACGTTGATGCCAGGACTTGAGGAACCCAATCCTAGGTCTACTTTCAAAAAAGTGGAAAAAAGCAAAAAGCAAGCCAAAAAAACTGCTTCCCAGATTGGTCCCAAAGTGCCAAAAATAAAAAAAGCAGAAAAAGCAAAAAAGCAGAATTCCTCAAAAATAGGAAGGTGTCAAAATTAACCCTAAGCAATTGTGTTTTTTGTCCTTTGGGTCTTCTAAGTGCTCTGACGATGTCCAGACACAGTTCTGAGCATGAATTCCCTATTTGGCTCGGATGATTTCTCAAAAATTCTAACTCCAAACTCTCGAAAATAGAGACTTATGAAATTGCAGAGCTAAGACAAGACCCTAAAAAGCAAACTATTGGGGGTTCCCATTTGGAATGGGGCGATGTGTGAAATAGGTCACAACATGACACTTAGCCATCAAATGTCCTACTTCACAATTGAAACATTTGAAAGGCAACTTACCTTTATACTTTCTAGAACCTCTATGCAACTTTCTAACAAAGTTTGCTTCCTTTGGATCTGAATTATCATCTGAATCTGGATCCTCTTGATTCTTGGACACCTTAAATGCATCTTCCTTCTTTGAAAATTCATTAGCACCCATCCTCATCTCATAAGCAATCACAATTCCATGTAATTCATCCATCATTTGTTTATCCAAATCTTTAGCTTCTTCAACAGCAGATACCTTTGCATCAAATCTTGGGGGGAAGGGATCTGAGTACCTTTTTCACAATCACAGTCTCTTTCATTTCTTCACCAAGTCCTCTAATAGAATTGAGACTTCATCAACCTGAAACAAAAATATAGCAATAATCTCCTCTTCCTTAATTTTCAAACTCAAAAATTTGACTTTGGTAGGTCTGAAGTTGTGCTTGTTCGACCTTGTCATCTCCTTCATAGATGTTTTGCAACTTAACCCACGATTTCTTTGTAGTCTTGCAATGCATAATCTTCACAAACTCAAAGTTAGATAAACCACACAAAATAGCATTCATTCCCACAAACCTTCTTTTTGGCCTAATCCCTTGGGGGATTGTCAGAATTTTCATAACCATCCACAACTGATTGCCAAACATCAAATCCTATGGCCATCAAATATGCTTCCATCCTCACACTCCAAAAAGCATAATTGGATTCATTGAAAAGCAGTGCCTTATTTGAAGACAAACCTTCTTGAGCAATTGAGTGTGCCATTCCAGATCTACCTCAAGCTGTTAAGCTTTTCCCAAGGAACTTAGTTATGATACCAATTGAAGGGCGCACAATAGACTGAGACAGAGGATGAATCAGCATATACCAATTTCAACTTAATTAAACATTAATTGTCATTAAAAACTTCTTCAAAATATGAACTCATCAAAGCAGCATTTATTATTTTTTCCTTAATAATAAAGCATTTAATCAATACAGAAGCACACATCCACACAAAGAACACCAGATGTACCTAGAAACCCGAAATGAGAAAAACCACGGTGGGAGTAGTTACTTGGATCTACTACCCAATCTAACCTCACAAAAAAGATCACTTACAATATGAAGTAGGCACCAACCTACCAGAAACAACAATCCATAATTACCTTTGCAAGAGCCAACCTACAGGAGACACCAATCCCCTATTCCAAGATTTAAGAACCAACTCAACAACACAAAAGACATGAATTCCAGACCTTCAATACTAAATATGTAGCTTGCTTTTGATCTAATCAACCTTGAGAATACTCTCCCACACCACACATGATCTTCTGATGAAACCGTACAATGATTGGGATGCAACTCACATAGCATTACCCTCATACTACACATCACTCATTCAATTATTGGATATTACAAAAATGAACACACTAGAAATGAACCTAGATCAACTATATATATGTGTTACAATGATTATTACATTCACATGTCAACCTAACAAAAGATTAATGCATCTACAAGTCAGCCACAAGCATAAACCTTCATTGAGGAGGTCATCTCTGAGGATTCCTCTTCCTCCTAGACTACTAGTTTAGAATGGACTCTTGATAATTCTATCTCTAATGTTACTATGTCGGCCCCTAACCCTGATACACCTACTTTGGGCTCCCCTCCCCCCTCGCCTATTTTGTCCCCTAGTGCTTGGGATTTATTGGAGGTTGTGGGCAAAGTTAATGAACTTTGCATTGCATATAAAAGAAAAAATGAAATCATCCAATGGGTTTTAGCCCAACTCCACACTACTAAAAGAAAAATTAATAGACTAGAGGCTTTGGCTGAGGTAGAGGCAAGGGCTTCTAACTAGTCGACGAAGGACAAAGATGACAGAGTCTCGATGGCTGCTAATGACCTGGTGGAGAGGCTTATGAGATGGGACAATTTGGATGAAGAGGTCAAGGCTCTCAATGCAAAGGTGGCTTCAAAGGAAGAAAAAGAGGAAATGACCAAGGCTATCTCTAATACCCAGTGCAATCAAGAAACCCTGAAAAGAAAATTGGAAGAAGTTGTAGCGTATAGTAGGGAGATGGCATGTAAAAATTCGGCTTCTATGCAGGTTATCCAGGAACAGCTCAAGCATAGGCATGCTAAGAAAAATAGATCATTGTAAATGGCAAAGGGTATTGCTATGGAGGCGACTAGTACCATTGTCAAGGCTAAAGCAGAGTCCCCTGTTACTACTCCTGCCGGGGGCATGTTAAAAAGACTTTCCTTTTGTGAGAAAGTTAAGGTGCTTAGCCAAGATCGGCAAGCTATTAAAGCCCCTACTATGTAGACCATCGGTTTGTGTCTTCTGGGGGTGGTTTTTTTGTTGTTTGTGGTCAAGCTTCTTTTTGTTTGTCTTGTTTTAGTTTCTATTCTTCGGTTGGTTTTGGTTTTCTGAAGCTTGTGTTGGTCTTCATGCTGGGTGTTCTCACTCCTTGTGAGAAACCCCTTTCGTGTGCCGCTTGGGTGTCATGTAATGGTTTGTGCCCTCTCCCACTTTATCTAATCAGAACAATATTCACTTTAGAAAAAAAAATCCCTTGAAACCAAGATCATATGTGAAAGTTACAAGGCTTTGAAGTTCAGAAGATTGCAACTATCTACAAGATCTTTTGCGAAAACCACTTTTCTAGAAAAACGAGATCACTTGAACAGAAACTAATTATACCATTGCAAAGAGCACAAAATTCTATTTCAAATAAAATAAAATATCCTAGACTCGGATATTGCTTCAAATCTGATATGGGTTTTCATTTTTGCTCATATTTTGTTCATCATAATATAATATTGTGACATGCAAACATGCAGATTGAACATGCAAGATCAACAATACAAATTTTCAAGGAAATCAATCAATGTAATACGGAGAATCTAAATAAGCCAATGGTATTCTTTGATATAGAAAAGTAATACTGTTTACAAATGCATGCTGCTGTTACAAATCAAAAGATGCATGATGCCATCAAGTAACATATACTCGGAATGCCTCCATACATAAAATAACAAACCTTCTGAAAATCTGCAAGATAGATCATCGAATCTCCATGAAAACTGATCAATGATGTGCAACTGTGAATCCTAAGATGAATTCACCAAGTGGGTTGATCTGGGTTTCCGTCCAAATAGCCAAAACCTCTAGGGTTTCCGTCCTAGGGTTTACTGAACCTGCAAGCTAAAGCTCTCAAAGAAAAGTTTCTTTGAGAATAACAACTCAAGAATGAATCCTCATTGCACTTTTTCCTCCTTTTCTAATAGTTTTCCTTTTCGAAAGTAATAGTTTATTTTATTTCTCTTTTAATTTACTTTCTACCTCAAGAGTGACTTTATAATTTATCATTGACATTATTATAAAGTCACTTTATAAAATAAAGTATGTCCAGCCGCTAATTAATTAAATTTAAATAATCTCATAGGACTTAAGACTATTTAGCATTTAATTAATTAATAATCACTTGAAGAAAAGGGGACATTACAGTCTTCCCACCCCAAGATTGCTTGTCCCCAAGCAATCATATGTATCAAATCTGCATTAAGCTCAAATGTTTCAGCGAATACCTGGATCCCAAATTAATTTAGGACATTTGCATGGTCTCACATGAAGTATACAATGCTTCAACATAGATGTGAAGAGAATCTTGAAGACTCTAACTCTCAAAAGAACAATGATCCTCTTCCTGTAATCAGAAAATTTACCAAAGTTCTGCCTTGCTCCACCATGTTTATGCTGCTCTACTCTGATTTAAACTGAAAAATCCTTGTAGAGATTCTCTCTAGACACCACGGAAGCATGTGAATCATGAAAAACATTGTGTGACAAACCGCTGTCCAAAAGAAACCAGCTGTTCCATTCACCCTTATACCAAGAGTGGGGTGAATGAACATCATCATATAAGCTGCAAATGAAGGGATAAATGTCCCTCATCAAATCTCCATTAGAGAATATCACTCTAGGATTGATGGGTCTCATGAAAATCTGAAAGGTATCCATCATTTGTGCAAAATCAAACATATATATCCTCTCCATATTGTTGGTGCAAAAGGCAACAACACTATTGGAACAAAAAATCAGACCTAGAATCATCTTGGGAGTGCTTCCACTATCACCAACAAACAAGGATCCATTACCATTCATCCCCCTCAGGAATAAGTCACATGTTCTCCTAGCTGCTTTAGCTATCATAAAACTGATCCATACTTGCACCTCCTTAGCTGTTATGTTTTTTGCCTCCAACCAACTCCATGGTGAAGTATCCATCACAAACCAAACATTATCAAATTGTAGGATCTTCTTGTTAGGCAATCTCTTAGTCTCTATAATCAGCTCTCTAAGACAATATGCCTCACATGATCTTAACAAGTATTCCTCCAATGTAATCATTTGTGCAAAACAAGGAATATCGAACTTACTAAGGGCTGTCATACCTTGCAAGTAGCTTAGATCTACGAGCTCCTTATGCACCTCATTGTTGATTGATCCAAGAGTTGTAGCACCTATCTCATGACTAAAATTTGCATCTTCATGTGAAAATTGCCCCACAGGTGTGGCTGCCTTAGAGAATTGTTTTTTCTGATTTGCATTCAAAGTCATGCCTCTCAAAATCAGCTACCTCCTTGACCTCCTCTTCACAGAATTCCTCTTTTGAAGCGTTATGTCTCACCCAAGAGTCATGATGGTGTGATGCTAAAACAAAGGTGGATTTCTTGAGTTCTTCGTGATGGGTTAGGTCTTTCCAATCTGAAATAATGTTCTTTTCCACACACTCTTCCACATATTCTTCCTCAACCATAGATTGATCATTCAAATCATGTTGTGCTAGAAGTCTTTGATCCACAAGACCTTCATATGCATGAACAATGTCTCTTTCAACATTGCTTAAATCTGAATTTGTACCCATGGCTACTATTTTGTCATCCTTATTAGTCACAACATCCACATTTGTAGATGCATGTTCAAGTAACGGTTCATGCAAAATTAATGTAACGTTGTTATTATGCATAACCAAATCAGAATTAATTTCCTCCCTTTCAGCAACATTACCATAGCTGCCACAAGTCTCATGTGTCTTTTCTTCAAGTGGATTCTCAGCATTGGAATGATCTATATGCTCATCTTTAGTGACTTCAATGTGTTCATCATTGTTAAGCCTCTTATCCATCTTCTTAGCTTCTTCTTCCAAAAGCAATTTCTCAAACAATAATAACACATCTGATTGATATTTTTGAAATGCTTGAAAGAAGTCATTCATACCATTCATAGGCTCGTCCATATGTCGATCATTTCTTTGTGGACTTATACTATCCCTTCTATCCTTCCTTGATGAACTTGTTCCGCCTTTATCCATTGTTACTTTTTTTACACCTATTGTATGTGACGTTGATTTCGGAAGGAAAGTAGGTGGCAATCTTCCATCTATAATTCTAGCCATTGTTGTACCTTTTATAAACTTGTATGTGGCTGAAACAACTGATTTCAAACTGAATTTGTACCCAATAGCTGACAAGATACTATGTTGTATTACTCATTCCCAGTGACATGTAACAAACCCACAAACATGCAACACTCAGAATCAACATGCAACTATCTAGGTAGTCGTCAAACTGGCATGCAAGATCTGGGTAGTTGCTTTAACTAACATGCAAGTTCACCAAACTGACATGCAAGATCTGGGTAGTTTCCAAACTAACATGCAACTGATTAGAAGCAACATGCAACCATAATTTCTAACATGCAACTGATTAGAAGCAACATGCAATCATAAATTCTGACATGCAACCCAAATCCACTAACTAGGACTGCTTGGAAATAACATGCAATGGTAACCCTCTTCATAAATTGCTCCTGAACTGACATGCAATCATTTGGGTATTCGCCAAATTGCCATGCAATAACATCCAACACATATGCAACTGCAAAATCTGACATGCATTGCTGAAACCCTAACAAGATGGCAAGATAACCTGGCTTTGATACCACTGTAATATCCCAAACTCAGATATTGCTTCAAATCTGATATGGGTTTTCATTTTTGCTCATATTTTGTTCATCATGATATAATATTGTGACATGCAAACATGCAGATTGAACATGCAAGATCAACAATACAGATTTTCAAGGAAATCAATCAATGTAATACGGAGAATCTAAATAAGCCAATGGTATTCTTTGATATAGAAAAGTATTATTGTTTACAAACACATGTTGCTGTTACAAATCAAAAGATGTCTGATGCCATCAAGTAGCACATACTCGGAATGCCTCCATACATAATATAACAAACCTTCTGAAAATCTGCAAGATAGATCATCGAATCTCCATGAAAAACGATCAATGATGTGCAACTGTGAATCTTGAGATGAATTCACCAAGTGGGTTGATCTAGATTTCCGTCCAAATAGCCAAAACCTCTAGGGTTTCCGTCCTAGGGTTTACTGAACCTGTAAGCTAAAGCTCTCAAGCTCTCAAGGAAAAGTTTCTTTGAAAATAACAACTCAAGAATGAATCCTCATTGCACTTTTTCCTCTTTTTATAATAATTTTCCTTTTCGAAAGTAATACTTTATTTTATCTCTTTTAATTTACTTTTCCCCTCAAGAGTGACTTTACTTTATAATTTATCATTGACATTATTATAAAGTCACTTTATAAAATAAAGTACGTCCAACCACTAATTAATTAAATTTAAATAATCCCATAGGACTAAGGACTATTTAGCAATTAATTAATTAATAATCACTCGAAGAAAAGGGGACATTACATAAAAAAATGCATTTAAAAAGGTCATAATATCAAGATATCCATCTTTGAAGTTGAATTGCAACATCAAAAGCTTCAATGGTGAGGAGGTCCAAAAATTCAAATACAACCTACTAGCATTAGCATGACATCATCAACAAAATATATTCAAAACTCTATAGGAATATTGCTTATCATTAGAACATTCCAAAACCACTCTTAGTTTGGTATAATACATGAAAACCACCAATTTCAAATTTGCAAACCATCTATGCTAAGCGCAAAATAATTGTTTTTTCCTAATTGAGCGATGTCAAGGTGGTTTCCACTTTCCAACAATGGTGGTGGTGCAGTGTTGAGTGTTGCCTACATAAGTGGTCGAGCATGAAACCACCACCAATAGTGGTTGGTCAAAGGATTGTTGCTTCTTAGTGCTAGTGGTGGCAGCACTATAAGAATCCATCACCTCTACAATGTTGTAGGCACTTTTATTAAAATTCGTATGGTGAACTATCAAGTTGAAAAAATCTAGAAAAAGTTGAGGGACTTTCTGTGGTCAGATGTCAAAGGGAACAAGGAGAGGCATGCAATTAGTTGGACCTAGTGTTGCCTTCCCAAGCATTTGGGAGGAATTGGTCTAGAATATATGAAGTTTCAAGGTATTGTTTTGGCTTTGAAATAGTTGTAAAAAGCTTTTGAGGGTGATTAGTCGTGGAAGGTTATAGTCGAGAATAATGTTGCTTTGTCTAAACCAAAGAAAGGGAAGGATTGGGGACTCTTCACCCTCGTGATCTTTTGTTTGGTAAATGTGCAATCAAATCTTTTGGCTCTAATGTCTTTGGCAGAATTTGGAGGGCATGGGTTAGTGCGAGACCTCTTTTAAAAAATTGTGATGCATTCTCTAGAACTGATAATGTCTTGTGAGGTTATACATCCTTGTGGTGGAATCTTTATTTGAACAATAAACCCTTGGCCTTAATCCAAGGTTGTTTTGCTAAAAAGTGGTTTCACAAAGGTATTGGATCTTTGGATAATATCCTGGAAAAAGGTAAGATCAAAAGCTGGGTGAAGCTTCAAAATGAATTCAGGATTCCCAACTCACAAAAGAGGACATTATAAGTTGTGAATAAAGTGTTTTTTAACTTTCATCTTCCAATTCAGATGAAATCCAACAATAAGATCTGGAGCAATATTAATTGGAGGGATGACAGTGTGTTAAAAAAGACGGCTACTAAAAAGTTATATGAATTGTTGGCTGGCACGATGGCATTTTGAATAAAATTAGAGAGGCTTGGAGTTCAAACCTCTAATAAAAACCTCTCTTGCTTAAGTTTATGTGGTCTTCTCCTGTTGAGCCTAAAAAGATCTGCTTCAAATGGTTGCTTATTTTAAAGAAGCTTGCTATCTTTGATGGTGTTAACAATTTTAGTTTCCCTGTTATTGATTGCCGCCTATGTGATATAACTGAAACCTCTGGGCATCTGTTTTTAGAATGCCCTTTTGCTTTTAGTTTGTGGTTCTTTTTTTTTTGTTAAATGTTTAAGTTGGCATAACAAAGAGGGTTTCAATTGGGCTGATATTTTGTTTGGTCTCATTGAAAATTTTCATATTGAGATCAATAAATTTCGGTTTGTTCTTATGACCAAAATCTTTTGGCATATCTAGAAAGCCACAAATGAAGAAATTTTTCAAGGAACACGGAGGCTTACTAAATCTTATCTTGAGCTTACCTCTTTGAATATTTTGTGGCATGTTTCTATGATCCTAGAAATCCCTACAAACAGGTTTATGATCCCGTTGAAGGAAGGACTGACCTCCATTTATTAAAAAGAGATTGTTAGTGCACATTTTTGGCCTCAAGGCAGGGACAAGCTGGATGAGAAAGAGCTTTAGATCCTAGAAGAATACATAGATAGGAACAAAGTAAGGAAGCCTATAAAGGAAGAGTAGGCAGAATTGAGGAGAAATACTAGGAGAGTGAACAGATACGAACATGTTGTTAAATGCTTAGCTCCTGAGGAACGAGCAGATCGAGTGATTAATACCTGTAATGTGTAAATGTATTGTAATTTCCAATTTAATGGACAAGTTATATGCAGGATGGTGTATTTTAAATTTGATATTATGCCTATGACACTAATATTGCTATTTTTCTTTTACTGCAGGTAAGGAGGATGAACATGTATCGATTTCAATGTCATCTCCTTTGATTGGAATGATGTATAAATAGTAGGGTGGCCACGATCAAGTGGCACCTTGATCGGACATGTCTTTTAGACACGTCCAACCAAGATGTCACTTGGTCGTGACCCCTACTAACAACAACCAATCCATAACTAATCGGTGCTTCAAACATACCCGATAATGAATCGGTATCCTTAATGATAACAGTGCTTATAAGACACGTCCAACCAAGATGTCACTTGGTCGTGACCCCTACTAACAACAACCAATCCATAACTAATCGGTACTTCAAACATACCCGATAATGAATCGGTATCCTTAATGATAACAGTGCTTATAACATGCCCGATAATGAATCGGTATCATTGCCGATGATAATAGTGCTTAATCATATCCGATCGGTATCATATGTTAATGATAATAGTGCTTAAACATATCCGATCATGAATCGGTGTCATTTGTTAATTGTTACAGATATAAAACATACCCGATTATGAATCGGTATCAAAGCATATGGATTAATATAACATAAACAATAACAATAGTTGTTAGCATTATATGCTATCGTGTTAATACCCCGATAGCATATTAATGCCGATATGAATCGACATTAATATGCTATCGGGCTATTATCGGTATCAAAGCATATGGATTAATATAACATAAACAATAACAATAGTTGTTAGCATTATATGCTATCGGGTTAATACCCGGATAGCATATTAATGCCGATATGAATCGACATTAATATGCTATCGGGTTAATAGCCCGATAGCATTTTAGATTGACGCTTAACATAGTTAAGCAGGTCGTCAATCTAATCCAATATCAATATCATAATTGTGACCAATGTTATAGTCTGATAAACATAAAGCATGAATGAGTAAACAGAATATAGGAGATTACTGAGTTAGGAGAGTCTTATCTTGCAGAGGCTACTAATGCATTAACATAATGTCCCCTTCTTTTCCGAGACCACACAAGAGGCGAGATTAGCCCATTTCTTCATTCCCATGGGCTAATTTGGTGATAGGGAATGTGTTTTTGGCACAAGGAGGTTTTAGGAGGATTATTTCGAACATTTATAATAACTTTATTTTATAAGTTATTTTTATCAATTTGTCGAAGTTTTATAAAGTGCTTTATAAAATAAAAACTTAGAACTTAAAGTGAAAGAGGAACTCGAAAAAGTCCAATTATTATGACTTTTGCTTGTGCCTTTGGTTTGGAAACCGAAATATTTTTCCTTCATAAAATTTTGAGCATGGGTTTTCGTGGGAAGCTTATGCAACGGTATTTGGTAAGGAACTCATTTTGGGGAGGGGGGGGGGGCTTATTATGTATCGACATTTCATTTGAAGAACAGAGTTCATGAGCTCCTCTGAGGACGAAACCCCTGAGAGGGCCGTGGATTGGACGTAGCCCCAGTCTGCTAGTTTGGGTATTGCAGTTCGGGCCTCATTATCATGCTTAGCTGGACCAATACAGGGCAGATTGCAGCCACAGGTTCATACATTTGTGATTTCGGTTGAAGATGGCAATGTTAAGGTTGCTGTGATCTCCTCACACTACCTAACTCCTGACTCTTTACTTACACGGATAACCTGGAACGGTGAAGGCTTGATTTGGCGACATCAGGTTGGAGAGTGTGGATGGGGGCCTCTGCAAGGGCGCCTCTCTATCGAAGCCCTCAGCACCAGCATACGGGTTAAAGACCCTTCCAATACCATAATCCAGGTTGCTATCAAGTGGTGCAGACATTTTGGTGCGATAGGGACCAAATATCGGCTAGAAAGGGGCAGCCATCAGCTATGAATTGAGGTTTGGAATCTGTATGCATGCAGCTGAAAATCTCTAATTTTGATTTTGATTATGAATTTTTGGATTGCTGAAACATTTTACACTTAGCAAAGACCCTACCAAATTTGTAAATGAGTATGAAAATGTTGCTGCGTAGTGTACTCTAAAACCCCCTACCTGAAAACATTTCCAGAATTGTATGTAAATCCTTGTACTGTATGAAGCAAAGTCATATACAGATATAAAAAATTTGGCCCTGTCAATATTTTGGCAAAATAATAAGATTAGGGTATGATCTTTCAATATTGATGCTCCTTGTTTCTGTTTAGCGTAATTATTTATGTTTTGGCAAATAAGAACAATTACCATACAAACTCAAACCCAGAAATCAGAACTCAGTCAATTAATTGGACGTGTGTTTGACACCATGCTTCATAACCAAAATTAGTAGGAAAACAAACAGAAAATTGGGACAGAATTGGTTAAGGGTTCTTACAGTGGTATCAGAGCCTGGATCCTGCCATCCTCTGAGTTCTATTCAGTCTGTTCATGCAATCAAGTGACTGCGAAAGGAGATATTATCAGAGGGAAGCGAAGAAGAGAATATGGAAACCCCCTCAAATACCTGAAGGTAAAACAGCGTCTGAAATCTTAGGGGTCAAACAAGGTTCATCTTCCAATCTTGTAGAGAGTATGGGTGACAGGAGAGATGATAGTCCATCACGAAATATAGATGACAGGGAAGCAAGAGACATTATGAGAGGAATTCAAGTGGGGCAAGAGCAGGTAGCCAATGTGTTACAGCAGCTTACCGTTGCCATGCAGCAGTTAAATACTGCACCTTGGAGACCTCCACACAGCCACGCAGATAGTGACAGTATGATTGGATCCCCTCGTGGAGAAAGAGCCCCTACACGCTCTACGGATAGGCCATTGATGCCAACTTTCCTAACTGGTAATGAAGAAGAAGAAGTGAACAATGCTGATGGGGGCATAGCATTCTCGGATAATGTGATGACCATGCGTGATGAGTGGAGTACTCTTCCACCACATGTCAAAGCAGATTTCATCCAATACATGGGACAGTGAAGGGAAAGTGGTAGAACGAGACAAGAATGGAGACCATGGCAACAAAATAAGGACCTTAAGCAAGCTACTAATGAGCTAACTCTACCTACATTTATTGGAAGTGGAAGGACAAGTGCAAGGGCATGGATTCACAAAATTGGATACCTTCTTGACTCTCAAGCCAATTAAGGAAGTAGTGCAATCAAGTTTGCAACCATGCATTTAGAAGGGGTAGCTTATGATTGGTGGCACCATGGGTTAGTGACACAAGACCAAGGGTTAATACATTCTTATGAAGAGTTTAGTACTAAGTTGATTGTGCACTTTGACAGGAAAGATGTGGAAGTGTATTACAGGTCCGAGCTAGCACAGTTAAGGCAAGTTGGGCCCTTGGATGCTTACGTTAATGAGTTTCAAAGAATTGTTGTTTGTTGAAGGGCTGAAAAATAAGATTAAGGGACTTGTGAAAGTACTCAAGCCTAGCTCACTCCAAAATGCAATTAAAATGGCATTGGACCTTGATACAACATCCGCTTCCTATCAGCCACCTAAAAGGAGTTTCAAAAGTTCAAAACCAAATCTGAAATCTTATAATCAGACCAAGAACACGCCACCCAGGATGGACTTTCAATCTAGGAATGAATTAAGGAGGAAGAAGTTATGCTTCACCTGCAAAGAACCTTGGACTCCCGAGCATAGATGCCTTGGAAAGGGCAAAATACATTATATAGAGGTCACTTCTGATGTTGAGGAGGAGCCAATTGATAACAGCAGATCAGAGGGCAGCAATAATGATGAACATCATAAACATCAGGAGCAACCCACACCAGAAATAACCGAAGATAAGGCAGCTAATCAGATTAATGCGGCTATTGCTTCGCTATCAGAAGTTCCTATATGCCATCCCTTTCGTTTAAAGGGAGTACTTAAGGGGCAGCGAGATTTTTGTTTGCTAGATACGGGTGCCACACACAACTTTATTGATGTGCATACGATTGTGAGGAGTGGACTACAGGTTGAGGAGATTTCGGGTTTTGGTGTGAAAGTTGAGGGTGGTGATAGCTTGAAATGCACTGGGATAATTCCTCAGCTTAGTATATGGATGGGTGATTACACTTTGACCAACGATTTCTATGAGGTTAAGTTAGAGGGGCTTGATGTGATTATAGGCATACAATGGTTACAGTCTCTTGGCAGGTACACACTAGACCACTGCAAGATGCAATTAGAGATTGTGGAGAATGGGAGGAAAGTTGAGTTGAAGGCTTTGTTGAATGAAGGGCCTAGAGTTGTTTCAGCACACCGGATGGAGGCCATTCTCAGGCATGATGATTTAACATGGGCAGCCCAGTGTTTTGTGTCTACCAAATCAGCATCAGAAGGAGGTCAGCAGTAGCAGGTAGACATCCAGTCAATGCTTGATAAGCATAGTAGGGTTTTTGGAGATATTCCTCCAGGTAGACCCCCTGATCATGGATTTGAGCATGTTATAGAGCTAGAAGAGGGCGCCAACCCCATCATTACTACACCATATCGTCATCCAAGGCAGTTCAAGGAAGAGTGAAAAGACAATTAAGGAATTACTTGCCATGGGACATATTAGGCCGAGCTCCAACCCATTTGCTTCTTCAGTGGTCTTAGTGAAGAAGGATGGTACATTACGCATGTGTATTAATTATCATGCCTTGAACAATAGGACCATCAAAAACAGGTATCCTATTCCCCGCATTGATGAGTTACATGGGGCAGTTTACTTTTTGAAGATTGATTTTCGATCAAGATACCATTAGATTCGTGTCCGTGAGGAGGATATTCACAAGACTGCATTCAGATGTCTATACGGACACTGAGTTTTTAGTGATGCCTTTTGGTCTTACTAATGCACCTGCTAGTTTTCAGTCGTGTAAGAATCATATCTTCAATAAGCAATTGTGGAAATTTGTATTGGTGTTCTTCGATGATATTCTGATATATAGCAGAACATGGAAGGAGCACCTTCGGCATCTTGATGAAGTCTTAAGTATCATGGAGGCACAGTCATTGTTTGCTAAGGCATCCAAATGCAAGTTTGGAATGACAGAGATTTTATATCTGGGGCATGTGATAGGGGCTAATGGCGTCAAGGTGCACCAGGAAAAGATTCAGGCAATAGTTGATTGGCCCCCACCTAGGAATGTTTCAAACTTGAGGGGATTCCTAGGGCTTTGTTCTTATTACAAGAGTTCGTCAAGGGATTCTCTCAGCTTGCAGCTCCCCTTACAAATCTCACATGAAAGGGTGCATTCAGTTGGTCAAATGATGCACAGGGCACATTCGATAGACTTGAGGAGGTTATGAGCACCTATCCTATGCTAGCTCTTCCTGATTTCTCTCAATTGTTTCTGTTGGAATGAGATGAATTAGGTGAGGGAATCGGTGTAGTACTCATGCAGAACAGACATCCCATCGCCTATGAGAGCGAGAAGTTGAGGAATAATGAGAGACTATATTCCACCTATAATAAGGAGATGCTTGCTATCATGCATGTGTTGGCCAAATTTAGGCAGTATTTGGTAGGCGGGAAATTTGTGGTGAGAATAGATCAAAAATAGTTTGAGGTATTTTCTAAAGCAAGAGTTAAATGAATGACAGCAAAAGCGGGTCAGCGAAAAATAGGCATATGATTTCGACATTGAGTATGTCAAAGGCAAAAGAAATATTGTGGCCGATGCACTTTCCAGGAGACCTCCTACACCTACACTATGCTCTATATCTGAAATTTCAGCTGATTGGAAGTCTCAACTTTTGGTTGAGTATTCCAAGAATCCATTTGCATGGGAAAGATTTTCATGGAGGGGTCTTAAGGATGATGTCCTTAGACATGTGCGAAAGTGTTTGACTTGCCAGCAAAACAAGTCAGAACATACCTTCCCAGTAGGCTTATTGCAGCCCTTACCGATTCCAGACCAAAAGTGGGAGAGTATTTCCATGGATTTTATTACAGGTCTTCTCAGAGTCCAAGGCAAATACTGTATTTTTGTAGTGTTCAATCGATTGACAAAATTTGCCCACTTTTATGCTATTGCAGCCGATTGGACAGCCTCTCAAGTAGCGGAGTTATTTTTCTGTGAGGTATTCAAATTACATGGACTACCGAAGACCATTATCAATGATCGGGATAGCAAGTTTCTCAACATTTTCTGGCAGGAGTTATTCCGGTTAGCAGGTATAGAGTTATCGCCAAGCACTAGCTACCACCCATAGATGGATGGGCAGACAGAAATTGTTAATAAGTCGGTGGAAGGTTATCTTCGTAACTATGTTGTGGGTCAGCAAAATGTGTGGGTTAGGTGGTTGTATTTAGGAGAGCACTGCGATAATACCACATATCATATGTCTATTGGTATGTCACCATTTCGAGCTTTGTATGGTTATGACCCATTGTCCTTTATAGACTTAGCCATTGATGATAGCAGAGCTCCTCGTTCTAACAATTGGTTGTAGGACCATTAGGATATCCTTAGAACTCTCAAGGATAACATACTGCAGGCACAAAATCAGCAAAAGCTATATGTTGATTGCCACAAGACAGAGAGATCTTTTGAGGTTAATGATATGGTTTACTTACATTACACCTTCAGCCATATAGACAAAGCTCATTGAAGAGGAGTGGCGCAGAAAAACTTAAGACAAGGTTCTATGGACCATACAGGATTCTAAGGAGGGTTGGACAGATTGCGTATGAGCTTGAGCTGCCACCAGATAGTAAGATTCACAATGTTTTTCATGTATCCTGCCTCAAAAAGGCAATTGGGCAGCATGTTGTTCCTAATCCTGGCTTGCCACCCTTGGATGAGGAAGGGAAATTGGTATTGGTTCCGACAAAGGTTCTGGAGGTGAGAGAAAGGAAGCTGAGAAGTCGTGTGATCAGGGAATACTTAATACGTTGGAAAGATTTACCTTTAGAGGATGCCACTTGGGAGGGTGAGAACATCTTGCAACATCCAACATTGCAATTACTTGAGGGCAAGCAATATTAGAATATTTAATTATATTTTAGTCACCTATATTGAGTTCCTTGTTTAATGGTCATTTAGCTTTTTAGTTAATTAGCTTTTAAGCTTTATTTAGCATTTAGCTTTTTCTTTTTAGTTAATTAGCTTTATTTAGCGTTTAGCTTTTTAGTAGTTCACTTTATACGACTTGTTCTTAATTTAGAACGTCGTCTTGTAATCTCTATATATACGCTTGTATATTGTTGAATACATTATCTGGTTATTGAATCATTCATTCAATTTATTTTTCATGGTATCAGAGTGGGTCGATGGGATTCTTTAAAGTTTGGCGAATTTTTTAATAAAAATTCATGGCCTTCTTTCTGGAATCTTTTCTAGATTTTTTTGTTTTTTTGTTTTTTTATTTAAAAAAACGATTTTGCTTTTTTGAAGGCTTTTTGAGGGTTTCGAGGGTTTCTGGTTCGTGGGCGAATTTCTTTGTGTTGGGCAACAATTGATGTTTTTTTTTGGGTTCTAGAGATTTTCAGGCCTGTAACCTGGAGGTTTTTTTTTTTGCAGATTGAAAATTTTCCTAAGGTTTCTACAATTTTCGACTAGGGTTTTGACCCTTCAGTTCAAGTCAAAATTGTATTCTAGTTGCAAATTCTTGGTGGGTTTTTCGAGACCTCAACTGGGTCGTCGTCATATTTTTCTATGCATCATTTTTTGTGCCTCAATTTTTGAGCCGTCAGATCTGCATTCTGATTTCAGATTCTTGGTGGGTTTTTTGAGAGCTTTTTGGGGTTGGTCTCAAATTTTTCTAGGTGCCTCGTTTTCCATGCCTCGAATTTTGTGCTAGCGAATTTGCTTTGGAATTTAAAAACAGTCAGCGATTTCTGCTAATTATGTGGACGTTGGAATTTTGGTGTCTTCTGGACTCCGTTTATGTTGTATATACAACCCAAGGTTTCTACCCCTATTTCTTTTGCGTTTTTGGGGGAAAAAATTGTCAATATTTTCTGTTTTTTTCCAAAAAAATCAGAGATATTTTTTTATTTTCTGCAAAAAAAAAAAAAAAATTCTGCTTATTTTCAAGAAAAATTTCAAGTTTTATGTTTGCATAAAATTTTGATTTATGGGTTTCTTCCAAACCTCGAAATTTGCACCTTGGAATTCATGCCAAATTTTCTCCTCCAAAGGTTTCAGTTTTTTCAGCAGCTGCTTCTATTCTATTTCCGTGATGGCATGTTTGACCAGCATCATGTTGGAACACAGACAAAAGTTCAACAACTGCCACAACACCTGGAAACAGTGCATGGTCACGATATCTGAATATCGTTGCCTTGATCAGATTGATTTAAGCCAAACCTCGTCCTACAGGTCCGAGGGTTTTCACATTTTTTTTCCTTAAAAATTATTATCTGTCATCTACAAAGCTTACGTGGGTTTTTTTATTTTTCGCCATAAAAAATCATGGGAGGGTTTTGCTTGATTTTTTTCTCAAAAATCAGGGTTTTACCATGTGATGTCTGGTATTTTACCACATGATGTTGTCTGATGTTTTCTCGCATGATGTCTGATGTTTTACCGTGTGATGTTTGGTGTCTTACCACGTGGTGTTTTGGGTCTTGTCATGCGAAGTTTCAAGGTTTTGTTCAATTTTGTCCACAAAAATCGTTTCAAGGGTTTTTAGCATTTTTTTCCACAAAAATGATGATTTGTATCTTCAATTTTGGAGGGTTTGCCAATTTTTCCTCAAAATCATGGTTTCAGGTTTCAGTTTGGTTACCCAATGTCAGGTTGGATGGATTCTGATATTCTTGGTCATTAACACTTTTCAGATCCAGGGAGGGTCTCCACCGCAGCAGAGTGTTCTTTTCGTTTGTGATCAAAAGACTTGCAGTGTCTTCTGTAGGGTAGTTAGTAGATAGAATGACCATTAAGGGAGGGTATTAGAATATTTAATTATATTTTAGTCACCTATATTTAGTTCCTTGTTTAATGGTCATTTAGCTTTTTAGTTAATTAGTTTTTTCTTTTTAGTTAATTAGCTTTTAAGCTTTATTTAGTGTTTAGCTTTTTAGTAGTTCACTTTAAACGACTTGTTCTTAATTTAGAACGTCGTCTTGTAATCTCTATGTATACGCTTGTATATTGTTGAATACATTATCCAATTATTGAATCATTCATTCAATTTATTTTTCAAGCAACTAGGGGAAGGGAGGACTGTAATGTCCCCTTCTTTTCCGTGACCACACGAGAGGCGAGATTAGCCCATTTCTTCATTCCCTTGGGCTAATTTGGTGATAGGGAATGTGTTTTTGGCACAAGGAGGTTTTATGAGGATTATTTAGAACATTTATGATAACTTTATTTAATAAGTTACTTTTATCAATTTGTCAAAATTTTATGAAGTGCTTTATAAAATAAAGTTTATAACTTTAAGTGAAAGGGAAACTCGAAAAAGTCAAATTATTATGACTTTCGCTTGTGCCTTTGGTTTGGAGACCAAAATATTTTTCCTTTATAAAATTTTGAGCATGGGTTTTTGCGGGAAGCTTATGCAACATTATATTTGGTAAGGAACTCACTTTTTTTTTTTTGGGGGGGGGGGGGTGGGGTTATTATGTATAGACAATTCATTTGAAGAACAGAGTTGTGAGCTCCTCTGAGGACCAAACCCCTGAGAGGGTTGTGGATTGGACGTAGCCCCAGTCCGGTAGTTTGGATATTGCAGTTTGGGCCTCATTATCATGCTTAGCTGGACCAATACAAATTAGATTGCAGCCACCGGTTCATACCATTGTGTTTTTGGTTGAAGACGGCAATGTTAAGGTTGCTGTGATCTCCTCACACTACCCGACTCCTGAGTCTTTAGTTGCACGGGTAACCTAGAATGGTGTGTAATGTCCCCACTTTAAAATAGAATTTAATAATAAATAATTAAAAAAAAATAAGGTATTAAATATTAATTTAAAATATAAAAGAATATAATTAAATATAATAAATTAAAATTTTATTAAGTTAATGAACGGTCAAAAGACATGGAAGGAAAAGTTGTGACTCCTTCAACAATGAGATATTAAAGGGAGAAGAGAACCTCATTTGAGAGGGGGACAATTTAGAAATCAGAAATGCAGATCTGATTTAAATAAGAAGTGCAGATCTGATTGTGAAAGGTTGTGTCCCTTTCAAAGGGCAGAAATAATGAAGAGTTGCACTCTTTCAAAGGGTACTAATGGTGAAAGGGTGTGTCCCTAGCCAAAGGGCATACATGATGAAGAGGTGTGACCTCTCCCTCACATTAAGAGTTATAAAGGAAAGGAATCAAAAGCATCCAGTGACATCACCACAAATCATATCAGAACTGTTGTTAAGTTACAGGCAGTAACATCTTTGTTCCTGGTGGTGTGCATGGGGATGTGTTTAATATGTATGCTTAATATATGAAGCTTGATAATGTTCTTATGCAGAATTTAATAGTAACATTAATATAGAATGCAATATGTATGGCAGTCATACTTTTTATATATATATAATGTTTGATCAGACAAATAACAATATTAGAATGTAAATCAAGTTAATAACAATGAGAAGAATATATTTATATATAGTGCTTGTTACTACTGTCACTATTTAAGGAGTTGAGAATTGAGTTGTTTGCAAAGAGGGGCAGTCTAAATCCAATCAAAGGATCAGCATCCCGTAAACTTTGAGGGCATGGTCCCAAGATAGGTTAAGGGCTTGGATCCGTAAACTTTGAGGGAGCCTTTGTATTTTGGTCTCTAAACGCTTTGGTAACATAGACATCCTCTTCTTCCTTAGAACTGAAGTAGTAGCAAAGGTTGGCACTTGCATTGAGAATTATGGATGATAAAATTAATTATCTAGTATGATAGAATCTAGTATGGTAGATGAACAATTTACTTGTTAATAATTGATAATTAATTGAACTATGAAATATCACAGATTTGATTCATATTAAGATAGATTTGTCTCCTTATCAATTTAGTTTAAGTCATAAGTATATTGAAATAGATTAATTATGGTTAAAAGTTAAAACAGGCCTAAACCTAGTAGGGGACATTACACGGTGAAGGCTTGATTTGGTGACATCATGATGGGGAGTGTGGACGGGTTCCAGTGGCGCCTCTGCAAGGGCACCTCTCTATCGAAGCCCTCAGCACCAGCATACAGGTTAAAGACCCTTCCAGCAGACCATCTTCCAGGTTGCTATCAAGTCGTGCAGACATTTTGGTGCGGTATGGACCAAATATTGGCTAGAAAGGGGCAGCCATCAGCTCTGAATTGAGTTTTGGAATATGTATGTATACAGCTGAAAATCTCTAATTTTGATTTCGATTATGAATTTTTGGATTGCTGAAACATTTTACACTTAGCAAAGACCCTACCAAATTTGTAAATGAATAGAGTATGAAAATGTTGCTGCATAGTGTACTCTAAAACCCTCTACCTGAAAACATTTCCAGAATTGTATGTAAATCCTTGTACTGTATGAAGCAAAGTCATATACAGATATAAAATGTTTTGGCCCTTTCGATATTTTGGCAAAATAATAAGATTAGGGTATGATCTTTCAGTATTGATGTTCCGTGTTTCTGTTTAGCGTAATTAATTATGTTTTGGCAAATAAGAACAATTACCATAGAAACTCAAACCCAGAAATCAGAACTCAGTCAATTAATTGGACAAGTGTTTGACGCCATGTTTCATAACCAAAATCAGTAAGAAAACAAACAGAAAATTAGGACAGAATTGGTTAAGGGTTCTTACAATACCTTTGAAATGAATTACTATGAGAGTGACAGCAATCAAAAGTGCTGCTGGGAATACTTGGTTTTTGCTGCTCTAATAGACTATTAGTAATAAATCCAGCATTAAACTCTTTGCTGTAACTTTTTGTGATATTTTGCTCTTTCTGCTGATCTAGTACATACCGGTGGACTTGGTGCTTAACACCATAAATTGTACCTGCTCTATTTGTTTTCTTGGTAATTGATCTCTAATTTTTTTTTTAATTATCTTTATGGTGCAATGCACAGGGGAGGCTATACAGCCCCAAAGGCAAAAAAGTGCCTTCAAAGCAACTTTTATCAAAATGGACAAATTTTATATGAAAATGGGAGTTCTCGGGCATTCTAGACGCAATGTCAATAAAAATGCTGAGCAAGATGTTTTGTTTGACAAAAAAAAATCCATTATTCAAACCCTTGCAAATTTGGCCCCCAATATTCAATTGGAATGAAACAAGAAGCAAGTGTCACTTTCTCAACTGCTCTAGACTCGAAGGTGAACTCAAATTTTCTCCAAGAAGCTCCTAAATGCACCTACAACTAACAAGTTAGAAAAATAAACCCCTTAGAGTTTGGTATTTCTTTCAAACTTTTCTAATTCTCCAGATCATCCAAGGATGCAAGAGAAGATCTTACTCATGTGCTTCAAAAGATAATAGATTTGAACTCTCACATTTTCTAAAAGCTAACTCACAACAGTGCTCTGAAATCATGTAAACTTTACCTATGAAGCCAACCAAGAATGCAAATGAATGGAAGAAAACATTAACAGAAAATCAGAAATAATAGAATAAACTGTATTCTATCAACAATAATGCAAAACATACAAGCATGGGCGATTACAATGATAGCAATAGGTGAGTATATATAGAATATACTACTCGAGACTAAAAACACAACTAATGTGAGATAAAGTGAAGTCCCTAAGTAAATTTAACTAACTGTGAAAAGGACCAGAGTGGAGAACTAGATAAGAAATACACTAGTTAAGAAATATACCCCGTTGACACCAATTAGAGTTTTTATATGCCCATTGCATGTTTTCGTTAGACTAAGAACTTGGACTGTATTGATTTAAATCCCCTTTTTTGGATATATATACTGGACTTCTTGTTCCAGTTGTTTATCTCTACTGAAACTTGAAATTATTTTTCTATTTTCAAAGTGAAAACCTCATTAGATCCCCCTTTTTATTCAGTGAAAAAGAAATTGCAATGGGACAGCCATAAAGATCAGACATGATGAATTCTGAGAAGACGAGCCATACCAAAACTACAGCTTTCTTGATATGACAATTCAGCCAAGAAGCCAGTAAAAACAATAGCTGAGGGGTTCCCATAAAACCAACAGTACCTATTGGCACATGCTCAGAGGGACACCACTTAGAAAGTTTGAACAGAATCTCAAGAATGACCAAAATTTACTTTTAGGAAAGCTAAAATAGCAGTAATTTTGATCTTGTTATACAAAAGACGTATAGACAGTGACAATATATTATAATCTCTTTTATGTATATATATTGTTTTTTTTATGCACTTGGCAAAGATGTTATGGTAGGTGAAGCGATCTGTATCCAAAACGAAGAGTCATTTTCACCGCATACTCTGTGCTGTGCATATGGTAGCATTTCTTTCCAGACACAGTGAAAAGTCAAAAACAAATAAGCAATCGATGCACACAGTAACATTTTCTCTCTAAAGCATGGATAACTTGCCACAGATCATCATTCAAGGGTTTTTCCACCAGTTATAAGTTCATGTATTTTAAGACCTTTTCTCTAACACAGAAGCATTAGTATTATGTAGGTAGAATTTGACATAAATGTTTGAGCAGTGTGATTCAAGTTAATTCAAGGGCACGAGCCTTGTTTACCAGATGCCAATTAGAATTCAGTATAATAGACAAATCAAAGGAAAAATCAACTTTGTTAAGGTGCCTGTTTAAATTTCAAATTTCTATTATAGTTTCAATTTACACTCCCACAAAGCCCAAACCTGTGAAAGGTTGAGGAATCAGTGGAGAAGTGCCCAGTAATACTGATGAGAAGTTTTAGTTTTGAGTTCTAACCGCGTCATGTCTTCCAACATGATATCAGATCTAGAAGGCAAGTTCCACTCTACATTATAACAAAACCCAATCCTGCCAATAGAAGAGCCTAATTTCGAGCTGCTCCATTTCTAATATAAATAACTTCTTGCCCATGATTATCTGACTAAACACTTCACATTATGGTTGAGATTATGAATGTCAAATTGTCTTCAGCTCAAAAAACCTATTTAAGTTTCCCAAATCACTTAATTCTTTCTCAGTACAAGCATAGAGCATTACACGCATGCCATTAAGAATGATAACTATGCAGAGGACTGAAACTTAAAAATGGGTCATGGAACCATATGCAGAGCTGTACATTTGACTACCAATAGAAGGGATGATACATTATATGCATTGTATTTTCCCACATTAACAGTACTAAAATAAGGTCTGTACTGGGTTTTCATATTATTTGTTGTACAAATGCTTAAAGATGTCAAACCAACCTTTGAAATTGGGAGCTCCTCTTCCTTTTTCTGCCATTCACTAGCTCCGATTTCCCGATTTTGACATTTAATGAAGGACTTTTCATATGTATCTACAAAATTAGAGCCAGTAAAGTTATCAGTTACATTCATAACAAAGCAATTTTTTAACGCAGAATTAACATCTAGTTAAAAAGAGGGAAGTCATCATACCTTGGCAAATCAAAGGAGGTGATCTGAAATTTACTAAAGACGGCTTTGATTTCCATGCTGAAGAATCTATAGTCACACATAAGGAATCACCAATTTAACCGTTTTATAACATTAGGAATTCAACGAAAAGGTAATGAATTTTCACTTACGTCTGGATTTGATATCGAATGAGTGTAGGTGAGGATAAAAAGGAGGACATAATTGAGGAGTTCTGGGTATTTGCAAACGGAGTTGGGTATTCATGGAATGAGTTTTTATTCAAGCAAAACGAAGCCGACAAGGACTTGCGAAGGATGTTACTGTGCTGTGGCAAGTTGTAGTTGAAATTAATCATAAAGTCAGTTTGGACTTCGATCCACATGGGTTGCCCTGTCCCATCTACATAGTAGTCCAAAATGTTTGGAATCTGTTTGTGCCTTCTAAAGTTCCAAGTATGCAAGTGTGAATACGACAATCACGTTCGTGATTAAATAATATTTATTAGGGACGTGGGGTTTCCAAATGGACGTCTGAGAAAGGAATGTCTCGCAGCCCTCCCACGGAGGTACGGGAAGAAGAATGCCTTAGAAATGATCGTTATAATTTGGAGCTTCTTTTGTGAAAGAAAGAAAGAAGGGATTTTGATAACGTCTATCAAATCTAGTGGTTTTAGGGAACAAGAGTTCTAAAAGCGATAATAATTTAGATTTTTCTTCATGTCAGTTTTTTTTTAATGAATTTTGATTGAGAAAGTCAAAGTTTTGTGAAGCTTTGTTTCCTCGAACAATTTTTTCAGATTGTTTTCAATTATTTATGAATATCCTCATAATTTGTGCACTCTATGAATGTGCCATTCAGTTTCAACCGCTCCTTTACCACAAAAGTTGCAAGTCCTTTCTTCCCACTCTTTTTTGGGAGTTATCCATCTACCCTTTTCACATTGAAGGTTTTAGATTTTTTGTTTCATTAATTGCATCTTATCAAATGAAAGGGGTCTAATGGATCCAAATGGCAAATTAATGGTGTGGGATTTTTTAACATGACCTATCTATAAGAGATAAAGGTTGTTGACTTTTGTTTTAAATTGTGTCATGTCATATGGTTAAATAGTATCTATTATAATAATAATCATGAGTAAAATTGAGATGGTATGGTAACATTTGTCGATGTCACATGGTATTTCCATCATGTTAGTCACAATTGTGATCCATCTAATAGAGCTTTATGGGGATTTTTCAATATTGATAATTAAATTTATTTATTAATATAGCTTACAAATGTTTTTTCACTAACTTGGTTGAAAGGATGCTACTTTGAATATAGCTTACAAATGTTTTTTCACTAACTTGGTAGATTTTTTATGTGGAATTCAATATAGTTGAAGTGGCATCAAATAAAGAGGGTTGTGTGTCTATTCAATGGATAGTCCATGAAAGAGAGATGTGGCTCTATATGCACAATAAATTATGTCTTTATGACCCAAATCTTAGCCACCAAAACACATCTTCGAGTTGGTACACTTGGTCCAATTTGTGTAGTGGGTATGCAAGAGCTATTAAGAGACTTGATCATAATGTGACATTAGTGAGTCGTGCTTTTTATTTGTCCTTTGTTAATCACTTTGAGTGGAACCTTATCAAATTATGTCATTTCAAAGCACTCATTGATTCATTTCAAAATTGAAGGGGGCTTATAATATTTCAAATTTGAAATGATTCAAATATTCTTAAACATGGTCTTCCTCCAACACAAGTCCATGGGAGTTGTTGCCATGTTCAAAAGGAGATAGTGGTTTGATTGATTGGTGGTTTAAATACATCATCCATACCATCTACTTTTTGAGAATGTATTGTCACTAACATGCCAAAATACATCACTAATATTATGTAGCCATGTCTTTGTTGCTTAGTCAACTCAATGCTCAACTTGAAGTGATGCCTCTATGCATACCTTTTCCAAATTCAAGTGGTTGGCCATCATCACCTTGTACAAGTTTGATGTTAATGTTGCTAGAGGAACTCAATCAAAGTCAAAATTAAATCTAATTGAAAACAATGATTGTGTTTCAAATGAATCGCTTAGGCCTTGTGAGCAAAACCTATCTCCGAAAACCAAATGCATCAAAGAAGTTAGCCACTACTTATCCACAACTTGAAAAGTCCTTGGTTCTTTCATTCAACATTACACTAGGGTCTTTTAACCTCAAATCCCTTCCCCTAAAAAGGAAGAGGCTCTAAAGGTGTGCCTAGATGTTGTCCCTTGCAAAATCATCACTAACCAAGTTATAGTTTAAGACGAATTGTTATCTTAGGAGGACTTTTTCTTGACTATATTTTAAATGGCTAATGAGAAACATGGTTATAGTGGTTTCCCTTGATTTTTTTATAAAATCCTCTTGGATGATGTTAGTCATGATATGTTTAAAATTCATCTCGAAGCATATCATACCAATCCTCTAGACCTTGTCATTAACAAATGAAATATCAAGTTCATATCTAAAGTCAATAATCCAAAGTTAATTTATATTTGGAGGCCCATCAATCTCTTGGATTTCTCACATAAAATAATTTCCAAGGCTTTAGTCATGTGTGCCAAACATCTCCTCTCATTGGTGGTTTGTCCCAAATAGATTGGATTTATTTAAAAAAACTCATTCTTAACAATATTATTACAATCAAGGAGGCTATGAAATGTGCACAAAATCTCACCAATGGACATTTTTCATGAAAATTATTATTTTTAAATCTTGCAATTGAATAACACTTTATTCTTCCCATGGTAAAGGATCTCAACTTTAGTTCCATCTCGATCTAGTTAGTCCAAATGTTCTTTAGAGATGCTTCTACCTACCTAAACATTAATAATGTTCAATTTGAACATTTGGCCCCTCTCATTCCATAAGGCAAATTTGCCCCCTTATATTTTCACTTTATGTGTTTGTTGTTGAAGGATTTAGCTAATATCTTCTTAATGTCATCTTGCAATAACATGTTAAAGGAACTTCCCTTCATGAAAAAAATTCTTAGCAATTGGTTAGTGGGCATTCTGGATGGTTCATTGTTAATGCTCATTGGAAATGGGACATCCACCAATATTTCAGGTGTCTTGAATTTAGGATCTAATATATAATGGAACAAGATGCATTATTAGAAGTAATCTTTCTCTAACCCCTCACTTGGATCCATAACTTCAAATGTATATCCGTAAATCATTGGGAAATTTAAAAATTCTTGTTAATTCTCTTTGCCTTTGAAGCTTTCCAAATCATGCTTTTTATGTTATTGGAAAAATCTTACCCATGAAATAACCAAGCCACTTTCACTAGTAGGTGGAGAAGGGTTTCATGTGCATTAATCCTATTGTTGAATTTCTTACAAAGTGTCATATTGCAAGTTAGATAAGAATGAATGTGGGATATTCTTTGGGACGATTCAAACTATAAAGGATTTCAAGTGGGCTAGGCCTTATTGATGTAAACAAGCAATGCATTGCTCTCAGTGCTAAATGGATTGTTAAAGCTTGTTATGACAATGAAGCTTGAAATTATTTTTTGAGAGGTTACACTACAAGTCTAGCTTACCACATGGTCATTTAGCCCAAAATGATATTTATTTGCAATATCTTGTTATTGCTTTAGTGCCCATCAAAAGAAAATAACATTTTAATGACCAAACTATTTTCAAATCATTGAAATTTATTAAGTCATGGCTACTCTAGAATAGGGATGGATTTTGGAATGGCTTATCCATTAAATGAAATTCCATATGGTGGTCTCCCACCATATTATTTCAAGACTAGCTTGTAGTGACTACCCCATGGATTTAATCCCTCAAATTATTCAAAGGGAAATTAGATATATACAAGATCTTTACTCTAGATAAATTGCACATGGTCTCCATGGCCTCAAGCCAGGGCCAAGTATGCATTAAGCACATAGATCAAGAGACCTCCAAAACTATAATCTAGGTCATTCCTTCTTAGCTAACATTATGAATAAAATTTATGTGTGATTTATCCAACCTCGGTAGAAGGATTGGAAGTAGTGTATCAATACACCCTTTAATAAGTGCATGTCAAAGAAATATTATAGGTATTTCTCTCCTCACCTACTCATTATTCAAAAATTGAATAATAAATGCTATTTACTATTAACCAACCCAAATTACTCAATTTGTTTGGTATTTTATCTACTAAAATTTTCAAATTGACACCTCTTTGATACATCTTGACATTTCCAATCCAAGATTTCCTTTTTTGTGGGCAATATGAAACGTATCTTCACCTTTTCTAATATTGTTCTAATGTTCAAAATGCTTGGCATTATTCACATGTCATAATGTCCTCATAATGGAGCCAAAATTCTTGTTAAGTTTTCCTAGTTCTTGTATGTTCTTTTTTATTGGATTTTCTTTTTGCATTTGGAGAGATAAAAAAATCTAATATTTTTATAATTTTATTGTGAATTGTAAATTTCTTCTTTTATTTAAATTGTTAGAAAAAACCCACTTTTCAAAATACAAATCAATTGTATTATTAGTAATAAAGGTTACAATACGATGTCCATGGACATTTTCTTACAAAAGTATCATCAACATGTAAGTCTAGAGTAATTTTGACAACATAATAGTGCTTGCAATTCACCCGAGTGAACTCCATCCAAGCATCCAATTTACAGAACATGAAAAGATAGGAAACCACAAATGATTTTAATAAAACCCATGAGCCCAAAAATGCCCCCCAAATTGGCACAAATTCTAACATTCCTTTTTTAGTCTTGATATTTGAATTATATTTAGAATATTCTTTACACCTCATATGACTTTTCATGGTTGACCACCTAACTTACGTGCCTCAAATTTTCTTTTTCTTTATTCAAATATGTTTAATGACATACATAATAACCTATCATAATAAAGGTCATGATTGCAATATAACCCCCATATAATCATGTTTTTATGCCTCATACAATTTGTCATCTTATAATATCAATATACCCTTACACATAATAATGATGGGTCAAATTACATTAGTTTGCCCCACTTTTTGTCAATGCTGGACATTGAAATAAGTATTCTTAATCAAATTTCACTTTGTATCACTCATGACAAGTAAATCATTAAGAATGTGAAGATGATGTGAACTATTAACTTTTTAGATTTTTTATGTAGATTGTAAATGTATCTTTCCTATTTTTAATTTAAAAGATTTGTGAATTTTTTGTAACATAAAATTTAATAACATATCATTTATAGTTAACAACATTTTTCAAAAAGTGACATTTATTTCATATCACATAATTTTTGTACAAATAAGTATAAAATTGTATTTTCTTAAATATAGACTTGTAACACCAATATCTAATGTGCATATATATTTTCATAATTTTTTGTCTCGCATTTTTTATTAATTTTTTAAGTAAGATTAATTATAATTTATACATAGGTTTATTCCATATCACATATTTTTTTCTACATGTATCCAACGTAATTTTTTTCTTTGTCAAAATAAGGATATTTATACCAAGTGCATAGATATTTTTTAGAATTAATTTTTTTGTGTGAGAAACAAAGATCTTGTTATTCGATGAAAAATCTATGTTCATAATAAATATAACAATAAAATTGGATATATTTAAGTTATTTTGTTGGAAAGCTTATAATACAGGTTACATACTTACAAAATAGAGTTTTTAAATGACTTCATTTGATCCCCCAAAAGGTGAAGAATATTTGATTTTTTTGTCACTGTTTTGATAGGTGCATAGGTGACTTCATTAAGGGTTTGATTTAAGACTACGAGGGTTTTATCCAAGTGGGCGTGACCTCATAGGGTCTTATCTAACTCTCTTCAATTAGAACCCTTTACATGGAACTCCTCAAGGCTTAAATCATTAAATCTTGTAAAAAATATGTGACTTTGGGCAAAAATCAAGATGTTACATAAATAGGACATACTATTATGACAATATCCTAACATTAGACTCCTTAACAACTTCTTACATAGTTTAAAGATGTTTTACATGTGACCAAGAGTGTCACATCAAAGTGGAACACCCTTTTTCCCACTTGATGACAAAATAATCAATAAATATGTACAACATGATGCTAGGTTGATGCATCTTTTCTAATAGTCTCCCATGTGTTGAGTACTTTGTCAAGCAAATGGGAACTCCAAATCTATTGCTAGTCCACCTAAACCTCTCTACAATTGTTGACTTTATCAATGCATCTGCAACATTTTCTAAAATATCAAACTTCTCCAACATCACCTGTCCACCCTCTACAACATGTCACTAACAAAATGGTATAAGGCATCTATATTACAACCATGCTTATCCTCTGAAAATTAGAATTTAATAATTGATGTTCAAACTAATTGAGGAAAATGTATTTAGATTAATTAATTTATAATAATAAAATAATAATAATAATAATAATAAAATTTAAATTTAATCTATTTGAATTTTGTTGTGTAATTTGTGTGTAACATTTTTTCAAGAGGGGTAAATAATTTTGGCATGGAGCTACGAGTCGGTCATATCACAAACTAGGGACCTCATCCTTGACATAAACACTTAGCAATAACACCCTAGAAAGGCTTGAACCTTGCGGGAAAGAACCTTAACACATACGACAATTTATCCATCACACTATGTCATATGCAAGCATGCAATTATGTGTTACATTGTTTCACTACATGATTGGATAACCCTTCATTGCATCCCTATCCATGATCGGTTAAATATCTCATCTCACAATTATGATGTTTATCTTTCTTGTCATCACATATGATGCTTATGACATTGTTCTAATAATACTATAGATATTGGGGGTGTAAAGTCATAAATTACATGTCATGCAATTCCACACTACATAAGCACATTCGCTTTAAGATGATTGGAGAATTGCTTTAGCTTTTGTCATTTTATTTGCTTGGATTTCCTCATCACCCTTGCTTTTGTCCTTTTTCTAACTCTATTGACTATTTGACTTATGGACACCGAATTATAGAACTTTAAACATTTAAATCCTTAATAGGGGAACACATAAACTTAATACTGAAATGCATAAACCAAATACCGGAATGACTGATAAAGCATTTAAAAATAAACATAAATCACATAACAGTTACCATCCATCCATAACACATGACACCAAGATTTGTATGTGGAAAACCCAGTAAAGGTAAAAACCACGATGGGAAGCCTACCCATAGTCAGATAATACTTATGCAGCAAGTATGTGATTACAATATGAGGGACCTACACATGCAAGAAGGCCAACAACCTAGAGTGCATTGCTCATCACAAAAAGGAGCCTCACTGACTACATAAACATCGGACTATAATCCGGAAAGAAGAGTGAACTGCAAGTATAGCATCTCCTATGTCCGAGTACAGTTCTGGTTAAGCTCAATGTCGGAGACCTTAAACCTCTCTTACAAACCCAATTCAATCACCTATGATCGACCAAACCTTTTGCATATGATTAAAACATTATTCACACACATATCATTATATAAACTTTACTTATCAACCCATATCCCCATTCATGATCTACAAAAAGATCTTACATCATATTTATACCAACCCTAGACCTAAACAATTAGGTTGGCCACCTAAAAGATAATATGATAAATTCATAATATAAACCCATAATCCAATGATCAACCAAATCGACTTAGGCCAAAAACAATGTAAACCAATCATTAAATCTCGCCGATAACACATCAGGAACATCCTCCAACACATTACGAAAACCGGTCCATAACCAAGATAACATCAGACCCAAAATAGGTCGCCATTAACCAAATCCAACACCACTGATGAAATAGAACATGAACAAGATAAACAACAACATCTTGAAAGCCATCTAGAAGCCGCACCAACACCACTTATCACGTGCATCAAAAGATCTCAACAAAGCTCTGTTGGTAGAACCCTTACCGGTGACCAAAAGGCTTACTAGAACAAATGATAGCTCCCAAGTCATCAAATACCGAACCAACTGATCGTGAGACATATCTGAATAGCATGAATGACAGATCCAAATCAATTCCACAAACCAAAGCTTACCAAATCCTACCGGATCAATATCATAAACCAACCACTCTACCAGAACCAATTAGAAACTGGTAAACGATCAGAACAATCGGTGTTTCCATTAATGACAAAACATCAATGCAACACATAATAAATTACTCCAAATTACCAACACTATTTGTGTTGTTGAGGAGGTTCCACCTTCTCCAGAATTTTCCTTCATCCCTCTTTTGGAGGTTGAAGGTGTGATTCTTATTTTGTTGCCTCAGGCTGAGTGACCTGTCTCTTCTATTGAGAGGTATTTGTTTGACTCCTTAGATGATATCCTGACACTATCTATGATCTTTACATGTTCATTGAGTCTCACATCTTAAGAGTTATTGGATGAGAATGTGGAAGCTACATCATCCTTAGCTCTTGTTACTCATCGAGCACTTGGTGTTGCCCTTGTAGTTGTCCCTCTTTGGGCTCGTCCTCCCTCTCCATATGGATTAATATTGGGAGGATGACGATCTAATGGTGGGTGACTACTAGGACAATACATTTCTTATCTTGTAGATTAGAGTACAGTGTTTGTATTTATTCCCTCCTATTTACTTTATATATTTTGTACCACTCTAAAGGACCCAAGTTACTCCATAGGTACTTTGAAATAGGGGGTGATAAATTTCTTTATGTGCTTGTGCTCTCCTAAAGGACCCAAATTAGTCTATAATATGTGCTTAGAAATAGGGGATTGTGTGTTGTAACCTTCCTCTATTTGTTAATCATCTTTATTCTATCTATCGTATCTTGATTTTTGATATTTGGAAATGATGCAAAGCATTGGGAGCATTTAGGCTCTCTTCCAAGTTTAGTTGAATTTTATTTTTTCTTTTTTTTCATGTGCCTTCTTCATATTTACAAACTTCAAGATCATGATGAGAAACTCATACATAGATACATGCATTATTTATTTCTATTGTTGTGAGTTCTTCTCATATTGGCTATCAAATCCCCCTATCTTTTTGTGTTTTTGTTGATGTTGTGGGTATCATATGTCATTTGTTGCAAGGTGGTACTCCATGAAAACATCTCATTATGTTGACATGACACAACATCTCTTATCCTTAGAATGACATGTGTCTAACACATACTAAGGGGGCCAACATATCTCTTCTTTTTTGCATACTTGCATTTGCATCATAATCTATGTATCTATTAATCTTGGTATCGTATCTATTATTTTATTGCCTTTGTGGGGACCAAACCACTATCTCAATTGATCTTTATTATCTTATCACCTTTGTGGGGGCCAAAGCCCTATCTAATCAATCTTTAGTCACCCTATTATATGGATATCTAGCATAACCCAACTTGCTACCCATACTGACAAATTTTTATTTTTTATCTTAGTGATCATTATCTCACTGTCTCTATGTTTGATCATATAGTTTTTATATCAAAACTTTCACTTTTTTATCTAACATGTTTGTCTACAAATAACACGTTTGTGATGAAACTACCCAATAGTATCCCACAAAGGTTCAAGTCTCTTCCCTAGGGTCAACTTCACATGGTTAGGGGATTCTACTTCCCCTTCGTATCTCAATAAAACTTCTTTACTCTTTACTTTAGCTTGCATCTCGTGATAATTATATGCTCACTATAGTGGGGGCAAAATGTAACGTCGTAAACTGCACCTCATGCAATTCCACACTACATAAGCACCTACACTTTAATTTGACTGGAGAACCCCTAAGTTAGCTATTGTTAATTTTTCCACTTGGCTTGTCTCGTCGCTCTTTCATTTTCTTTTTCTTTTTTACTTTGTTGATTGTTTGATTTGTGGACACTTATGCTCTATTCTAACTTCCTGCAAAAATGTAGTTTGAAGGTGGTTGTTGGAGCATCATGCTTGCAATAGGAATGGATTATAATTCCTCCTGCAACACACACATCGATGTTGGATTCTCTTCCTAGTTGTTTATCTTACCTTTCAAGGATTCATTGGGCTAGCTTTGACACTCTATGACTCTCTCTAGCAATCTAATCACAATCTCCAACATTCTATGCAATCTTTGAAGGATTCTTGGCTCTCTTTGTCAATTCATGCTTGAGACTTTGGACATTGTCACCGCTTCATGCTTCAAGAGGACTCCATGTTTCTTCTTCTCTCCAGCAAGCTCTCCACTTCTTGGGCATGGAAGGAGAGTCTCTTTCCTCTTATATTTACCATTTAATATCTCCATGGCATATATATCATTATGTTTCTTTTGTATCTTGTTTCATCCATTTTGTCTATCATCTATCTTGGCTCTCCATGGAGGTGGAAACACCAAAATAGGGTTCTAACTACCACAACCTCTAAAACACAACCCCAACATTTTCATCATTTCATTTTTGTGTGCAAGTTTGTCAAAGAAGAAGTGAGCTAGTTGGAGGCTTCAATCATTGAGTTGTTTTAAGTTTTTGCTTAAATCTCTTTCCTTTTATTTCTTGTTAGTGTTGTTATTTAATTTTTTGTTATTTTAAGCCTCCATGTCATTAAGAGTATAAAAAACCCAAGGTTTGGTCACTCTACATTTCCTATTTGAAACTTCATACTTTGTTTGTATGGGATGCTAGCTGCCACACTATCATCCATGACCCACACATGGGTCCTTAGACAAATATTTAGCAAAGGTTACTAGAAGATCTTTGTTATATCCTTGTTTAAATTCTATAACTTGGAATGTAATATCTACTGCATTTGACAACTATCATGCTTTGTGCTTATCTTGAGTGTAGAGGTAGATTGAGTGAGTCCTTGAGAGATTTCCAAAGGCCTTTCAATATGGTTTAATTTTCCCCCCTCTACAAGTGGATAATTAGCTTTACATATGCTCTCATGATGACATCTTATCCATGGGCACCAATTACATCCTTATCCATCTATGATCACCTATTGCTTTTGATTATTACATGATGTTTATTTGGCCAATTAGGATTGTATGATACCTTATTATTTAGATGTTATAAAACTATTTATGATCCACTCCCATTAAACTCTTGACCTGCCTTATCACATTATCTCACTTGTGGTGGAATTTATCTTGATGTGCACCCAAATTATCACTTTTTTGTTGTTGTGTTTACATAACCTAACCATGTTGTAAGAGAGCTTATTATATTTAACGATATCTTACATTATGTCTTCATTCTCATATTATTCGTTTACATTCAATCTAAACATGTTCTAAATGTTGTATTATGAACACCATAGCATTCTTTGGATTCTATGAACTATATTTAAGACATGTATAGAGAGTTGTATTACCTTTAGGGACCTATTTCCTTACTCCAATAATTATATTCTCATGCAACCACAATGCTTGGGCATATGCCTTTTCTAGTGTTTGATGTGTATACAACGATATTTCTATCCATTGTGGGCCACGTCACCATTCTTCCTTTTTCCATGTAAGGGGAACATCATCCCTTGACAATATCCTCAACCCATGTGTGTACCGTGATTATCACTTAACATATTTTAATTGCTTTAAAATATAATACGTTTATCATAATTATTATATTAGATGATTTACATGCTTATTATTTATTTACATTTAATATGTCGTTTCTCTCTCTTGTTTAATTCCTTGTTCATCTAATAGATTAATCAATTGAAGGGGATAAATTTTGTTGTGCTGGCTATCTTATATTGAGATAATAGATTGTTATAGGTGCCTCAATAGAGATTGATTGATGTGACTATATAGATCATCACCACATGAAAGGCTAGTGACCAACATGCCTTGTCATTCCATGGTTGTTAAGCTAAGTAGAGCATTGGCACTATTTGTATAGGTGGAATCTCTTTATCCCTTCTCCCCCCCTCCTTTCATTTTAATGATCAATGATAGTAAATTTTAACTTGAAAATATCTTTATTTTTACTTGTGTAACAAAAGGCATTGATTGTGTACATATATTTATAAATATTTTTGCAGGTTACCCATGGAGGATGCATGTTGAAAGATGGACTTAAATGATGAGATGTAGAGGGGTCAATTACTTTATATGGACCTAGGTATCCTATTATATTTGAGTTTTTACTTTACATGCATATTTGTGAGTCCTATATACATTAGATACATGATTGAATTAGGATTTACTTGCAAATCTCGAAGTAGCAAGAAAAATTAATGGTGAAATTTGCATACTGACATGCTAAGTGTCATTTATTTTTGTGCCTATATTTAGAGAATGACTTGACATAATTAAATATCAACAAATGACACAACATTTCATGAAGTTAGGTTCCTTTTTTTATCTTTTACCTATCTGCATTTAGGGACATTCTTATGTATTTGAATTTGTCCTATTCATTCCTATACATTTTCCAATACACTTTATATTTATTGCATCCCCGTATTGAAATATAGAAAATAATAGATAGCACATCCATAACATCAATTTTTTGTACCAAGATACTTAAATTGGTACCACATCAAAATTAGTCTCTATGATTATTTCTAAAATTGAATACATCTAATATTACATTTAATATTTCAAATATTATTCCACACAACATTAATTTCTCTATAACTTAACAAGAAAGTTTTTCCTTTATAATTTCTAATTAGACCATAATTTATCTAATTTGTAATTGAGTTCAAAATTAGCGTACAAAATTTGAACTTTCAAACACATTTGGGAATGTAATTCTATATTCAATGATTAAGTTAGAGTTCAACATGTTTGAATATAATAGCAGGTTTTTAATATCTAAAATTAAAAACTAAAATTCAAGGTTTAAATAAACATTAAAATATCTCCATGTTATAACAAATTACACTGTCCATCGTAAAATGTATTGTTCACCTTTCATGGCCCTTACTTTTATTGATAGCATATTAAGTCATCACGTGGCTTGTTGGTGTTGCATGAAGGAAGGCAAAGCATCCTTTAGGAAGAGAAATCTTCTCAAAGCGACACACATCCCACTAGTGTTCAAAGAAACTTTACTCACCCAAAATTAACATAAAATCTATCCATGCCAAAAAGGAAGTTCCCACCTTATATTTCCAATGTTTCAATCAATGCCTCGAGCATAGACCTATAAAATGTAAAATTTATCTACAATAACTATATAAATAGAAAAGTTACATAATGTAATAGTTGTTCCTAAAAATATACACTTGAAACAACAAAATTCACCTTGCTAAGGGATCCCCCTTAAGGCAAGTACATCACAAAACTTATTAATTACATAAGATAAATATATTTTGTTGACAAGAAATCTCTTTGAAGAAATAAATCCTGAATCAAGTGGAGCTTCATCAAGTTTCTGCATGACCCTTGTAAAGGTGTCGCTTTGAGATGGATTCTTGAATTCTTCGTCATTTGACAACAATCCATATAGAGCCATGAGAAAGCTCCATCAAGTTGTCTAATGAACCTCAAAAGTGTATAATTATCAATCATAGTGTCATGAACTCTTTGGGCAAAAATCCATATTGAGTTGAACACCAAACCTCTTACCTATATATACAAAAATCAAACTTCACAATACATACCAATTTTTTTAATCTTTGAACACCAGCAATAATAGCTAAAGGAAAACAAGAAATTCAATCCAAAAAGTGCTTCTCATGCACAACACCATCTAAAAGTGAGAGGCTAACTTGAGATAATGTAAAGTCTTGCATCCTCCGAGATCACTAGCCTCCAAAGTGACCCTATTAATCTTTTATGCATTCAATGTCACATTAATCTCTTGAATAAGACAAGCATGTGAGTCTTTGAAGGCCTCATCATATGTAACAAAGATGGCTCTGAAAGTCAAGCATAATTGTTTGAATATACATTGACAATAGTGATAAACCCATATGCAAGATACTCAACAATTATTTTAATGTTTTGAACTACACTTTTTCAAGCACCAGGTAGTATTAAGATAGATTACTTGATTTACACATCTAAGGAAAGATATATAACCTTCTTGGAATCTTAAAAAAGTCATAAAACTAATTCGAATTTAATCAAATTACTTCACCACAAAGTTATAAATTATTTTAGGACTTGCAATCTCCTTGCACAAAATCTAGAACTAGTTAAGTATTTAATGACACTCAACATTCTTGCACTACTGCAAGGCCTAACTCTTCTCATCATAGTACATGAATTCTCCAATACCAGGCAATTGAAAGAAGGAATGAAATTTGCCAATATGTAAGTCTTTGTACTCTCAAATAATAATCTAACCACACTTATCTTCTAAAATTTTATTTTCTCATATTAATGCAAATTTAGTGTTTCATGTGTCTACAAGGGTATTTCTAGCCATTGTCGTCCGCATCACCAGTCCTCCTTTTCCCATATTAGGGGAACCTCATCCATTGACAATATCCTCAACCAATGAGTATACCATGATTATCACTTAACATATCTTACTTTCTTTAAAACATAATATATTTATCATAATTATTATATTACATGATTTACATGCTTAACATATATTTGCATTTAATATACTATTTCTCTCTCTCCTCCAATTCCTTATACATCTAATGAATGTAATCAATTGAAGGGAACATATTTTCTCATTAGCACTCTTATATTAAGATTATAGATAGTTATACTTGCCTACATAGAGACTCACCAATGTGATCCATATAGATCATCACCACATGAAATGCTAGTGCCCAACATGCCTTGACATTCTATGGTTGTCAAGCTAGGTAGAGAATTACTACTATTTGTACAAGTAAAATTTATTCATCCCTTTTCCCACTACCCTCTCATTTTCATGACCAATGATAGTAAATTTTAGCTTGAAAATCTCTTTATTTTTAGTTGTGTAAGAAAGGTCATATATATATATATATTTATTTATTTAGTAGGTTTCCATGAAGGATGCATGTTGAAGGATGGATTTAAATGACAAGATAAGGAGGGATCAATTACTTTATATGAACCTAGGTATTGTCATGTGTATGATCTTGTCCAATTCATTCCTATACATCTTCCAATACACTTTATATTTATTGCATCCCTATATTAAAATATAAAACATAATAGATAGTATATCTATATAACATCTATTTTTTGTATCAAGATACCTAAATTGATATCATGTCAAAATTAGTCCCTACCATTATTTCTAAAATCAAATACATCTTAACATTACATTTAATATTTCAAATATTATTCTACACAACATTAATTTGCCTAGAACTTAAAAGAAAGTTTTCCTTTACAATTTCTAATGAGACCATTTATCTAAATTGTAAGTGAGTTCAAAATCAAGGTACAAAAAATGAACTTTCAAACACATGTGGGAATGTAATTCCATATTCGATGATTAAGTTGGACTTGAACATGTTTGAAAATAATAGCACATTTATGATATATGAAATTAGAAAATAAAAACCAAAATTTAAATTAACATTACAATATAATAGTACACTTAAGTTGGTCTAATGAAGGAGAGCTTGTATTCTTGAAAAAGAAATCACAAATTGAAACCCTCTTAAATGTAATATAGATCCCTCCCACAAAGAATATAGAATAGTACCATATAATCTCATATTAATATAAATTATTACAAAGGATCCATTTCCATTTCCATTTCAGATGACAACATATCACATTGTTCATTGCGAAAACTATTATTTACATTACAATATAATAATACACTTAAATTGATCTAATGATTGAGAACTTATATTCTTCAAATCCTCCTTTATAAGATAGACACCCTCCAAAAATATAGTAATCTCGTATTACTATAAACCATTAAAAAGATCCATTTACATTTCTATTGCAGATTACAACGCATTGCATTGTCCGTTGAGAAAAATATTATTTACACTTTCTTTTAATGGCTGAAAATGGGTAGTTGCACACCTTGTCGAAGTTGAGAGACTCTGAATCCAAACTGGGTCCACTTCAACCGAACTCTCATCTGCATTGCGATGCCAGGACCAATGTGCATGAGTTGCATTGTATATGTGAAGTTCCCCATGCCCATAGGTCGCTTCTCTATATTCACTTAACTCAGATTTTGGCTCCTTAAATCTGTCAAACCACACACAATCAAATAATCAAATAATCAATACGAGCTCACCAATTCAGCACAAGGATTGAATTAGAATTTCATGCGAATAATAAAAAATGAAGTTACTTGAGAGCAAGCCCTTCGCTGGTGCCTCCACCTCCTACAGTAAAGTGAATGGATCCACACGCATCACTCTTGTTGTCATACACTCGACTCTTAAGCAAACAAAGAAGATAAGTTGGGTGAGAAAATCATGCAAGGAAGGAAAGTAGATTGCACGCAATTGCATGGAGGGTGAGGGTGAGGGAGTGCTCACAAAACGTTCGTAGGCGTGTACGTGACCTGCAAAAACCATGTCAACTCTCGCAGCATAAAGTAATTCTTCCAATGCTTTTCTCATCTTTTCTCCCTCCCCCTCGTGGGCTTTGTTTGTACTGTACCATGGTACATGCATCACTGCTATCACCCATGGCGTTCTCACTCTGTCAATCCTTTTAATATCCTCCTGCAGCCAATTGTATTGCTCTGAATCCTTCACAAACTTTGTGTAGTAGCCCAACATGAGTACATGGACTCCTGTAACTTCAAAAGAATAGAAAAGATTTGAGATCGAACCACTTTGCTCGTAGGGCATTCTCCATCTTGCATTGTATGCTCTGAAAGGGTGTTTCATAAGAATTGGAATGATCTCTACTTCATGATTTCCTTGGGTCACCATCCATGGCCTGGTGCTCGCAAGAGGCTCCACCATCTTACCGAAAGAGTCCCACACATTCTGCAACCTGTCTGCGTAGGATAGATCTCCGGGCAAAATAAAAACATCATGCTTCATCTCTTTAATGCGTTCCAATGTCTGTTTTGTGTGTTTTGTTCTCCCCAGATCACCTGTAAAATGAAAATGCCCTTTACTTGAATGCCAGAAGGAACAAAAAGCGCGCAAAAGGTTATATACATGTATATACCAGAGGAGTTTATGATCTTACCTACGATTGCAAAAACTAGAGGGAACTTTGAGGGAGGGGTCTTGAGATTATATTGAGGCCCATATCCTCCACAACGGTAATAATACAGTGTGTTTGGATTGAGGGGTCCAATGACAACATGGTGAATGGCACCAGATTGATAACAGAAATACTTATATGACGTGCTCTCACCAATGGCAGAGGAAGTATATTCCCCTGTAGATGATGTTCCATATTCCACCACGGAGGGCAAGTTTCTGTCCTTTGTAATCCATGACACTCTCACATGATCACTTCCTACCAGAGATATGTGAACCTGCAAATTACACAAATCCAATCCTTTTTTTAAAGCCGTTAAACAAATGTTACATCTAATCTGCAGAAATAAACAAACTTGAGTTGGAGTGGGTACCTGCTGTGGATTCTTGTCTGCAACAGATGCGTTTGCTGCCATTACCAAAAGACAGAAACAGAACAGATTTAGAATACCCATTAACTATTTATGTTTATTTTGCGATTTGGGTCAGCCAAATTGGATCTCCACTGGCAATCTGATGTGAGAATAAAGAGCAGCAATGGAATTTTCTTTACTTAAAGCCCGTGTCGTAATATTCCAAGCATAATCAGCTGGCTCTATTCGATACGCAATATAAGGCCATTGCTTCACGGAATTTCACATTCGTAAAGTTGTCACGTATGTTTTAAGCTTTGTCGTTGGATTTTGCAGAAAATGGATGGCTTCTCACTTTTGCTGGAATGGCTTGCATGAGAAGCAGGTAGTTGCGTATAATTGAAGGTTGTAAATTTGGAAGAACATTTAAGTTATTTCGAGTGTCACGAGGAAATCTGATTTTTAGGCATTAAAATATTTGCGGCTCGGTGAATTTGAAAAAACTCCCCTCATTAGATTTTGTTTAATAAGTTGATTTTCTAGTTCATCGGAGCAAGACTTGATCTTTGGTGGGTTCATTTCGAGCCATTCAACTTCATGTCTATTGACGTGAACACATTTTCCAATTTCAACCTTAATTCAAACAAATAGGTTCACAAGTGCAATTTGTGGAAGGTATGAATTCAAATCATGTGTTAGCACGTGCAACTTGTAGAAGGTTTTCCAATGCAGAGGGAGAAAATTAAATTCATAGTAGGACTAGTACTTGCTCACCTTTGGAGTGCAATGCGTATCCCTAGATTGTGTAAATTTATTAGTTCTGTTATTAATCTCTTCTTGTTCAAGCAATCAAACTTTTGGGATTTCTTGCATAAATTTATTGTCAACTATGTGTTATGAACAAGCTGCAATTTTTTTATTTTTTTTTATTTTTTCCAAAATTTTGATGTAAAGTATTTTGGTGGCTTATGATTGGTGTTACACATGGCTGATAGAAGTAGATACCAACATAAGAGAACACACAATTTCAGAGGACAGGGTTGACAAAACAGGGTCTCGAGGTGTTCAATTCTAAGGATCATTATAGGCTACAGGTCAAAAATGATTGGGAGGAATAGTTGGCGGTTAGGGTTTGATTTCTTTTGCATGTCGCTAAGAGGTGGATGATCCTGGTAGATTGTAGCGCATAGCTTTGAGTGACATTGTTAATAAAAAAATGAAAGAGCTTAAAAGAAAGTAAATCTCAAACTTTTTGCTTTTACCAGGGAGCAAATTGGTGGCTAGCTATGGCATTTTTTGGATCTATGTCGTAAGTTTGTTTGCATAAATTTGGCGCATATATCTTTTAAGTGTAGAAACAAACATCAAATGATTTGGCTATTTTTTATTATGTTTATGTTTTTAGTGCAGAAAAAGTAATGGAAGCTTTTGGATATTATGTGCGTAGTTGGTAGACAAATGGGTTTATGTGGTTTGTGAAACACTTTGCATGTTGTGATGATAGTATTGCCTTTGATTATTACTTCCTCACATTCCATGAGAGAATCTCACAATGGACTACCTCTCTATAACCTTTTGAATTGCTTCATTTTCACTATTAATGAGCATACACTATTATCTCACCTCATTGTGTTAAGATGCATTTATGCTCGCTCAAACCCTTGAACTCCATAACGATTCTTTTAATTATTATGATTGTTACTTTAAATCCTTTAATTCTATCAATGTAAAGTGTGATACTCTGCCCTCTCATATCACTATGGTATAGTTGTTATCTCTTTGCCCATAGATTGTTGTGACAAAATCCCAAGTACCAAATTTAGATCCCTCGGTAGGAATTAAGATTTTACTAAGTAAATCCATTAAATAGCCTAATTAACCAAATTACATTGAAAGAGGTTTGAATCCAATAGATCTAGGCTCAATTCTAATGGAAAAGAGATTGAGATTATAACTAGATTCAATTGGTTAGGGTTAATTATCGTCTTTCTTAATTGAAATTGTAATGTAATTGTGAAATTAGGGCAAAACCATGAATTATTGAAGTAAAATGACAGAAACAATAAGCTACAGATATCCATTTGAGCCACAAACTTGGATCTAGGCAAAAGGAGATGTCTAGAACTTGTTCTCAAAAGTTCGACCTGATTTTTTGGGATCAAGTAGCACAGATCCGCCTTTGTCCTTCGAATTTTCTATTGTCGAAAGCTGAACCTGTTCATCACTATCGATTCTGTCGGAATTCTCAATTATAACTTCGCACTTATTTCTTGCACACAAAAAGAAAGAGAAATGTGTTGGGAATAGGGGTTTGCCTTAGGTCAAAGCCTGGTTTTGGAATTAACCATGAAATTGAATTGACAAATGTAATGAAAGACTGAAATAAAGTACTTTCCTTTTGAGGGAAAGACTGAATCTGAAATGTAATGTTTGAAACCACAATATTTACCTTGATGAAGTTTTGTTTATCTTCACAAAAAGCTTTTAGGGTTTCATGTAGGATGTCTTCATAAAATATTGATTATGGATGCCATCTCCAGTGCTTGAACTTTACTTCACTTCTACTCCAATGCTTGATGAATGACTAATTGTTTGCTCACTTGAATTTGCTCGAGTGTAATTGAGATCTTAGAAGTTGTTAGGATTAAAATAAGAGGGATAGGCCTCCTTTGATACTTGTCTATCCAAAACTCAAATTGAATTTCTTGTAGAGGAGGGGATTTGTTACCTCTAAGATGAAGAATCTCAGAGAACAAACCAACCGCCACTACCTCACTTTACTGGCACTAAAGGTGAGCCAAGGGATAAAAATATAATAAATGAATAACCAGTAAACTCATGTATTTAAACTACAAAGTATTAAAGTGCATGACAAAATAAAGGAATTCTAATTATCAAGGAAATACATAAACAAAAAATAAATTATACCAAAGAAACCCCTCAGTCTCAGATTCTAGATGTTAGTGTGCAACGGGGATGTCTGCGCACCACACTATCGTTTGTATGGACAAGAACCTGAAAAATACACTAGAATTATTCTAGAATCTTCTCTTAGCAATGCATAACCTATTCAACACCTGCGCACACAGAGATGAGGGAAAATGTTGCCTTTTCGACTGTGCAGAATCTGTTCATCATCTACACACACAGAGATGGGGGGGAAATGTTAGGGCTGTATAGGGGTTTGCCTCAGTCAAACCCCTTCTTTGGTGTTTCTAACTCCATGGACAACCAGATAGATAGAGTGGATAAAAGAGATAACTATAATAGAAACTAACCTTTCTTAATGGAGGAAAAAAAACCCTACTACATAAGATGCAAGATAAATGATAGATGCAATAGAAACCAACCTCGCTTAATGGAGGAAAACCCCTATTAATATAGATACACAATAAATGTTAAAAATAAAGAGATAAGAGATAAGAGATAAGAGAGAAGACAAAATGTTCAAGCCAAATCCCTATCTTGAGATGAGAGCAATAAAAAGCTCGAGATAGTCTTGTTGCTGTAAGATAGTAGCCAAGTAATCACAATGAGAGCCAAAATATGAGATCCAAGAGCTTGAGAGAGTAATTCCTTAAAGTCCTTAGAGATCTTTCTTTTCAAGAGTGTCTAGAGCTTGCAATGAGCAAGAAGATGGGGTTTTAGTGCAAAGAAACAGACGGGAATATCTATTACAAACGCACTCAAGTGAAGGGACACGCGTCAGGGAAGACCTGATGTGGAATATGTGATTCTAGGGTTGGGAATCTGTCGAGACATTTGCGTGGTGCACATACGTTTGTGCATCATTCTACTGTCCAACCTAAGATAGTCCCAAATAAGATATTAGGGCGATTGGGGACACTTTGTCTTTTAAGTCCATGATGTTAAAATAGTGAAATCTTGATCATGGATCTTGTCTTAAATGCACTGGGCACAGTGCGTAAGTGTCATAAACGCGCTAGGCATAATTTAGGACACTACATCCCACTTTAGTGAACTGGTCAACTTGAGAGATCAGAGACACTAACTTGTAGTCTAGAAAAATAAATTCAATAAACCCATGTAATGCATTAAATGCAGGAAATACCTAGTAAAAAGGATATTGTAGAGGTCGTACAGGTCAATCAAGTAGATACGAGCAATGCCCCCCGTACTCCATGAAAGCTACATTGTTCATTGTGAAAATTCAAGTACTACATGTTAGTGGAAAAAAATGGAGGAAGCTACTACGGCAAGAAGAATGCTTAAGAGGCATTAGTACATAGTGGAAGTGAAAAATATGATAATGGGTGAGCATATTCCCCCTCATGTTTTTCCCACAATGAGGTGGGGAAAACAAGAAAGTGGATGAGCCAAAATTGACAGAAAAAGAGCCACATTCAGCTATATACTCGAGGAGTGGGCCCCTAGAAGGGTTATTATCACTATTCATCATGAGCATTTTCCTTGAGATTCCTATAGAGCCTCAATGAAAATGCCCCGCAGATGAAAGCACAAAGCCTCCGAGATTGATGCGCTATGCACTGCCGTGGAGCAGGGTGAGCAACCAGAGCAAGTGAGTCTCAAAACATGCTTTTTAGTTGAATTTTGTATGCTCTAGAGGAGATTTCATTTTTCGTAGTAGCGTAGTCATTCTGGGGATGCACTAGGGTCTCAGATTCGTGTGGTCGTCCCTTGGACGGATCAACGTACTATGGTCCATTGGACATGCTGGCATCCAAATTATCGCACACAATTGTCCATGAAATTTTATTTACTTTTTAGTGGCACGAGGGACTGATGGATATTCCTTTCTGATGCAGGCACTGTCGGAGGTCTCAGAGCATACATCTGGACATCTCCTCAGCGTATTACGTGATGAAGCAGATGAGCTGCCCGTAGTAGATTGAGCGTGACTTCAAAGAGTGAGACTCTAGTGGGTGTAATGCATGCCAGAGTTTTGATTCCATGCACTGATGCTGAGTGCATTGATGGAGAGGTGGGACGCAGACACTGTCGTTTCACCTGTCCATAGGGGAGATGACAGTGACACTGATAGATGTATACTACATCATGTGACTACATATTCACAGTCGACGAGTATCACCAGTGATATCATTTGCTGGCAAGTTGTGCGTGTTACAGGAGTGGGGCTTAGGTAAGTGGTAGACACAACCAACCATTTCTACCTCTGTGAACTATGATAGGGACGAAGACCCATACCATTGATTTGGCGTATCATGATTGTGATAATAGCATTGTGTGTGATCACAAATCGACGAGGCTTGGAGATATCAGTGGGCTTTGTGCCATTAATCCGGGAGTTGGAGGAGCAGGACGCCATCTTCACATGGGGACGAAGCATGTTCACTCATTTATACTATGAGTTGTTGTGATATGTACATCATAACTACCACAACCTCATAGCTTTCACACTATTGCAAGTATGGATTTTTTGAGCAAATCACATGCACAAAGCCTGCGGAATTGTGAAATTTAAGAATTCAGAATAACAATGAAAGAAAACAGATAACAGTAACCAAAACAGAACACAGAAGATAAAACTCCAGTTTTATCGTGGTTCGGCAAAATAGCCTACATCCACACTGAGCAGAGGAAATATATTATAATGACTGAACAATACCATATATACAATGAGATAGCAGCAGCTATTTAATAGACTACAAAGGATCAGTTGAAGAGTCATATGAAATGGAAAGCCAACAGGTGACCGTTGGGCTTCAATACACAACAATCTCCCACCTGAAGTACAACGGATACCTCAACTGATCAAACATTCCCCTGCTCTACCTACTGATTTATTTCAGCTTAACAAGACCAAGAGAAGTTCTTGCACATTCGAACTTCTCTTTGGTTACAACCTTAGTGAAAATATCTGCTGGATTGACCTTTGTGTCAATTTTAACAACCTTCAATTTGCCCTCTTCAACCATGTGACGCACAAAATGAGCATGAATGTCTATGTGTTTTGAACGTCGCTGAGATGTATGATTGTGAGCCATAAAAATGGCACTGCGACTATCACAAAATAGAATGTAGTCATTTTGTTGATATTTCATATCACCAAGTAGTCACTGCAACCAAATCATCTCCCGAGAACCTTCTGAAAGTGCCAAGTACTCAGCTTTAGCAGAAGAAAGAGCAATTGAATGTTGCAGCCTTGAGGCCCAACTAATGGCAGCCCCAACAAACATGAAGGTATAATCAGTAGTAGATCTCCTTTTGTCTAAGTCTCCAGCAAGATCGGAATCAGTGAAACCTTGTAGCAGAACATTATTGCCATTAAAGCATAAAGCAAAATTAGAAGTCCCTTTTAGATACCTCAATATCCACTTAACAACCTCCCAATGAATCTTCCCGAGATTGCTCATGAATCTACTCACAACTCCCACCGCATGAGCAATGTCGGGACGTGTAGAAACCATAGCATACATAATGCTACCAACTGCTGATTTGTAAGGAACTCCTTCCATGAAATCCTTGTCTTCTTGTGTATGTGGGCACAAATAAGAAGATAAATGAAAATGTGGAGCAAGTGGAGTAGAAACAACATTAGCATCAGCCATACCAAATCTCTCAACTACTTTGTCAATGTATTCCTTTTGTGACAAAGTGATCTCCTTCTTCTTCCTATCTCGGGTGATTGTCATGCCAAGAATCTTCTTTGCTGCCCCTAAGTCCTTCATAGCAAACTTGCTTGCCAATTGAATCTTCAATTCATTAACAATCCTAGGACTTGTACCAGCTAATAACATATCATCAACATATAGTAAAAGAATGACAAACTGCCCATTAGGTAGTTTCTTATAGTAAACACATGGGTTTGATTCACATCTGATGAAATTGTGAGCAACCATGAAATGATCAAACTTCAAATACCACTATCATGGGGCTTGCTTGAGCCCATACAAGCTACACTCCATGTACAACTCTTCATCTACATCACCATGTAAAAATGTAGTCTTCACATCAAGCTGCTCCAATTCAAGATCCCATACAGCTACTAGTCCCAAAACAGTTCGAATGGTTGTCATTTTAACAACCAGGGAGAAGATTTCATTGAAGTCGATCCCTTGTTGCTGAGCATACCCCTTTACCACTAATCCGGCCTTGTAGCACTTACAACCTCCACCTTCATCTTTCAATCTGTATACCCACTTGTTCTTAAGAGGTTTTCGATTTGGTGGTAAAGAGACCAAATCCCAAGTTTGATTGGCTTCCAAAGAACTCATTTCTTCATTCATAGTAGCCATCCATTTATCCTTGACGCTGCTCAAACATGCTTCTTTGTAATTTGTTGGTTCAACTTGCTCAGAAATTAATAATTCCGGATCTGCCTCTTCAACAAAGAGTAATTCATAATCAGAAAATTTGGAAGGGACCTTCCTTTTTCTTGTCGACTTGCGTAATTCATGTTTATTGGATGAGTCGCCATTCAATCCTTGGCAGCCTTCCTTTGTATCCTTGTCACTACCATGACATGTATCTGTAACTGCATCCTCATAGCCTTGGTCACTATGAAATCCCCAATTTAAATTGGGAGTTAAAATACTATGTTCTGGCTGAACTAGTGCTTCTTCATAGAAGTTTTCAGACTGTGTGTTATGTTCACTATTTGAACTTGCAGTGGTAGAAGAGAAGGGAGGATTCAAAACAAAATTTGGTGTAGAATTTATGGGATTGATAGGCTGCAATTGGCCATTCTGAAAAATATTTGTGTGAAATGTGGATAAAGGAATGTATTCCTTTATATGTGTTTCCTCCTTCATAGCTGGAAACTTTTTCTCATTAAAAACTACATCGTGACTGCGGATAATCTTTTTGCTGATGGGATCCCATAATTGATAGCCAAATTGATCTTCACCATATCCAACAAATATACACTGCTGAGATTTGAAGTCAAGCTTGGTCCTCTTCTCCTTAGGAACGTCTACAAACGCTTGACACCCAAATACCCGAATGTGAGAGTATGAAACTCTCTTGCCCAACCATTCCTTTTCTGGAATACCAAACTCTAACCGAGATGAAGGACTTCAGTTTATCAAATAAACCGTTGTGTTACATGCCTCCGCCCAAAACTCTTTATCCAAGACGACATTGGAAAGCATACATCGAGCTTTCTCAAGAATGGTTCTATTGAGCCTTTCTGCTGCCCCATTTTCTTGTGGAGTATATGGGACAACCTTAATCCTTCGAGTACCATGATCTACACAAAAATCGTCAAACTTCAAAGAGCAAAATTCACCTCCTTTATCCATTTTTAGACATTTTATTTTGTGTCCACTTTGGTTTTCAACAAGTGCCTTGAAATGTTTAAATTTTGAAAGCACTTCAAATTTTCTAGAGAGCATGTACATCCAAACTTTCCTCGTACAATCATCAAGGAAAGTAACAAAATAGTTTGCGCCTCCATAAGAGGTTACCTTTGTAGGCCCGAAGACATCCGAGTGCACTAGCTCCAATGCTGTTGTCTTCTTGTCATGTCCATCCTTCAAGAAGCTGACCCGTTTTTGTTTTCCACAAAGACAATGTTCGCAGAACTCCAAATCTGTGGATTGAAGACCGAGTAGTTGATCTCGGTTCAACATAACCTCTAGTCCTTTCTTGCTCATGTGGCCCAATCTTTGATGCCAAAGTGCCACATCGCTGCCTACAGTAGTCATAGCAGCTCCCACCTCACCAATAGTTTCTACAATATAAAGGCTGCCTACTTTATCACCTTTTGCAATGACCATAGAACCTTTAGTGACTTTCCATGTGTCCGTGAAAGTGGTGAGAAAACCTTGTGTATAAAGCTGACTTACAGAAATCAGATTTCTTTTTAATTTGGGAACATGCCGAACATCTCTTAATAACCATTGAACTCCTCCAGCTAGTTGCAAAACAACATCACCTTTTCCAATAATTTCACAAGCATTATTGTCACCCAAAAAAACATTTCCAAAATTTCCTTCTTGATAATTTGAGAAGGCCTCCGTGCATGAGGTAGCATGAAAGGAAGCACTGGAATCTAGGACCCAAGAGTCTAATTTTGTGTCGCTTGCTGAAAGAATTAGAATACCATCATCCTTGTCTTGAGCTATATTAGTTGTGCTATCCAACACCCTTTCTTATGCCTTTTTATACTTTCTACAATCTTTCTTGACATGACCAACCTTCCCACAAAACCAATAACCGCCTTCTCTTCCTCTAGATTGTGATCTTCTAGCTGATTTGGACTGTTGATTGTGATTATTTCTGCCTCTATATTGGCTTCTTCCTCTAGTTTTAGTGCTCACCATAGAGAGAGCATCACCAGATGAGGGCTCATCATTTTTCCTCCTTAAATCTTTGGAGAGAAGAGTGGCAGAAACTTCATCGAAATCCAACTTCTTGGAGCTTGATGTCATAGTGCTTATGGCTATCACAACTCCATCCCAGCTGTTAGGAAGAGAACTTAGTAATAAGACAGCCTTGTTCTCATCGTCTTGCGTCATGCCAACCAAATTTGCTTGGCTAATCAAGGTATTAAACTCGTTAAGATGATTTGTCATGATTTCGCCTTCCTTCATCTTGAGCTTGTATAACCTCTTCATGATGAAGACTTTGTTTGCAGTGGATGCCATTTCATATGTTGAAGTGAGCTTGTCCCATACATCCTTTGTTGTTGATTTGTTTGCAACATTATACAATACATTATCACTTAATGCAAGAAAGATTGTCGCCTTGGCTTTTTCATCGAGCGTTTCCCAATCTTCATCTTTCAAGGTAGCTGGCTTCTTTGCTTTTCCATTAAGCGCATGAGAAAGTTCTTGCTTAATCAACAAGGATTTCATTTGAATTTTCCATATCCCGAAATTCTTCCCAGAAAATTTCTGCAGTTTCAAATCTTCCATAGCTTTGAAAATTATTGGCCAATTTTCAAATAGCAGCTCTAACCTACTCTGATACCAATTGTGAAATTTAAGAATTCAAAATAACAATGAAAGAAAACAGATAATAGTAACCAAAACAGAACATAGAAGATAAAACTCCAGTTTTAAAGTGGTTCGGCAAAATAGCCTACATCCACACTAAGCAGAGGAAATGTATTATAATGACTGAACAATACCATATATACAATGAGATAGCAGTAGCTATTTAATAGACTACAAAGGATCAGTTGAAGAGTCATATGAAATAGAAAGCCAACAGGTGACCGTTGGGCTTCAATACACAACAAGAATTTCCATGTCCGATACCTATGGATATGTCGCGAGCACATGCAGATCCACTCTAACGAGCTGAGTGGAGGGCTAGTGACCTCACGTACTGGAGGGTCACGATCAACCAGAACATACCGAACACAACTTCCATGGATGCAGCGAGACATGATCCTACTTGGGTGACAAGATCACATAGTCGTCCCATACTACTAGAGTCGCTGCATGCGATAGTTTGGACAGGTGCAGACGATTCATCATGCCATTCTTACCTATGTCTGGTCGGTGAGGAGTGTCGTGCGACCACATGAATTACCCTGGCCAACCATTGGTGATGTGAGAGATAGTCCAAAGGGCAGTGATGATGATGACATACCACCACAACTGGACATCAATGATGTTAGTGTTACCTAAGATTATCCCAAGTGGTGGAGTACAGTAGGCCCTGCCCCCATCTTTGTAGTCGATGCCAAGGGGGTAGACGCTAATGCATTAAGAGGAGAGGCTAAGGAGGAGTCATCCTAGGTGAGGGTGAGAGGCCGACACTATAATGGTACTTTTCTTCAAGACTTAAATTATTATTTTCAGTGGAATTAATAGATTAAATGTTAATGTTAAGTTCATTTATTAAAGGTAATTATCATAAAATTAGATGTAAATAACTAATGTAATCATAGCATGTAATAATTTGATAATAATTACTAAGTAAATTAATAACACAATAAATGGAATAACATAACCACTTAATTCAACCATATTAGCAGCAAATCATATATAAAGCATTCTCAATATCTTATAGCATCAAGCTTTTCCAATACTTATCTTAATCACGAGCACTTGGAATAGTCATTCTCACTCCAAGAAGATTCTAGTGGCCTTGGGACCTTTATGGCTATAACACTCCATGGAGGAAACAGGTTCTTACACAAAACCTCACATATTATCTAGAATTCAAAGAAATAGTCATAGGTATAGGATCTTTTGCAACAAGTAAGCACTCCAAGAGGACAGATTCTTACACAGAACCTTACATGCCTTCACGACACAAAATAAACACAACCCTTCCTAGGACACTCCCGAGTGTACACCTTAACCCGAGTTGGACACACACTATGTGCCTCTTCTCCAATTCCCATGCCAACCAATGACCTTAACCTTCATTCATTCGTGCTCTTTGAATTCTTATATTTCCTCCCATGGCCATAACCCACCAAGCCACCTTCTTCTTCTTCCTTGAGTGATCTCCATGCCCCCTTCCAAGTCTCACATAAATTATTATATAACCTTTCAAGGGGTAGTTTCCAAACCACCGCAACCTTTCGAAATGGTCACCTTTAATTATCTTTTAATAAATATAATTATTCCTCTTTTAAGAGAGTTTTCTCATAAACATTATTTATTAATCTTTCTTAAAATCAAAGGATTATAATATTCTTTACTTTTATCTCCCTTTTAATTCTAAAGGGATATTTCATAACTTTATTATCTCTTTTGGGGAAAAAGTCCCATAACAGTTCTCCCCCTGTAATTTAGCTATTGTCCTCGATAGCAAGAGATGCATCTACATCACAACTCAAAAACACATAATTAATGATTGAAGAAACTTATATTGAACACATTTGTTCATAATGAACTTATATTTTACTTTTACTTCATATATATCTTTTCCTTTCTTTAAATTCATAGATATGTCTTTATTTTAAATTAAAAATTAATTTCAAGGGAATCATTTTGCCAATCAAAATTGTGACAAGAACACATATATTTCTTATAAAATATATCACAAATTTGTAAAAATTAGTGATGCGTTCTCTCATATATTTTAACTGCATCAATTTGTCTTATTACATATGCAATCTATTTTCTTTAGTATAGATATGACATGTAACTTCAACATTAAATTTAAAGGTATCATCCTATGTTGACATAACATTTACCTAGTCACTCATCATTATATATTCAACATATATTCCAAGATGATAAGCATGCATTTCGGACTACATGAGTATCCTCTTTTAGTATAAAATAAAGCACATGTACAAAATTATTGGGATGATCAGGTCCAATAACAAATTACAATAGATAAAGATAGTAATAATAATAATAATCAAATGTAACCAAAATCTTAAAAGAAAGCAATAATGCATTATGAGAACCCACAAAGCACTTCATAGAAAATGGTTCTAACCTTTCTTATGTTTAAGTAACTAGGGTATTTGAACTTAAATTTAGGTCTAAAAATAAATAAATTTTTAAAGGTCGTCTCTCCCCCTGTAAAGTTCAACATGTCCACATGTTTACTCCTAAAATATTTTAACTCATTTAGATATCTTATTAGTTATGAAATTGATCTTGGGACTTCTGGGTTATGGGCTCACAATATGTCTTATGTTAAACAAGTATCAATGTTGGTTTGGAATAAATATAATAAGCATAGTAAAACCACCTAAAATGGACATGAAACCAATTGAAGATTAATATGGATATATAAATTTCATAGTAAATGTACTAATAGACTAAATCTTATCTCATGACAACTTTTATGTAAGAGGGTAGTATCAAAATAGAAATACAAACTTAATACCACAAAATTTTCATCTCTTATTCGAACATATTGTGATAGCTAAATTTATCTTCTAAAAGTTGTGGGTTATCCAAGCATATATGTAAATTTGATATTTAGGATTCTATTATTCAAAATTATGTTTTATTTATTTATTATTTTTATGACATTTTAAATGGTGTAATAAATTAGTTAGTAATGTATGTAATTACCTTTTAGGATTCTATCTATCTTTTAATCCACACTTCTAGATGGGAAGTCAAAATGGCTAGTGAATACTATATATGGAACAAATAAAATAACTTTAAACCATTCCCCTTTTTGTGTGGTTGATTTGATATTAAAATAAACCTCCTTCAATTCATTAGTTGATCCTATGATATTTCCTAGAACCATCAACTAGAGTTGTTAGTTTTCTTCTTTGGTTGGATTTAAGCACAACTATCATTCTCATTTATAACACAATTTTTTTTTAACAAATTGATTATTACTATTATTGTTTTTCTAAAGAGAGAGACTTATATTTCACGATCTTTAACATCCTTTCCTCTATCATAAAGGACATAGAGACAAGTTCACCGCCTAGGGGGCTACCACCATCACCTGTTGCACCTTCAATCCCACCACCACTAGCCATAACAGAGACCGCATGGGAATCCTCTAATAGGGTGCCTCCATGAGATCGGGAATGGAAGAGGGACAATCTTGATATGTTTTATGATTTTAGTTGTGTGATACAATTCTTTTCTTTTGATTTCAGATGCCATATATTCTATGTGATCTAGATGCTGACATTGAGATATTATTTAGGGTTGTAGAGGGCGTCGTTGAATGGCTGAGCTTCATCCACTAGACACTCTCAAATATCATTCTAGGCATCCAAATCCAGGGTCTTGTTCTGGATTCATATTGGCCACTCCAGTCAGTGGATAGACATGCACACTTGTTCGAGCCTGTAGCACGACTCAAGACAACATATGAAGAGGGTCGAGTGGAGATGGTGTAGGGAGCAACGCAATTGGTTGCAGTGATGGGACAAAAGGACCCGACACAGTTGAAGTTTTAGACTATCATTAGAGAGATAGACCAGGTTGTGATGTGAGCTAAGAGTAAGGAGAGGGCTCGTGACATTGCACTAAGCTAGGTTGGTGACCTCCAACGATAGGTTATGGTAGCACAACAAGGTGTAGTTGTTGATCTGGATCATCCCAGAGTGCTAGTTGATGACAAATCTTCATGTATCTCCCCATCTAGAAAGGTCCATCAGGAAAGGATGTCCCTTGCCCCTACACTCTTTTTTATTTCATCTAATTCCTTTTACTACATACTTAGGGATAATGCACTATCTCCTAAGATCAAAGGCATCTCTCTTCCTAACAAGGAAGACCTCATCAACATTCAGTTTTCTAATGACACATCATTGTTTAGTGATATAGGTGAGAACGATATCGATTCTCTAATGCAAAAAATGAACATCTTTGTAAATCCTTTGGAGATAAACTCTCTATCACTAAGTCCATTATGCTTTGGTGGATAGACTCACCTCCTAACTAGTTTGTTGAGTATGGTTTCCAATGGGGAGACCGTAATAAGAAGGTAAGATATATTAACATTCGCTTTGAACTTAATTTGTGTTTAAAAGATATATGGATATGGATCAAGAATAAAATTGATAATAAGTTGAAAAAATGGAGCAAATATCTCCTCCCCCTAGCAGGAAGGGTTCAAGTTTGTCAAAAAAAATTATCTTCTTACAACCTATACTATTATTTTGTTTGGGTCTTCAGTGGCTATCAAGTAAATGACATTCATAAAAATATTAGTAAATTCCTTTGGTCAAATGGTAAGGAAATGACAAACAACACTTTGTTAAATGGGAATGGTGTTTCTTGGACAAGAATAGGTTGTCCTTGGATTAAAAAATCTACAAATTCAAGGTATGAACTTAGCTGTCAAATGAATTCTCTAGGCTATGGAAGGAGATGAGCCATGGAAAATCTTAATTAGGAACAACATCATTTTGGCTATCCCAAAACAAGCTAAGTATTGGAGGATACTTCCTTTTTGTGTTTTGTTAGTTGGCACATTTAATTTAATTTATACAAGCTCCATCGTGTTTAGAAGCATCTGGAAGACCAAGGAGTCGATTAAAAACAAGATCACAAATAGAGGTATTACTATTGGTAATAACCCGATTCACTCTAAAAGATCAATCTGGTAGAATCTATCTCATTAAAATAAGCCCCTTGTTCTTCTCCAAGGATGTTCAACAAAGAGTTGGGCATCTAAAGGAGTCAATTGCTTTCGTGACATCCTTATAGGATGACAACTTAAATCTTGGGATGCTTTAAGTACTAAGTTTAATCTCTTGACTTCTAATTGGCGAACCTACACTTTTCTTAGAAATGCCTGTAATAATATTCATCTTCCTAAGGACCACTGTTATAATAGTAATTTCATTAATCAACTAATGTGGACTGATGAATGTTATATTCATAAATTTGATGCTATAACTGTTTGTAGATCATTGTGTATTAATGAATCTTTAATTGACCATGCTAACCAATGCTACAACATCTCTCTATATAATAAACAATGGCAACATATATTTAATAAACATTGGATTAACTATTGTAAATATGAGTTCTTTTTGTCATCGATGTCAAACTTGTTGATCTGGATGCGCAACATGGTTACATCCTTGGTCCGAATATGGTTTGGTATAGTGCAGTTACAATGGAGTAGCAATGTGATTATGTGGATGTGTAGAATCTATTTTTGGTTGCTTCATAAGGTTTATAAAGATGTATCATGATGTTTCTAAAGCTTTGGTGTTGATTTATTGGATCCACAATTGGCATTTAGTCAATTGTGACTATTCTGGTGTTAGTGTATAGGAATGTATTATACCTGCTAGTATTTTGGTGATGTGGTTCGGTTATTCAATGATGAATATTTTTTGAAGTTATCTTGGGAATTTGTAATTTATCTTAGTGGTCTGCAAATTGAAGTTTGTGCAAAGTTGTGGCAGTGTGCTTTCATAGTTGTACCTATTGCAGTTGTGTGTGTATCTATGGGTGATGTTTTAGGATGGATAAGAAGGTGTGGCAACTTGGTGTGATGCCTCACACATCTCATTTTACCTTCCACATTATATACGAGTTTATTTTTGGTTCGATAGTTATGTATTTACACGTTACATCTAATTAGGTTGACCTAATTGATGTAATTAAGGTTGTGGTTTATATATAAAGGATGAAATCATTGTGGAAAGATATATAGAAGTTGTGTGTGTTGTATGAAGCATATGTAAAGAACTACTATGGTTTGGAAGTATTTCAGAGTAGTGATGAAGATAGTTTCTGATATGAAGTTGATGCAGCCATAACTGGTAAAACCCTCAAAGAGAATCAACCAGCTTATGCAACAAGAGTAACACAACGAAAGGAGCAAGAAAACATAACAAGATTACATAAATAGATCATATTATTGCTTTAGAACTTTTGGTAATCATCCAACCATCATCATATAATCATCAAAGAACATCAGGTAGTTAACCAGTTACATGCAGGCTATCGGCTAGATATAGTCCAACCGGGACTCTAAGAATCAACCAGATCACTAAATGTGAATCTCAATCCTTATTCTCAATTCTACTTCCTCTGCCCCCACAAATGATTACATAACATCATATTTATACCCACTGGAACATATCCGGTTCGACCTCATAAGATTACATTTACTAGTGCAGGAAAATGAAATGTGTAAATAGGTCGGCCCTAAGAATTAAAGAAATCTTTCCAAAAAATAACAACCACAAAGTGCGGTTCAACAAGAAGGTCAGCCACACACCAAAGAACATCGGAATAGACCCAAGACAAATCCACATGCCAAGAATCGTGTTGGTAATGAAGGAAAACCAACTGGTAAGAACAAGAATTGTCCTGAAACCTAGAAACAGTCAACCGGAAGCAATAACTAACCGAAAAAGAACCCAAATGAATTGATAATTTGAAATTAAACACACAAACCAGCTAGGAAAGCTAATATAAGATCTGCCATGAAAGGAAAGCAACTACCGGTGCCAACCGGTAAGAACACAAAAAAGAACTAGATAAGAACAAAACTGAAAGGAAAATTTTTTGGTCAATGCAAGATTTCTCATCGACTGGGGATGTTCTCGCATCAGACAACCCAGGTAGAAAAAATATGTTCCATGAGAGCCAACTCATGAACATCTAAAAGGATTCAGAATAAAGACCCCATGCTCATTTATGATCCAAACATCTTCCTTATCTGCCAATCTTTGTTTTAACTCCTCTGGTGCCTCAACTGACTTCTCTAACCTCTGACTCTCTTTGTTTCTCTTCCTTTGCTTCAGATCTGCACATTGTCTTTGTTTACTGCTCTCTTTCTTCTACAACTTTGATTTGTTTCTGCCTCAAGAATTCATCCTGTTTGTCACCATAATATCTTTGTCATCCGGTTCCATTTGTCCATCAGGCTCATCTGTTAGATCCTTCTACAAACTCAGGTCACCATTCAGTATAACCTCTGCAACTAGTTCTATTAGATATTTCTTCAAACCTTCTGGTATTGTCACGAACCATATTTATCTGTAATTATTTTATTAGGAAAATAATGCTTATTTTTCATTTATGAAATTGAAATGAAATGGAAATGGAATTTTTAATAAATGAAATAGGAATTCAATGCGATGGAATGATTTACATTACGTAAATACAATTGAGTGATCAATATTGTTTTTATTATGAAATTGGGATCATTATTGCTAATGAGGAATTGAGTGCAAGTGCATGCACAAATAGGTGAACACGAATGAAGGCAAGAACACGGTCCAGGTAGAGTTGTTTTAGCTCTTTGACTTTGCTAGAATAGATGGGAATCTCACACACCACATTAGAATTTATAATCTACATCTTGCAAAGATAAATGGTTTAAATGACTTTATTTGAGTGTTTGTTTAAATTAGAATGATGAATTTGGTATCAGTAGTCTTAATTGACATTTCTTTAATTTGAAGAATGAATTGATTTAAATGTTTTAAAAAGATTATACATGTATTTTGATGATTGAATGTGCATTTTGTGTGTAGGTAATGTATAAATTTCATAATGAAAAACTGCACTTATATTTCTAGTTTTTGTTTTCTAGATAATGACATGTGTGTGTGTGTGTGTGTGTGTGTGTGTGTGTGTGTGTGTGTGAAGTATATACAAACACATATATACTTGTATGATTTATATAATGTTTAGAAAAAGAAAAGATAATTAAATTTGAATTGATTTATCACTTTAGTTATATATATATATATATATATATAAAAAATTATAATAATGGAAAGTGATTTATTAAAAAACATGTTAACCGATTTGGTATTGAAGGCCTTATTAATGCATCGAGTTAAGCATTTTGCATGTTATGAGGGAATTTGACATAAGTGAAGTTGACTTGGCATGCCACTAAGACTTGGAATCAATTCACAAGGGAGTCGATATTAATCGACCATGTAGCTAACATACACTTAGTTGTTAAGTGGAACATGGACTGCAAGTTGAATACAGATTATCGATGTGTGGAAGCCAAAGTTGCATGATACACGAGCTGTTGAGGGTGAATATAACCAAAACCCAGTGATAAATGTTAGTCAACGTAACACTTGGCCATAATTAGTAAGCATGGAGCCATATGTGGGGGGGTGATACGCCTTCACTACAATGACAATTGCTACTTTCTAACAGAGTTCAAATTCAATTGAAACTATTACTAAAACAATGACAAACAAAGGTGTCAGATATAATTCAGATAATAGTCCACCACTCTTAGAGATTGGCCTAAAAATAGGAAGAAACATAGACTAGATCAGTATATATAGATTGTTGAATTGGAGAAAACACACAACAATAACAATGATAAACAATCAAAAAAGAAGAAGAAGAATATACACAGAAAAAGACAAAGAGAGAATAGACGGTTTTTGGGAAAAAGTCAGTAACAAATCTTCAGAAAATTAGTAAGGATAGAATAGAGAACTCAAGGGATTAAACAACATAGAGGTTTGGAAATCTAGACGAATTGCAGACATATTTGGAGAAGATTATCATTGAGCATATCAGACTTGGTTCAAATTTCAAAGGTAGGCTCTTAAATGAACAATAATGTGTTTTATTACTAGAGAATAAGAATAGAATTATCTTGAGATTTGAATGTTTAATATCAATAGTAAAGAAAATAGTTTATTTTCTGAATTAGCTTCTTGCATTAAATGTCATAATGATTATATGAAATTTTGTTTGAAAAAGCCATATAGGTATGTGCAAATTAGAATTATCATTTTAGATTATGGAAAACATCTGTTAGAAACAAATTCGAGAAAATAAGTAGATAGACAAAAACATGTGGAAAAATAGAAAACTTTTGAACTCTAAACTTAGAAATTTGAAACCATAAGATGCATGGTTACACTATTTATATTTTATGAGAAAAGTTAAAAGAATGTGTACTCATAATTTGTATTTCTGAATTTTACTTTATCTATATGCTAAATATGCATACATGTGTTACACCTTCTTATTTTTAATACTTATTCTTGATTTACTTGAAAAGATAGAAGCAAAATATTGTTTTCTTATTAGATGCAATTGGTTGTAAACGAAAGATTGTTTCTTCTTTATTTCTTAAACGAAAGGTTCTTTTCCTTAAAGATTGTAATTTTATCATGCGAGAAATGGGAAGCTAGACTTGAGATTGTCTTCTATGCGCTTCTCCTGATTTCATATGAATACTAGAAAAGCTAGATATGTTTTGTGTTTGCGGGAAAGTTACCTTCCGGGACGGGTGCTCAATGTGGATTCATAGAGAGAATAGTTTGCTTTTCCAAACTATATTTTATTGCTATGCATGGCATTATACTCGGTCGGGTAACTTATTGACCATTGAAAAAGATGGATATATTTTATGCTCTCTACGATATCCTTGATTGATCTTGCTTGTTTCTTTATGGAATTAAAAAATTGAAAATGCATGTATCATTCTAGGCATGCACCAGATTCCATCTTGTCTAACGAATTCTTTTTGTTAAGCAATTCATGTAGGGTCGGGTATTCTTGATTGACCAAGAATTTTGGGGAAGTACATAAGCTTCAAGGTTGGGTGGAAAAAGCACCTGAATCTTGTTCTCGTCTTCATTATAAAGATTGCATTGAAGATAGCTTGGATTATAGATCAAAGGACTCATCTCATCCTTTATTTTATATTTTTCTTACTTAAGGCATTAGAAAGGCCTAAGTATTGTACGTAGAGATGATTGAGATACTACTGCATTTTCCTATTGAATAAAGAATCTTAATCTCTTTATAGAAATCTTGTGTATGTTATGATATCAAAGGGATGATCATTTAGAGATAAGAATGGAATAATGGGAGATAATAGACTTATTAAAGGAATTATGAGTTTATTTAAGAATAAAGAGTATTTCTTTTTATTATTGAATTTATAATGTTTTACGTCTTTATAGGTATAACATCTGCCACTGGTTTCTCATTACTGCAACTTTTCTCAGGACTCGGATTCTTCACCTCCTTCTCTTTCTCCTTAAATGAAATCAATGTGAAATTTTATCCATCCTTCTCAATAGTGACTAGGTGTCTTCTATAGTCATAAATAGCTCCTCTATCAAACTGCCAAGGTTTTCCCAACAAGACATGACAAGCACTCATAGATACAACATCGCACAAAACCTCATCTCTGAAAGGCCCAATATTGAAATTTACCAAATATTGCTACTCTATCTCTATTTTTTGATCATTTTGTAACCAAATTACCTCATAAAGACAAGTATTCTCAAGCCTCTTCAATCCAAGCTTCACAACCATCTCCTTAGATACCAAATTGTCTGTATTTCCACTATCTACAATAATCTTGCAACACTTACCACCTGATTTACACACAGTCCAGAAAAAAATCTTCCTCTGAGTAGATCTGATATCCTTTCTTTTGAACATAAGGGATTCTCCTTGCTTTAGTGCACAGTCAGATTTGATACCTTCACCTTCCGGTTTCTCATTTGTCACACAACTTCTTGCCATTCCATGTTTACATTCATAGAATCTATGTCCAATTTCTCCACACTTGAAACATTTGCCAGGAAATTCTCTATTGGTACTACTACTGCCTTTCCTCATTGTCTTCTACTCCAGTTCTTTACTCCACTTAGGTTTTGATTCATCTTCCTTAACCGGTTTCTTCATACTCTCACTCATTTGACCTTTGAATTTCTCCTTCCCTCTATTTGGTTGTCTTCTTCTCATCTTCTCCTTAGCCTTCAAAGCATATTGGTAAGCTTCTTCAACTGTGGAAACCCTCAACATACTCATCTCATCCTGAATGTTAAAAGCAAGTCCATTGATGTAGGTCGCCACCTTTTCTCTGCTCATCTCTCTATGTCCAGATCTAATCACCAACTTGTAGAATTCCTCAGTATATTCCTTCATAGTCATTTTTCTCTGTTTCAGGTTTTGTAACTTCTTAAACAATTCCATTTTATAGTCTCCTGGTATGAACTTGGCCTTTAACCTTGCAACCATCTATCTCCACCGGGTGATCTTCAATTCACCATTTGCCACTCTATCTTTCTGTAATTCTTTCCACCACAAGGAATCATGTCCTTTCAACTTATTATGTGCCAACCAAACTCTCTGTGGGTCCTTGACATCCTCAAACTCAAAGTAGTCCTCTAGATCTCCGATCCAATCGATCAGATCCTCTGGGTTTAGCGTTCCAAAAAATTTGGAAACTTCAACTTTATGAACCTTACTCACTTGTGCCACTACTCTTAGGAATCTTTCCTCTCTTTCATCTTCCAGCTCTTCAGCTTCCTCAAGCTCTTCACCGACTTCCTCATACTCATCTTCAGAATCAAGGTTCCTTCGCAACCCAGCCAAAGTGTTTCGGATTTCATTACTCACTTCATTATTGAAGTCTTTCATCATCGTCTCTATCCTTTGGGGGTTTGTCCTTCTAGGCGAAATCTCCTCCTCCACTCCGGTGAACTGCCTCAACTCAGTAATCTGATTGTTAATTCAAATTGCCTCCCCTCGGGGATCTATTGAACACACATGCAACCTGCCTCCAATCGATGATCTATCCACCCAAAGGAATGCCTCAATGTTCACAAACAATTCTTCCACTAGCAAGTCCATAACCAACTCTAATACCACTTGATGCAACCATAATCGGTAAAACCCTCAAAGAGAATCAACCGACTTATGCAGCAAGAGTAACACAATGAAAGAAGCAAGAAAACATAACAAGATTACATTAATAGATCATATTATTTCTTTAGAACTTCTGGCAATCATCCAGCCATCATCATATAATCATCAAAGAACATCTGGTAGTTAACCAGTTACATGCATGCTATTAGCCAGATACAGTCCAACCGGGACTCTAAGAATCAACCAGATCACAAAATGTGAATCTCAATCCTTATTCTCAATTGTACTTCCTCTGCCCCTACAAATGATTATTTAACATCATATTTATACCCACCGGAACATATCTAGGTCGGCCTCATAAGATTATATTTACCAATGCAGGAAAATGAAATGTGTAACTAGGTTGGCCCTAAGAATTAAATAAATCTATCCGCAAAATAACAACCATGAAGTGCGGTTCAGCAAGAAGGTCGGCCACACACCAAAGAACATTGGACAAGACCCAAGACCGATCCACATGTCGAGAATTGCACTGGTAATGAAGTAAAACCAACTAGTAAGCACAAGAATTGTCTCGAAACCCAGAAACAGTCAACCGAAAGCGATAACTGACTGAAAAATAACCCAAATGAACTGAAAATATGGAATTAAACACATGAACTGACCAAGAAACCGAAAATAAGATCTGCCAAGAAAGGAAAGAAACTACTGGTGGCAACCGGTAAGAACATAGAAAAGAACTAGATAAGAACAAAAGTGAAAGGAAATATTTTTGGTTGATGCAAGATTGCTCATCGACCGGTGATGCTTTTGCATCAGAAGTGTGCATTGTGATCAACATTTTAGTGGATTTGATTCTTTAAGTAATTTAACCCTATTGATGTCTTTTTATCTGGAGTATTGTATCTTTCCCTGAAGAAGTGATCTTCAATGTGTGCAAGTCTCTTTTGTATCTTGCCCTAAGGTTGTGCACCTTAGCTTTGCAATTTATCTTAGGGGCATTGAGTGCCTTGGCTTGTGGCCTAAACATTGTAACTCAATTAGTGAGATAGTTATCACCGTGGTTTTTTCCAATTTGGGTTTTCCATGTAAAAATATTGGTGTTCTTGTGTGCATGTTTTTGTGATTTTAGTTGTTTACTTTCATGCATAAAGTATATGGAATGAATGATAAGTAAACAGGTTAATTCAAATTAAGTTTTTGTATATGTTGATTCACTCCCCCTCTTAGTATCCAATGGTGTTCAACAATTGGTATCAAAACAAGGTTCCCAAAGTTACAACCTAACAACTAAGGTAGATTTGGGTTTTGAACACTATGTTTTCTAAAATAGATTTGCATGATATGAACTAAAATGAATGAGATAGTGATGTTGTGGTAGACATGGAAGGAGAATTGAGGAATAATCTAGTTGATCTAGATGAAAGTAGAAACAAGTGCAAGAAAGCAGAAGAGAATATTTCTTGTATGAGAAAGATACTTGATAAAGGAAGGAAGATTATTGATGATCTTGAAAACAAAGCTACGTGACGAATCTGAAGAATGCATCAAACCTGTGGAATATGTGAACATGCTAAAGAAAAAATTTAAAGAGACAAAAGAAGAAATTAACAAAGGCCAGAAGCATAAAGGTGGCAGTGAAGTACTTGATGTGATGTTGAGTGCCCATAAGCAAAACAAAGATAAAGGTGGACTTGGTTTTGAGAAAGGTGAAAGCTCTAAGATTCCTAGAAAAGGAGATAAAAGAAAGGAAAAGGTCAAGGATGAATTAAAGGACTCTAACAAAGATCAACAAGGTTTCATTTTGGTTTGGAAAAAGAATATTGACAGAAGGGATCCTCCTGCTCAAACTAGGTATTCATCATCCTCTAATGGTAACTATTTCTTATGCAATAAGTTTGGAGATAGAGCTAGTAGATGTAGAAATTAAATAATATCTCATTCATTTAATAGTCAATGCTATATTTGTAATAAGTTTGGATATGAGCAAAATGATTGAAGAAGTAGGATGGTATGGAATGCATATTTGAATACAGACTATGGTAGAAATGTTCAATCATTTAATGGATATTGTTATGCATGCAACAAATTTGGGAACAAGGCTTTTGAGTGCAGATCTAATGTCTAAATAATAGAAAATAGTCCACAACAAGGTCCATCTTATTATAATTGCAATAAACTTGGACACATTGCTAGCTTCTACAGAGGAAAGAATGAGAATAAGTTACTTCTCCGGGAAATAATATTGATGTCAATAAAGAAAAAGAGAAGATGAAGATGACATGGGTGAAGAAATCAAAAGAGAAGGTGGAAGAAAAGAGTGAGGATAGGTCCACACCTATTGATGATGTAGATTACTCTACCAATAATAAGATAATACACATTGTCTGAGGTCGGGAAGAGCGAAATTTTTGTGTGCACCTAGATTTGAGTAGTATATGCAGATTTAGATCTAATCCCTGAAAAAGATCCAAAAATGTTGGGACTGGTGTGTTAGAGTAATTGGGTCTTTACTTGATTAATTAAACAACATCTGTTTAATTATTTAAGTTCCCTTTATCTCTTTTACACTTAAGCTAACTTTAGGTGCATAATAATTAATTCTTTTATTAATTATTATGTGCAAGCCTAGGTTTTCCTTTTTAGGGTTTCTTGACCTATTAGAGGTTAACTCTTTTCTTTGTATCATTGTATTGATGGATTATCGCATTACACATTTTGTGAATATTGAGCTCTCATCTTTTTTAGTAGATTTTCTATGTATTTGTTTTTTTGTTATTGCTTCCTTGCTTCTCCTTGTAACAGGTTTATTTAGCTTGTAGAGATCATTTGGGCTCCTGTGGTGTTGTATTTCTCAACTCTCACATGGTATCAAAGCTTCAAATCTGCAGCTATCTATTCTTGTTTTGAGATTTTTTGCATTGGAAGCAGATCTGGGGTTTTTCATAAGTTTTTTTATGCACCTAGGGATAGGCCTTTTTTCTGAGCACTTTGGGCCTAAACAGACCTCACCATCATGCTTAAAAGGCCCAAAAACCCCTATGGTCATATAAAACTTGACCATTTTTTACTTCTGAGCCTCTGGGGGTATTTTTTCTTCAATACTAGGTCATATGCCCTAGCACGCAGTTCGAGAAAAAAATTCAAAAAAAAGAAGCCTTTTTATGGCATGCAGGTCCAAATTTGATTTTTTGCAAAAAAAAATTTTTTAAATCATTTTCAAAAGTTTTTTAGCGAATTTTTTTTTTTGTTTAAAAAAATCAAAACTGGTTTTGGGGTTTACCCTATGGTATGCAGAGGACCGTGGGCCCCCCTAGCTCTATCAAGTCGGGCCCTGATAAGGCGGGGCCCACCTTTGTATCGTCGATGCTTCCTCTGGCCCTCGTTCCCCGCCGTCGATGCTTCCTTCGGCCCCCGCCGCCCATCGGAAACCATCCGCCCGACCACCACCGTGTCGCCCGCCGGCCACCCGCTTGCCGCCGCCCCCAACTCCGCCACGAGAGCGCCACCCACTAGCCACCTCCGCCCGGCCCTGCCATTGTTGCTCCTCCCTCTTGCCTCTTTTAGGGGGGGTTGGTTTTTTTCCATAACTTGGGCAAATGAAGTCATTTTTTTGAAAACGAAAAGGTATCGAAAAGATGGTTTCGAGGCGGACCTCATGGTACTAGAATTTTTTTCCAATTTTTCTGTTTGACTATACTTTTTTCCAGTCAAAGTGGGGTCTCTTTTTTGCACTTCCAGGGCCGTAGAATGAGCATCTGAACTTTGTTTTCTGAAAACTTTATATAGTTGGAAATCTTGTCCTGTGTACTTTCCAGCCATATGGGTTTTCTTTTCAGATTCTTCTCCAGGAATATTTTATTCAGTTTTTTGCTTTTCAGCACTCTGGTAAATATCTTGGTTGTGTCAGGTCCTGAGATCTCTTCTTTGAGTAGGATGAATCAGTTTTGGTTGTTCTTTCTATTTCCAGTCTTCTTATCATTGTAGCTTGTTTTATGCAAACACACTGAGATAAAGTGCCATCATGCATTGTTTACTTGGGATCTTGCACATCTTGTGCCTTATTGTACATGCACTACTTATAAAGTGACATGGGGGGGTTGATGTTTACCTTTTGTTTGCCATCTACCTTTGTCCAGTGAGTGTTCCTTCCATGACATTTGCCTCATGATGTGTGTCAAGTGAGTGTTCCTTCTATGACACTATGTACTTTCTCTACACCTTCGATGTTCCTGGTTCTTCATCTTGCAGTTCTTGTTGGCCGTTCTTTTCAGTGTATCTGTCCCTCTCCCTTTTCAGCATTATGAGGAGGTTTGTCATGTTGGTTCTAATGCTTCCATGGTTTGATTGATCAACTCTTCAGGCTTTGGTTTCTCATGCCATCTGTATCTTCGAGTTCAATTGTTTGCCTTTGTTTTCCATCTAATTCAAGTAGTGTCATTTGAGGGCACTCATATAGATTACAGTCTTCTCTACCTAGTTATGTTCTATTTCAGTGGAGGTTCTTCAGATCAGTAGTTATTCTTCGACATTGTTTGTAGGTTCTTCATGCTTCAGTGATTCTTCTGATCTTCTCTTGTTCCTATATTTTTGGAACATTCTTGTTGCCTTTTCCATCTCTGTTTGGAGTAGAGTTTTTTTCCCACGTGGTTTTCTCTATTTCTTTGGTTCATAGAGATTTGGTTGTAGTTGGGTACCTGATTAGGCCTTGTTGTCGGGACCCATCTTTCTTGCTTTCAGTAATTGTTCTAGGTTTTAGCTTCTCCCTAAGTCTAGCTTAAGGGGGGGTGTTAGAGTAATTGGGTCTTTACTTGATTAATTAAACAACATTTGTTTAATTATTTAAGTTCCATTTATCTATTTTACACTTAAGCTAACTTTAGGTGCATAAAAATTAATTCTTTTATTAATTATTATGTGCAAGCCTAGGTTTTCCTTTTTAGGGTTTCTTGACCTATTAGAGGTAACTCTTTTCTTTGTATCATTCTATTGATGGATTATCACATTACACATTTTGTGAATATGGAGCTCTCCTCTTTTTGAGCATATTTTATGTGTATTTGTTTTTCTGTTATTGCTTCCTTGCTTCTCCTTGTAACAGATTTATTCAACTTGTAGAGATCATTTGGGCTCATGTGGTGTTTTATTTCTCAACTCTCACACGGTGTACTCGTCACCTTGGTCCTCCTACTTTTTCACACACCAAAGAGGGTTGATTTGTCTCTGCAAGTAATGCTTATTCTGAAGAGTACAACTCCGTACCTATTTCTTGCACACAGAAAGAAAGGAAAATAGGTTGGGAATAGGGGCTTGCCTTAGGTCAAACCCCTGTTTTAGAATTAACCATGAAATTGAGATAAAGATAATTGAAATTGTTGTAATAGAAGATTCTTCTTTTGAGGGAGATACTGAACAATAACTGAAAAATCAAGTGATATACCTCCTTGTGAAGTTTTCTTTGTCTCCTCACAAAATTAGGGCTTGATTAAGTCTTCAACAAAATAGAGTGGAATATGTCTACTTCAATTCTTGAATCTTGATTTTATTGTTGCTCCAAGGCTTGAAGGAAGACTAATTGATGCTCAATTTCTCTTGAATGATTGAATTGTTGATCTCATGTGTGCTTGATTTCATGTGTGGATATTATGATTGTCGACAGTTCAAATGATAGGGGAAATCCTCCTTTTATACTTGCTCGTTAGAAAAATTACTAATTTCCTAACATGAGTTGACACAGAGAGAGGAATCTTGCCTAAATTTGAAATAGGGCAAGGGGTTCAAAGGGGGCCCAAATTAGGGGGACTAGAGTGTGGCAGCTTGGTCCTAATTAGGACTAGAGTGTGGTGCCTTGGTCCCACCCTTATTTAGGACTAGGATAAGATGTCATGTGCATAGGAAAAGTAAAAAATAATGTAATTCATGAGGGGCATGAGCATAATTAGGTCCCAATCAGGCCAACGGGCGCAAATGCTAAGGTAGGGAGCCAATGCAGTCAAAATTGTACAAGGGTACAATTTTAGGATGCTACAAGGAGCTTTTGGAAGTATTAACTAGGAAGAGGAAGGTCATATGAATGAAGGATTCAAATATAAGGACTCAAGCACAAGACATGGTAATCAGACCATTATCATAGGAAGACAGGACAAGAATGAAACATGCCCTAAACACTAGATTCAAAATGAAGGAAAGGGTAATATTAATAATGGGAGGAGATCTAGAAGATATTAAGAGGATAGCAAAGAAAATGGAAAATGAAGCAATGGAGGTTGTGGACATTATGAAGGTTACTTTTTCTTCTCCTCTAGAGAAGGCAAACCTAGGATTTGGTCCAAGAGAGACAATAAAATTGTCAAATCCAGAAATGAGAACAGATGCACAAAAAAAGGAGAATGTTGATCTAAATATTATTTCGGATGATCAGTTGAATGCAAAACAAAATGTGATGGAGGTTGTTGAGGATATTTTGAAGGATGCTAAAGAAAGGGAAAGGAAATAGGAAACAATGAAGGAGAAAATTGAAGAATAAAAGACAAATAAACTAGAGGAGAAAAAAGGAGAAGAATAATCTGAATATTATGGATCAAAATTACTAATAACTGCAAATGAAGTTTGAACTTATTGTAACATCAAAAGTGTTGCAAGTTCCAATGATACAAGGTAAGATGGACATAGATAAGTTCTCGCCCCTTAATATGCTACATTTGTGTGATGTTCTCCACCACACAACAAGAAATAAATACATCATTTCTAAGGTGGATTGTACTAATTTGATAAATAACATAGTGAAGTTTCTCCATGAAAAACTTCTAAAAGTGAAGGTTGACGAGTCTCTTAGTGAAGAGGAGTAGTTGTCAACTATGTTGAGTGGATCGAAGGACTAGGCTTCTAACTTGAAAGCAACTTCTGAAAAGAAGATGGCAGAGAAGAGGTTAGGTGATCTGGTGAATAAGGGTACAAATGCACACAACTAACTTTAATAGAGCATTTAATCATTTTAAAAAAAAGTGTAGATAATGTTGTAGAAGTATATCAATTTTGTCACAAGTGGACTGAGTAAACTCAAGGTATACAAGATCAGATACAAAAATTTGAGAATCGGATTATAGAGGTGTCTAAGTTAATAAACTTTAAGGAAGATAGAGATGGTAAAGGGAGAGTTCAGTTAGAGAACTTGCACATAAAGCTAAATTTACTGATAAATCAGAAAAAAAAACAAATCAAGAAGGATTTATACTGGCCGAGAGATATTATAGATGTGCATCTCACCACTATGATGAAGATCCTTAAAGACTCTCAGGAGTTAAGAAAGACAATGAAGCTATTAGGAATTTGTGAAGAGGTAGAGAATATTTTTATTGAAGATGGAGAGTCAACGTAATCTTTTACTCTTTATAGGAGCTGATTGGACTATTGCTTGGGCTCATTTGAAGTTTGTTCATTAGAGTACCATACCCCCAACTCAACGAGGTGGTTAGATGTTTTTTTTATAAGAAAATTTTGATTATATAAATATGTGGACATATTGATTCAATAGTTTTGGGTTCCAGTATTGAGGAATTGTTGTAGATAGGGGAGTTGTATATAGGTTGTTATTTTTTACTATAAGGAGACACCCTTTGTCTTTGATGTCAAAGGGGGAATGATTTTGGAGTTGGAAAAAGTATTGCCATCAATGACAAAGGGGGAGATTGTTGGAAATATGAGTTCTTGTTATTGATTTAAAACTTGTTGATCTGGATGTGCAACTTGGTTACATTCCTTGGACGGATGTGGTCTAGTATAGTGCAGTTATAATGGAGTAGCAATATAATTATGTGAATGTGTAGAATCTATTTTTGGTTGTTGTAGAAGGTTTATAAAGATGTATCATGATATTTTTAGATATTTGGTTTTGGTTTCTTGGATCCATAGTTGGCATTTTGTCAAGTGTGACTGTTCTATGTCAGTGTATAAGAATATGTTGCATTCCTATACCTTATAGTATTTTGGTGATGCAGTTTGGTTATTCATTGTTATGGATATTTGTTGATGCTATCTTGGGAATTCACAAGTTCTCTTAGTGGTATGCATTGATGTTTGTGCAAATTTGTGGTGATGTGCTTTGACAGCTATATGTATTGCACCTGACCTGCAATATTTTGGTCTGCATGATTGTGTGCGTATCTATGGAAAATGTTTTAGGATGGACATGAAGGTGTGATGACTTGGTGTGTTGTCTCACACGTCTCATTTTCCCTTTTGCACTATATTGGAGTCTATTTTTGGGCTGATAGTTCTGTATTTGCATGTTACATCTAATTAGGTCAACCTAATCGATGTAATTGAGGTTGCAATTGATATATAAAGGATGGAATCATTGTGGAAATACATATAGAAGTTGTGTGTGTTGTTTGAAGCATATGTAAAGCAGTGCAGTCATTTAGAGTAGTGATTAAGATAGTTTCTAATATAAATTATGAATTGTGGTCAACATTTTATTGGATGCAGTTCTTAACAGTTCAACCCTATTGATGTTTTTTTAATCTGGAATATTGTATCTTTCCCTGAAGAAGTGATCTTTAGTGTGTTCAAGTCTCTTTTGTATCTAAAGCTAAGGTTGTGAGCCTTAGCTTTACAAGTCAGCTCAAGGGCAGTGAGCTCATTGGCATCTGGCCTTAGCATTGTAACTCAGTTATTAATATTGTGAGATATTTCTCATTGTGGTTTTTCCTAGTTTGGGTATTCCATTAAAAAATCTTGGTGTTCTCGTGTGGATTTTTTTGTGATTTCAGTTGTTTACTTTCATGCATAAAGTATATGTAATGAATGATAAGTAAAAAGGTTTTCAAATTAAGTATCTGTATATGTTGATTCACACCCCCCCCCCCTTCTCAAAATTTGATAGTGTTCAATACTAACATCTCGAAACCAAAAAAGACATGCTTCAAATAGATTTTGATTTTACAAAAAAATACCTTTTAAGATGAATCACATTGACATTAATCTTTGCAACATTTGTAGATAGCCAAAAATGATTAAACATATATTTTTTTATTGTTTCTTCACAAAAGAACTTTGAAACATATTTTTCTTTGAATTGAAAGGTTGGGAAGATGACATTATTTGGACTGAAATTCTTTTTGGCCATATAGTCAGATTGGATAAGCATTATAATCTATTCTAGTTGGTTTTAACAAATGAAATTTTATGGTATGTTTAGATTATAAGAAAAAAATATAAGTACCAAGGGATAAGGAGGGGGCTTACTAGGCCTTTCAAAAGACTCACATTTTACACCATTGTTGTGCAAGTTACTACAACAATGAAGATGACAATACACAAATTCATGAAGCTTCTAGATAATGGAATTGCCATAGTAGCTTCTTCAGAAATTTTGTATGGACAAACCTAGTCTTTCAACAAGGAGGAGAAAAAACCATTTCTCTAGGGACTGATGCAATTCCTTTGCAAATATAATAAGGATAAACCCCAAAGTGAGATAAAGAAACAGAAGAAGGAACAACCTTGCAAGTCGAGAGTTCATGTCAATGATGCGGACAATATAGGGGTTGAGGTAATGAGATCAAGAATCAATATGTCAGATATAGACCTTGTATTGGGTGGGTCAACTTGGATCAGTAGAGTGAAATATAATTTTTTTATTACTATAGTCAATGGTTAAAAATATTAGAGCCTATACTCGTTATTATTGTTGAAGCCTTTTGATCAATGATGTCAAATGTTCTTTGAAGATCATAAGAATGTAATTTCTTAGGCATAAATTATCATAGTCCCTAGTGGTTTAGCAAGCCCTACGGGGCTTTATAGATTTGATTTATTGTGCAGTTATAATGAAGTTGGCTACTAGGTAACCTGGTCTCTTGATGATTTGTATATGATTAGTTCTCTATCTTAATTTTTTTTTTAAATAACTAGAATGAGATGAGATCAAGTGTGATCAAATATGAACGAATTTGGATGTCTACATAACTTATGTTAAAAATAAAACATTTACACACTATACAATAAAATATAAAGATTAATCCTTAATTTAAGAAGAAATATATTAGAGCAAATCAAGAAACAACACATGGAACATGTTTTCAATTAAATTAATAAAAGTATGCAAAACATGTTGCATACGTATGCAAAAGAATAAGACATGGTAGTTAAAAATACATTATAATAAAAGGGTGCTAAGAGATATTATAGGATTACATATTGTAAAAAATAAGGTTTGGCGCATTTGAACCATTGTCACTTCATTGAAATCTCCTCACAAAACCCTAACCTATATGTATGTAGTGAGCTCCTTCATAACATTAATTTGCATGCGGAGCCCCACATAAGGAGGGACGCGTCTATTCTAGCTCCAAAAGTGACATTTCGTACCAACGACATGCATTGACATGCATGTTCGAGACATGCATACCATGCCAATTTGGTGCAGCCGCCAGACCCACAAAAAATGACATGGACTTGTCCTGGACTCGCTAGTTTCAAATGTTGGGGGCCATGCGAAACTATGTGGACATGCAGGAGGACGACGGATCCTGGGTCATGGCTTGCGGCGATGTGTTGTGCATAACATGCACATTAAAATCCATGAAAAACAAACAACCGACGACAACTGTAGATGACCACGTTCGGACGACAAAACAATGGGAAAAAGAGGGCGCGGGCTTCCAAAATGTGTTGGCTCCCTCCAAAACCTCTCATACGTGTTAGTGATAGGTGGCTTAGTCCTTAGTCAATCACAACTGTTCATTGAAAAATCGACAATGTACAACGCGCCACTAACACGTTTGTTAGTCAAACCGTACTATGCATCCTTGTACCTCCGTTTCATAATACCTCGCACCATTTTCTGTGTTATGTGGAAAAAAGGAGGACTAATGTGTGATTAAAGCAAGTGTACTCATTGTTGGGCATCCTCATTTTTGAAGTCTTTTGCTATTGTTGAAGGGAAAGAAGGGCTTGAAGAAGGAGGCTGCGAGTTATTGTTGAAGGGCAGGTTGCGTTGTTGAAGGAGGCTTCATTTTTTAAGGTTGTCAGGTATGTGGACAAGTCATTTTTTTCTATTTGTATATTTTTGGTTTCACTTCTTTGTTTTCATTTCTTATTTTTCTTTATATGCAGTGGGAAAATTTTCTTGTTTTGCTTTATATGTAGTGGGAAAATTTTCTTGTTTTGCTTTATATGTAGTGGGAAATTATTCTTGTTTTGGAGGCAGAATTGTCTGAAAATTTACTTGTCTACCCATCACGTTAGGGTTAGATATTGCGCGGGATGTGTGTTTGTTGGCTCCAAAAATTTGTGGTAAAACGTGCAACTAACACGTGTGTTAGTCTCACCGTATTGCCATTTTGGAGCCAGAATAGAAGCATCTGTTGCATTAGGGTTAGAATTGGTGTTAGGTTTTTTCTCGGTGGCCCGCGTCTATTTGGTCGATCAAGTCTAGGCGAAGCTATTCAGACTTTCTTTTCGCTACAACCTTCATCGATGGACATTTTCACTATTGCGATTTTTTGGTATAAGTCTTACCGATAGCCTCATCGGTTATTGGCAAGACAATTTTATGCTTTTGCCACTTATGTTCATTATATCGATGAGCCTTATCGGTAAATGCTAAATGCTTCTCGGATATAACCGTTGTTGACTTCATAATATAATCGACGAGAGTGATGCCGATAGGTCCGACCTTGGATTTCCATGCATTGTTATCGGTATATGATATGTCGATCAACAACTAGTATTTGTTGTGTGTTTTTATCGGGGTGACTTATCCCAATAGAGTAACTTTCCATTATTTGTAATTTTTACTTCCATAATCAAGCAGGGACTTCTTCCATCCATAAGGGGGCGCCTTTTCTCATTATGCTTCTTGAGATGCGCACTCGTCTATTATGGCTCCCAAACCACAGTAAGGATTTACTAGAGTATTCGCACACATGTTAGTCACTCTACCATACGGATTTACTAACATGCATGTTAGTCGTGCATTTTACACCATCAATTTTGCAATTAATAGCTGTGATTGACTAGCCTGTCACTAACACGCTGTGCGAAAGGTCTGTTTTGGAGCTGCAGCCGAACGCGTCTATTCTGGCTCCAAAAAGATAGTACGGATTGACTAACATGCGTGTGTGTATTCTGGTTTGAAAATGATAGTATGGATTTACTAACATGCAGGTTAGTAGATTGTTTTACACCGTCGATTTTGCAATTAACGACTATGATTGACTAACTTGTCGCTAACACGTTGTATGAAAGGTCTACTTTGGAGCGGGAGCACCTATTGTATAGCGTGTTAGCGTTGTGTTAGTCAATCGTTGCCCGTTGATTGCAAAATTGATGGTGTAAAATGTGTAACTAACATGTGTGTTAGTCATTTCATACTAACGTTTTGAAGCGGTCATGCGCGAAAGCGCATAACGCGCCTTGTTAATCGAAGAAACTTTTTATTAGCTGTGTGCATCATATGAATCCAAGGTCTTTGTAGGATAGCATGATATGGATATGTGTAAGTGTACAAAAACATCCACATACTATGGTGCAGAAACTTAGATTCTAGAATAACATGGAACATGTGGTAGATGAACTTAGTTATTAGAAAGCACTAAAAAATTAAGGCATATGTTGATAAAAATTCAAATAATTTATAGAGGTTGTTTTTAGTCTAACATATTTGCATGTCCGTTTTGGAATCACAGGTATCTCGATTTCAAATATGGAGGCCAACTTTTCTTTAGAGACAAGCAAAACACAGGTCGCATTTTGGGGATGAATAAGCGATGATAGGTTGATGAACCTGTTTATCTATGAAGACACCACATTCCTTTCCACGGTGAAGTTGATCCTTAGACTTGATTACGTAGACGGTGGATGGAAGTAAAAAATGAATGCGGACATAGTGTCTCTGTTTATGGCATGGTGTTTGGAGCTCCGACCTGTTTTGAAAGTTAGAGAAATCATGAACAGGTGTGTCAAGAAGGAATGGCTAGGTGGAATGGAAGCTTTATTAGGTTTGGCAGGAGATATGGACGACTTTGAAAGTGTGGATGGAGTGTGGATTCACGTGAGTGAATTCAATCCTCCCTTGTGACCGTTCTTGCTCTAGAGTGCCACATTCGATAAAGAGGCCAGAAGAAGTGTAGCACAGGCTGGAATGTATGGTATTGTGCAATACCTTGAGATGGTTGATGTTTGGAAAGTGCATGTGGAGATGGAAAAATGGGGACCTTGGTCATAATATAGAGAACTTGTGCAATGAACGGTTCATGCACGCACAAAATGACGAGGTTGACCTTGTGGAAGAGGAACAACTAAGAAGGGTCATGTGCTACAGTTCAGTGAAGGCTCCAGCAGGGAGAAAAAAATGAACCAAGTTAGGAACATGGAAGTGCTGGATGTGGAAGAGGGCATGGTCACCGTTCACCTAGAGTAGCGAGATGGCACATACAACCTTTTTTGAAACAAGGATTGTGTTTGTTTTTTTAAACGTTTTTAATGTGTTAAGTATGGACCATTATGTATATCGGCTTCGATGGTCTATTCGACTAGCCGTGGAGGTTTATATTTTAGAATGTAAACATTTTCAGAATTAATATAAAATATAGCTTTATCAGACAAAAATAAAATTATTGACACCAACTGATACTCTTATCTTCCCTGTTTTGAAATTGTTGTTAACATTTCATTATATATGGTGAAAAACCAATTTTTTTTAATTGTATGTGCATGAAATTGTTCTATAACATCAAACTCAAGCATTTCAATAAATATGACTACAAATAAAATTAAATTCTTGTAGCACAATTGAGTTTCTGTTCTGGCTCGGTAAGAAAGTGGAGGATTTCAATATATATGGTGGAAAAAACTGATAACCTTATCTTCCTCTTCTGTGCTCGGCTTTGTCTCCCTCATCGGGTATCGACATAACCCAAAACTCCTCTCACCGATGATTTGAGTTACCCCGATGACTTAGTATTTCTACCTTTCGGTATTGCCTCATCGGAGTAAGTTATGCTCATGATACCACCTTTTCCGTCTAGCCCATTGGGTATCGGAGTAGCGTGGGATGACATTTTTCAATGATCCTATTGGTCACTAAGTCATGATGGGTAAAAGGACTTGCATCTTCCCATCACGATCTCACGACCACCGTTGATTTTCCTTGGACCTGACCACAGTTTAAAGCATGTTCTCCTCTTCACACTTTCTGGGCCCACCATTCAGTCACTGATCCATGAAGAGTAAAAGGACTCACAACTCTTCATCATAGTCTAGAGACAACCGTTGGATCAAATCCTTACCACTCGAACTTTAAGATCCCTTCATCACTTAACCGCCAGCGTTGGCAGTGACCGGCCCCGCCACTAGTGGCTTGTCTTTGAGTTGTGATGGGTATTCAACGTGTAACTTCCCATTGCACTATCACGACCACCATTGGATCAAAACAGACCTGCCCGATGTTTAAGAACCCGATGCATACGTTAGAAAACCATACTTAGACTTAGAAAATTAAAGCGATCCAACTTAAAAGATGAAACCCGCCTAGAGTTAAAACTCAAATGGCCACTTTTCAATGACATAAAGACCCTTCTGGTTAAGTGGAGAAAAAGGTAACGGACAAACAAATTTTCTTTAGAGATAATAAGACATGAAGGCTTTTTATCAAATGTTCTCAAAATTATTAAACCCAAAATTCATAATTCATGGGTTGTGGTAGTATGAATTGACTAACATGCATGTTAGTCGTGCGTTTTACACCGTCGATTTTGCAATAAACGACTGCAATTGACTAACCTGTCGCTAACACATTGTACGAAAGGTCCATTTTGGAGCTAGAATAGATGCAGCTCAACTATTTTGGCTCCAAAATAGACCTTTCATATAGCATGATAGCGACGTGTTAGTAAATCCCAACCATTTATCACAAAATCGACGATTTAAAATGCGCGACTAACACACGTGTTAGTCAAACTACTTGTGAACCCTTGCTTAGGAGAAGAGCAATACAAATTTTTAAACACACCTCAAACCTGCACCAAAAGAAATTACAAACACCTCTTGAGCAATAAAATAGCATACACTAAACCACTATGAAAGAACAATAGCAAGGTCAATCCATTTGGCACAGACTGCTGCTACAAAAATGACAAAATTGCAAGGTAAAATCTGGAAATTGTCTTCAAAATCTATTCAAACATGCTCACAAATGTTCCAACCCATGTAGAATCATTCTCAGAGCATTTTATATGCCATTTTTGTCATAATCAACTCTTCATCGATTTCCTAACCACCGATTTGCTAAAAAATTGCAAAGTTTCTCAAAAAGTTGTCAAGCAACAATGACAACTTTTGCTCAAATGTGCATTTTTGCCTTTTATGCATTTTTACTTATACTGAACCTCCTAGCATGACTTCCTAACATTAAACTGACATGCCTAAATGCCTGATCAGGCTTTACAAGTCATTTTAGATCTTAATGCAAATTTATGTCATTTTACGCTTACAAGGGCTCATAGGCTAGATTTGAGAAAAGTAGCAACCTAGGTGACAATCATCCTTCAAATGACTATCAAACACACATGTGGAGCTCTAAGTATTCCATTATTCAAACACCTAATCCAAAATATGGATCATCACCTCAAAATGTGGAAAATGCATAAAAAATGGTTAAAAGTTAGGTGCTCCTGCACCAATGGGTGTCCAACTCACCTACTTCAAGAACTTTGGAGATTCAACATTATACATTACGATTGTAATTAAATGTTAGACTATGTAAACAAAAATTTAGAGATATACTCATTTAATAGTATTTGAATACCTTGGTAAATAGTTTCCTAACACCTCACTTGGTATGATGAATCTCCTTAGCATGGTCTTAATTTCCCTATCTTTTCCATTTGGTGGAACGAGCTATTTTAGTATAAGGAACACCCTTTATGTCGGTGAATGTGGATCGATCATGGGAGCTTCATTTTAGCTAGAGGTAGGCCATAGATTAGTGGAGGGATAAACTAGAGACCTCTATTTTTTCATGCACTTTGGTAGATTGGTTTCAGGCCGGTTAGATAAAGTACATACGAGCATGGACTTGAAAAGTTCTCATAATAGTAAATATATGTTGTTTAGATGAACCTTGATTGGAATTCGGGCCTGTTCTAGTCTCTAGACTTCTCTAGAAAGTCCAAAACTTTATACAAGGAATGGTTCATATTGCAGTCATAAGCTTGGAAGTATTGATCTGAATCGATGGTGCATCATTTTGGTCTCAGTTGCCTATGTAGAGAGGAATCGATCCAGGCCCAATGCAGCTGACTATTTCAAGCAAACGATGTTATTTGGAATGTTGTATGGTGGTTGGCTAATGGTATATTGGGTGCTAGTCGACACTGGTGTGATGGGTTTGTTTATGAGGCTATCATTTGCCCTATGGTTGACATATTTGATTCAAAGGAAGTGACCATACAGAGGATCGATGACTTTGTCTGCCCATTTGATGGACAGGCCCTGGCAAATGCCATTCTAGAATTGGATTCTGATTGTTGGGTAAGCACCCTCGGCATCTATTTTAACCACACCACCTACATCTCCTTCGAATCGGAGGAGTCAAACAGTGAAAACAAGGAAATTGCCCAAAAAAGGGCAGCACAGGAGAGGAGGAAGGACTTCATCCAGGAGGCGTGGGAGGTGTTTAGGGTAGGGGCGAGGAATGGGAATCTGGATCCCTTCCGCAGACTACTCAACTCCGATGATAACTTGCTCTCGGCACTAGCCGCTGTCAAAGTAATGGAGATTGGAGAGAACATGGTTGTCATACTCCACTATGTTGGGAATTAGTTTTGTTGTTTATCTATAATTTCTTGTTTTGCATATGTCACTTGAAACTACACTTCTATGACCCTATTGCAGACAATAGGAATAATTTTGTAAAATTAGCAGTAGCACTATTTTAGGTACTTACCCACTATGTTATAAAACGTCTTGTTATAGTAAATAGGAAAAAGTGTCATCTGACACTATGTTAGAAATGGTTCACCATTGTAGGTGCATGGAGCGCCTTTGATGGTCATTTTGTAGCCAATATTTTGATATTTAAAGATGTCATTTTCATCTACATGTACTGATGATAGATGGTGGACATTACAATTTGTAAAGAACCAATGCTTCTTACACTTCATGTTGCCAATTTTTTAACACAATGTTTGTTAAGTATTGATGTAGTCAAATACAAATTTTCTGTCACATGAAGTATTGATCTATAGTTGTTAGTTTTGCCTTTTCTGTAGTTTAATATTGCTTCAATCTCTCTGTTAGCTTCAAACTGTTATGCAAAATCATTGTATTGACTCATCATATATGGATTTGATAGATTAGAAGCATTTACTCAACTGAAATCCTCCTATGATTTGCCTCATGCGAACACCAATCTACCTGTTCTCTATATTTAATAATGATGGGTTTAGGGTTTTGCAATCATATCTTGCAACAACTAATCAACATAAATTTTATGATAATTCAATTATTTGGTGCCACCCGTCCTTCAATCGGCATAGGTCTTACCAATCACTTCACATCTTGGCTAGGTTCTACTTTCACCTTTATATCACATCGGTGTAGGTCATTTCGATACACCCTCCTTTTATTCCTCCATGGTGTTATCAGTGTTTTGGATGTTGTTGGAAGTTTTTCTTAGTATCGTTAATTTTCCAAATTTTGGATTTGATCCATTTGAATTTTTTTATTAAAAAAACCTTTGTGCCGCGTTATTTCTAAATCACTTCTATTTGCTCATTTCTTTTTTCCCTTAACTGGAAGGGTCACCGTGTTGTCGAAAGGGGCCATTTTGAGTTCTAGGTCTGGGAGGGTTTTAATTAAATTTGAAATGTTTCATAGTTTCCTAAAGTCCTAAGTATTTTCCTTTATGTATGCATCGGGTTCTTAAAGACCGAATAAGTTTCTTTTGATCTAATGGTTGTCGTGACACTGCAATGGGAATTTGCATGTTGAATATTCATCGCGACCCAGTGACAAACCATTAGCGGTGGGGCCGGTCAAACAGTTAATGAAGACAACTAGCGGTGATGGTTTAGTGGTGACAACTATGTAACGAAGGACCTTAAGGATCGAACAGTTGTCACTAGAACGCTATGAAGAGATGCTCCTCCTTTACTCTTTGCGGACTAGCGACTGAATGGTGGGTGAGAACAATGTGACAAATTCCAAAGGAAATCAATGGTTGTCGCTAGACTGCAAAGGGAAGATGCTTGACCTTTACCCATCGCGGATCATCGACAAAGTGCAGGTGAGTGATGAAATGATAGGCCCACTTTGAAGGCTAAAGTGATTAAAGGGCATGCTGAATCCACATGATCTAACATTTCTCGGTAGACCGCGATAGGAAGATGCTCGACCTTTACTCATTGCGGATCAGCGACTGAAGGGAAAAATACTCAGAAGAAGCCCTTTTGGTCCATTGGACCCGAAATTTGAAATTTAAAAGAATTAATTGCAGAAGTGTGCGGCCCTATTGATGATAATTAATGCTCAATTGTTGCTAAGGTGCCTCCATAAGACATTGTTTTGAAATTCAAATTGCAAAAAGATGTCAAGACGATTAGCAGAGACTAGGTGTGCGGTTTTTGTGATTTCTCAGGCGACAAGAAAGTTTTTCTGCAACTGTGCTTTGCAATACCTATTTGTGTGATATTCTTTGGTGCTGGAAATTTAGAAGGGGTTATTTGAATAACAATTGAAGTGATGATAGCTTTAGATTGATAAGATGGCACCGCGAAGAGAATTTAAGGGAAAGATAGATTACCAAGAGAGGGCTATTTGTGATGACTTTCTCGAACAATTGGTTCAATCCACAAATAGTGCAACCAAGATAAATGAACTTGTGCCCAAATCTCCCTTCCTGCGGATTGGTGACGGTTTATATGACAAGGGATGTTGGCTGAGAGATCCCCAGATATGCATGACAGGTTTAGGTATGTTCTGGGTAGGGTTTGGCCAACAAAATACACCTGATCCTATAAATAATATATGGGAATTAGATATTGGGAAACTGGTGGTCCTTGGAGTTTTCATGGACATTGATTTGTTGACCCAAATTGCAAAAAGTTGTGACCTTATCACTAGGACTATGAGGAATGTAAACAGGGGACCCCTAATTGAAATTACTGATGATGAACTCAGAAGGGTATTCTAGTTGAATGAAGCCTCAAGTTATTTAGAACCCATTGATTTTAAAATGCTCAAGAAGGTCTATGATGCCCAGAAGGATCATCTTAGGAATGGTCCATTGAAGGATGTTTTTGCAAAGATAGGAGGGTTAACATTGGTAGGCCCTAGCACAATGGAGCCTTTCCCTATGAATTTCTTCACTTTAAGGGCTAAGGGTGTATATTGGTCTCTATGTCAAAATTTTGGAGAAGATGCAGAGAATGCCATGCCAACTCATTATATGCTTATGATGGCACAAATTTTGAACCCGTCCTTAGCAGTAGCATATGATTTTGCACCTTATCTTGCATATGTCATTCATGAGGGTTTAATTGGGATAAATAATGCTAAAGTGGATAGACCTTTTGGTTGGTATTCCATGTTGATGCATATGTTCTTGTTTAAAGGCATGAAATATTTTGGAAAAGATATGGACCTACTAAGAGAAAGGGATGGTGAAGACATGTCAGTTCAGTTATGGAGTGTAGATTTGTCTTGGGACATAGAAGATGCTAGCTATCTAAAATTTGATAGATGCTTTGCATCTAAGCTTAGAATTCTTCTATGTCAAGAGAACCCTAGGATCCCAAAGGTTCTCCTTGAATTCATCAGACCTAAGGAGTTTGCAGAGAGCATCAAGATTGTGCACAATTGGGGTGACATAATCTTATATCCCATTTCCCCCCATTTTTCAGAGTATATGGTTTCATTGGAACCCCATATTTGCTCCCCTATCAGGTTCCTTTGAAGATTGGTATTGCTGAGATTATGAGGCAAATTGGAGGCCTACAAGAAGCAGAGCTGACAAATAAAGGAAAAGGGACAATCTTCCCAACAGTCACCATGGAACATCAATTTGTAGTCACCAAAGGTGGTTGGCTACATTTTGAGAAGTTCCTTCAGCCATACAGATTGTCAACTGAAGTGGCTAGGTTTGTTGATCTTGAAGACTTCTTTAATGGTATGTTTAGGAAGAAAGTCAGGTGTGGTCACATAATTCATCAATTTCACTTCCCTAAAGATCTGATACAAAATGAATTTAATTTGGATGAGCAGGAATAAAAAAAGGAAAAATGGTTGGCATACAAGAAGACCCTTGATTTTGTCCAATTTTTTGACAAGAATTATGATCCTTTGAAAAGATTTCACCCATTTGAGGAGAGGATCAATTATTTGATAGGATACTTTGAAGATGCAATGCAGACTCTGAATGAGAAGAAGCATGCTATAATAAAGGAAAACCCTGAAAAAGCCAAGATTGTCTTGACTAAGCCCGTTTTGGCCAAATTCATTCCCCCTGGAGAGTATGTAATTGATGAGGAGCATCATGAAAAACCCTTCAAGAACCCCAAATCAACATGGAGTTTCAATCTCAACACAACATCTTCACTTGTATTAGAGGCATAATCTGATCATAATCATTATTCTATATTCCAAAACAATATTAATATCAACCAACCAATACAATATCAAATCCATCATATCATTTTACCACCCTTTGAACATTAATCAAGACCAAAACAATGCATTATGCTGTCCCGGTTAATGACAGTTTGATATACCCATACTCAGTTATTAATAAATTTAAAACCTGAGCATATTTGGAAGATCACTTCGGTGAGGCTGTAAAAAACTAGGTTTCTAAAACCATATCCAAAATTGAGAACGATCCAACGGTGCAATAAAAAGTTATCATCTCTGCACTGAGACAAATTTTGACTGTCATAAATCTGGAAAATGTATGCTTGCTGCCTGCTAGGGCATCATATTTCACCACAAATACTTAACCAAAATAAAACAATACCATACTAAAATGAAATCCCTCTGAGTCTAATTTCATAATATTCAAGTCATTAATTTTTCCAATGGTGAAATCACAAGATAAGTACAAACCCTTTCCAGCAACTCCATTTAAGACAGTTTAAAACCAGTTTTCACCAAAATCTTCATAACTTCCACAAATGAAAACCAAAATGCCTCAAACCAAAGGGAAAAGAAATATGATTCACATATATTTCCAATAAGTCTATTTAGAGGTCTTAATAATATCATATGAGTTCATACCATATGCTGCAATGTGACTGTTCTCAGGAAGTATCAAATCTGCAATTAACAACTTTCACCAAAACTTCCATATCTTCTTCATTTCTAAACATAATAACTCCAAACAAAAAGGAAAAGAAAGGTAATTAACATATATAACTATCAATTATACATATACAAATGTTTCCAAGCCATACATGGTCGTACAAGGCCTGGAACCAACACAAAAATTGGAAAGCCAACCAAAATAACAATAGTAGAATGCACCAAAATGTATCCAAAATGTTCTCCTTTCTTCTCTATTCTTCCAATAATCATTTGGTTCAACCAATAAAACATATTTATAGACTCTTTGGTAGTTATAAACCATACAACTACCTTTATGACCCTTCATCTTCCATTTTACAACTTTATGTGCAATTTTTGCACTTTTACATTTTTGCAAATGTTGCACTTTTACATTTTTGCAAATGTTGCACTTTTGCAATTTTCTTGCAACTTTGACACTTTTTCCTAATGACTCTCCAAATTGTAAAAACCTCATAAACATGTCCAAATAATCTATTTAATACCTTTTACATACTTGATAGCCTTCTCATGGCCTTTTATACAATTTTGACCATCTTGACCTATAAGGGCCTATATGGACAACTAGGACATAATCAGGACTTGCTTACATTTTTAGGCTTCCAAGTCTTACAAATCATTCCAAATGGATTCAAATACGTTATAAATGACCTTCAAATATAAATTATATTTCAAATGATGAATTTGACTATATATTTTCCTTACGCCATGGGTGCTCCTGCACCAGTAATGTATAAGAAATCGAGATATAATGTGGTGATGTCTAGGAGGGATGAACCTTCTACGTCAAAGGGAAAGAGGCGAATGGAGGATTCCCTTCATTCACAACCTTCCCCAAAAAGGCAGAGGTTGGAAAAAGAGGCACAATCAAGTGAATCCCTATATTCTCCTTCTCAATCCCCATTATTTATAAGTGATGAGCAGGCAGTTGCTGAGCAATTACTGCAACTAGGAAGCTTAGGGGAGATTGCATGTACATATGGAGAATTGCAAGAAGGGATACCAGAAGAGCCAGTAGGTGCCAAAATGGACCTGATTGTTGAAGAATTTGCAGGTAGAGAACTAAATCCTGTCATTAAGTAGGCCAGTGATGAATTTTTGGCTGATAACAGTTTTGTAAAGATATGAGCCTTTCTGCAATTTGTTTGGTGAAGGCATATAGGGCAGTTTAAAGAAAGGAGTGAAAAGGGGAAAGTTGAACAACCCCATAAGGATACATTTGTTGTTGAAGCAGAAATAAAGAAGGAAATGGTGAAAGAAATTGAAGCAATTACCCCTGAGGAAGGGAGAAAATTGATTGCAGATGCTGGAGTGCTAATTCTCCCAGAATGGGACATAGCCAATGCAATAGTTTTTGATGCAGTAAGGAAGGAGACCAAGCCTTTAGAGGGAATAAATTACAGTAATGACCATGCAACCCTTGTAGTGTGGTCACTTAAAAGAGAGGAAAATAAAAGGAGAGATTTCTCAGAATCTCATTACTCAAGGGGTATGATTGTGAAAAGATTTAGAGACACAGGGGTAGTAGAGGCTGCTAGCACGACCTTAGAGTCTGCTAAATTCAACACGGCAGTGGCTAAAGAAGAGGCCAAGGAGAAAGATGATCTCCAGGTGAAATTAGAGGTAGTCCTAAAGGCTTATAACGAAGCAAAGCTTGAGCTAGCTTCTAAAGATGACACTATTGTAGAGTTGAAGAGTAAATTGGAAGGACAACATCAAAGGGGTGAGTCTTCCCAACTGATGATTGCTTCTTCTCCTGCTAAGTCCCCTCCTTCCAGCCTAATTATTGAATTCCCTCCTCCCATGACTCCTAGTTTCCAATCAGTTGAGAACATTCAGGATGAGATTGAGAGATTGAGGCAAGCTCAAACAATTTTTGCAAATAAGTATGAGGAAAAGATCTGGGGTATTATTTTGAAGTTTGTCGATAGTATTGGGTCAGCAATTGTGCATATACATATGAAAAGGGTAATGAGTCTTTTAAATTCTTTGAAAGAAGAAAAGGCTACTTTGGAGCCAATTTTGGATAAATGGACCACCAAAGAGGTGGATTTGAAGACTATATATTCTTTGTCCTAGGGAGAAGAAGGTGTTGATGTCATAATCGGACCTACTTGTGAATTAGAAAATGATTTGTCCAGGTTTGCGGCAGAAGGAGTTAACATCGAAAGGAGGGCAAACTTGTACCGAAAGGAGTATGCAAGTGAAAAAATTGAATTGTTTCCTGGATGTTTTTTAAGCGCCAACAAGATAAAAGATAAATAAGTATGGATTCAAGAGCTGGGTCATAAATTGTGTCAGAGAATTAATAACATTATAAACATGGATGATTCTTATTTATTTATTTAGACTATTGAGGAAATTGAGAAAATAAAATCACATTTCGGATTTTTGGAGAAGGAAGTTAAACAATTGACAAAATCATGGAAGAGTTGGAACAAACTAAAGAAAAAAATCATTAAATTCTCATGGCTTGATGATGATACATTCAAAATATGGGAAACCAAATATATTTTGAAAGAAACAAAAGCAGAGGAAGGTCCCACGGATGCCCCGACATGTGGCAGTTCACAAGCAACCTAATTTGCAGAGGAATACTTTTCAAAATTAGTTGTGCTCCTACTGACCAGGACTACCTGGAAGGGGATCGCAAGAATTTTGTATGTAAGCTCTAGCAAAATATATACAGGCTTTTGTTTTGGCATTTTGGAGGATCATTTTGTGTCTATGTAAAACTTTGATGAGAGAATATTAATATACAATCAGAACATTTATGAGCCCAAATCTATGTTGTCTTTGTGTCTGTATGCTTGTTATCATTTTGATTAAATGATCTAGGATTGTTTAGTTAAACAATTTGCAAGGCAAATTATGAGAATGTCTTAGGTTTTTTCCTCAAGGAGGAAAATTGAGTATACTTAATTCCTTTTCATTGATAATCAGTAAATTTGCATGATTTTGATGACTGGGTCTAGCATAGGTTGAGAGTTTATATATGTCAGGCATATATAGATTCAGTAAAACAAGGTGATGATATGTATGTGAATTTCTATTGTCAAATTTTCATTCCATTCTTAATGACTCAAGAGACAATTATAAGATCATCACTGTCAAGGTTTCATTATGTGTTGTATGAATAATATAAACCCAACTTTACATTCAATACTACATCATGTGATGACATATCACAACAAATAAAAAAAGATTTATCAAGAGGACATATGGTTTCATCAAACACGAAATTACACACAAAGATCTGAAGATAAAGACATGAAATCTTGTATATTTAACTTCTCGAATAAGAATGTATACAAAAAATTCACTTATAAAATACTCCAATACATTTAGTTTGCACATAATAAACTTCTCATTCCTACTAGAATTTCCTAAAATATAATACTTGCAGCCCACCCAGTGGTCGAAAATGTCTATCTATGTATCTATCTCTCTTTTTGATACAAAACTGACTCATTACATATACATGAGCCAAAGGATTCGAATGAAAGGACATACCCTTTCATCATGCTAAACTAAACTTAACTAAAACTTAACACCTAACTGCCTAACTGCTAGACATAAAGCAAAGTTACAAACTAAGAAGTCAATTTTGGTCATCCAATAATGTGTTCCATTTTTTAATATGCTCCAAATACTTGATGTCCTTATGAGTGTTATTGTTGAACACAGTATCTTTGACAACGATCTCCATGGTAACCATCTTCTCCATCTGATCACTTGTTTCCTTCATGTCCAAAATATCTGCCCGGGCAACATCAAGGGATGCGCTGAGTACATTCTGGCATTCTGTAATCCAAATCCATCTTTCTTTTAACTACTCTGCATCATCCACAATATTTGGTATACCATGCCTAACAATATCCTTGCAATCAATAAATTCTTGCTCAATATCTACGCCAAATGCCTTGTGTTTCTTCAACCTTCTCTAGATCTTCTCAACTATTTTCTCATCGGCATTCTTATCCTTCAATAGTACCTTCAACCTCATCAAGATCCTTTTATGAGAAACCATATTGTCCAGGGTCTTCTGACAATTTGCCCAGAATTCTCCAAGGATTTCCAATAAATGCTCAAACCTATTAGTCAATAGAACACAAGCAACATCTACCCTGGCAGTTCGGATTTGCCTCCTTAACTTGATGTTCTCTGTCATCTGCTCCTCATACTTCTTCTTCCACTGAGCACCGATATCTACTATATGTGGCACTTCATGTCCATGACCTCTCATCAAGTCTTCATATAAACTTTTATATTTTTGACCCTCTTTCACTACCCACTGCATTTGGGCCTTATTCAGTTTTACAATGTCAATCCCCAAATCTATGGTGACAATTGGATTAACCTCTTCCACTTTTAGCTTCATCATATGCCCAAATGCCTTATCCACATCTATAATTTTGGGTCTCTTATTTGGAGGGTACAAGGCCTAGAGCAACATTTCCTCTTAATTTGGATCATACCTTGATCCAATAAAAATATCATTTACACCCTGTATATCTAACTTTACATCCTTTCTATCAGAATGCAACAAGCTATCAAAAATGAAAGAGGCACTTAAGTCCCAACCTGGGAACAAGATGACACCTGCCTTAGTAAGAAGTTGTCTCCCTCTTTGTGGTTTCATTATGGCCACCTCTGCATCAATTTCTTCTTTCAATTTCTTAAGCATCTCTGCTTCATTCTCCAAGGTAACATTTGGGATGCTCTCCCTCAAATTTTTCCCTTTGTAGTGATACAAAAATGATTTGAACTCTTTAGAATATACAAAAACTTCATCTGCAACAAAGGCAACATGCTCTTCCATTCTTACATCTGCATTTGCATTCTTTCTCACCGTGGCTTGCTCATGGATCTCTGCCACTTCTTCTAACTCAGGTGCTCGGAGGGTCTATACAGCTATATTATCATCAAACCCGCTGTCAGAATCTCCTTCTTCTCTTAGTTCTTGAAGCCTCTGCTTCTATTCTTCCAATGTTTGGTTCAATTCCTCCAAAACCACAACAACCTCATTTCGTTCCTTATTTCTAAATAGATCTTCAGCCTCCAAGGGGATATGCAAATACTCTCCCAGATTTTGGCTCTTCCTACAATGGTGGATGTATCCCTATGGATCATAATTCTTTTGAACTTGGTGTCCATACAAATTGTACTCCTCTACCAACTTCTTTTCTATCATTTCATAAGCCTTAGTAGAGACAATGGTGAAATCTCTGAAATGTAAAGTGCTAGGCATAAACACCTGCTTGTGTGCACCAGCTAAATGCTTGGCATTTGACATGCTAAGCTACCTAACAATTTCTAAATAGGTAATCCTATCAGGAACTAATGTGGGCAACATATATGGAACACCCTCAAAACCATAAACTCTGAAAAAGGTGAAATTCTGGCATACAAACCAGTCACCCCAATTGTGGTTGACTCTGGTGTCTACAAAAGCATGGGGTCTCAAGAATCTCTTAATCTTTGGCAAGATAGACCCATCACATTCCACTCCAAAGAATCTATACAAGGGCTTGACAAAATATTCTTCAAACAAAACATAGTGTAATTTGTCGAACCTTGAATCCCACAGGGATACCCATAATTGAATTGGTTGGTCCCATCCCTCTTTGTTCCTGGGAGTCACCCTTAATTCTTCTAGCCACAAACCTTTCATCCGCCCATGAAACAAAACCATATGCATTAGCAATGAGTAAAATTTGAAAGTAGGGTTAGGCTCTGTTTGCAAACTTAGGAATCCTTCATGTAGCTTCTCTGCCAAGTAAGTTGCATAATCAAATGGCCTTGGCTCATGCATTTGAATATCTACAGCCAACACCAATGGGCATATCCTTGTAACATCAGGAACTTCTTTCCTGTAGACCCGACCGCATGCCCAGTATGTGTACTGCAAGTATTGTCTGAACATAGTGATTTTGAAGGGAGGACCATCCTACTCTGTAAGTCGTCCCTTCTCCTTCTTGTGAATCACTAACTTCCACATTGTGTGAGTAGTGTCCATTTCGGTATACTCTCCTTCTAGGTCTGTGAAGGATAGGGGCATGTGGGGTTCATAAGTCATACCAAAGACATCCTGAATGGTCCCGATAGATATCCGGATGAATGGATCCCCATTAGGCAATTGGATGCATCTTTTTTCTTTGTTGTATTTCTTGGTAAGCAATTCCAATAATCTGAGATTCAGAAAAACATTTGGGACCACCAATCTGCCCAAATTTGTCGTCCAAGGGTTCGACAATGGCATATCCTTGTTCCGCCTCAAATAGTGATATAGAAACAATTTATGGCCACTTATGGTTGTCCAGATATCTCCAACCTCTTTGTACTTATCTTCCAATTGATCCTTGGGCAGCAAATAGGTTTTAGATCTCGTCGACTTAGCACCCGACGAGTCCATTTGGTCAATCATGTCTTGGTTAAATTTTCACTTCTGCACATCCTCCACAGACTTCATCTTTTTAGCTTTAGTGGACTATGTATTTGAAATATCTATGACCTTTCTCTTCCCTTCTAAACTAGAAGCCTCCATGATTAAGTTCTTGAATTCTCAGACTACCTGTGCTTCCTGTCTGCAACTTCAATGTTGATGGTTGAAGAAACTGTGAATAATTCTATCATGAGAACTCTTTCTTTATGCTAGATATGTAACGGCTAGAGGGAGTCTTTAATGATCAAAACTCATCAATTTTGTTTCGTGTGGATCAAATCCACCCGATCTCGAGCATTTAATAGTGGTCGTCGTATCAGATATTCCAACGGCTATTCGGCATAACCCTACCCGATAATTCAATTACTTTGTGCCACCCAAATTTTATGTTCCTTCAATTACCTTTTTGTCTCGCCTATCGACATAGGTCATTCCGACTAGTCCATCAGATCTCACCCCGATTGTTCCCCCTTTTTCCTCATGGCTTGACTTATCTTGATGGATCCGCCTTCCCTCTTAAGTGGTGAGATTTTTTTTATGTTAGATTGGGGTATGCCTCTCCGATGAAATCTCCTCCTATTTATCCCTCTACTCACTCCTTTGGACTTCAGAATGAGTCACTTAATACTTCACCTGATGGTCCCCTAGCATATAACTTTCTATTGATTGGTGTGACTTTCACCGATTGCTTCATCGGATATCGGCGTAGCCTATTCTCCTTGCTTCCGATGGTTATAGTCTCCCCGATAGACCCACCCTTTGTAGCATTCTGACCATCGGGCATCGAAACAACTCAAAAAATGTTTCTTCGGTGACATCAATTATCCTGATGAGTCTTTTCGCACCTTTTTCTCCTTATCAGGCTACTTTTGTCTATCAACGTATGCTTTCCCGATGTAGTCACTTCGCTTGTGACGAGCTCATCTTCCTTATTGGGTGTCAGGATAACTCAATACGCATCTCCCCGATGATGTATATTATCCTGATGAGTCTTCTTCCTTTCTTGACTAGAACCGCTTTATCGGAGAGAGTCTTTCTGATAAAGTCACCTTATTTATTTGGTGCATCGGGTATCGAGGTAACATAATTTAGGACCTCCTGACAACCGAATGTCATCGCTATGAATACATCACCTCTTCAATTATTAGCAAGAGTTCCACTGATAACCCCATCGGGTATCGGGATAACATTTTTTCCTCGTTGCCAATAGTGTATGTTATCTCGATGACTCTATCTTCTTGTCACACCATCGTTGTAACCCCCCTTGATGGGTTTCCACTTAGTCACACTTTTTCTTGTTGCTCATGCTTTTGAAAACAACATCAGCATGAGTTACTCCAATCAACACATCGTTCTCCTTGGGTGATCTCATCGGGGTAACTTATGCTGATAAGGATAATTTTGCATTTTTTAACAAAAGAAGCCCTTTTCCATGGATGCAACTTTTAAGAACCATACTAAAAGGTGGATTCACCCATACCACTGACATCTTTGAACATGTTCACGACCCTACTCTATGTTGATCCTCCAACAATACTTCTGCAATGAAACTAATTGTCAAGATGAGGATTGCGAGAATGCCATAGTACTCAACATTCCCTTGAATATGCCCAAGTGATGGTTTTTCATGAAGATACTGCAACATATCACTTGTACATACAATCCAGAAGTAAATTCTCTTATGATGAAACTAAAAGCATCCATTTATAGCACAAAACTATTTTGTAAAAATATGTGCTAACAAGATGAACCTAATAGTAATGTAGCTTTGTGAAGTCATTTGTGCCAAGCGGCCAATATCATGGCAAACACATTTGACATCAACCACTATCTCAAAACACTATCACACTGAAGATATCATCATTGTGGTTGTTTACCATTGATGATATCTCTATCTTTATCCGATATGTACAGGACCAGAATGGGAAAACACCAAAAATGGCAGGACATTATGGTATTGGAAGTTCAAGATGCTAATGAAGGTTTGCATCATTTTTGTTCAAGGGATATTCAGTGGATGCCAATTTGTGTTGAAAATGATTCAACGATAGACCTCTGTGTAGCAATTCCACTTGGTAGATTGGATGCATTCATTAGAGGGGAATTGTTGCACAAAGGTGTTGAAACCCAATTCCTCCGAAAGCGGCATAGTGAGCATGATAGTGCTGTGCACAACACACATACAACAAAGATGTACAGCCGGTTCATAGACACATTGTTTCCTATTCTTTGTCTATGTTTAATGATATTACGACTGTTGATGATAATAGGAGAGTTGTTTTTGAAGGTATTGGTGTTCATATGGACCAGAAGACAATAGGAAAAAGTCGCCGAATAAGAAGCATGCCTGGACATATCAGAAAAAAAGAGGTTGTACATGTCACTTCATTGTTAAGGTGTTATATGGTAGGCCAAATGTGGCCCTTGATATTGAAGCAACCGTTGCATGTAGACAAGAATGGTGAAGCTTGTCATGGTGTGGATGATACCACCAATGAGCTACGCTCTCAATTGCACCAAACCTTTCTGATGAAGGAAAAGCATATTTAGAGAGGTTGTTGCTGATGGATGTGAGTGTTGATGCTATTATGGACAGACATCTTGATGATCCCATTTTTCATGAAATATTGAAGGAGAGATTCATTCGTCACATGCAAGGATGTTATGAATGTGGCAACGAGGGCCCGTTCTATTTGGTCACGAAAGCATGTGCATGATGCCACTAGCATCTTAGAATGGAAAAAACAAGATGAGGAAAATTTCTTTTTTTTCCAGCAGCCACAAGTTGCCAATAGACCTTTCATTATGGGAATACAAATGTCTTGGATGCTTGACATGATGGTTCAATTCTCGCATGACTCAATCATCTCAATGGATTCGACATTTGCAACAAAAAAATATGGGGTAAGTCTCTTCGAACTTATCTTGTTTTCATGCAACCCATTTGATTTATGGATGGTCATGATCTTCCTGTTTGTTGTTTAGAACAGTATCAATTGTATTCGTGTCTTGTCTTCAACGAGCAACAATCGGGGGTGCTTGTTGCATGGGCTGTGACATCGAGGATATCCAGGTGTGGTTGATGGAGTTGCAGAGATGAGGAAAGGAAAAGAGGCCTGATTAGAGGATCAATACATTCATCATAGATAGTGCGAGTGCAGAGATTCAAGCGATAGAGTAAGTGCAAGAGAGAAATGTTTGTCTACATGAAATCAAACATTATGATACATTGTTCTATGTTTTATTTTAAATGGGCAGGTTCCCGAATCAATTACACGTTTTGTTCCTAACAGGAGTGTTTTTGAATGTCATGTCATACTTTGTATTTGTCATGTGCGTCGAGCATGGTTGAAGAATGTGTACATGTATGCAATGAAGGAAAGAGCAATGGACATTTTTCACCATCTAGGGGCGATAATGATGGCAATGCATGAAAGTGAAGAGAGCAATGTGGAGGAGTTGCACACTTTCTTTGCCGAATTTAGTGATCAACCATGTTTTCTAGAGTACTTCTACAACACATGGTGTCAAGGAGAAGGTTGTATTGGTGAGTTGGACATTACATTCGACTTGGCTTTACAACTTGTTACCCATTTTGGTTGTTGTTTGGTAGTTGACATCATACTCCTATTTTTAATTTCTTTTTTTTCAATTTTTTTTGGCTAGCTATGTGGGCGAAAAACTTCAGGAATTTCGCTCATGCTAACCAGGACACAAATAATGCCATCGAATCATACCATGGAAAATTGAAGTCGCTGCACCTAAGAGATGATAAAAAGATGTGCTCGAGGAGGATGGACAATTTGTATTTTATACTTGTGTATGAAGTGGAACCATTCTACCAGCATAAGTAAGAATTGCAACATTTTGGATTTATCAAAAACTACAGGTTGACACATTTTCAAACTAGTATGGAGATGGAAAAGGCAATTCCTCATGTCAATTATGTTCCAAACTACACTACTCCTGGTTGGTACTGGGTGAAAAGTCAGTCCTCATGCAACTGGTATGTGGTTAGGAAATATGGGGATCACTTCTACATCTGTGAATGTCCATGGATTTTGCGAAGAAACATGTGCAAGCATGCGTTGAAGGTTGTTGCAATGATGAACAATTCATTCCATGATTCACGTGTTCCGGGTAAGTGGATGTTCGTGAATGTTGATCTTTGCTAACTTAAAAGATGTGTACTTCACTCTAAGATCTTGTTTCATACAGATCCTATTCCTATGTTGACTCCAACATCTGCTAATACTAATGAAAACCCAACACCTGAACCTGTCGTCGATAGCATTTCTAATGCACATACAAATTTAGAGGATGTGGACACCGTAATGTGGAACAAAGCAAACATAAAGTTAAACATGTTCTCGCAAACAATGCCAGGTTCATGCAATAAACTAATGGCATTTGTAGGCTGTCTGGATAGGTTCATGGCTGATCTTCAAAATTTCAGTGCCATGTCATTTGATTTTAGTCCCTCTAGCAATCCAGCCAATACAACCACCAAACATATGCGGCCTTGGTTCAGTGCAAGTTGGGTCCGTCATCGCAATCAGCGACAACATAGGTAGAGTACCACGAGTGAGATTTGTCATTATGTTCAGAAGCTTGTCACCTTTGAGTTCCCCTTTGAGACTTGTATGAGGAGAACGAGAAAGAGGCAATTGGACCAAGCACCGGAACCACATGTCCTTGCCATTGCATCGGTTGTGTCTGATACAGGTTGGTACTCTAGTGTCACCTGTAAGTGGTTTCTTAATATGTGAATGATGCACATGTTTATTTAGTCGTCACGTCTTGTAGTCGGTGAAAGTGATCCACACTTATGTGTGACAGTGTTCGACACCCCCTCAACACCTGGCCATAAGAGTCATCGTCGACGATTGGCTTTTGATGGTCTTTTACGTGGACAGGGATCACAAAATGATCCTCCCTGATACTAATTTTGGTATTATTTGTTCAGATTAAGCTTTCTATTTGTAACTATGTCATATATGTGCTTGATGTTTAGCCATTATTCATTCAACCTATTGCGTAATATGGAACAACTTTGTTTATTGTAGTTGCATTGTAATGTTTACTATTACTTTCCCTAACCATATTTTATAATGTATCTTTGTATGTAGGTCCATTGTTTTTTGCTATTTTTAATCACTAAATGGCTTTCACATACACGTCGGGCGATAGGTGCAGGTTTTATGCAACTTAATTTTCAGTATTACGCTTTTATAATGTCTTCAATTTATTGAATGCTCTAGTTAAATAATTAATACTCTTATGGTGTGATTATGTCTTGCATTTTTTTAGTGCTTAACACTCTTATGTCTTACATTTATTGAATGCTATAGTTATATTACTAACACTCTTATCGTATGTATTTGCAGACTGCTACAAAGGTTGGTAGAGAACGACGAGGAGTCTGCCTTATTTCAATGCCTCTCGGATATCCTTGTTGCGGATATTATTTGAACAATAACACCCAGACGGGCTAGTGAGTGGACCATTCAAATGGGAAGACATTATACTGAGGACAATACGTACAATGTCAACATAGAAGATGTGATGTTGTTCGCTAGATTGTCGACTCCAGTGATGGTCACTTTGTATAGGCGACTATGGCCAGTGTATTTCGCCCTTACATACTGGCCAGTCACTCTCCCTCGGATTCACATAATGTGTGCTGACAGACCCCATTGGAGACGTCGACAGTCCCTGGTGCCATACTTCGATGATAGTATCGAGGATCTCACAGTTTTCTTTCCATGGAACCTCCTTATTATGGACTACACCCGCATTTTCACGGGTTATGGTAGTCCTCAGCCAACATCGAGGTTTGTGAGGATACAGAGTAGATTCCCAATGTAGAGGAGGTCCTCTCATTAAAATTGTATAACTGCACCTGTATGACTATGCTCTTTTTATAAAACAGTTCATTTCTATGGTTACATAGTCGATCTTTGTACGTCGTTTGTATCGATTGTTTATGATTTATATGTTTGTCTCTATACACTTTATATGTCTACAAACCAATGCACTTTATATGTTAATTTAAATCTAATAAATATAATCCTTTCTCTGAACATGCATAGCATTAAGTTTGCTCTAAAAGGAATAGCATTGATTTATGTAATAATGCAATTTTGATATGCAATGAAATTAAGATGTGAGATATGGAATGCAGATAATCTAATAAATATAATCCTTTCTCTAAACATGTCATATCATTAAGTATACTCTAAAAGGAATAACATTGATTTCTGTAATAATGCAATTTTGATATGCAATGAAATTAAGATGTGAGATATGGAATGCAGATGTGTAAATTGTGAACACTTGGATTGAAGACAATTTTATCTCGTTCATGATGATACACGTATCAGCTAAGTAGGCTAACATGCCATGTTAGTCTATTTGTGTTAGTTGATTTTGCTAATTTGAGGACTGGTTGGTCGACATTTCCTTTTGCCACGTGAAACAACAAAATCGACTAACACACCGTGTTAGTCGATTTTGCTGATTCACGGAATGTGTGGCCACCATTTTCTTTTCGCACGTGAAATGACAAAATAGACAAACACGTCATGTTAGTCATTTTTTCTGATTCACTGATTGACATGCCACCATTTCCTTTACGCCCACGAAACAGGGAAATCGACTAACATGGCGTGTTAGTCTATTTCACTGTGAGACGACGACGTGGAATTGGCGGGCAGCCAGCCAACGTGAATCGACGAAAACGACTAACACTTCTCACATATATATGAAGTGTTACTTTGAATATCAGTTTCTTTGTTTACAAAATATAAGTATAACTAACCTGCATGTTATACTCCACCTTATTCGTGTGCTAAAGCTTAAATAGTTAAATACTCATTGATCTATATTTAATATTTACGAATAAGAATACTCATTCAGCTATCTTATGTACTTGTGATTCAGTTTATCCATCACTTATAAATAAGCATTTTTTAGTTAAATACTCATTGATCTATATTTAATATTTACAAAGAAGAATACTCATTGAGCTATCTTATGTACTTGTGATTCAGTTTATCCATCATTTATAAATAAGCATTTTTCAGTCTTCAATAAGCAACTATTATAAGAAGGTGGAAGTTAAGAAAAATTGCCATCATACAATTACTAGTTCTTTTAAATCAGCTGTATAAAAACCTTTAACCTACATATTTAGGTTTCAGGTATAGATTCACCTGCCTTGGTTTGCCAAAACTGATTCAAAAGTCATTAAGAGAAGTGTGAAAACCATTCATCATACAAGGCATGTAGAAAAGATGCATATAACCATTCAGAAAGCATGAAAAAGTGTACAAGAAACCAATAATTAACCATTGAAGTTGTTTAAGTGAAGTCAATCACATTTATTGAAAACAACCATTCATGAAGCATACAAAGTCTTTTCTTAAATGAAAGAATATGTCTGATTACAAACAGTCTGCACCACTGCTGACGTTTTATTCAACAGGAGTCAACAATATACATCTAGAAAACTTTCGTAATAGTACAAGCCTCTTATGGAGGTAGAGGTTGAGTATTTAAATGACTTTTGTTTCCCCCAGTGGTCAGAGTAAGGGGAGGCACATCATTCCCATCATCTTCATCGGTTACAGAGGCAGACACCTCCTTGTACCTCTGTTTCCAGTTTTGAGCGCGTTGCGCAAAAACATCTAGCATGCCTTGCATCTGGTCACTTATGATTTTGTTGCTTTTAGCGCATGCCTCATGCACTACCTCTTGTTTCTCATTCACCATCTGCAATCTACGCACTTCTAGCTCAAGGTCTGTATTCTTATCGTTCAAGTCCATGACCTTGTTATTGAGTTTCATGCACTTCTTATTGAGTTCAGTGCATTTCTTATTGAGTTCAGTGCATCTCCTTTTCACTTCAGTGAATCTCCATTCAAGATTAGAAACAATCTCCTTCAGCCTTTCATTTTCAGCGTGGGCCATTTCGACCTTCTGCGTTAGCAGTTCTACACGCATGGCGTCAAACTTCATTTTGTCCATCCCATCGTTCCATTCTGCAAAGGGTGGTGGTGGTTGTCTTGTAGACTTCCCTAAACCACCATCAGAGGTGAGAACATTAGGCATCCCATTTGCATTTGAATTCGTAGCAGGCGTTCCATTCTGCAGAATAGATGTTTCGACGCCCTTTGTTTTTCATGTCTGTTCTCTTCCCATTGCCATCCCTGCAAACAATGCTAAAAAAGAAGTATCTATAGACATGTGGGCAACACAACATGAAAAATGCATGAAACAATAGTTTATGCCAACATGAAATGAACGGGTATCTGTTGCATTTTTTGCATGAATAACATTATGTACAATACAAAAGTTAACGTGTTCACTAAAGTTGACATGTTCACTAAACTGGGCACTTGTGTGGTAGGTTACCTGCCAATTGGGAATCCATGTTTTGGGAAGATAACTCCATCACTCACAACTCCTCGTCCTGCATCCAATTTATTACACATCTGCCATGAAACTATAACAGAAGTCTCGTGTATTTTAATTGATTTTTTTTTTGTTAATTCATTTCAGATTCAATGCTAAAAAACAAACAATAACAATGGTATATTGAACTGTCGTATGCTACAATGGAAAGAGCACATGGTTCACAATTTTAATCAAATATTTCGCTTGATCTGTATACGTAAAAGAGTTGCAGGAACCCTATTGCGACATAATAACAAAACCTATGCATATGCAATATGTAAGAGACCTTGAACAATAAACGACTATCATTGACTTTATTATACCATCCACTGTCATTATTAAAAATGTTCACCACCAAAGACATGTTTCTAAAGTTATTAAAGGGTAGTTGATGTTGCAGGATCACCATGAAACAATCCAACAAATCAAGCCTTTACAATTATGTTGCTTAAAATAGCAGGAAAGATTGAAAATAAAGTACAATTCATTTAAAATGTAAACAATAATTGAGAGGGTTTAAACTATGGTAAGGTAAAAGCCATCTCGGTCTAACATCTCCAAATCCCATCTGAATAGTCTATCAAGACTGATCTTCCACCAAAGTATCTCGCTCTAAATATTATTAAAGAGGAACAACAACTATGATTGAAAAATATTATCCCCTCCGCTGTTTGGTTTACGCAATGGAGTTGATAGCACCGTAAAATTCTTTACTCTTCTTCTCATTCTTATGCAACTCAGGAGGGGTGATGCCAAGTGATCGTAGCCTCTGACTTACTCGTTTGATCACAGGGCCGCATTTAACATGCTCTTTTTGTGGCTGGACACTTTCTCAAACTTTATCCTGCTATATACAAACGATATCATACGAGTGCTGCCTATTTCAATCCATTAGAATAAGATAAACGATGGAATGAGAAGATGGAGGAAGGGATCTTGTCATCTTCAAAACTTATCGCGGGTGGGGAACAAACTAGGTCTTCAATAGGCCACACTGCCCATGAGTTTAGGGAATCCGATAGGACATCGATGAAAGGACCTGGGCAAGGTAGGTGGGCATTTGCATCAAAGACTTTGACAATGTGAAATTTAGCACAATATTGTGGGACTGGAATAGTATGACACATTACACCCTTCCCCAGGCCATCAACAACACCTTCCCCAACCACTGCCCCATCCAATAGTAGGTGGACTTCAACTCCAACAACAAAAACATGAGCATATTCATTGGCGCACTCTTCTTTGTCTTCCATGGTTGCCTGCATCAGTAATGAGTGGACGTAGTCACTTAAATAAAATTCTTTATGCATGTCCATCAAACATAGGCAAATCAATTCATGGCAATGTAATACAACAGTACCAAAATAGCTGTCTCTCCCGGCCCGTTGCCCCCATTGCGGTCATGGTCTGCATTTGTACATCCATCATCATTTCCCCTAGACTCTTTGTCAAAGATTTCTTCTCTCAGATTATGCTGCAAAACATGACATATTGTACAGGAGTGTAAGTACACATTAAACCCATACGCCTACGAACACTACTGGACCAAGGTCGTAGAATTTTACACGAATAAGGCAATAACATGAACACAGATAATGGACACAAACCACAACATCATAAAAAATGCTCTCCAATATAACACTGCCTCTCACCGCCTATTATCCAAAATAAGAGCCCAATACCTATTCATCCGTGCTCTTATCCTCCAATGTCTACCCCAATTGAGTAGACTCCTTTGCAATCTTCTCACCACTACATGCACTCAAATTTCCATTCAGCGTCTCCTTCACCTTCTCCCTCGAAATAGACTTTTGAAGTTTCTCGTCCAATACCGCGACTGACTGCATACAAAAAGAGTTACTCTATAGTATAACACACCATGTGATGATATAGCACTACATGTCATGCACAATGGCACCACATTACCTATTCATCTTTGCACCTATCCTCCAACCTCTACCCCAGTTCAGGAGACTGATCTGCAATCGTCTCGCCACTGCATGCACTTAGTTTTTCAATCATCGTCTCCTTCACCTTCTTCCTCCTAACAGGCGTCTGATATTTTGGACTTGGTTTTTGGGGAATACTACACACGGTGTCATCAGGCAACTGCATTGACTATTCTTTGCTCCTATCGGCCAGTGTCTACCCCAACTCAAGAGACTGCTCCACAATCTTCTCGCCACTATATGCACCCAATTTTTCATTCGACGTCTCCTTCAGCTTCTTCGATGAAACAAACTTATACCTAACAGACGACCGAGGTTTTTGAGTTAATTTTTTGGGCACGATGTATTCTGTGTCATCCAATACCACGGGACAATCCATGCTCCCTCCACGGACCCCATCAAAATCAACCTACAATGACATGGACGAAATAGTCAACATACTACACATTGGAGTGCAAAGCATATCATGCAATGAAAACACACATATGGACATGCCAATAGACAGTCACCTTCGATGACAAACGTGTCGCCTCATTTGAAGTCGGACTTGTTTTTTTCGGTGGCATTCTTCTTTTCTTTCTTCCTCGACGAATTACATGCAGGCTCATTGACTGGCACGTTTGTTTCAGGATGTGAAGTCCGCCTTGTTTTTTCCGCAACATTCTTCTTTTTTTGCTTCCCCGACAAAACAGGTGCACCCTCATTTGTTTCAGGATCTGAAGTCGACCTTTTTTTCGCAACATTCTTCTTTTTTTGCTTCCCCAACGAAACAGATGCAGGCTCATTCACTGTCACATTTGTTTCATGATTAGCCTTCGATGCCAGAACCTCCGCGCCATGGCCTGCACTGTCACTTAAAATCTGGGCACTAGGATAGGATAGCTCAATAAGTAATTCTTCAAATGTTTAAATGAATTTAGTAAACTACAAAATAATACGATCACTAAAAATTACCTCTGTTGCAATATTCTTTCTTTCCAGTAACTCTAAAACCTTCTTCCTTCTCGCCTCCCTAACCAGACTGCTGTCGTACACTCGCATTGCTTCCTTTATCTCTTCCTTCCCTTCGGTAGGAAGTTCATCATGTGTTTTCTTGCCATATTTCATGCACACCCGGTCAGTGACACATTTTTTTTTGCATACTATGTCGTACACCCATTTGGTATTCGATATTAGACTCCCTCTTTTTCAAGTGCATCAGTGATTTCTTCGTATGATCCGCGCTACATTGTCCACTACCACATGGTTGACGACTGCGTCGTGCAATCCCTAATAATGGAAGTTGATGTTCTTTGGCTCTATGAATATTAAGCCTCCCCAGATCCCAAAACTGATGGCCTCCATTTTGGGAACAATAACGGAAGAGACAAAAGTAGTGCAACTTGCCATTAATATGCTCTCTTTTGTGATTGGCCTGTTGCTGCACACAACCAACAGAGACAAAAAGTCAAATTTAATTTTGCACTAATCAAGCATTATAAAGATAATCCAATATATAATGACTAATAGTGGACCTCCTTGTTACTCGCCCCTCCTCCTTGTTCCTGTTCGTGAGCGCTAATAGAATCACGTTGTCATTCAGTCTCCTGCTCTATGCTCACCTCGTGCTCACTACGAACATCCCCTTTTTCACTCTCACCACTTGGAGCATCAATAGAATCGCCCTCATCTACATTTCCAATGGCCTCATCTTCCTCACCAGCACAACCACTATCATAATGTTGTTCAATAAAATAGCACACATCATCGATGCTTTTTATGCCCATGTATATATCTACATTTCAACTTGTAAATCCCAACTTCCAGCAACCATGCCATGCAATGATGGAAAAAAATATAATGCAATGATAAATAATTACCAGTGTGGTTGTGCAGTCACTAAGAAGTCAAATTGACAATGGGTTCAAAATTGGAGACCCGACTCATGACTCATTCAGATTTGAATCCCCAACTAGTCCTTGACCTAAAGGCCCATCTCCTAACTCTTTCAGATTTGGATCCCCAACTAGTCCTGCATCTGAAAGCCCAACTCCTGACTCTTTCATATTTGAATCCTCAACTAGTCCTCGATGTGAAAGTCCAACTCCTGAATCTTTCAGATTTGAATCCCCAACTTTTCGCGCATCTGAAAGCCCAACTCCTGACTCTTTCAGATTTGAATCTGTAGTCACATAAATCTGTCCACTTAATTAAATGAATACTTAGTATTTATTTGATTATTTAGCCATCAATTAATAATTAATTAAATTAATATTTAATTAATTCATCTTAACCCTCTTCTCCTATTAATTAAATAAATTATTCAATTTATTTGATTTAATTCACTTAACCAAATTCATACCATTAATTAAATAAATAAATCATATTTGTTTAATTAAATCTTCTCTCACATTTAAATAAATTAATATTTATTTAAATCCCCCAAAATCCCACCTCTCACATTTAAATAAATTAATATTTATTTAAATCCCCCAAAATCCCACCTCTCACATTTAAATAAATAAATCATTTATTTAAATCACCTTTATCCTCCACCCACTTGTATTTTCCTACAAAAGCAAGTTGCACAATTATTTTAAATAAATAATTTATTTAAATCACCTTTATCCTCCACCCACTTGTATTTTCCTACAAAAGCAAGTTGCACAACTATTTTAAATAAATTATTTATTTAAAATCCTATTTATCCTCACCCACTTGAAACCTTTAATGGTTTCCCTTAAAAGTATTCAAACTTGATGGCTTTAAAGTCTTCAAACTTGATGGCTTCCTTCTATAGTCTTCTTAAGACTTTAATGGTTTTCCTTAAAGTCTTCAAGCCTTTAATGGTTCCCCTCAAAGTCTTCAAGCATTTTAATGCTTTATCTTCCTTTTTCTCATTTAAATAAATTAATATTTATTTGAATATTTATCCAAATACAACTTGCACACATTTATTGAAATAAATGAATTTTTATTTTAATAAAATCCTTTTCCCTCACCCACCAAATCCACTTGCAAAATCTAATCCCCTTCTAGATTCTTCTAACCCCTTCCTAATTAACTTAATCCATCCCCTAATTATTGTCACATTCCTAAGCAAAATGGAGTCACTTCTCAAAGCCTAAAAGTCTTTGATAACCATTAAAGGCTTTCAACCTTCAACCACTAAATGTCTCAAAGTCTTGGATAACCTTTGAAAGCTTCCAACCTTCAACCACTAAATGGCTCAAAGTCTTTGATAACCATTGAAGGCTTTCAACAATCAACCACTTAATCCCCAAAGTCTCCAATAACCATTAATGGTTACCTCAAACCCTCCCACATGGTTAAAACATTTGTTTTGACTCAACCTCTACCCAACCCAAGGGTCTCATCAAGCCTTTAATGCTTTGACCATGATTATCTCTTAATCATTTGCACAAAGGTTTATCCTTGCATTAACTCCTAATCCAGTGGGTAATCCTAATTTAGGCTTGACCCTTACCTTCTAGATAACCATGAGGTCTCCTCAGGCATTTAATGCCTCCAACCTCTTCTCTCAACCCAATCTTATGTTGACACTCGTCACCATTTCATTGGTGCAAATTGTGCACATGGATCTCCAACTTTCAAGCTTGACCCTTGATTAAACCTTTCAATCCTGGCCATCCATTGCTCCATTTTTCCTATAAATAGAGCCCATTCCTTCATAATCCAGATCCTGAAAACTTGAATGCATTTAGGCTATAGACATTTTTAGAGAGCATTTAGCATAAGCAATCTAACATCTTATCATTTTTGGTTAAAATATATCATTTTAGCATCAATAGCATAGTATTTAGCTTTTCATTTCATATTTGAAGCTTAATATTAAATCTCAATCCTCCATAAGCATCCATAGTGCAAAAAGCTGCTGAGAGCTACACTATTTTGGAACTTGGAGAGGAGAGGAACAAGGGAGAAGGAACTAAGAGTATGTTAGGAGGTATTTGGAGATGCCTCATCATGTTTGCTTTGATAGTTAAATATGCTTGCATGCTTGTAGTCTCTCTTTTGGTATGCCTTTTTAGATTAGTTTTCGATTGACTAACACTAATGTTTTGTGTTATTTGATCATAGACTAATCTTGTGCCATTTAGGAGGGCATCAGAATCCTCAACTAGTCTTGGATGCAAAAGTCCAGCTCCTGAATCTTTCAAATTTGAATCTCCAACTGGTCGCGCATCTAATAGCCCAACTCCCAACTCTTTCAGATTTGAATCCTCAACAACTCCCAGATATGAAAGCCCAACTCCTGAATCTTTCAGATATGAATGCCAAACTGGTCCCGCACATGAAAGCCCAACTCTCTAATGGGTATACAAATTGGTTCTCCAATCATAAGCATTAAATAGTGACAACACCAAGTAATACTACATGTTGCATAATCCATTAAAACTACTTAGCTTGTAGGAAGTTCGATGCCACATGTCACTAGGAAGCGAACACAGCCAACTCCCGGGAGATCATCCGCCTTTAGCTCTAGTAACCCATAATCAAGATCAACAGTTTCCCTCAACCTTTTTCATAAGACAATTGACATAATTGAACTGAAACAAAACAAATGCAATTCATATTCTTCACAATATCAATAACACCACACATTCACCACAAATAACACAACCAACACACGACTGGTTATTCCCACATTGCAATACAAAGTCAGCATGTCGTTGTGTTATGTACAACCCAGCTAACGGTTTAGCCATAAACTATCCATGATATTCGGCTATAGAACATATTTCATTGCAAATGCAATGAAATAATGACTATGATCCATCACCAATGCTATTAAAAAGGCTTCCTATGTTCTCCACATCCAAAATACAACACAAAAACTAGACTTTGTTAAGGATTGATAAAGAAGGATGCAAAACACGCTTAAGGCATCGGCTGCGTCTATTTTGGCTCCAAAACAGACCTTTCCTATAGCGTGTTAGTGACAGGTTAGTCAATCGCAACCGCTAATTGCAAAATCGATGGTGTAAGACGAGTGTGCACCAATTAAGATGGTCGATCTATGCTAGACAATACATAGAGATTCATTATCATTAACAAAGTCTTTGACAATAATTAATGGGTATAGAGACCTCCAATTCATTATTCCAAAGACACATGTCTTTTGAAATGAGTATCTATTCTAAAGCTTCCATCTCTTTGTTGATATGGGAATTTTATGATTTATTAAAAGCGTACTTAAGTTACGAAAAGAAAAAAAATGTTGTGAAGGATAGACATGTGAGGAGTTCATCATGCCAACCAGAGACATCGGAAACAGAAGCCCAAATAACATTTCAAATCAAAGTTGGATCATCTAACACATGTAGTTCTCAAACATCACGAACATCAATAATCTAGATATACAAATACATTGGGATGAACATAAACACTCTCATGCAAATCAACAAAATATATACAAATTTATAATACATAGTTTGCAAGAATCAGGATTTCTGGTTCATATATTCAACACTGGTTTCATGACTCGAAGATCCAAAAATAACAATCATACTACATTTAGGTTGGAAAATAATATCTTATTGTCTAATATGGTGCATCTATAGCATATAATATAAGGCATCAACCAATTGCATTGTTCATTTTCATCATTATCAAATTTAGTAAAAGTAAGGACATTAATATTTTTTTTTAAGCAAAAAGTGACCAGCACTTGATATATTAATAATAAGAAGACCTAGTTCGAGAGCTCATTAGAGAAAGAACTAGGAAAAAAACTTTGAATCTCAACTCAATTGCAAAAAACTAAATCGAAATCTACACTATATGGGGACAAATCAACCAAACTTAGAAAAAAAAGGGTACATCAAAATATACATGTTTATGATGTGAAGATTTTGATATCGTATATCAACATAACGACATTATGAAAAAACAATCAAATTTTTTGAGCCATATCGACTGCCAATGGATTTCCTTATACATCAAAACTAGAACATATTCTAAGCAGTAGAAAATAGAGAGCCAGAATATTTTTACTCTTCCATGGTTGCGTCACCCAGGATTTGATTTTCGGGGGTGTTGAAGGCTGAAATATCTTCCTCCCATCACATCGGCTCTGCTTCTTCTTGAGGGCGACGAATGACCTCCCAAATATTGACCTTCGTGTGTTGTCGCAGTCTGGCTTCCCTCGAAGGAGTCGATGCTATATTTTCCCACTCCTCAACCACTTCGGGCTGTGAGAAGCTATTAGTCCATCCCGAGGCCCCATCGTGCATAGGTGCATTAAGGTTTGGCACCCTATTTGAAGTCCATCCCCTTTCCTTCGGTTGCAAAATTGGCAGACTGGGATCAACATTTTCTAGTTCCAAGATCACCATGAGAGCCCAAAATTTGATCCTGACTCTGTGCACAATATGCTCATCTAGTTGTCTGCCGAATTGTTGTAGACCATTCTTCACATGACGAAAGTTTTGCCTTTCGAGGGCATTCTTGATTCGGTCATAAAGCACCATATATGCATGGCTAGATTGAATAAAATGTCGTGGAAATAGGCCCCCTAAGAGAGCCGACCCCTGCCATAGATTATAATTGACCAGAGCTTCATGGAACGTGGTAGGTTCAAGCACATTCTGCCTTACCAACTTAAAAAACACTATTTCGAGCAGAGAAATCGATTGCAACAGATCAAGAGCATTGGATAGAAAAGAACTGAGAAGTTTATAGAGAAATAAAATTCTTTTGGCTTGAGGGGACAAAATTTCCTCACCAATGAAATCTTTGACTGCTCTTCTTAGTTGTGGGTTATGCAGATGAAACAATTGATAGAGGTCCCCATCATCAATGTGTCCATGGATTGCCGCCGAGGGCTCTGTGATACGCACTAGAACTCGATCGTTCCATGGCATGTACTCTCAATGCATTTTCCTGCACCCTTCGCAAGAGCCATTCTCCATATTGCAATACACTGAGATGCTTCAAAATTCAAAAACTTTGAAAACTTCTGCTGAAAACTATGTATATAAAAACAGGCAGGTTTCCGTTTATGAACAAAACCTAAAATCTCGTAATGCAATATTTAGTCGATCTTTAAAAATCAAGTTTGAGATTTCTTGCATTAACATGTGACAGTAATGGAGCCAAGAGGATGTGTGAGAGGCCAAAATCTGCTTTACCTCATGTGAAATGACATCATGAAAATCTCAAAGTATTTGTACCTATCTTTCATTCATACCATCCACAAGCTTCATTTAAATGCATATATGCAAGTGTCCTGTCAGTCATCCTATCCGCAGGCTTCAGGTTAAATGCATATGTACTTTTTAAGATATAATTTGTAATTTAAATGTTGTACTTCCTATCTGCAGGCTTCAGGTTAAATGCATACGTACTTTTTAAGATATAATTTGTAATTTAAATGTTGTACTTTCCTTTTGTACAAATTCAAGCAATTCAGGGTATGAAGACAATTTGATGGGAGATGCAACCGATTCAACTAAAATGCCATCACAACCCATATTTGCTAATTTGTCAGCTACAAAATTGCCTTCCTTTAATGTGTGGCTGACAATGTAATATGAAAATGTGTCAAGTAAATCCAAAATATGCTTCAGAACAGACGATAGGTGCCAAGTCTTAGATCTTTTTGAGGTAATTGCATTGATGATAACTAATGAATCCCCTTCTAAATGTATGTTGGAGAGACCACATTTCCTTGCTAACACTAGGCCAGCTAGTAAGGCATTTGCCTCTGCCAAGTTATTGGTACCCGAAGGGATAGGAGATGCTCGGAAAGCACACATTTTGCCAAAATGATCTTGAATGCATACTCCAATTCCCGACTTCCTTGGGTTTCCACGGGAAGAGCCATCGAAGTTGATCTTAAAGAAATTAGGTGCAGGGGGTAACCATTTTATGGAAGACCTATCTCTAACATGAGCTGAAGAACAATTCAGAGGAATCCCTATTGACATAATAATACCATTCCATGATTTTACAATTACCTTGTCCCATTGGGTGAATGACTGAATGTCCTTGGAATTAGTGAGAGAAGAATTTATAATTTCTGCAATCGAATTTTCCAACTTGACCAAAACTCGATCCAAAGAAGAGGATGCTTTTCTAAAAATTCTTTTATTCCTCTCGCACCAGATGGCACAAATGATGAGAGTAGGAGCACATTTCCAAATGCCTGAGAAAGTTGATGATAAAAATAAAAGAGGCCAAGAGTTAAACATATCCCAAAGTGATTTCAAGAAGGGCATCATAACTTGGAGTTTATTCATGATGAAGAACCAACATTGGGAGGAAAAAGTGCAATGTAAAAATAAGTGATCAACTGATTCTTCCTCTAAGCCACAAAGCACACAATTAAAAGCTTGTGAAATGCCCAATTTTACTAGTCTATCTGTTGTTAGGATTCTTTTGTTCAAAGTTAACCATGCAAAACAACCTGCTTTTGGTAGAACAATATCATTCCAACAGAATGAGTATGCTCGACTACTCACCTTACTGCTCCAACCCTGCTGTATGGCTTTGTAACCTTCTTTAATTGAATATTGCCCTGATTTAGAAGTCACCCAAATTAACACATCTTCCCTATCAGACATGAGAACTGTCATATTCAATAAGATAGCTGCGAAGGAAGAAGATTGTTGAGTGGATATTGGGAGAAGAGTTGGGTCTTTCCAAATTATTTTACCTAAAAATATTTCTACTGCGGACACATAGTCACTCAATTTTGTACCCCAATGAGCTATAGCTATATTCATAATATCTTCCATATTATCCATTTGAGCAATTGGAGGATGCCCACACCATGAGTCTGTCCATGATCAAGAACTGAAATTTATACATACATTTGTATCACATAAAAAAATTATATACAACAAACTATATATATATATGTATAACAAGCCCCTTTCAAAAAGTTGCACAAGCCCAAAGATTATTAGTAAGGGGACATTACAGTGCAATTAGTATTAAAGAAGGGAGAGAGAGCAACAACCTGGGAACGTTTGGACGTTTGTCGGGGGACTGCTCAATAGTCCTTGAAAATCAACAACCTACATGGATAACTAATGTTAGTGGTAGTCTACATTGGGAAGTAAATGCATTTCAAAAGACATAAAAGGAACCTACATGTTCATATATGAAAATGCAGTTTAACATTCAATATAAACTACCACTAAGTAATTTATATCACCTAAATTATATGTGTCAATTTGCCATAGTGCCAAAGCTATGCCAGAGCTGTCTATATCAGCCACCTATTTTCGTACTGTTGTTATGCGCTCAAGGACATATGCCTCTATTTTGACTCGAATATTTTGACTCGAAATCAATGCTATGGTCCGACTAACACGCAACTTTGTCACACGTTTTACACTATATTTTACATTCAACGGCTGCAATTGAATAACATGTCACTAACACGCAGTAGCGTTTGTCTATTCTCGAGCCTTGTTATTGACTAACTCCAACTCCAATTGTAAATTGCATCACATGTTAGCCTTTGGCTTTACCACTGTTAGTTGCATCAAATCACAAACCGTACATGAACAATGGTCTGAGAGATTGTGTCTATTATGGCTCCAAAATAGACAAATCGTATAGACTAACAATGCCATGTTAGACAAAAGCAGACATCAAATGCAAAACCTACGATTAAAAACCTGCCACAAACATGGGGCGTTATTCCCCCCATACTATTTTTTGCAGCCACAATAGAGGCATCCCACTGTGAGAGTAACTTGATTTTCATGCTAGTCTTTTCTTTGACAAATGTACCAAGTTTTGCAGCCCGCGGCCTCTTTGTCCTGCCGGGATGCCGTCCGAACGCGATTCCTTCGTTCACAAGCTTTTAATGTGCGTGTTATGTACAATAAACCGATGGTAACCACAAAGCATGCTGCAACCATCCTCCGGCATGTCCACATAATTTTGCGTGGGCCCTGAGGAGTGAAACCGAGAACTCGACAACAACTCCAGATCACATACCATGGGTCCGAGCGCCACGACAAGTTGGCATGGTATGCATGTCTCAGAAATGTATGTCGATGCATGTCGTTGATACGATAGGTCTATTGTCGAGCCACAATACACATAGGCTCCCACATATATTTGCATATATGTTTATTCTGCAGTTTTCGAGTGAGATTAGGTGCTTCCAACTTGTGTCAGACATGCCTATTTTGACTTCAAAATGAGATTGTACCAACGACATTAATTGACATACATGAGACGCATCTATTCTGGCTCCAAAAAGGACCTATCGTACTAATGACATGCATCAACATACATGTCCGAGAATAAATATATATGCAAATACAAGTGGCAGACACCTAATAGCTACATGAAAGAGAAAGTAAGGTAAAATGTTTTGTTTCAAATTGAGCTTCTTTTACGTGGTCTTGACCTCGGTTATGGTTTACCTTTTGATGCAAACAGACTCCTCAAAATAACGTTGTTGACTTGTTGATGCAACCATTCCTTGACTGTGCGTGACCTGCTCTTTTTTAGGAGTTGATCTGCTGTTTGCTGACAATTAGGAGTTGATCTACTGTTTGTTTGATGATAGCAAACATGGCGCCTTTTTAATCTGCCTAACGTGGAAAAAGTAAGAGTAATGTGCGAATGAAAACATTATTGTTGAATGGCTCCTTGTTAAAGAGCTTACGTCTATTCTGGCTCATTGTTGAAGGGGGATTTATGGGACTACAGTTTTATGTGTTGTGTTGCAGCTTGGGGTATGTTGAAATCCACCTCTATAACTCGTATTTTTCCTGTTTCGGTATGGATTTTGTTTAAAATCATCAGGGTTTGCATTGTTTGTTTGCGTTTCTTGTTTGCCTCTATATGTAGCCAGAAGAGCTTCAGCCTATGTTGAATATTTGCTTGTTTTGGAGCTAGAATAGATGCATACCGTCGCGTTAGGGTTAGAGACCGCTAGGGTTAGGTTTTCTTTTTTTTAATCTAATGAGCACCTGAGAATAATGGAAACAGAGCATAATATTTCCATAGTTTCTTTTATCTATGTTTTATTCTATCGTTTTCCTCTGTATTGCAGAGGACATGTTTGTGTGTGTGTGTGCTTGTGTGTATATTGCTTCATATTGACATATATATATATATTGACATATATATATATATATATATATATATATTGACATATATATATATATATATATATATATATATATATATATATATATATATATATTGATGCTCTGCAAAAAGGATTAGAAAATCTGTTTGATGGCAACACACACAAGAGCACAAGAAACAAATGTTAGTGTTAGCAACAAAAGATTATCCTAAACAGGCATATCAAGAGAGATATTAAGCATGAAATAGAAAGCATATAAACATAAAATGAAATAGCTAATCAAGATGCTCATAGTTGCTCCTCCCTTGTTCCTCTCCTCTCCAAGTCCCAAATGAGTGTAGCTCTCAGCAGCTTTTTGCACTATGGATGCTTATGGAGGATTGAGATTTAATACTAAGCTTCAAATATGAAATGAAAAGCTAAATACTATGCTATTGATGCTAAAATGATTGATTTTACCAAAAAGACAAGATTTTAGTTATGCTATGCTAAATGCTCTCTAAAAATGTCTATAGCCTAAATGCATTCAAGTTTTCAGGATCTGGATTATGAAGGAATGGGCTCTATTTATAGGAAAAATGGAGCAATGGATGGCCAGGATTGAAAGTTTTAATCAAGGGTCAAGCTTGAAAGTTGGGGATCCATGTGCACAATTTGCACCAATGAAATGGTGACAAGTGTCAACATAAGATTGGGTTGAGAGAAGAGGTTGGAGGCATTAAATGCCTGAGGAGACCTCATGGTTATCTAGAAGGTAAGGGTCAAGCCTAAATTAGGATTACCCACTGGATTAGGAGTTAATGCAAGGATAAACCTTTGTGCAAATGATTAAGAGATAATCATGGTCAAAGCATTAAAGGCTTGATGAGACCCTTGGGTTGGGTAGAGGTTGAGTCAAAACAAATGTTTTAACCATGTGGGAGGGTTTGAGGTAACCATTAATGGTTATTGGAGACTTTAGGGATTAAGTGGTTGAAGGTTGGAAGCTTTCAAAGGTTATCCAAGACTTTGAGACATTTAGTGGTTGAAGGTTGGAAGGTTTCAAAGGTTATCCAAGACTTTTAGGCTTTGAGAAGTGACTCCATTTTGCTTAGGAATGTGACAATAATTAGGGGATGGATTAAGTTAATTAGGAAGGGGTTAGAAGAATCTAGAAGGGGATTAGATTTTGCAAGTGGATTTGGTGGGTGAGGGAAAATAGGATTTTATTAAAATAAAAATTCATTTATTTCAATAAATGTGTGCAAGTTGTATTTGGATAAATATTCAAATAAATATTAATTTATTTAAATGAGAAAAAGGAAGATAAAACATTAAAATGCTTGAAGACTTTGAGGGGAACCATTAAAGGCTTGAAGACTTTAAGGAAAACCATTAAAGTCTTAAGAAGACTATAGAAGGAAGCCATCAAGTTTGAAGACTTTAAAGCCATCAAGTTTGAATACTTTAAAGGAAACCATTAAAGGTTTCAAGTGGGTGAGGATAAATAGGATTTTAAATAAATAATTTATTTAAAATAGTTGTGCAACTTGCTTTTGTAGGAAAATACAAGTGGGTGGAGGATAAAGGTGATTTAAATAAATTATTTATTTATTTAAATGTGAGAGGTGGGATTTTGGGGGATTTAAATAAATATTAATTTATTTAAATGTGAGAGGTGGGATTTAAATAAATATTAATTTATTTAAATGTGAGAGAAGATTTAATTAAACAAATATGATTTATTTATTTAATTAATGGTATGAATTTGGTTAAGTGAATTAAATCAAATAAATTGAATAATTTATTTAATTAATAGGAGAAGAGGGTTAAGATGAATTAATTAAATATTAATTTAATTAATTATTAATTGATGGTTAAATAATCAAATAAACACTAAGTATTCATTTAATTAAGTGGACAGATTTATGTGACTACATTTACCCCTCTTTGAGACGGTGTGGTTTATCGCGTCGTTTCAAAGAAAGAAAAATAGGTGTGAAGAAATGCCCCATAAAATGTAAATTTAATGGGTGGTATGCCCCCTCGAGGGATGGGCCGAATTTTTTTGAAAAATCGGGCGATCTCTCGAAAAAGAATGAAAAGCGGAGGGGAGGTAGAATAGAAGAAATTAGAACTAATGATGAAAGAATGGGAGAAAATGGAGTGAATATGAAGAAACAAGAAGCCAACGAGTACCCTGAGGTCATGCAAGAGATACATAGCAGATGTAGTGTGGGGTTTGGATTGATGCTATACAATTGATCAAAATTGTTTGGACAATCTGGTACAATCGGTTTAATTGCCCCGGTCAAGTCAAAGCGTGACAGTTGATGTCAGTTGGTTGCTTGGACATGATAAAGTCTGAGTAAGTGAATCAAAGTGACCTGATGTGACTTAGACAATTGATGTAATTGCCCGATGAAGTCAAGGTATATGAAGCAAAATACTCGTTGAGACGTAGACAATTGATGTAATTGTCCATTGGATTGTGTTTGATTGGTTGATCAATTGATAGTATGTGCGTGTGATGGATGGTTGTGGGGAATCATGGCAGCCCCGTTGAGACTAGGTCATTATGATAAATGCCTGATGTAGTCTAGGATTACCATAATCGATTACCTGTTGAGACCCGAAGATACGTGATCAGAGTATCTGTTGATAGTCTAGGTGTGTGGGAGTCGATGTATCTGTGTAGACAGAGTAACTGGCTTAATTTTGTGGATGAGTGAGGATGGGAAGCGATGAAGGGATTAGGATGATGTTGATGATCAAGATAGGGAGGGTGAGGGGGGATTTGATGTTAGATAGAAGATATGGAGGACTAGGACCGAGTCCTATGGAAGAAGATGAGTAAAATAGAGTATGCATTATTACGACTATGTATGCATGATATGCAGCTATTATGAATGTATGGATGGGTGGAATGCAATGAAATGCAGTATATATAGATGAGATGGAATGACGATCCATAGTGCTCTATTTTCATCATTGAGCTTTAAAATGTTGGAAGAGAATACAAGCATCTTGACATAATGATTCAAGATGACCAGAGTATTTCTTACATGGATTTGATATAGCAAGTTAATACAAGCAACTTGATATAATGGATCAAGTTGACCTGAGTATTGCTTGTGGAACAAACAAGGATTATCTCCGTTCATGCATGACTTGGATCGTCCTCCTTGATCTTAGGCTGATCATATCCTGAGACAAGTGCATACCGTACTAAGAAATAAAAACCTTTATCCAAATTGGATGAGGAGGAACCAAAGGAAGAGCATTGCACCTGCAAACAAACAATATATACATAAAGAATAAAGAATAAAGAATAAGGATCCTTGGTAATGGTTCATGCTCATATGGTCGAGGTATACGCTGTAGTCAGCAAGCCGTAGTGATCTATGATTGCATTTGGCATAAGATCACGTAGCCTAGTGAACTTCCCACATAGACACCATTAGTACATGCCCCAGAACTTCATCGGAAATAATGCGCAAAGGATACAAAACAATGCTGAAAGATCCCGATACAGATAAACAAATGAATTACTCACGAATCAACCAAGCATTTGATAGCTTAACATAATTTTCTTGTTAAAGAAAACGTCACTTTTACCTTTGTTTTGGTAAGGAAGGATGCATCCTTGTTTTTAAAGACAGTTTCTGATTTGTTGGATGTGGATTGTGTGGTCGATTGATAAATGGTCATTGTGTGAGTACTGTGTTAATGTTGGTTTTGCATCTGCTTGAATGAATATGTACAAGGTGTTGCCATGTTTTTGTGTGATTTTCGATGGGTTTTTCGATGTTTTTGGATTTTGTGTAATAGTTTTTGAATGTTTTTGGATTTTGTGAGTCATTTTTGAATGTTTTTGGATTTTGCAAGACATTTTTGAATGTTTTTGTATTTTGCGAGACATTTTTGAATGTTTTTGCCAATGAATCACCAGTAATGTAGAATCCACTTCCATCATCTAGATTGTAAGGGCATTGCCCCCAAGTTGGACATGATTTATGAAAAAGCGGGATGCCAGACGCATGAAGTACTTTCTTGGATTACAGATCAAATAACAAGCCATGGTTAGATGGATGGATGTGTGTATGTATGAATGTGATCGCAACGAGCCTGAAAGATACTGGAGCCATTGCCTTTATGAGTGGCGCCTGTTTGCCAGGTTTTCGCCATCGTACTTACCCAAGGTGCCACTGGAGTGGTTGTTCACTGTTTGGATGCATGATTTTTCTTTACTTTTTTGAATTTTTTTGTATTTTCTTTAGGACATTTTTCTGAATGTTTTTGGTATTTTCTGATATGCAGGGGAGCCTGATGCCTTGTACACCTTAGGTATAAAACCGTTTGAGGTGCATGCTATTGATTGGATCTGCGAGTGGTTCTCCGTCTGATGTAGCCAACTGATATGCCCCAGACCTGAACACAGCAGTGACAACATATGGGCCCAGCCAGTTTGATTCAAACTTGCCCTGATGTTCTCGGTTTGGTTGGTTGCGAGGATTCTCTCGAAGAACAAGATCACCTACCTCAAATGTACGAGGTCTAACTCGGTGATTGTAGCTTCTACTCATGCGCTGCTGATAGGCTTTGAGGTGATTGTATGCAGCTTGTCGCTTCTCATCAAGTAACTCTAAGTCCTGAAGACGGGATACTCTATATGCTTCATCATCTATCAGATTATGCAAGGAAACCCGTAATGATGGTATCTCAACCTCAATAGGTAAGATAGCTTCTGCACCATAGACCAATGAATAAGGAGTTGCACCTGTAGGGGTTCAAATGCTAATTCAATATGCCCATAATGCTGGATTCAATTGAACATGCCAATCACGACCGGCATCATTGACTGTCTTCTTTAGGATTCTCAATATGTTTTTATTGGATGCTTCGGCCTGACCATTGCCTTGTGGGTAATAGGGGGTGGAAAAGCGATGTTGGATATGAAATTTCTCACAAAGCTCACGGACATCCTGATTTTTGAAAGGAAGATGGTTATCTGTGATGATGGACATGGGTACACCATACTGGCAGATGATGTAGTTGAGGATGAATGAGGCGATCTGCTTGCCGATGACTTGGGTAAGTGGAATAGCTTCGATCCACTTTGTGAAATATTCGGTAGCGGTAATAATGAATTTATGGCCATTGGATGAAGATGGATGAATCTTACCCACAAGGTCAAGGCCCCATTGACAAAAAGGCCATGGTGTTGTGATTGGTTGCAGTTCTTGTGCTGGTGCATGTATCAGGTCACCGTGAACTTGACATTTCTTGCATTTTCTGACAAAGTAGTAGGAATCCTTTTCCATAGATGGCCAATAGTATCCAACTCGCATGATCTTCTTGGCTAGTGATGGACCACTTGAGTGAGTCCCGCAAATTCCTTCATGTACCTCTTCCAAAACCTTTGTTATCTCATCCTGTTCCAGACATCGAAGGAGAGTACCATCAAGACTACGTCGGTATAGGGTTTTGGCAATAATGGTATATCGAGCAGTTTGGCGAATGAAGGTTTTTCGTTGGTTATTTGATTGGTTGGGAGGAAGGGTATGATCGCGGAGATAGGTGTAGAACTCACCGTACCATGGGGATTCGGAACCAACAAGGTGACATATCATTTCAAATTCGGGGATATCATAAGCGGGGATCCAAAGCTGTTCTACCAAGAACTCGTAGCGTGTTGAATTCTGTGGAAGATCTAGTAGAGATGCGATGGTAGCCATGGCGTCAGCAGCTCGATTTTGATCTCTTGGTATCTGCTCAAAAGTGATAGTAGTAAATGATGTCTTTAGAGTGTCCACCATTTGCTTATATGGCATGAGTTTATCATCTTTGGTCTGATATTCATCTGTTGCTTGTCGAATGACTAGTTGTGAATCGCCATATACTTGTAGTTCTTGTAATTTCCATTGTACAGCTAACCTGAGTCCTGTGGTCAAGGCCTCATACTCTGCTATGTTGTTTGTGCATGGAAATGTGAGCCTGTAAGACTTCGGGATGCTGTCACCTTGAGGTGTGATAAACAGAATACCTGCCCTTGAGCCATGCCTAGTGTATGACCCATCAAAATATAGTTTCCATGGTTGTGCTGTTGTGATCATGAATATCTCTTCATCTGGAAAATTGGAAATAAGAGGATGATCGCCTGTGAGGGGTGCATCGACCAACTGATCTACAATAACTTGACCTTTGATAGCCTTTCGGTCCACATACTCAATGTCAAATTCACTTAGAATCATCACCCATTTGGCCAAGCGACCTGTCAATGCTGCTTTGCTGAGTAAATACTTGAGTGGATCAATCTTTGCAATGAGTTGTACCTTATGTGTTAACAGATAGTGCCTTAGTTTAGTGGCTACTAAGATTACTGCTAGGCAAGCTCGCTCAATAGGTGTGTAATTGAGTTCATAGCCAACCAGTGTGCGGGAGATGTAGTAAACAGCACACTCTTTGCCTTCTGCATTATGTTGTGCCAATAATACACCTAATGCTGTACTTGTCGCTGAGATATAAAGTAACAACGGTCTACTTGGATCTGGTGGCATCAATAATGGTGGATTCATGAGATAGTCTTTAAGCGTCTGAAATGCTTGTTGGCATCTGGCATCCCACTGAAAGCGGATGTTCTTGTGTAGCAAGTGTGTGAATGGGTGACACTTATCAGCCAATTGTGCAATGAATCTTCGGATGGATTGAAGCCGCCCTTGTAATGTCCTTCGCTGACTGATATTCTTTGGAGGTGGCATGTCCATTATTGCCTTAACCTTTGCTGGGTCGACCTCAATACCTTTGCTTGAGACAATGTATCCTAGAAGCTTCCCGGAGGTCACTCCAAAGACACATTTCTTTGGGTTGAGTCGAACATGATATTGTTCCAGTCTATCAAAGATTTTATCTAAGATGTGGAGATGCCCATCTCTAGTGAGTGATTTTGCTAGTAAGTCATCCACATAATCTTCCATCATAGTATGCATCATGTCATGGAAGATGGTGGTCATTGCTCTTTGATAGGTCACTCCTGCATTCTTTAGACCAAAAGGCATTACATTCCAGTAGTATGTGCCCCATGGACATGTGAAGGCTGTCTTATGTTGATCTTCGGGTGCGATCTTTATCTGATTGTAGCCAGAAAAGCCATCCATGAGTGAAAGCATCGCATGTCCTGCTGTTAGATCCACTATGATGTCGATATTTGGTAGGGGAAAGTCATCCTTAGGACATGCCTTATTCAGATCTCTGAAGTCAGTACAAATGTGGATGCCCCCTTTTGGTTTGCCGATAGGCACAATGTTGGAGATCCATTCTGCATAATCAATTGGCCTAATGAAACCAACATCTAGGAGTTTCTTGAGTTCTGTTTTGACTAGCACTGCAATCTGGGGATGCATCTTACGAAGCTTCTGCTTGACAGGTTTGGCTCCTTCTGCTATGGTGAGGTGATGCATGACTAAATCAGGATCAAGCCCAGGCATGTCTGCATATGACCATGCAAAGTTGATCTGACGCTTCTGGAAGAACTCTATAAATTTAGGTTGTTCCTCTGGAGTGAGAAGAGATGCCAGATGTATGATATGAGGATTTTCAGGAGTCCCCACATTGTATTCTTTAGTTTCCTCGATGAGAATCGTTGATCGTTCCTGTTGTGCATTAGCAGGGAGAATGTCAAACCCTTCATCCTCAGGTGCCTCAAAGAGGTTTTCACCATTGGATACGCTCTTTCTTTTTACTTTTGTGGGATCAAACAGTGCCACAGTGTGGTTTTCACTGGAAGATCCATGTTTCATTGTTATATTTTTGCAGTTGAAAGGTTTGGCATCCGCCCCGAAGTATGCTGTGCTATTAAGTTCAATGGCGAATCCAGCTTTGTGATCCCCGCTTGGTAGATTATCCCGTAATTCCAAAAAGTCAATGATAGCCTCATTGTTTTGGAAGAGGTCAAGACATGGAGGATTTGATTGGTTCCATTCGATGAGTTCAGGGTGGATAATGGGCATTACTTCATCGATTAGGTTAAGTGCGGGAGATGTATCAGTGAGGGTTAAGACGTTATGGTGAAGGTCGTTAATGGTACTCTCCTTGTTAGAATCAGGCGTAGGATGAGACATAGGGTCTGTGGAAGATGTTTCCAGCTCAGGTACCCAAGTGGTCTTTATCTGTGCTTCTCCGTAAATAGGGATGTCTTTGCGTGGCGGAGGTGGTGATGTGTCTTCCTCATCTGAAGTGTTAAGCTGTACAAAATCAAATTCCCACTCATGTGAGTCGGTCTCTGAATCACTCTCCAGCATCCGATTGCTATAGCATACTGGGATGTCTTTAGAATTAAACACAACAGGTGTGATTGGTTGATGTACCTTTGTAGTGATCGGTGCTACAGGAAGTTTGATGGGGATAAAAGAATCTGGCACAGAAAGTATCGGCAGTGTTGACTCAGTGGCTTCTGCAGGAACTGCTGGTACCATAGATGCTGCTACGGATTCTGATACAGTTGTTGCTGCTAATGGTACTATGGATGTAATGGCTGTTGCGAATGGGATTACTGGTTTGATTGGTGGGATGATTGGTATTGTAGATGGTGGAGTTGTGAGCCTCGATGGGGCAGTGGGGATAGTGCTTGATGGTGCTTTGATTATGAAAGGTGTCCTTTTTGCAGTAGGTGGGCAAAATGGTTTGTTGGGTTTTCCTTTGAATCTGAGTTTAGGAAGGATCTCTTTTTCAAAGCCAAGGCCTGTATTACCTTTGGGCTTGAATTCTGGTAGCAGAGGTTCGTGTCATCCTTGTTTGCAGTATCCCAAAGCACTCTGACCATCATATCCCATTCTTTGCATAATGAGAAGGCCTTTGCCATACTGATCCGTAGGAAGTGTAACTCACGGTATGTCAGTGGTGATGGGATCTTTATAGATCCATTCCGCCAGGTCCTCATCTTGTGTTTCTTCCTCTTGCCTCTTTCCAAGAACGAATGGCGTCAAGGCACATGCTGGTATGATTAGTGGTTGCTGGAGTAACTGCTCTGGCTTACCATGTGTTCTAGGAGAAGTGGGCATTTGTCCCACACAAAAGAGCTGACTCAAGTTGTATTCTCCAGGACCTTCCTCTGCTACTTTCATCTTAAGCTTTTCTTGCTTGGGTATAGGGGTGTTCAAACTGGCAAGAGAGGCGGGACTTACATATGATGTGGAGGAAATGGCTTCCCTATTATTAGGAACAGTAATTTCTGGTTGATGGTTGATATTATGGCAAAATGCAAAGGGATTTGCATCGCCCAGGATTGTGATCTCTGTACCGTTATGTGGGAACTTGATACATTGATGGTAGGTAGATGGAATAGCTTGCATGGCATGTATCCAAGGTCTCCCTAATAATATATTATATAGCAGAGGAAGGTCCAGAACCTGACAGATGATGTGCTTTACCACAGGGCCCACTCGGATTGGTAGTACCACAGCTCCTTTGGATGAACGCTCTGCATCATCATAGGCCTTGATGGTGATCTTCTTGCGAGGATCCACTGATTCTATTGCATATCCCAATGCTGTGACCAACTATAGTGTACAAATGTTTAGGCCTGCTCCATTATCTATCAAGACTCGTTTGATCCTGTGTTGGTTGATAAAGCCTTCAATGTGTAGCGAAGCATTATGAGGTTGTTGGAAAGAAGAGTTGTCACTTTTAGAAAAAGTGAGACAAGGTGATGACTTTAGATTTCCAACCATGGCTTGAAACTGGTCCGTATTCAGGTTCGCAGGGATTGACGCCTCTTGGAGTGCTTGATCCAAGATTGTTTTATGAGATGGCGATAGGCGCAATAGCTCTAAAATGGATATAAGCGCAGGCATTTTGTCTAATTGTTCCACAAGATTGTACTGCTTTGGGACGGAGGGGGTGCCTTGTGGAGCTGCCTTGATGGTGACCTTGCCACGACGTGTAACAACATTGCAATTTGAGGTGGGATTTTTGAAGGTTATGGTTGCAATTTGTTCACTGGCATCATACAGGTGATTTACAGTATAATTATACGCAGCCTGCGTATAATTAGTGGTATCAGTGTCTCGCCTAGAAGTGGAAGGACCCCTTTGATCTTGTGATGGGAGTGGATTCTTGAACATCTGATGATCATTATTGGTCGTTTTTGGGTCATGTCCTTCAATTTCAATTTCTCCTCGATCAATAAGATCCTGAATGAGATCTTTCAATCGGTGACAATTACTTGTCTTGTGTCCTCTTCCTTGATGGAATTCACAGTGTTCAGTATCTCTCCACCATGCTGGTTTGACTTGAGGCTCATAGTTTGATAGCTTAGGTAGAGTGACCAAATTTTGAGAGAGGAGTTGTCGCAACACTGTTTCAATGGGTTCCCCTAAGGGAGTGTATGTTCGTTTTTGTTTTTGCTGACGAGGTCTTGGTTCATCATGAGACGTGATGCGACCTTGATTGGAAGGAACATTTGTGTTATTCTGAGGTGGAGGATTTTGTCCTGCAAACCGAACCACAGGTTGTGCATTTTGGATAGTTCGAGCATCCACAACCCCATCGTTGACGATATTCTTTTTTTTATTCCAGAAGTTTGGTTTATCACTATTGAAGCGCGGGCGAGGACCATCTTTTGGTTCATTAAAGATTTTGATGAGTCCTTTCTTGATGAGTGCCCTTTCACATTTTAAACCCTTGGTGATCATATCGTTAAAAGAGTTTGTGTCTTTGACATCCAAGTGAAATTCCATTTCTTCGTTTAAGTTGGAAATGAAAATTTCCACTAGTTCTCGTTCAGGTAACTGAAGAGAACGTCTGCTAGACATTTGGCGCCATCGTTGCAGGAATACTGAGAATAGTTCACCTGGTTTTTGTTTGGTATTGCATAGATCAGCCATGGTGATGTCGCGTTCAATGTTATAAGAGTAATGAGATAGGAACTTCTGGATGAGTTCCTCAAATGTTCTAATGCCACCTGGTAGTCGGGAAAACCATGACGTGGTTGTTCCTCCCAAGCTTTGGGGAAAAAGGCGCATTAGGTAGGTGTCTTCATATGCCACTTCAAGACAAGCGGAATGAAATTCTCGGACATGATCACGGGGATCCCCCTTTCCTCTATATTTTTCAAATTTGGGTGTTTCGAATCCTCATGGAAAGGGTGGCATATAAAGATTCCTATCAAACGGATAGGGACAGATGTCGTTAAGTGAGAATTGATTGGTCTTAACACCACGATGAAGTTGTTGGGCGAGATTCTTGACTTGTTGCCACAACATCTCCATTTCATTTGGAGGAGGAGGTGGTGGGTTACCTCGAGGAATGTTATATTTGATGTGATCTCTACCTCTTTCCTCCTCATGGCGACTTTGTTTTTCTGATGCTTGTCTTAATTGGGCAAGATCAAAGTCAGAGGGGAGTTTGGCTCCTTCTTGAGTGAGTTTTAAGAAGTGAGCATCCGCATTACTCCTGAGTATTTCGTCAAATAGTCTGTTAAAGAGAGGGTTATGCTGGGCCCTCTCTATTGTTGTAGGAGTGGGAGTATTTGGGTTTTCTTCATTCATATTTCCTCCAAGTGCCTCTTGAAATTCATTGAGATTTTCGTCTTCTTCTTCCTCAATTTCTATTTCTCGTTGCCTTGACCGTGATCGGGTTTGAGCCATTTTGTTTGCAAGTTTTGTGTGAAGTTGATTGAAGATGATGATGAGTTGTCGATGAAATGAAAGATTGATGGTTGGTGATTTGTGTTGTATGGGGATCTCTAGCACTTTAAGGTAGATGTAACCGAAATTCCTTCTTTGAATTGCTTGTTTGTTTTGAGGAGTTTGGATGTGATAAGGTGTAGAGAAATCTGAGATGTGTTACAGATTTTGACTACCTAGTAATGAGAGGATTCACTCATGAACTAGTTTTAACCTGCGTAGATGTGTCTCTTAGGATGAGCTTATCCTAGATGTAGAAACAATCTAAAAAGTGATGTGATGTGTTTGATTTCAAGCAATATGTAAAAGAGAACTTGGGACAAGAACCTCTTAATGTTTTGAGAGTTGGGACGGATTGATGATGAAGTGATGATGTATGAGTGAGATGATGGATGAAAATGTTTTCAACTTCAATAAAAACTTTGTGTTACAAATGGGACAAACTCTATCTCTTCCCTTTCAGGCATTGGTGGCACTTCTCGAGTTGTGTTGTAGGTGATACAGATGTTTGGGAAGAAGTTGGGATTAATCTTTCCTCCTTGATTTTTGTGATAACTCAGAGCTCTATATTGCATAAAAGCTCTACAATTCAATGATTCTGAATCAAACTCGTTTTTTTTACCTTGAAGGTATAGACGCATGCGATGTAGAAAGACTCTATGTGAGACAAAGATTTGTCTATTGAGATAGAAGAAGTTCCTCCTTTTGATCAAAGCCTTTGAGCTTAATGGTCTCCTTTTCATGTTGATATTCTGATGACACTTCTTCTTTCGCAACATGTGAAGAATGGTCATAAAATTTGTCTCTTTGTTGTTTGCACTTTGTTTTTGGTATTTTTGTTTGTTTTTGAGAAATGTTGGATGAATACTATGTTTTTGGGATTGATTTTCTGATTTTTCTTTGACAAGAAAACAAAGCAAGCACACAAACACAAGAATGTTGCCTCAAAGGCACAAATGAGTATGGGTCTAGATCAACCCAATCCTTGGACTTGTTTTTGACCCTTCCTTTAGATGTATTTTAAGGTGTATTTCCAAAGCCTGAAGTCGGCTCAATTTGCACTTGGTCTTTAAAACGAACACACTTCAAACACTTTTTATCCCTAAGGTCAAATGGCCAGTTGTGATAAATTTAGCCCACATCTTGATATTTCTTCGACTTTGGTACTACATACCTTATGAATCCCGCCTTGACAGGTAAGGATGTGATATACTAAGTCTTGCACGAGCATAACAAATAGATGATCCCTATGATGGGGGAGTCACCACTTTTATCAAGCCACAAGTGACTTTTCAAAAAGCTATGTTTCTACTCAAGGAAATATGTATGGTGAGTATCTTGGGAGCAAAACCATCTATGCTCTTGCACTAAATTATATCTCAAATATCCTCAATCAATAGAACGGGTGGGCTACTACTTAAAAGTGTTTAGTCATGTTCGATGTTTTTGGACATAAGTTCATTCTGCAGTGACTCACTTAAGAGCCTTGTAACTGGTGGTGGGGCCCATTTGTCCTTTCGGCCAGTTACACTGTAGGAACAGCTATACCCAAGGCTACAGCTTTCGCTCTCACCTGATTTCTATAGTGGCTCGAAGGATTTACCGCTCAAGGTCGTTCCCAAGAGTGATGTGTCTCTTGGCAGGCCTCTCTTAAAAAGATAAAATTTTGAGTGTTACTAACACTTTTCTCTTGCACCTAGGACCACGAAAGCCAAGGGAGAGGATAGTGTGTGTTAGAAGTAGGACCACTCGACCAACTCTTTGCACAAGTGTGCCAAGCAAGAAAAACACTTGTTCTTTTTAATCTATCATTGCAATGTGATCTAACTATTTGGAGATGTTGCTCCAACAATCATGGTGTTCTTTTTAATTTTCAAAGGCAATTGTTTGAGTAAACTAGAATTTGAAAATCCTGGTCAACTTAATGAAAAATACGTTTGCATGAAGTAAAATTGCTTTAAAAATGAGACAAGTTGATTGTGAATTTTATTTGCACCAAAAATGGAAGTGTGGATTGTGAGTTTTATCTTGATGCAAGAAATAAATTTTGCCTTGTTTATTTTAAGCACCAAAACGAAGTTTGTTTCCTAACTTGCAAAAAAAATAAAGTTGTTTTTGTATAAGTTTGTGGTTCTTTTTACCTTGGAACAATGAAATTCTTTTTAAGAGCCCCAAACAAATATGTGATTCTTTTTTTAAAAGCCCAAAGTTGAAATGTGAAGTTAATTTTAAACCAAAATAAAAAGTGAATTCATTTTTAAAACCAACTTCAAAAAACAAGTTAGTAAAAAAATATAAATATACTTTTTAATCTAATTTAAATCCGCACAAAAGAGAAAAATAGTTAGTAAAATCCGCCTATTTGGTGGGCTTCTACAAGCCTAATTTTTTTTTTTTTTTTTTGGTTACAAGGTGATTTGTACAACGTTTTGTTACAATAGCGCTAGTCTGCGTTTGAACAGAGGCACTATTTAACACAAACGCACTAAAAGAAAGGGAAAGACAGAGAAGGAAAAAGCACTGAAACAGGGTGAATAGCGCCAAAATAATGTCAAATGCACCAAAACAGTGTCAAAAGCGCAACCTGTGTGACATTTTCAACATTCAAACATGTTATTGGTTTTAAAAAAAAAAAAAAGTTGATATTTTTGGTGTTTGGATTCACGTCGGGTTCACCAAATGATGCTCTGCAAAAAGGATTAGAAAATCTGTTTGATGGCAACACACACAAGAGCACAAGAAACAAACGTTAGTGTTAGCAACAAAAGATTATCCTAAACAGGCATATCAAGAGAGATATTAAGCATGAAATAGAAAGCATATAAACATAAAATGAAATAGCTAATCAAGATGCTCATAGTTGCTCCTCCCTTGTTCCTCTCCTCTCCAAGTCCCAAATGAGTGTAGCTCTCAGCAGCTTTTTGCACTATGGATGCTTATGGAGGATTGAGATTTAATACTAAGCTTCAAATATGAAATGAAAAGCTAAATACTATGCTATTGATGCTAAAATGATTGATTTTACCAAAAAGACAAGATTTTAGTTATGCTATGCTAAATGCTCTCTAAAAATGTCTATAGCCTAAATGCATTCAAGTTTTCAGGATCTGGATTATGAAGGAATGGGCTCTATTTATAGGAAAAATGGAGCAATGGATGGCCAAGATTGAAAGTTTTAATCAAGGGTCAAGCTTGAAAGTTGGGGATCCATGTGCACAATTTGCACCAATGAAATGGTGACAAGTGTCAACATAAGATTGGGTTGAGAGAAGAGGTTGGAGACATTAAATGCTTGAGGAGACCTCATGGTTATCTAGAAGGTAAGGGTCAAGCCTAAATTAGGATTACCCACTGGATTAGGAGTTAATGCAAGGATAAACCTTTGTGCAAATGATTAAGAGATAATCATGGTCAAAGCATTAAAGGCTTGATGAGACCCTTGGGTTGGGTAGAGGTTGGGTCAAAACAAATGTTTTAACCATGTGGGAGGGTTTGAGGTAACCATTAATGGTTATTGGAGACTTTGGGGATTAAGTGGTTGAAGGTTGGAAGCTTTCAAAGGTTATCCAAGACTTTGAGACATTTAGTGGTTGAAGGTTGGAAGGTTTCAAAGGTTATCCAAGACTTTTAGGCTTTGAGAAGTGACTCCATTTTGCTTAGGAATGTGACAATAATTAGGGGATGGATTAAGTTAATTAGGAAGGGGTTAGAAGAATCTAGAAGGGGATTAGATTTTGCAAGTGGATTTGGTGGGTGAGGGAAAATAGGATTTTATTAAAATAAAAATTCATTTATTTCAATAAATGTGTGCAAGTTGTATTTGGATAAATATTCAAATAAATATTAATTTATTTAAATGAGAAAAAGGAAGATAAAGCATTAAAATGCTTGAAGACTTTGAGGGGAACCATTAAAGGCTTGAAGACTTTAAGGAAAACCATTAAAGTCTTAAGAAGACTATAGAAGGAAGCCATCAAGTTTGAAGACTTTAAAGCCATCAAGTTTGAATACTTTAAGGGAAACCATTAAAGGTTTCAAGTGGGTGAGGATAAATAGGATTTTAAATAAATAATTTATTTAAAATAGTTGTGCAACTTGCTTTTGTAGGAAAATACAAGTGGGTGGAGGATAAAGGTGATTTAAATAAATTATTTATTTATTTAAATGTGAGAGGTGGGATTTTGGGGGATTTAAATAAATATTAATTTATTTAAATGTGAGAGGTGGGATTTAAATAAATATTAATTTATTTAAATGTGAGAGAAGATTTAATTAAACAAATATGATTTATTTATTTAATTAATGGTATGAATTTGGTTAAGTGAATTAAATCAAATAAATTGAATAATTTATTTAATTAATAGGAGAAGAGGGTTAAGATGAATTAATTAAATATTAATTTAATTAATTATTAATTGATGGTTAAATAATCAAATAAACACTAAGTATTCATTTAATTAAGTGGACAGATTTATGTGACTACATATATATATATATATATATATATATATATATATATATATATATATATATATATATACACACACACTAGGACACGCCAAACCACGAACAAACAATGCAAACCCTGAAGGTTTTCAACAAAATCCCCCAAATTAGCCCTCAACAATGATCCGTCAACAATCAAGTGTTCAAAAATCAGACGCCCTTCAACAATGAGCCAAAATATACGCAGCCTGCCAAACCCATATATATATATATATACAGACACACACACACCGATGGTTGTTTATTTTTTTCTGGCGCGTTCTAACCTAACACCACTAACCTTGACCTGCCTTCTAACAGTGAGGCGACTTGTAACCCTAATGCGGCTAACCCTAATGCGAATACCTAACATGCATTCTAACCCAATCCCACCCGTCCAATTCAGAATCTACAGTCACAAAGATAAAAGGCCGACCCACTACCAGACGACTATTACCACGACTTTTGGAGCCAGCAAACACGTGTCCCGTGCGGTATCTAACCCTAACGCGATGATTAGACAAGTAAATTTTCTCCCTATTCTGCCTCCAAAACAAAAAAAAATTCCCACTATATATATTAAAACAAGAAAATTTTCCCACTACATATAAAGCAAAAGAAGAAATTTTTTCCAATGCATATAAAGCAAAATAAGAAACGAAAACAAAGAATGCAAACCCAGAATATACAAGTCCATCATTTTTAATAAAATCTAAACACAAATAGAACACAAAATGACACAACAAATAATTCTTTTTTTTATTGAATGACGTAGGGTTTCAAATTACCGCAATCGCCTAAGCCTCCACCCAAATCGTTGTACTCTTGACACATCCCTAGGGCACACTCACAACCACCTTTGCGATACAAAAATGATATAAAAAATTACAATTGAAAACACAGGGTTGACGAAGGAATCATAAAACTATCGTTATCTGTTAGGGTTTGAATTTACCGATGCCGCTATAACCCTACACAGCAATCTTGAATCGTACCACTCCACTGTGCGCTACGAGGCACCTCCTCCCTGCACATGAAAAAACCCGCATGTTAACAGGCGATAACAATATACCCAGACAACTCGCGTTATGCATGTGGTCGACTTTTCTCCTCCCCTTCGGAGCCACATATATTTTGACAATGCATACCTATAACTACAATTGAAGTGCAACTCCTTCGCTCAGTGATTCAACCGGGGACATTGCCATACCATGATCGACATGAATTTACACCGTCGAATATTTTGTTTCGCCTCCACCACTGTGTTCTACATGCAGCTCCCGGACGAAATATATTTTTAATTTTCGCGAAATCAAGTTTTCCTTCAAAATTTTTAAAAAATTTAATTGAAAACTGTGCCCATAACACGTGTGACCGCCGATGTTAGTCGACTCGTGGACGTAGGTTACCCAAAAAATGTAAGCCGCGTGGCCATTCAAAAAAAATAAAATCAAAACTAGCGGTCACCAAAAATGTAAACCGTCCACCGACGGTATGTTAACCGCCTCGCTCGATGTAACCGTCGCATCGCGGTGACAACGACCGGGAAAATGTTAACCGCGAACAAGCTTTTCCGTCAAACGCAAACCGACAACATCATCTACGTCATTGCCACCCCAAATACCTCCATGTCATTTGTGGATCCTAGGAACGTCGCTCTCAAAGACTTGTCATACTTGAATGGTATGCCTTCGGCATCATATAAAGACATGCCATTTTGGAGCCATAATAGCTACCACCCATAACGAGGGAGTGCCCCACTTAATTTAAAATGCATATAACTATAGTCAAAGCTTTTTAATAGGGCAAAGGGAGTACTATGAAGAATTCAAAAGCTTAAATATTTGGTGGTCCCAGCTTCCCAAGAGAGAAAGCTTCATATTCCACGTCAAACATCTTCATCCATATTCCCTTAAGTACAAGTTCAGAATTTTTTAAAGATTTAAAAAAAAATCCATTGTTCTCATTAAGATTTAAAAACATAACAAGACAAGGAGACGAAGAATATAAAGATACCAGGTGGGACCCACTGGGCTGGTAGATCAAATCAAGGCCTTTGTCCAACACAAAAAAAAATCAGCGTCACCATCAAGCGGAATCTTATTTCCGACACGTGTTAGAGCTCCTCAACAACTGCTAGTTTGATAGCAGATTACATATGTGTCGTTATCTCGCTGGCCATACACTTCATGGACGCAAGGGCCCACCTTTTTTTTAATTGATTTATTTATTGGCACGCTTAGCTTGGGGACATATAGTTGATTTCTACCTATAAATAGTTCGAGTTAAAATGTTTGTTTTAAAATGTTTGTTTGGTAATTAGGATATTGAAATATGGTATTTTGCAAGGGTCTATTTTTTGTGAATGAATGAATGAATGTTTTTAATAATGTTTATGAAGTCAAACAATTTATTGGACCGACAGATAGCAAACAAAGCCAAAACAAAGTCCAAACAAAAGTCAAACAAAATATTGTGATTGCTAAACTCCTTTTTCCTTCTGCATCTTGGATCTTCTACTATGTATCTTGATTATGAAATCTGCAACTCTTGTTATCTTTTTTTCGTCAAATAGGTTACTCAAGGTGAGACTCGGTGGTAGTCTTTAATTTCATGCATGTTGTTCATTTCAGTTGGCCTACTAGTGGAGAATTTGTGTTCTTGAAAGAAAGGTCACAATTTCAAATCCCTCAAGGGATAAGGTATGTGTGTTGTTTGTAGCACAGTTCAATGTTTCTCGCGAGGAGTACAAGTATGGGGTAGTCCCATACCACTCTATATAGTCAATATGTAGACTCATATACAAATTGTCTAACATCGTGGACTATAAAAGAATCTTTCTTTCTTTCTATTTTTAGGTTCAATTTTTTATTTATTATTGTATGGAAATTAATTATGGAACCTAAATGATCTTGATATATTTTGATGACTGTTATCTCTGAACTTTATATCTAATGTAAATGATCCAACAGTTGAACATAAAATACTATATAGTGTTATAAAAACACCACATTATCATTTAAAATGCAACTGATGTTCACCTCTAAATGAACATAACACCTTTGATAATTAATGGTATTAGATTTACACAATCCATGCCAATATTGTATGCAAGCTTCTAGATTTGATCGTGTGCAAGATTTTTTTTAACCTTTTTTTAACCTTTTACCTTTGTCATAGGATAAACATTTAAGATGAAGTACTTCAATACATGTACATTTTCATCCAATAGTTGTACACATAAGATAGATCCAACAAATAAATGATGGGCTGAGAAGAATCATCCTAGTATTATTCTCATGCATATCATTTAATGAAAGAAAGAAGATGACTACAAAGTCTTGATTTGTTTTCACGCCCATGGACATCTTTTCCAAACTTCCCATTTTGAGAGAATTCCTTTCCCCTTTTGAAGCCATTAAATCTATAGTGTCCTAAACTATTATATTGACTCTATTTTGTTGGTCTCCATTCTTTATTCTTGAAAGCTCTAGAATTTGCATAGTTGTCCTTACTTCAAAAATTATGCATTGAATCTGACTTAGAATCTCTAAGATTATGAAAGTTTTCAATTCTTTCTTTCCTTGGATCATCACAAATATGATCTCCATTTTCAATCATATTATTGAATTCTCTCTCTACTAAATCCTTTATTCCACCCCCCTTGCATAATCTTGTTGCATCGGTCCTTATAAATCACTTTAATTGATAGATATACACATATATTTTATGTTTTGAAGTATTCCTCTATTTTATAACACATCCTTTTCTTACCTTTTATATCATTATATTCCTAATCTTTTAAAATAATTTATAAGAAAAATAATCGAAAAAATAAATTAAAATAGAAAGTAAAATTAATTAAAATCATTGTCCTCAAGTCAAAATATGCCTTTCATTATCGAAGTTGTATATAAAATTACACGACCTTCCGGGAAGCGTCACAGAAGTATATCCATGGGAATCTTACAACTGTTCTCCTTGCCAATTGATTATGGGAATATTTACAACGCGACCTATATAAACACCGATTTTAATCAGACACCTACTTACTTTTCATGATCTCAGATTTGCAAACTTAATTATGATCATGTATAACTTTTTCTGTTTGTATTTATTTGCAATTGCAGCAAATGCAGCAGATCTCTCACTCAAGCTTCCTCAGCAGGTAATGAAATCTGTACAGTAGCACTATTATTTTACTTTGAATGTGATTTGCTTGCAGTAGGAGCTTCTGGATCTGCTCCTTTCTATATTTGATGTCCTTTTCAGTAGGGTTTCGAACTAAGCAAAATGTTAAAACTTGCTATAGTGTTTCTTTTCTTCTTTGTGTGAGATAAATCCACACGAAAGGATATAGTGTCTTTTGTTTACTTTCGGTCACTGTTTGTGAGCTGATTGATTCAGCTGTCTTAGTTAGTTTTAGACTTTCAGTATTATGTTCTTAATTTATTCCTTCTGTACAGTTCTTTCTTTGGACTGTTTATTATAATTTTTTTTTTTGGTAAATTAGTGGTCAGGAAAGATGAAAGGGAGAAAATTAAGTTATAAGATAAATTAGAATTTTGTGTTGCATCTTACAATTTTTCTGTCAGGAAAGATGAAAGGGAGAAAATTAAGTTATAAGATAAATTAGAAAATTAAGTTATAAGATAAATTAAAATTAAGTTATAAGATAAATTTGAGGAGTGTCTTCGTGTTGCATCTTACAATTTTTCTGTCAAATGCCATTTATCTATGAAGTTTTAAATTTCTGTTACTAGCTATATAATTGTAGACTAAACTGTAGATCTAGGATTAGTCGTTTGCAAAATATAATCACGAGATCACCAGCTTACTTTTATTACAAAATCTACAAAACTACTGTTTATGAAAAATAACAGCTTCTGCTAAGATATTTTAAGATAGTAGTGGCCAGGAAAGATGAAAGGGAGAAAATTAAGTTATAAGATAAATTAGAATTTTGTGTAACCTGTTAAATGTCATTTATCTGTGAAGTTTTAAATTTCTGTTAATTAACTTTTTAGATCTAACTATATAATTGTAGACTAAACTGTAGATCTAGGATTAATCGTTTGCAAAATATAATCATGAGATCACCAGCTTACTTGTTATTACAAAATCTATAAAATTACTGTTTATGAAAATAACAGCTTATGCATAACCTAATTGAGATGTAAGTTTTTTTAAGAGTGATTAGTACTGTTCAACAGAAAAACTATCAAATATAATAGATAGATAGATCCGTCTTTTCTTAAAATCAATCAGTTAGACAGTAAAAATTAATTTTATTTTGTTTTAAAATAAATTGTTTGTCACTTTTTCAGTGAGTAAATCATTAATGAAATCATAGGCGACACTGCTAGAAAATTAGAGTTAGTTGACCTTAGAAGAGAGAATAAATCCCCCTAACTTTAAGACCTTTTTATTGAAGCCGTGGACTTTTTGTGATTTGCAGGTGCATATATCTCTGGTAGGAAGTGAGCACATGAGGGTTTCGTGGATTACAGAGGATTTTGATGCGCCCTCACTGGTGGAGTATGGAACATTTTCAGGGCAGTATACTTCCTCTGCAACTGGTGAAAGCACTTCCTACTCTTACTTTTTATATAAATCTGGCAAAATTCATCATACTGTGATTGGGCCTCTGGCAGCAAATACAGTCTATTATTACCGTTGTGGCGGAATCGGGGCCGAGTATAATTTCAAAACTCCTCCGTCAAACTTCCCCATTTCTTTCGCAATTGTAGGTGAGTAGTCATTGGTGAAATCAACTAGTAGGAATAAAAATCAGATCTGATTTTCCTTTTCTAAACATTTTATCCTTTGATTGGGGGCATTCGTTAGGTGATCTGGGACAAACAAAATGGACAAAATCCACCCTGGAGCATGTTAGAAAGACGGAGCATGACGTTTTCCTACTGCCAGGGGACCTTTCCTATGCAGATAATCATCAGCCTCTGTGGGACTCGTTCGGTGAGCTAGTAGAGCCTCACGCGAGCCGCAGGCCATGGATGATTACGGAAGGAAACCATGAGATAGAGACGATTCCAGTAATAATGAAGCATGCATTCAAAGCATACAACGCCAGATGGAGAATGCCATATGAACAGAGCGGCTCAAGTTCGAATCTCTACTACTCCTTTGATGTCGCCGGAGTACACGTCCTAATGCTGGGCTCCTACATAGACTTTGTGAAGGATTCAGAGCAGTATAAATGGCTCCAGGTCTGCTAGGTTGATTAGACCCTAAAAACTCAGTCTTTAATGGGATTGTACTCTGTAACAACCACCTATGATAGACTGAAAGTTGTATCACTTAATGTTTGTGTGGATGAAAAATGGCAGGGAGACCTTGGAAGAGTGGATAGAGGGAGAACAGCGTGGGTGATTGCGCTGCTGCATGCGCCATGGTACAATACAAACACTGCTCACCAGGGAGAAGGAGAAGAGATGAGAAAAGCCATGGAAGAACTTCTTTATGCTGCCAACGTGGACATAGTTCTCTCGGGTCATATTCACGCATACGAACGCTTTGTAAGCACTTGAAAACAAAACAACCTTCACACGCTAGTCAAGTCACCAAAGAATAAATAGTTCCTTACAACCTTCACACGCTAGTCAAGTCACCAAAGAATAAATAGTTCCTTACAACATTCACACGCTAGTCAAGTCACCAAAGAATCGTTCCTTTTTGTCTCATGTTTGTTTGGGTGGGTTTATGATTCAGACTCGCGTGTATGACAACAAGGCGGATGCGTGTGGGCCCATTCACATAACCATTGGAGATGGCGGCAACCGTGAAGGCCTTGCTTCAAAGTAGGTTCATTTTCATTTGCCTTAGCTGCTGCATTTTTTTATTTTTTATTTTTCAAAAGAAGTATAAATCATGATATATATAATATTGAATAAATTTTAAAGATTCAAAAATATCTTCAGAATATAAATTTTAAATTTTAACTTGGTTTGGATTAATTATATTTGATAGGGTTATATTTATTTTAGATAATTAAATATTATATATGTATTTTTATAGGTTTATGAAACCAAAATCTGAGTTGTCTTTATTTAGAGAAGCAAGTTTTGGACATGGGCAACTTCAAATATTTAATACGACACATGCATATTGGTCATGGCATCGTAATCAAGATGAGGACCTTGTTATCTCAGACTCTGTTTGGATTGAGAGTTTAGGCACTTCAACAAATTGTCCATGTATGTCTCAACAAATATCAATTGATATGGACCATGATATCTCTCACAATAAACAATGTAGTGCCTTTAGATACATTTTTAACACTAACAACCACCAAACATAGACAATAAATGATGTCATGTTTTTATATGCTATCAATATGTGAAAGTTTCATTCTTTTAGATTAATAACATTGACTCCAGGGTATATATCTTTCACATTATTTAGTTGTATGAAAGAAGAGTTATATGTCTATGACATATTGTAAACAAGTGATGCATATCACGGACTCTTATATTTGTTACACATAACTATATTTGAAATTGTTACTTATATTTTGTTATTTCACATGCATGAGTTGGCTTTATTTTTCTTTAACAATTATTTATTAAAACTGTTTTAGAAAATTTCAATAAATAGTTGTGCGCAATTCATGAGATGAATGTCTAAATAGAAGAGATGTCATGTATTGAAGAAATCCATTTGATATTTATGGTCTTGTAGATATTGATAATGATCATTTATGATTTATTACATTCATATTGGTTTTGTATTGCATTTATGCATAACAATAGAGAATTATTCTAAAAAATATAATTGTTAATTACAATAATCTTTATTTGATAAAATTATAACTAGATTACTTGAAACATATTTTGAATTAATTGTTATATAAGTCTTCTTTATTATATTTTACATATCCATTTTCATTGGGATTGTGGATGGGAATTGTTGGTAGAAAGTACCCTTAAAATCCCTCTAATATAACTAAATATAATCTATTTAAAAGTATCAAATATTTTAAAGAAAAAGGCAAATTCATAGGAATAAGATAATTAAGTGTTATTATGAAAGGATGTGATGGGGAGACATTATGAAAAGGCATTAAGAGAATAGACACCTAAAATTATCCTTAATTTGTTAGATTCTTCCTCTATTAATTAAATAAATATTTATTATTTATTTAATCCTTCCACTTCTCTCCTAAATTAAATAAATATTTCTATTTATTTAATATATCTAGCCCTTTCTTCTATTAATTAATTAAATATTATTTATTTATTTAATTAATTCATTTACCTTTTTCTTCTTATCCACATGACAACATGTCTCCCTAAATTGCCTACTTGTCAATATTAACCCTTCATTTCAATTTAACCTGTTAATCCTATTCACCCTTATCCTTTACATCTCACCTCTTAATCTCCTCCCTTCATCTTTACCTACTCTCAAATGTTATTGATTCTCTTTCATCTATGTGAATTGGCGATTCATAATCCCACCTCTTAATCTAAACCCTTGATTCTCATTAAGATTTCTATAAAAAGGGATTCTTCCTTCCATTTTGGGGAATCAAGCAATTATTAGAGCTGGACTACCCTCGGGCCGCGTGGCATTGAAATGGCATTGGAACTTCGACCGGACTCCCTTAGTTCAAATGCTTTCATTAAGAAAAAGTCAATTTTTTTTTCATTGTTAGAACTAAGGTTAGTTCGACCGGACTGAGTTCGGTCGGACTCAGTCCGATCGAACTTTGTCCAACCGAACTAGCCTATGTGTCATGTGATGTGGCACAAAAAAGGTTAAAACTGTATTTTAGAAACTTTTCACTTCTTCTCAATTTTTCTTCAAGTAGAATATTTTTTTACAAAAATCGAAAAAATACCCTTTTGTAGAGCTCCGAGTCACGAATCTAGACATATTTTTTTTTAGTATTTTGATTAATTTTAATATTTTTTATTAATTAAACATTGCGAGTAGTTTTTTAAAGTTAAAAAAGAGGTTGATTAGAAATTAAAAAAAATATTAAATGATATTAAAAAAATAATTTTCACTAGATGAGAGAATCTTCTCGAAAAGGGTATTTTTTTATTTTTGGTTAATGATAAATTTAGTAGTCAAAAGGTGATGCCAAATGAAAACTATCAAATTTAGCTATGTTGGACTTCAAAATATTATAACGAGAAAAATATACATCAAAATTAGTTTTTTTTTTTAATACTGCATATATATATATATATATATTTTCTATTTGGAAAAAAAAATCTAGAAAAAATAGTCTGTTTTCATTTTTTTGGTGACGTTGACTAAAACCCCTGATTTTCAGCATTTTTTAGCAATGAAAAATCTGTCTTTGAATTGATAAAAAAAATATCAATTTTTTTTCAAAAAAAATTAAAAAATAACAGAACTAAATTTCATTAATATTTCTACATTTGATCAGTTTACATCATTTCAAAATTCAATTTAGAAATGTCACTTTATGCTGTCGAAGTTAAACAGTTTTAGTTGTGTTGGCTGGTTCCTTTATAAAAGTGTGAGACAAATATTCTAGCATACATCATCACACTCACATCCATTCTTCCTTGAGCTCTTGTGCAAGTGGAACACAAATATGGGAGCAACCATCATCAATACATGATCATGAAGGATAGGAGAACAATGGAGACAAGTCTTTTAGACATCTAAACCCCATTCCATGTTGTCAATTCTAGGATGAAATGTCAGCCTTCGGCTAACTTTTCTTTGCATTATGATATTTTCTTAGACCTTCTTATGACCTTTCACCCCTCTCCTAAAGATCCTACCAAGGACATTTTAAGGCTCGAGGATTATTTTAATAACACTTTTATTAATGCTCTCCCTTCTAAAGATGAAGTATTAATAAATAATACTTGTTCCTCTCCCAAAATTGGTCCTACCCATGAGGACATCCTAGTTCAAGAAAAGAGTTAATATTTCTTTCAAAGATCTCCCTCTCAAGGATGAAGCTTTGAAGAGTGATGTTGATCCTTCTCCTAGAGTGTACCTCCCTCATGCAGATCATTTGGTGCTAGAGCATGATATGGTGGCTATACTTCCTAGTGACACTATACCTTCTTTCCATTTCAAAAACCTTACCTCTAGGGATGAAACATTAATGACTAGTGCTAGTCCCTCTTCCAAAATTAGTCCTACCTATGATGACATTTTGGTGCAAGAAGAGACTTTCAACATTTCTCCCAATAGTCTCCCTCCTAGGAATGATGTTGATCTTTCCCCTATGATGCACCTTCCTTGTAAGGATACTTTGGAACAAGTGAATGCTCTTAGGTTACAAGGGTTCAATTTCACTTGCAATCCCCTTTACGAGGATTTCCCTTTCATTTAATTCGAAGACAATCCTATTCATGCAATGTTTAAGGTTGATAATACTCTTTATGAACCACTTGATGATTTCATCCCTACTAGACCTCCCTAAAATATTTATAAACCATCTTTGATCAAAATGATACATGTGAATGGTTGTGAAACTCCTAACAAGCATGTGGTTGTTGTTCAGGGTGGTATACTGCTCATACCTCTCAACCTCTTAATAAACCAATTACTATGGTTAAAGGTGGTTATAATCATGATACTTTTTGCACTTCCAATAAATTGATCATTACTATGAAAGGAGGTTATGCCACTAAAATTCCTTATGAATATGCCAAACAAATCACTCAAGAAAGTTACAATGCGGTTGCTCACACATATAGCTCACAAGAAATAATAGGCAACCTAATATGCCTCTGATTATCCCAACTTCTCTTCATATTTCTCAACCAATTCTTCCTCCATCGCCTCGTCTTTCTTAACATCTTGGAAATGAATATGAACATATTTGACAACTTAAGGCCACTCCTATTAAGTTATCTATTTAGGATTTGATTAAAACTTCATCTACAAATCATGGAATGTTATAAGATGCTTTAAAGAACTCAAGTGTTCCACTTGTGGTGGCACCTAATAATATGACTTCTTTGATTGATTCTATTGAAGCACCTAAAGCTTAAATTGTATTCTCTCAATTGATGAGTTACCTCCTAAGGAGATTCAAAAATCAATACATATGATCCTCTTATGATAGTTGCCCTTATTAATGGTAATGTTATAAGAAGAACCTTAGTGGACAATGGATTTGGCCTTAATGTTTGTAGCATTGATTTGTTGCATAAGATTGATGTGGATACTTCTCTTATTCAACCTAATTCTCTTTCTATTTATGGCTTTGACATTGTTTCTAGAGCATCCTTAAGTATTATAACCTTGCCTATTACGGTAAGCCCTAATATTTTACCTACACTTATCCAATTCATGCCCTATAGTCTTACTTACAATCTTCTCTTAGGATGACCTTGGATTCATAATATGCAAGCTGTCCCTTCTACTCTTCATCGTCAAGTCAAATTCATTTATGACAATAAGATGTATACTTTGCATGCTAATACTAATTTACAAGCTTGTTTATAAACTTCATCTGATTATAAATCTTCTTCACCTTCTTCTAATTCTTCTACTACTCAAGATGAAACACCATCTCCACTTGAGGATATCTCCTCATTTGAAGAGGCACTCTTAGAAGATGACTGGGGGTCCTTATAATTTACACCTACCATTATTGGAGAATATAAAGTCCCCCCAATAGAGTGTAAAACTTAAAAAGATGATTATATGTTGGAACCTAAGAAGAAATCAACCTTGTATAAACAACTTAGTAAAATTTTTATGGCTTCTTCTAATTCAAACCATTCTTCAAAGTCTTCTTCTTGGTCATCTAATTATGACATTGAGACCTACGAGGCCCTGATAGATCTCTTTATGATATGGCATCCCTTTATGGTACGGGTTTATACATTTTAGCTAAAAGTGGATACAATGAAAATGGTTGTGGTGCAAGAGAACAAGGGGTTAGAGATCATTTAGAAAATAGCATACATGAAACCTCATTTTAACTTGGATATAATCCTTCAAAGCCCACCAAAGCATCTAAAAGACCATCTCTCAATGTGAATGTCATATTTAGAAATGATGATAATTTTGATATGTTAAATTAAGCCCTTCATGAAGTAATCTCAATTAGATTATCCTCTACGTCTCTCGACACTCATCCCACTCATAAGGAAATTGTGATGATTGGAAAAACCCTTTATGAAGCTTCTTAAGAGGTTAATAGAATTGACAGTCCCATAAATATGAGGCTTTACCTTCCATTCATTTCAATACTCTCCCTTATAGAAATGAGGCCCTAATAAATTATACTTGTCCCTCTTCTAAGGTTTCTTAAATGCATGAGGAAGTTTGTGTGCAAGAGGGACATGACTTAGAGGCCCATTCTTCTCCTAGAGACTATTTTATTAATCAAGACATTTCAATGCTCATCATCTCAGGTATAGTCTTACTTCCATTGATTGTATATTATTTAACATGTCATATTCAACTTCTACATCCAATCTATCATATAATTAAATAACACTAGTGGCTATTAGGTTGGTCCTCACTATGTGACAGTAGTAGCTTACTTATCGAGGGGTCATTGTCATTCACGGTGATAACATTTCATGTTCAATCATACTTTGGTAGCAACATAATAGCCTATTTTGTATGTTCTCTTTGTCTTTGTGTTGGAGGGAAAGAATGATTTTCAAACATATCTCCTTCTTAAGATTAAACTTTCCCTTTGTGAAATTGCAGTGTCTTCTATAAGGATATCTTATTGATTGCATAGGTGTATATTTCTACTAAGGATCCCCTCCCTCTTATTGGAACAAGTATCCTGATGAGGATCTTATCCTTTCCTTATAAGTATGTATCCTTGATTGGGACCTCTTCCTTTGTGTTGAAAGTCTATAGTCATTCATCAAATTCTTATCTTTATTGAGTTGCATCTTTTATAATGAACCCTTCTATATTGTGGATGAGCATATACCTATTGAGGATCCCATCCCTCTTGTAAGAAAATTAATCCTTTATGAGGATGATCTTTTCTTTATTTTAGAAGAGCGTGTCTTTTATAAATGATCTCTCTTTGGTGTCCTTGTCTCCATGCTTGAGGGACAAGAATAGTATTTCAATTATCTCTTTTCCAAAGATTACCTTTTCCTTTGTTGAGTTGTATCTTTCATAATTTGATATCATGGTCTTTGCTCCTTTCAATTGGTGTACATACTTGTTCTTTTTAGATAATTCCACTTGTGCTCTTACAATAAGAAACTGAGAATGATATTAGCAATTATGACATTTTGATTATTGAGGTCTCTTCAACTAGTTGACTTGGAGATTTGTGTTTTAGTACTATCTTTGTTTGCCTTTTTTTTTATATTTGAAGGTTACTTGCATGGATTGTTAGGATCCTTTGCTTGGGGGCTTGATTATCCCTCAACATTATCCTATCCCTAGTTTGTATTGCTCTCAGATGCTTTATCTCTTCATTTTTACTTGACTGAGAGCATGACCGTAAGATCATACTCCACTAAAGTGGGGCATAAATGTAGCATTGTAAATTGTACACCTTTATAATTAGTGTGTCCAATTTCACACTCTCTTAGCACGTATTTAGTATTTCCCTTTCCTCTATACATTATGCAACCTTTCTTTTTTTAAATTAATATTTAATTCAATATTATGGGTCTTATTTCATTTTATTGCATCATCAGTCTATAAATTAGGCCCTTGATTATAGGTGTGCCCTTTTATCATTTCATCCTGATTTAATCCTAATCCTACCCCAATTTAAACTTTCAAAACACATTTCACATATCTATGCGTTATTGTTTTAGCCACCGAGCTGGAATCAACATTAGAACCCCATAATTTTGCATTCCTTGAAAGTCAAAAAAATATTGCTGGGACCAGGGTGACCTACCACCCTAGTCCCACACTTTTTTCCTTAAATTTTGGGATGATAAATTTATGATCTTTATCTAATTCAAATCCCACTGCATGCGAAAATATATCAAATCTAAGTCATCCTGAACATGATTTTAGTTATGAAATCCCTATATAAGACATCTCTCTCAATTCATTTTGACATCTATGATCATCTTATCTTATGCTAACATTATCATCCACTTCAAGAACAATTCTTCTTCCTAAAGAGAAGATATGATTCAATTAATGAGCAAATAAAATACATTAAGACATCTTTCATTTATGTTTTATCTATGATTCATGATGAATTTTATGTGATTTATCAGGTTATTGCATCAACACATGGAGGAATTATCCTAAGAACATTGTATCACCTATTGAAGGTATAATCATCTACATTCAAGCATTTAAATTTTAGATCTATCCTTTCCCTCAAAAGGAAAGCTTTCCAATTTGATTCAAGTTCAATCTTAATTTAATTCTAGGGTTAATTCCAAACTTGTGGTTTGACCTAAGGGAAACACCTATCCACATCCTCTTTTCTTTCCTCTTTTGTGGATCTATCTAGGTACTTGACAAAGCCAAGAGACCCCAAAAAACATTAGAGCTCGGTACAAACCTCTCCCCAAAATATGAACCTGGTTTACAAGGACCAGGGTGGTGGGATGCCCCTGTCCCAGGACCAAGGCGATGGGGCACCCTAGTCTTTAGAATTTTGCATCAGTTTTCAGTGGTAGAACTCAAACACTCTCAAGATTTGGATCTTTCAACAGTATCTCAACCTCTAAAGACTAAGGTTCTTTGGCACCCTAGTCTTGCTAGATCAACATCGAAATTGCAGTCACAAGTGCACAAACAAATTTCATGCTTAGTTCTGAATCTGTTACAACATTTCTGATTATGTGTTAGTCATGAATAACAACTTAAGTGTTTACTTTCTTCATACCTTAGCCATATTTTTGCATCACTTCAAAATATCTCTATATTTCATTCACTTTCTATACTAGCGAAGGAATAGAAACCCTAGAAGTATCACTTTACTCTCTTTCACAAGAGTTAGTCAAGTATGATCACTCCTCTAGATGATTTTGTATTACAATGTTGGTATGAAAGTGGATCTTGATCTTATGTTCTATTCGGTTCCATTTGCATACTATACGCTATCAATAAGATTAATCACAATTTTATTATTCAATCTTATAGTCTGATCGTGTGTTGAACTTGTAGTGGTGGAGTTATGTTTCTCAATATGTAATGCTTGTTGCATAGATTTTATAATTATGCAAAGTTCCAACAAATAAGCATCACACTTACTTTGATCATTAATTCAATTTCAATGTATAATTGTAATCTTTGATAAAGTATAACCTCACAAGTTTGATATGGTAATCTCATATTCCTAGAATTATTTTATTTTTTTAGTTGCGTAATATAGCTTCCCTTCCATGGTTGCTAATAGAGGGTTGCTAAATCATTATTAAACTATTTGCAACTAAGCATTTTTCTTTGCTTGTCAATCATCCTCTATTCATACCATTGATAATGTTTTGGTTCTAAATATAGCTAGATTTTTTTGTAGTTATATTTGTATTGACATAGCTTTTATTGTGTTTGTATTTTGAACTCTAGATCTATTTTTGTTAAGGGAGGTTAGTATTTAGTGCAAGTTGTAGCTATATAATTTTAGAACATGGGCTATGATTGACCATTAAATTATATTTTTTTAATTTAAATTTTATAAAATAAATCACTTTTAATTTTTCAAGAAGATTTTGAAACATAAAAAAATTAAAATTTGTGATCTACAAAGTATAATATTAAATATTTTGAGATAAATTTGACTACTATATTATGAAATTTATTTTTCCTTTAACAAAAATTATAAAGAACTAGCATAGCCTATTTTTTCATAAAATTTCTAAAGTAAAAATATTATAGAACCAATTGATGGAAAAAAAACATGCAATTAAAATAACTAACAAAAATAAATTATATAACTCACACAAAAATAAATCATTAACTTACACAAAAATAAATGAAAACTAGCGATTGCACCTTGGTGTGCAATGGGTATGCCGAAAGAGGTGTGCAAGGTGAATTAGGAAAACATTGGTCTTTTTTATGCATATAATTGGGTAATACATGAGGTCAGTTGGTAGGTCATAGTGTTGTTTGTACAACAAAGTTCTCATTAGAGAAGTGATAGCTTCATATTAACTATGCATCCACTTACAATGATCCAATCATAATTGAAACAAAACCTTTAAATAGAGAAGAAAATCAAGTTTCATTACCAACAGAATATGGTAAGAGCAAGAGAGAGAGAGAGGTTGAGATAGTGGTAGGAGGGAGAGATAAAGGGGAGAATAGTGAGAGAGAGAGATGGGTAAAGAGATAAAGATAGAGATAAAGAATAAGTTAGAGATATAAATAGAGTTAGAGATAGAGATGGAGAATAAGGAGATGAATATGGAGAGGAGAGAGATATGGAGAGATAAAAGAGAGAGGGGACATGAATAGATAAAGATGGAAAAGAAAAATAAAAAGAGAGAAAGGGAGACATAAAACGATAGAGATAGTAAGTGATATATAAAGAGAGGGAGAGATAAAGTGGTAGAGAGAGATAGAGATAACTAGATAGAGATAGAGGGATAGATGAAAGAAGTGATCGAGAGAGATAAATATAGAGAAAAAAAGATATATAGATATATAGAGGCCTAAAAGTGGGAGGAGAGAGAGAGAGAGGGGGGGAGAGAGATGGATGGATAAAAGGAGGCATGTCTAGAGATATAGGGGAGAGAAGAAGAGAGAAAATAGATAGAGAGATAGAGAGAGGTAGAGGGAGATAGAAAGATAGAAAGATAGAAAGATAGGGGGATATAGAGGAAGAGATAGAGAGAGATCTGTAAAGGAAGAGGGAGAGATACATATAAATAGATGGTGAGATAGAGTGGGAGATAGATATCTAAGGACATATAGAGAGAGGGGGAGAGGGAGAGAGATAAAGAGATTTACAAACAAAGAGATCTAGGAATAGACAAATAGAAATGGAAAGAGGGTGAGAGAAATAGGGGGAGATAGAGGGAGAAATACACATATATTGGAAGAGAAATAGAGATATGTAGAGAGAGAGAGAGAGAGAGAGAGAGAGAGAGAGAGAGAGAGAGAGAGAGAGAGAGAGAGAATGATATATCTAGATTTAGAGGGGGATAGAGATGTATGGAGATAAAGATAGAAGGGGCAAGAATGAGAGAGAAAGAAGGCAACAAAGACAAGTAATAGAAAAAAAGGTTTACACCTTAGAAAGAGGGAGAGTGATAGGGAGGGGGGGAAATAGAGAGATAAAACTAATAGAGATAGGAAGGAAGAAATAGGGAGTGTACGAGTATACACATTAGAAAGAGTAGAAATAGAGAGATATAAAAAGAGGGAGTGATGGGGAGAGAGGAAGAGAGGGAGAGATAAGATAGAAAGAGGGAGAGAGGGATGTATAGGGATACAAAGATATGGAGATAGGGATAGAAAGGAGAGAGAGAATATATATAACTTCTAAAATATAAAGGTGGTGAGAGAAAGGAAGAGATAGAAGGAGATAGAAAGGGGGAGAGGGAGACATAGATAGAAAGAGGGCAACAATGAGAGAGGAGGAGATAGAAAGATAAAGATGTAGGATGTGACATGTGAAGAGGTAGAGAGGGATATAGAGAGAGTAGGAGAGATGAAGGAAGACGAGTGTATAAGATCTAGAGATAGAGATAGAGATAGAGATAGAGATAGAGATAGAGATAGAGATAGAGATAGAGATAGAGATAGAGAGGGAGAAATAAGGAGTATGTGTTTATGTGAGAGATATATAGAGATAGAGATAGGGAAGGATAAATATGGAATGTGTGTGAGTGAAAGAGATATGGAGATATGTATAGAGGGAGAAAAATATATAAATAGGTATAGTGAGGGAGAGAGGGAGAAACACAACATAGAAGTAGAGATATATGAAAAGAGGAAGTGAGACAGAGAGATACAAAGATAGAAATAAATACAGGTTAAATTTATTCTAATATCTTTTAATCATTATTTGTAATTACATAAAAAGAAAGAAATAATTAAAATTAAATTTTAACTTAATAAATAAATAATCTTAAAAAAAGAAGAAGTAGGATAACTAAAATAAATAAAAAAATAGAATATCTAATCAAACAAGGTAACATTAAAAATATTCTCATCAAAGAAAATAGTAATAAAAAAAATATTTTAATTTTAAATATGATTATTGTAAAATAACTAAATATTTGATAAGACAAATAATTATAAATTAAATTATTTTGAATAATTTTTAATTATTATTTATAATTTCATAAAAGGACATAAGTAACTAAAATAAATTTACACTTAATAAAAATTAATCATTAAAAGAAAAAGGAAAAGATGAATTAGAATAAAGCTAATTACTTTTTTTTAATATTATTTTTTTCTTTGTAGAAATTTAATAATATATTTATTTTCCTACTTTTTGGTTTTCTTTATTAGAAACTTAGAAAACAAGATCAAATTTCTTAATAAAAAAATAAATATTGAAACGATATTCTTATTGAATTTTTTCCTTTAGGAACATTCTTTTTCTAATTAATAATATTTAAATATGTATTTTTTAATTTTTTTTATCATAAAAGATATCTTTTTTAAAATCAATATAAATTTAAGTACATGGTTGTGATTAATTTTATAGTCTTGCATCCTTCTCCTCAAATTTGAATCGTTGACCTTCGACATAATAACACACACAAATTATCATAGAAAGTTAATTTTTTCTTGAATGTGAGTTTGTTGCATACCTTAAAACCTATAAAAAATAGATTCTAATTATTTGTGTATTTGTATTATATAGTAGAAAGAGTTTTTTTGATCCAATTGGTAATTCTTATATCACTTGTTATGATAATTTTTAAAAATAGATTAAAAATGATAAAATAATAGATTATTTCTAATAATTGAAAAATAATCTATAAACTTAGTATTAAAAGTTATAATGATTTGAAAGAGTCTTTTTTCCTTATTTATATGCATAATCATTTAGAAACACACCCATTCAATATAACTAATTCATCATAAAAATAAAATTAGACACATAAAAAATACTTAAAAACAAGAATATCAGAATTAAAACACAAATTTTACTCCAATCAAAATATAAATTAATCAATAATAAAATTTACCAAAAACTATATATAATGTATCTCTTATTTGTTATAATTGCAAATTATCTTCGTTCATAAATAATCTATTTATGCGAGAGGAATAACTCAACAATGACATGATGTTGTATAGGAGGTTAGCACAATTCATCTAAGAAAAATAAAGTGTCACTTATGTGATAACATTCTTTTGATTTCAAATATAATATTCATCTTCAGATTTTGAATGAAGGGAAAAGTTGTAGTAAATTTTGAATGTAAAATGTAGGAATGAAAAGTTTTCTAATTTTAAAGATTTATAATGTTTTAAATCTACCATATGATATGCAACTTTCTAACTTAAAAAAAATCATTGAAAATTTCCATTCAAAATGATTTTATCATTGGAAGAATTGTGGTAAAAATCATGTTTTTTTTTAAATTGTGCGTCTTACAACCAAGTTTCTATATCCATCCCAAATTCTATATCCATCCCAATTTTACTCGATTTAAAAAAATTAAAACTTATAAATAAAATTATGCATATCACAAATACTTAAGAATATCAGAATATTAACTCCAATCAACTTATAAATTAACCAACAACACAATACTAAAAATAATGTATCTCTACCATAGGGCTTGGTCTGGACGTGACCTCCTCTTCCTCTGTTACCAGATCTACTAGGGATATCACTACTCTCTCTAATGGTAGTCGCTCTGCCCCATCATCGCCGACGGATAAGGAGAAGGAGGAATGGCAGGAACCGAAAAGAAAAACTAGAGGAAATAAGAAGGCAGATGTGGGAAACGACCCTAAACCAGGCAGACCCTCTGAGAGGACCCTCATAACTAAGGTAATGGCCAAGAAAATTGCTAGTGGAAGGCAATTAACCCTGGAGACAACTCAGAAGGGCAAGAAATGAAGTTCCTCTCATGGAACTTAAGGGGTTTAAACAACCCCCAAAAGTAGTATGCTCTTAAGCAATGCATACTCACCAATAGAGTTGATATTATCCTAATCCAGGAGGTGAAAATGACTTACCAAAATTTTGCTACGCTTGTTGAAAGTTTATGGCCAGGTCCTGCCTTTCATTATAGAGGGGTGGAAGGTGCTTCAGGAGAGATTTCTACTCTTTGGAATAAGAGCAAGCTGGATGGGCTTGCAGTTGGCTCTTCTCACAACTTTCTTTCCACCAGGTTCACTATGAATAACTTCTCTTGGTTCTTTTTTAACATTTATGCTCCTAATACTAGACACGGTCGAGTTCTAATCTGGGAGGAAATCACTACCTTCCTGACTAACAATAAGGAGGATTTGTTTATGTTAGTTGGGGATTTCAACACCCCCCTTTATCCTTCTGAGAAGATAGGAGGTCTAACTGACTACAGTGAGAGCATGCTTGACTTTGCTGAATTCATCAGAAATAATGAGTTACTTGATCTTGACCTCAAGGGAACCCTTTCACCTGGTCTAACAATAGAAAAGGCTCTAATCTGATTCAGGTCAGTCAGGATAGGTTTCTGATCTCTGCCAAGTGGAACATTGAAATCAATTCCTCGCTATTGTCTCTCCCGCGCACTATCTCTGACCACTCCTCGATCCTCCTCTCTTGGGTTGACAAGATGACCTCTGATCCCTCACCCTTTAGGTATGAGATCATGTGGCACTCCCATCCAGACTTCAAACAATGCATACAAAACTGGTGGAACTCCCCTGTTCAAGGTACGACTATGTTCAAAATTTCTAAAAAGTTGGAAATTATCAAAAAGGAGGTGAAAGCCTAGAGTCTTTCTTCCTTTGGGAATATCTTCAAGAGAAAAAAGGAGGCTAAAACCAATTTGGACTGCCTCCAGAGGACCATTGCGGAGGGGACTTCCTCTATGGACACACATTCAGAGGAGGAGGGATGTAGACACAAATGGAAAGAAATCATGAATCTAGAAGAAATTTACTAGAAGCAAAGATCCAAGATCCAATGGTTAACTGAGGGGGACATGAACACCTCCTTCTTTCATAGATCAACCTCAAAGCATAAAAGGAGGAGCACTATCCATTCCATTCTCAATAACAAAAATGAGGAAGTGGTGGGGAATAACGAAATTGGTCAATGGGCTTCCCTTCACTTTGCTAATGCCTACTCAAATGATAGGGTCAATGAACCTACTGAGATCAGTGATATAATCCTCAGTCTCATCCCTCAAGTCCTGGATGAGGCTGATAATGAGTTGCTGATAAGCCATTTGTCTGAAGAAGTTAAAGAAGTGGTTTTTTCTATGGCTGCGTTTAAGGCCCCTGGTCCTGACGGCTTCCCCCTGCTTTTTTCTAGGTTTTCTGGTAAACTATGAAGTATGATATAACTAAAGCTACCAGGGACTTTGTTTGCACTAGTAAACTCTTGAAGAAATTGAATAACACTTTCATTGTTTTGGTGCCCAAAGTTCCTGACCCGAAACTCATGATTGACTATCAGCCCATCAGCCTATGTAACTCAATCTATAAAATTTTCTCTAAAGTTGTTGTCAACAAATCAAACCCCTCCTTGATAAATGCATCAGTCCCTCTCAAAGAGGATTTTTCTGGGTAGGCAGATTATTGATGCTATCATTACTACCCATGAGGTCATTCACTCCATGGAGAAAAGTCGCAACCCAGGTATGGCTCTCAAACTTGACATCTCTAAGGCTTATGATAAAGTTAATTGGAAATTCCTGTATGTGGTCCTTTCTAAGATGGGATTCCAAGAAATATTTATCAATATTATCAAGGTGGAGGTGGAAATTGTTCACTATTTGGTGATAGTCAATGACACCCCCTGGGGCTTCTTTAAGGCGGGGAAAGGGATAAGACAGGTGGTGCAGAGCACCTAGCTCAAAGTTGTCTTTTCTTGCATTTTAGAGTTTTTGTGTGATTTCAAGTTATTCTATGTTGTAATAAGGTGGAAGAAATCCTATGATGCTTTTTGAATCCATAGTTTGGTTGTCCACACTTTTGTTGTGCTCAGGATCCAAAATTGTCATTATCCTGAAATGTTGTCAAAATGTCAATTTTGGGTTTGTACCAGGTGGATGCCTGGAAACTTGCTAGAATGTTTGGAAATGGCTGAAATCCATTGTGGGATTCCATTTGAGTTATGTGTCAGGCCTTGAAAGCCTTGGAGTGTGTTTTTGCACTCATAGGTAAAAGTTGTCAAAAAATTGGTCATGACAACTTTTGCATTTTTTAGGTAAAAGTTGTCCATGAAGGAAATGGCATTGGAAGTTGGTTGGAACCAAATTAAAATTGTGTATAAAACCTTCTAATAATCTCCAATAATAGGTTAATCAACTTTTGGTTTGCATTCAATTCATTTGCCAAGGGTTTCCTATGCTTTTCCTCACGTTTGGACTTTTTTTGCTTTGAATTTCTGCTTTTGTATGACCTGTATGGTCTAGTACGGTGCTAATAATAGAAGAGGAAGTTAGGAATTTTTTTTAATCTTTCCAACAAGTATAATATGAAGGTCTGAAGTGCTTTGGATCAAAAGTTATCACTATTTTTGTAAAAGTTGCTCACAAACCCTTGAAACTTGGGGTTTTGGTTGTAAAAATGCATTTTACTTGAGAATCCATGAATGGAACAAGTTAAAATCTAGTGGATGGATTGGGTAGGCTCTATAAATAGTTTTAGAGTAGGCATTTTATGTTTTTGTAGGCCACAAGGAGGAGAATGGGTGAGATGAACAACATACAAGCTTGTAGCTAGAGTGTGAGGGCAGCAGAGATTGCTCATTTTCAGAGCCATGGAGAAGTGATACCCCAACAACCCATAGTGTTTTGGAAAGGTCTATGGGTTTAATATAATAATTTAATATTTTTTGGGTTGGTGATTTTTACTGGTGAAGAGTTTGGAGCACATCTTCCAAAACTGCCTGGAAGCCCTAAACCCCTTAAAAATAGCTCTTTTTTAGTTACCCTAGTTGTATGACAAACCCAGATGGGAAAATTTGTGATCTTGTTTAAATTACAAATGGATATTTGAATATGTAAAATTATCTAGGGGTTTTAAGGAAAGTTTGGGGAAAAAGACCAAAAAACAATCCAAGAAGGGCTAGTTAATTAGGTCTAATAGTAGCGGGTAGAAGCAAGTTGAAAGCCTAGGGCTTGGGAGGAAGGTGCAGACCTTGTCAATGCAAAAAATTACCTTGAACATACCTGCATAATATAACCACAACCTTTAAACATACTGTTAGAGTGAAGATCCTTGGTGGAGGTCTTTGGAGCCTAGTTGGAGCTTTGGGAACCTAGTAGGAGACCATCTCAAAATCACAAATTTGGGTCAAAACCAACAAGAAACCTCAAGAGGATATACCTAGGAGGAAAGCCAATATATTTTAGGCCTTGGAGGTCTAAGGAGTGTACCCTAACAAGTTACCTTGGAGGAGCTTGAGTAGAAGGGTGAGTAGAGGAGTTGGGGTGAGTAAGGGTGAATTGGAGAGCTAGGCACAAGACCTCTGCATCACCAGGGGGACCCTCTCTCACCTTATTTGTTCATATGGTAGCTGAAGTATTGAGTAGGAATTCATCCAATTTGATTAGGATCAGTAGAATCTCGGGGGTGAAAGCTGCTTCCACCCTTCCTCCTATGGTTATGCAACAATTTGTGGATGACACCTTCCTTTTCGGTCTATCGTCTGTGATAGAGGCTAAAGAATGGAAACATCTGCTAGAAGAGTATGCCCTTGACTCTGGTCAACTAATTAACTATTGCAAGAGCAAGGTTTATTTTTTTAACACGGACAAAATTCTCTAGGGTAAACTTATGCAAATCCTTGGATGTAGTGCTGTTGATCTCCCTGATTCTTACTTGGGTCTCCCCCTCACTTTCAAGGAGGTCACCTCCCACTTTTGGGAATCAATCTTAGAAAGAATGCAAAAGAAACTTGCTGGTTGGACTGGAAAAACTCTGAGTAGTGCGAGTAAACTCCAATTCCTGTCGGCCTCTCTTCAAGGTGTTCCTGTCTACTTTCTCTCTCTCTTTAAGATTTCCAATTCTATGGCTGAGAAACTTGAGAGAATCCAAAGAAGCTTTCTATGGACGAGATTGGAGGAGAAGGCCAGAATCAACTTAACTGGGAGAAGGTGTGCAAACCAAAGGTCATGGGTGGCCTTGGGATTAGAAAAATCTCTGATCTGAATAAGGCCTTGTTGACTAAAATCGGATGGATCCTTATGAAGGGCAAAATTGACTAGAGCATGATTATGAGGGCCAAGTACTTAAATCACACCCCCTTCCCCTCCCTCCTCTCTTCCAATGAGCTCCCTCTTGGGTCTAAAATATGGAACAACTTTGTTAAGAACAAAAAATTGCTCAAACATGGTCTAAAGTGGCAAGTTGGTAATGGTGAGAAAATTAGATTTTGGGAGGACAACTGGATTGGTGACAGACCCCTTGCCTCCTCCCGGTTCAGCTGCCTTATGGTCACTCTCAAGGATGTGTTTGGATCCCTTGTGATAAATTACATCTCTCCCTCCCGCTGCTGGTTAAGGCTTGCTGATAGTCTAGGAAATACCCCCCAATGGATTCATTTGGCTGAAGAGCTGCAATCCCTTCTTAAGGGGATTAGGATCCCCTGTTTCACTCACACTGATAAACTTGTTTGGACAGTGAACCCCTCAGGGAATTTCAGTGTTAAATTGGCCTACAATCTCTTGGTTGCCTCATTCAATGATTGCTACAACTGGAAAGAAGTTTGGAACTCTCAGCTCATCCCTAAAATTAACTTCTTCTGGTGGACAACCCTTCACGGGAAGATCATTACTATTGATAATCTGAAGAGGAGGGGATTTATGCTTGCCAACAAATGTGTTATGTGTAATTGTGCTGAGGAAAGCATAAATCACCTCTTTATTCACTGCCCCTTTGCTTCCAGGGCCTGGTACAAAGTTCTACAAAAAATTAATTTGGCTTGGATATTCTTGGAAGACTTGCAGCAGTTTATCAGCAACTAGAAGTGCCCCTCCACTCACCCACCTCTCAGACTTTTTTGGAGAATCATTCCTCCCCACATTTGTTGGCATATCTGGAAGGAAAGAAATAATAGGATCTTCCGTGAAACCAACAACTCAGTTGACACGATGATTGACATAGCTGAGAAGTACCTCAGGGAAAACGCTCTCATTAGCAAGTGGAAAACTCCTCAATCTGCCCCTATGGTTTTGGATCGGAGGTGGATTAAAACTTGGAATTTTACAGATAGCTTCCTTCGTTATGACAATTTGAAAAAGATGGAGAGGCTTAATACCAAATGGTCAACACCTCCCCCCCTTGGCTCAAGCTTAATTTTGACGGTGCTACTCGCAGTGGTTCTGTGGCAGGGGGCAGAATTAACAGGGACTGCTTGGGCAACCTGGTTTTGGCCTATGCAGAAAATTTTGACTCTGTCTCGAGCAACATGGCTGAAGCCCTTGCTCTCTTTTGGGGGCTTAAGCTAGCTCTTGGCATCAATGTCAAACGACTGATCATTGAAGGGGACTTTGAATTGATTATTGAGGCCACTAAAGGCATTTCAGGGATCAGCTGGATGATCAACAATGTCATCAAGGACATTTGGTCCATGATAGTTTGGCTAGAGGAATTTTAAATTTAGCATATCTATAGAGAGGGGAATGCGGTGGCAGACTCACTGGTTGCGATGGGGATGGAGATAAACGGTACGAGGTGCTGGAGACACCTAGATTCTCTTACTGACAAGCAAAAGGACCTTATTGGGAATGAGCAAATTGCCTATATCCATCAATGAAGTGCCACATCCTTCTTCTCAATAGGTTGCTTTGGGCTGGCTGCTATGCTACGCTGCTGGTGGGAAATTTAAATTCAAATTGGGCGGGCTATGTCATGCTGGCTTCTTGTGGTCCCCACCTTCTCTGCTCGATGCTGACATGGCTGGGCACCTATTTATGCGCTGTCAATGGGTTGGAGCACCAATTTTTGATCATTAATCACAACAAGGACTCTAATTATTACCTTAATTGGAAACTAAGATCTCACCATAATGACGATCTTTGCAAGTTGGCGGAGATATCAAGAGGTGTCCCTTCACATGCTTCCTGGAGTTGGTGGGCGCAAGCCTTAGGAATCACTATTAAAAATAATTATTGCATGTTGCACAATATTTAGGCTAATTTCTGGTTGTTTTATCTTAACTCCAGCTCTGGTTTTTCCCTCTGCATTTCTCTTTTCAGGCTTGCGCTACATCTCAAATTCACTCTGGAGGAAGCTATTATGGGAGGGGATTTAGTCTGGGTGGAACCAGACATTATTGATGTCTATTTCCGCAATGACTCGTGCATCTGGATGTATTCTAAAGAAGGAGGAATTGTCCCATTCATGGAAGCCATGATGGAATTCGACGAGAACCTCTCCATGCAGTTTGTCAACAACTAGAAGGACAGGTGAGTGGTCATGGAGGACATTTCGTTTGAAATTAGTAAGGAAGTTATTGCCCAAGCTACAGGTCTCTCTACTGAAGGCAAGAAATGGAAGAAAACTAGCAGGGTTGCAGACGAAAACAACATGAACCGCTTCTTCAAAAAGGGCGAGGGACTGACAAGAATGCATGGGGGTTTGAACAGGGAATGTTTACCCTACCCATGGGATCAGGTTTGCAAAATCATAATAAAATAGTTCACCCTCAAGGGAAGGTATGGTGTGTTCTACTATTATCACTTCCCACTGCTCAATCACTTTCGCAACCATGACACCATTTCTTTTCCCTTCTTCCTGCTGCATGCTCTCGAGTCTACTGTTAAAGATGCCTGCAATTGTATGAGTCAAGAGGGTAATTTTACTATCCTCCACCAGGGGCTGATGTTTAGGCTATACAATTTTCATAAGTCCCTTTGCCCCCCTAACCTATCTTGGTTCAACCCACCCCCTCCATTTTGGGTCCCCCTGAAGGCTCTAAAAAAGGCCTCAAAAAGTCTTCGAAAAAGCCGATGAATCCTTGTCAATCCCCTGACCAAGGCCCCCCCCGCCCCCTCAAAATTGGGGAAAAAAATAAAAGCAACTCCTCTACTGCAAAACCCACGTCCAAGAAACCCTGAAAGGAACCCAAAATCCTTCTTGTTGAGTCAAATGCGGAGGATGGTATCACCTCGTGAAGATCCCACAGATTTGCTAACAAACCCCGGATGAAGCAAATCGTCTTGAGAAAGAATTATGCTAATGAAGAAGATGATGATTATGAGAAAGCATAAAGTGAAAAGGGGGAGGAGGAAATGGAGGCTCTGGAGGGCTCAGATTCCTCCAATTTGGGCACTAACGTCCCTGACTCGGAGACCATCAAGGATGATATCAAGAACACCTCCCCTCATTCTAACACTTCCCTGCCCCACACCTTTGAGGGGGATGGAAGGCATTTTGAAGGCGGAAAGACTGCTGTTGATGAAGGGGAGAAGGAAGAGGCGGTACAGTGTTCAGGTTGCAGTGCTATCTTTAAAGATTTAAATGGTGTTAAGAAAAAGAGGGAGCACGTGGAGTCCTATGTCAACAAAATTGGGAAATTCACTGTCAAAGTGATGCACTTGTTGGCTACCTCTCTATGCTTGCTCCACCAGGATAAGGCTGATCTGGGTGGGCTTGAAAGAGACACCACTAAGGAGCTGTTCCAGTTCCTGGTAGATGAATGGACTGAGCTTATGCTCTCTAAGCACATGGGTGCTGATAATTAGGTTTTATGGCTGGTTCTTTTCTTTTTTGCTATAGTTTTTGTCACTGGAACGCCTTGTTCCATGGTAATATTGCTTCTCTTAACAGTTTTTATAGTATTGACATTATGATGGTTTATTGCTGTTTATGGCACTTGTTGGACAAGATTGGTTTCGATCTCGGGTTATCCAATAGCGGTAGGCAGTTTTTGTTTTTGATTACTAAAGTAGGGATTGGCTGACTACCACTTGTCTATGGTGTGTGTGTTGGTAGTGCTTTTTTCTGTTTCCTCCGGGTCAGCCCTCAGTTTTGGCTACTTTATAATAAAAAACAATGTATCTCTAATTTCTTATTATTGTAAGCCATAAATAATCTATTTTAGCGTGTTTTTAGCTTTGTAATTTGTGACCCAAACATTAAAGAATTATGTTTTGTTTTCAAAAAGGTATCTAACCTAATATTTTAGTTCTTCATGAGTCAAATGGTATCATTTTCTATTTTAAAAAGGAAATTATAAATTAGTGTTTCCAAATCATTCCACAACGTTTTCTATGCCAGCTCATATTTGGGTTTCAGACGTCCACTTGCTCAACTAAAATACGCTTCCTCCATGCCCATGAATTTTCTCCCGTGTTTTACAAGGCACCGTAATGATTATTATAACAACCATGGACACAAAAATTTGCTTAAAATCTGAGAGATTTTGCTCAAAATCTAAGAAATGCACCAAATATAGGAAAACCAACTTTAACAATATCCCAAGTATACAATGCATATGGGCACTTTATCTCAGTGTGTTTGCATAAATAAAATACTACAATGATCACAAGAGACAAAAGACTGGAAATAGAAAGAACAACAAAAAATGAGACATCCTACTCAAAGAAAGAGATCCCAGGACCTGAAACATCCAAGATATTCAACAAAGTGTTGAAAAAAAAAAACCTGAATAAAATATACCTGGAGCAGAATTTGGAAAAAGAACTCATATGAATGGAAAGAACATAGAACAAGCTTTCCAACGATATAAAGTTTTTGAAAAAACAGAGTTCAGATGCTCACGTTATGTCTCCCCGAGTGCAAAAAGGAACCTCTAGCTTTGAAAGAAAAAAAATACATCAAAAAAACAAAACCAAAAGTTTAAACCTCTAGATCTGGATAAAGCTTGGAAAGAGCTTTCCAACGATATAAGGTTTTTGAAAAATTGCCTCCGTATGACCAAGTTACGGCCAAAAGAAAAAAAACCCCTTTTAGGGCAAAATTTAGGGCAAAAATGGTAAAAAAACTTCTTTTTAAAAAAAAAAATTTTTGACAAAAATTTTCTGACGCATTTGCAAGTACAGCCTTACGGATTTTCATGCCTTGAAAAACATGCCAATAAAAAATCATGCCCTAGATGCCCTTGTCACCAAAATAGGTCGAATTATATATCAAAATTTGTGGAATCGACCTCTTGAATCCAACCGTGAGGTCCTTTTGGCACCAAAATGTACCAAAAAATCAGCTACCTCTAGAAATAGAAAAAAGAAACTACACAAACCCTCGTATACATAGATCTGAAGAACAAGGCCCATAAACACTCATGAAGAGAACAGAGGCATGCATATCTAGAGCTCTGATACCATATTGGAGTTGAGGAAAACTCAACTCTATGGCTCCCAAAGATCACTTGCATGCAAACCTGTCACAGAAAGAGAGAAGCAAAATAGCTATGGAGGCCAGAATTCAGAGATCCAGAAAAGAGGAGTCATATTAATTGTGCAACAAGAAGTCAATTCAATAATTACAGTTATGAAAATACAAAGAGAGAATTCTTATAAGAGGATACTCAAAACCCTAAAGGAGAAAACCCTAAAGAATTATAAGATTCCTAAGTTTAGCTTAAGCATGGAGTATAATAGACTAATAATTAAATAAATAATTATTATCTAATAAAAGATAACTCCAACAAGAATATTAGTGTATCAAATAAATATTAAATATTTATTTAACCTAGTGGACAGATTTATGTGTCTACAACATCGATTTATTGTATAAGATTGATGTGCATACTTCTCTTATTCAACCTAATTCTCTTTCTATTCATGGCTTTGACAATGTTTCTAGAGCATCCTTAAGTATTATATATCCTTGCCTATTACGGCCAGCCCTATTATTTTACCTACACCTATCCAATTCATGCCCGATAGTCTTACTTACAATCTTCTCTTAGGACGACCTTTGATTCATAATATGCAAGTTGTCCCTTCTACTCTTCATCGTCAAGTCAAAGTAATTTATGACATTAAGATGTATACTTTGCATGCTGATACTAATGTACAAGCTTGTTTACAAACTTCATCTGATTCTAAATCTTCTTCACATTCTTCTAATTCTTCTACTACTCAAGATGAAACACCATCTCCTCTTGAAGACATCTCCTCATTTGAAGAGGTACTCCTAGAAGATGACTGGGGGTCTTTAGAGTTTACACTTACCATTATAAGAGAATATAAAGTCCCCCTAATAGAGCCTAAAACTAAAAAGTATGATTATATGTTGGAACCTAAGAAGAAATAAACCTTTTATAAACAACTTAGTAAATTTTTTATGGCCGCTTCTAATTCAAACCATTCTTCAAAGTCTTCTTCTCACTCATCTAATTATGACATTGAGACCTATGAGGCCCTACTAGATCTCTTTATGATATGACATCCTTTTATGGTACGAGTTTATACATTTTAGCTAAAAGTGGATACAATTAAAATGGTTGTGGTGCAAGAGAACAAGGGTTAGAGCTCATTTAGAAATAAAATACATGAAACCTCATTTTAACTTGGATATAATCCTTCAAAGTCCACCAAAGCATCTAAAAGACCATCTTTTAATGTGAATGTCATATTTAGAAATGATGATCGTGATATGTTAAATGAATCCCTTGATGAATTCATCTCAATTAGATCATCCTCTATGTCTCTCAACACTCATCCCACTCATAAGGAAATTGTGATGATTGACAATCCGCTGTATGAAGCTTCCTAAGAGGTTAATAGAATTGACAGTCCCATAAATATGAGGCTTTACCTTCCATTCATTTCAATACTCTCCCTTATAGAAATGAGGCCCTAATAAATAATACTTGTCCCTCTTCTAAGGTTTCTTAAATGCATGAGGAAGTTTGTGTGCAAGAGGGACATGAGTTAGAGGCCTATTCTTATCCTAGAGACTATTTTATTAATCAAGACATTTCAATGCTCATCATCTCAGGTATAGTCTTACTTCCATTGATTGTAGATTATTTAACATGTCATATTCAACTTCTACATCCAATCTATAATATAATTAAATAACATTAGTGGCTATTAGGTTGCTCCTCACTATGTGATAGTAGTAGCTTACCTATCGAGGGTTCATTGTCATTCATGGAGGTAAAATTTCATATTCAATCATACTTTGGTAGCAACATAATAGCCTATTTTGTATGTTCTCTTCTCTTTGTGTTGGAGGGAAAGAATGATTTTCAAACATATCTCCTTCTTAAGATTAATCTTTCCCTTTGTGTAACTGTAGTGTCTTCTATAAGGATCTCTTATTGATTGCATAGGTGTATATTTCTACTAAGGATCCCCTCCCTCTTATTGGAACAAGTATCCCTGATGAGGATCTTATCCTTTCCTTATAAGTACGTATCCTTGATTGGTAACTCTTCCTTTGTGTTGAAAGTCTACAATCATTCATCAAATTCTTTTTTTTTATTGAGTTGTATCTTTTATAATGAACCCTTCTATATTGTGGATGAGCATATACCTATTGAGGATCCCATCCCTCTTGTAAGAAAACTAATCCTTGATGAGGATCTTTTCTTTATTTTAGAAGAGTGTGTCTTTTATAAATGATCTCTCTTTGGTGTCCTTGTCTCCATGCTGGAGGGACAACAAGAATATTTCAATTCTCTCTTTTCCAAAGATTACCTTTTCCTTTGTTGAGTTGTATCTTTTATAATTTGATATCATTGTCTTTGCTCCTTTCAATTGGTGTACATACTTGTTCTTTTTAGATAAGTCCACTTGTGCTCTTGCAATAACAAGTTGAGAATGATATTAGCAATTGACACATTTTGATTATTGAGGTCTCTTCAACTAGTTGACTTGGAAATTTGTGTTTTAGTACTATCTTTGTTTGCTTTTTTTTTTTTTAATATTTGAAGGTTACTTGCATGGATTGTTGGGATCCTTTGCTTGGGGGCTTGATTATCCCTCAACATTATCCTATCTCTAGTTTGTCTTGCTCTCAGATTCTTTATCTCTTCATTTTTACTTTACAAAGAGCATGACCGTAAGATCATACTCCAATAAAGTGGGCCATAAATGTAGCATCATAAATTGTACACCTTTATAATTAGTGTGTCCAATTTCACACTCTCCTAGCATGTATTTAGTATTTCCCTTTCGTCTATACATTATGCAACCTTTATTATTTTAAATTAATATTTAATTCAATATTATGGGTCTTATTTCATTTTATTGCATCACCGGTCTATAAATTAGGCCCTTGATTACATGTGTGCCATTTTATCATTTCATCTTGATTTAATCCTAATCCTACCCCACTTTAAACTTTCAAAGCATATTTCGCATAACTATGCATTATGGTTTGAGCCACCGAGCTGGAATCAACATTAGAACCCCATAATTTTGCATTCCTTGAAAGTCAAAAAAATATTGCTGGGACCAAGGTGACCTACCACCCTGGTCCCACACTTTTTTCCTTGAATTTTGGGACAATAAATTTATGATCTTTATCTAATTCAAATCCCACTCCATGTGAAAATATATCAAATCTAAGTCATCCTAAACATGATTTAATTATGAAATCCCTATATAAGGAATCTATCTCAATTCATTTTGACATCTATGATCTTCTTATCTTATTCTAACATTATCATCCAACGTAAGAGCAATTCTTCTTCCTCAAGAGCAGATATGATTCAATCAATGAGCAAAAAAAATCATTAAGACATCTTTCATTTATGTTTTATCTATGATTTCATGATGATTTTTGTGTGATTTATCATGTTGTATCTCTTATTTGTTATAATTGTAAGCTATTTTCCTTCATAAATAATCTATATATGCGAGAGGAATAACTCAACAATGACATCATGTTGTATAGGAGGTTAGCACAATCCATCTAAGAAAAATAAAGTGTCACTTGTGGGATAATATTCTTTTAATTTCAAATATAATATTCATCTTCAGATTTTGAATGAAGGGAAAAGTTGTAAATTTTGAATTGAAAATATAGGAATGAAAAGTTTCTATTTTGAACAAAATCCTTCTAAGATAGAATTTTAAAGGAAAGCTTCCATTTTTTAATGGTTTCTAATTTTTAAAGATTTATAATGTTTTAAATCTACCATATGATATGCAACTTTCTAACTTAAAAAAAATCATTGAAAATTTCCATTCAAAGTGATTTTATCATTGGAAGAATTGAGGTAAAAATCATTTTTTTTTTAGAATTGTGCATCTTACAACCAAGTTTCTATATCCATCCCAATTTTACCCGGTTTTTTTAAACAATTAGCATGTATAATTCTATTTATAAGATTAATACATTCCATTCGATATTCTATTTTAGATTTCAGTGGAAGCAAATTTAGTTTTAGCACTTAAACATGTAACACAAGCACTTAAACACGTAACACAACAAGAAAACTCACTACAGTGCCTACGCGATCTATTTTAATTTGGGAAATGTAGTAAATATAGAGAAACTAACATTAACAATATCACATAGTAGAAATCAATTCTAATTTTTTGTGTATTTGTATTAAATAGTAGAAAGAATTTTTTTTATCTAAATAATAATTCTTATATAATCTATTATGATACTTTTTAAAAATAGATTAAACATGACAAAATAATAGATTATTTCTAATAATTGAAAAATAATATATAAACTTGATATTAAAAGTTATAATGATTTGAAAGAATATTTTTTCTTATTTATATGCATAATTGTGTAGGACCACATCCATTCATTATAACTAATTCATCATTAAAAAAAAAAAAAACTTATAAATAAAATTAGACATATCACAAATACTTAAGAATATGAGAATTATCAACTCCAATCAACATATTAATACATCAACTACATAATACTAAAAACAATGTATTGTCAATGGGTCCTTGGTCTATTGGTGAAGTTGAAAGGCTGTAAATGAGCCCACTAAAGATCAAATCTTGTTGAGTAGAAGGCTCGTATTTCTAATTTCTTATAATTGTAAGCCATAAATAATCTATTTTAGCGTGTTTTGTGACCCAAACATTAAAGAATTATGTTTTGTTTTCAGAAAGGTGTCTAACCTAATATTTTAGTTCGTCACGAGTCAAATGGTATCGTTTTTATTTTAAAATTAGTGTTTCCAAATCATTTCACAATGTTTTCTATGCCAACTCATATTTGGGTTTCAGACGTCCACCTGCTCAACTAAAACACGCTTCCTCCATGCCCATCAATTTTCTCCCGTCTTTTACAAGGCACCGTAATGATTATTATAACAACCATGGACACAAAAATTTGCTTAAAATCTGAGAAATTTTGCTTAAAATCTGAGAAATGCATCAAATATAGAGAAACCAACTTTAACAATATCGATGGGAATTGAAGATGTTTAACAGTAGAAACAAATTTAAGAAGTGCTATCTATGGACATCAGAAATTAAAGTTATCCCATCATTTACACAACCAGAGTTAGGACTGTTCTTTTATTGCGGAGATGTTAAGATTATTATGCACAGCTTGTTGAAGTGGCGAAGCTCTGAATCAAAACTTGGTCTGCTGCAACCGACTCACCATCTTCATTCCTATGCCATGTCCAATACGCATGCGTTGCATTCATTATTGTTAATTCACCATGCCCAAAATTTGCTTCTCTAAACAAAGATAATCCAGACTGGTTTTGCCCAAACCTGTCATGGTCACCAGAAAAAGAAAAACTTTAACTGTGAATCATACAAGTTGTAAAATATGATGAGAATTCAGCCCATTATATTAGATTAGAATGGAGGAGACGATGTAGATGGTAAACCTACTTTGAAGCAAGTCCTTCGCGGTTGCCTCCATCTCCTATCGTAATGTGAAGAGCTCCACAGGGATCGGCCTTATTGTTATACACTCGATTCTGAAAATACAATACAATAAAGTATCATGAGTACCCACAAGTCCTAACAGGCTAAAAAATGTTTTTGCTTGCTTTGATTTGATTGAAATTAATGAAATACTTACAAAGCGTTCGTATGCATGAACATGCCCTGCAAACACCATATCTACTTTTGCAGAATACAGCATTTCCTCCATCGCTACTCTCATGTCTTCTCCTTCTCCCTGATGAGCACTGTTTGTATTATACCAGGGTGCATGCACCAGAGCTATAAGCCATGGTGTTCTTTTTCTATCTACCCTTCCAAGATCCGCCTTTTATCAAAAAAACCATAACTCTTGTTATTTCAATGGATTAATTGTATTGCAATCTGTTTTTATATATATCCCTTTTAAGTATGTAGTAAGAGTATGAGCATAGGATTGGCAGACCTGCAGCCAGTTGTATTGATCTGAACCAGGGCCGAAGTCTGCATAGGAGCCCAGCATTATTACATGCACACCTGCAACTTCAAATGAGTAGAAGAGATTCGAACTCGAGCCACTTTGTTCGAATGGCATCCTCCATCTGGCATTGTATGCTCTGAATGGGTGGTTCATTATTAGTGGAATGGTCTCTATCTCATATTCCCTTGGGTAACCATCCATGGCCTGCTGCTTGCCAGAGGTTCTACCAGCTTGCCGAATGAGTCCCACAGAGGCTGGTATGTATCTGCATAGGAAAGGTCTCCTGGCAAAAGGAAAACATCATGCTCCATCTCTTGAATGTGTGCTAATGTGGACTTTGTCCAATCTGTTTGTCCCGGATCACCTGCAAATCCAACCAAATATACCCAATTGTCTTGAAAATTTTTGCCCTGAAGTTATCTTGTTCACAGTGTATCACATTGTCTGATGTTTTAGGAATCAACCCCAATTTTTTTTTTAATCTGTAATCTTAAGACAATTTTAAAAACAAGATGGATCGGTTATCAAGTGGGTTAGTAGTTTATGGGTAGACACTCTTGGCTGACCTCTAAAAAAGCCTGTCATGATATCAGATCTAGGTCAATAGATCCAGATAAGATTAAGAAGCCTTGAATACTGCAATGTAATGCAGAAGTGTTGTAAAATGAACCACAGCTTAATTATCAATAAACCAAATACCAAATAGAGTCTAGATCAAAACTCCATAAATTCCCAACTAATCCATAATAATTTTTATCAAACTAATCCTTATTAAATTACCTAAAATTAAAATTAAAGGGAATCAAAGTGTATTTGGGTGAAGGTTAAAACATGAAATCGGAGTGTGATTAATAGGTTCATACGTACCCACAATTGCAAAAGTGATGGGGAACTGTGAGGGTGGAGTTTTGAAATTGAATTCAGCCCCTAATCCTCCACAACGATAATAGTAAACTGTATTTGCTTGGAGTGGGCCAATCACCACATAATGAATACTATTAGATTTGTATAAGATATAGGAATAAGAAGTGCTATTTCCTGTTGCAGAGGAAGTGTATGATCCAGGGGATGTTCCATATTCCACCATTGAGGGCACATCAGAAGCCTTTGTAATCCATGAAACTCCCATATGATCACTTCCTACAAGAGAAATATGCACCTGCCCACCATAAAATCCATTAAAATGCTTGAAATGTAAGTGCTCAAGTATAAAAACGAAAATGTAATAGAAAATTTAGTACCTGTTGTGGATCTTGGTCTGTGTCGGCTTTGACAGAACGGAAGCCAAAGGACAGAGATGCAATTATAAATAGCAAATAAAACATTTTACACAAGCCCATACCCATTTTTTCTGCTCTTGTTGCAGTTTACATTACGCTGTGCTTTTGAATGGACTTCTAATGCAAATGGAATGCTCTCAAGTCACGAAATGTGAAAGCGGATTTATATAGCTGGGGCTTTCTCTGTTTTTTCTTTTAATTTGGTGACCTCTCAATACCTGCAATTGTGAGTCTAGAAAATAACAACCTCGCTTTAAAATTGAAGTATGAAATTGAAAATCAAAGTATGAAAGTTTGAGGAATTGAAGTATGAAAGAAAGAAGATTCTCTGTTTGTCAAGAGGCATATACAGGAGAATATGCCAAATATTTATGCCTTCAATAGGCATTGTTATTTGGGGCTCTGGATGACCCCAAATAAAAAACAATGGCGCCTGTCTAGGTTTTATCTAGGTAATGTTGGAATATGTAAAATTTCTCAAAAAAAATGTTAAGTTAATTTTAGGAGTGGGAAAATATTAAATATTTATTAATAAGTTTTTCTCATCTTATTTGTTCCTTAATGTTTAGAAACTTCTTAGTTTTTATATATATATTAAGATAATTATAATATTTTTTGTGTTATGTAATCAGGTGTTTATATGATCAAGTGATCATTTGATGAAATGATCTAAGTCCACATTATTTTTATATGAATTTTTAGATTGTTTTTTCTTGTAGAAATTTAGAAACTTTGTCAATTTAATTTTGTAATAGTTTTTATAAGATATAATCGTTTCTAAATTTTAAAATATTGTAATAAAAAAATCTTGAATAGTTTCTATTTTAATTATAAATAAGATTTTTAGGTGTGAATTTAGAAACTTACTTAGTAAATTTAAGATTTTTGAGTATATTACCAATTTATCATTGTTTTTTAAATTATATGTTTTACTTGTTAGTGACAATTTTTAAATTATAATCTCTATTAAAAATAATTAGCTAATTTCAATAATATATAATAATATACTTTAAATTGTTTGTTTTATTTTTGATATGCTAGCTCCGCTCCATGCAAAAATATGCGAATTACCTAGTATCATCTTTTCAAAGCGGCTCCCTTCTGGAGCAATACTTGTGGGGATTGGCAGACTATGGTTAGCAAGAAACAGAAAAGAAGGAACTTCATTCAGGCTTTGCAAGATTTTTCTGATCCCCGTGGGTTTTTCTCAATTGATGGGCATCCTTTATACCTTAAGAACTCATGGTGTGATTCAAACATGCCCAAAAAATCTTCTACTATGATTCTCCCAAAACCTAGCATGAATAACTCTCACCGCCCTCAATGGGTGATTGAAAATGGGATTTGGGTGGATAAATGCGCCTCATCCTATCGGATTACCCAACAAAAATCCAATGCTGAGGTTATCAAATCCTTTAATATCAAAGCCAGTAAATTTCAAAGGATACCTGAGCCAAACAAAGGTCTAAATTTGGGGTTTCCTCTAGTTTCTAGCTCAAATGCAGTCCCTTTGGGGAAAGACAGGGTTTTTTCATCCAAAATTGCTATCAAGGAACCAGTTTATCAATCAAAAGCCAATAATATAGTTGAATTACCCTCAACAATTCTTAACCCAATGTGGAATCTGTATTACAAGCTAGGGCTTCTGGTTAAAAGAAATGGTATGAATTACCCGGCTCGGGAAGCAATTGACTGGTGGTATTCATGGTTTCCCTGAGAGGTAAGCATTTCTCATTTTGATAATGATGTTTTGCTCATTTTGTGTAAGAATTTAGATACTAAGAAAGAAATTCTTTCGAGCAAAGTTAGATTATTCCAGGGGCATTGTTTTTTTTTGTGTGGAATGGTATCCTAATTTTGACCCATATGCTTTTAGACCTAGTAAGATCCGGAGATGGGTTGATCTGGGCCCTCTACCTATAGAATATCATCTCCCTCAAATTTTAGAAGTCATAGGGAAAAAATCGGGCACCTACATTGGTTGCGAAGGTCTTGATAGGGAAGACCAGTTCAAACATATCAAACTACTTATAGAATTAAAATCAGATGTTAAAGAGGAAGGAGTTTCTGAAGCCTATTAGCTAAAGTTTTAGTAAAAAGCTTATAGATGGTGTTACACAAGGCAATGGGTCTAAACTCATAAAAAAACTCTGGCTTTTCCTTCTTCGGGATAAGGGTCAGAAAAGTGTTATTAATTTCTTTAAGGATATTACCTAATTTCCTCATGCCTTCAAGAGCTACCATCACCTCCTCTCCTATGAAGGACCAACATTTCTGAAAAAAGGTGGTCGAAAAGCCATCTGAACTAGGGGATTTGTTCGGACTCATCTACATTAGAGCTGCTTCTACTTCTGCTAAAGAGAATTTAGTAGTTAGATTTTAGGTTTGATCCTTACTGAGTAATCTTGGAATACATTTAATAAACTTTCCTTGGTCTGAGAAAAGAGGGCTCCAACAAGAGTTGAGAATAAGGGGGAAAAAGTCTATAGCCTCCCTTGTGATGATTCCTCAGAGCCATTACTTAACTTAATCTTAAAAAATTGGTTAATTTGGCTAAGTTTCACACTATTGTGGAAAAATTTAGTGTTCTTATCATCCTCATCCAGCCACGTTTCCCTAGATTTTTGTTTCCAAAAGACCTCTTCTTTTGCAAGAATATTTTCATGTTCAAGAAGGAGTTTCTTTTCGCTTAGAAATGAAGCTTCATCCATTCTAGGCCTCATCACCACTTCATTCACCTCTGCTAACTCTGCTTCCACCTGAACCTTCTTGTCAAAAAGATTACCAAAATGCTCCTTATTCCATAGAATGAGCTTCTGCTTAATTATCTTAAGTTTATTGACTACCTTATAGATCCCAAACCCAGAAACCTCTGTGTCATTCCACCAATCCTCAAGGAGCTTAAGGATATTATCATCTTTTAGCCACAAATGCTCGAATTTAAAAGGGTATCTTTTTGGTCCCAAGTCACCAAGAATGCTAAGTTGGATTAGGAAATGATCTGATCCCAAGAAATCTAAAATTGAGGCTTCTAAGGTATACTGGAAGTTAGTGAGACTACCCGTAACAAAGAACCTATCTAGTTTTTCTGCTATATTACTAAAACCTAGCCTTCTATTGTTCTAGGTAAAGGTATCCTTAACCATGTTAGTCTCTATCAGGCCACATCGATGGACCCAATCTACAAAGCCTAAAGTTGCTCTAGAGATTTTAGCTAAGCCTCCTTGTTTCTCATATTGGTTCATAATTGCATTAAAGTCGCCTCCTAAAATACAAAAATTTCCTTGATTTCCTTCCAAACTCTTTTTTTATCCTCCTTTAGAGTTGGCCCATACACATTAATAATGATAAAATCTAGTTTGTTTTTCAAGCTGGTAACCCTGCCACTTATCCAATTGCCTCGAAACTCTAATAATGAGAATATTATATTGTGTGGATCCCAAATAATGACTAGACCTCCAGAGGCTCCATTGGTTGGAACCCCTGTAATATGTCTGAAGCCTAGTCATTTACCAAAGGAGGCTAAGTCAACATTCTCTAATTTGGTTTCCTATAACATAGCTAAATTAGGCCTATAGTTGGGTAGACAACATTTGAATATCCGTTGTTTGTTAGGGGCATTTAAACCCCTAACATTCCATGATACTACTTTCATGGTGATGTGGGAAGGAAATTCCCCTTCCCTGCATGAAACATGTCCGTGAGTTTAACCTGACCTTCCACTATACCATCATTAGCTCTCAGCTCCGATAAGGATTTCCTGCCTCTCTTTTTACAGAGCTTGGCACAATCCAGAGTGGCTTTTTCCCCAGCCCATTGTTCAATTCCTAAGGCTTCACTTTCTTTATTATCTAACTCTAGAATGAGGGCTTCCATATCAGTGACCTCAGGGGGATGAGTAAAATTCATAATCCCTTTTCTTAGCAATCTTTTCTGAAGTTCAAGCTCATCCTTGTCTACTATTTCATCCAATAATTTCTCCATAATATCCTCAGTGATTGAGTCACATAAATAGTTTATAATGCAGTTTACCTCTTCCTCTTTGCGAGCTAGATCTTTCTCTTGTTCAGCCTTATCCAGACTATTGGGGGCATCCATCGGTTGGGAGGAACCATTATCTCCCAAATTGCTCTGGATATCCAAACCAGCATCTAGATTAGGGATAAGAGTAAATACTCCCTTCTCCCCGCCTTCCCGATCATCAATATCAGGATTGGGTTCACCCTTACTAACTTGAGATAAATTTTTAAATTTTTCCCTTACGGTCACTTCAAGGGCACAACAGTTCTTTACTACCTTAGAATCAGAGACCCTCCCTTGCTTATCCTTCAACATATCCTCATGGGTTAGAAAAGGAGAGGGATTCTTTCCCTCATCCATACTCTAGTCACCTATAATTTCCCCCTCTTCCACCCCATCAAACCCCCTAGTCAGTAGAGGGTTCTCCTTGATCACAAACCCTCCTTGTTCCATATTGAAACAAATATCCAGCTTAGGGATTTCTCTAGGGTTTGTTTGAGAGGGAAAAACTTTTGAGACTGGTTCAGATGCCAAGTCTAGATCTAGGAATCCTTTATAAAATTCAAGGTAGATTAAGAAAGACGAATCCCTAGTTCTGATTTCAATTGGGCTGAGTGAATTCACACTAATATCCATGTTAATTATCAACACACAATTAAAATACTTCCTATTTTTGTCACTAATCTCTACGAATTTTCCTAAGTGATTACCTATTTTCCTAATAATTTCCATGTCCATTAATTCTACTGGTAAGTTAGGGATCATAACTGGTCTATCTACTTTAAATAATTTTAATTTGATTGGATTGAAAGCAGGTTGCCATTCTAAAAATTTAAAATCAAAGCCTTTAAAAATCAGAGATTTACTTGTTAAGAATTCATCCTTATGTCTTGCATTTCCACAATCAATATAAAGAAAACCCTCGGACAAGATAGCAATACTTACTATCCAATTGAAGGAAGACTTGAACCAATCTGCAATTGCCTCTATCGAGACTCCAAGTCCGCACCATCTAGCAAAAACCCCAAATGTTTTGCAAGATTGTTGAATCCTTTCAACCAGACTGTCATTGATTTCCAATACATTCACCATTTCTTAATTAGGGTTCATATTCTTATTCGGCTTAACTGTCGAGGGTTTGGGAGGAGGCACAATTTTGGGATTCTTGCCTTCCTCCACGGAAACCCTAGGTCTGGTATGAATACCACCTGACCTCCAGTTATCCTCTTTTCCTTTACCTATATCAATATTTGTATTTGGCTTGACCCGGGGAGCTGGTTTTATAAAACCTTCCTCAAGATTCCGCAAATGGATGAACTTGTTCGAGATAGACAGCTTGACAGAGCCTCCCTGGCGACGGGTATTCTGTTTGCCCTGATCACCATTTCCAGAAAAAAAGAAGATCTTTCACTATTGCCCTCCGATACCTCTTAGGTTTCACCATCTGCCATTCAGACTTTGCCTGAGGTGGGGGAGTCTAGTTCCCCGAGTTGCAGGCCAGACCACATACTTAGTTCGCTCAAAAAGCCATTTTTGTCGTTCGAGGTCTGAGAGTTTTCGCAAAGGAAATCGCTGAGCCATCTTCAAATCCTTTCTTTTCTTTTACTACCTAAAAAATTTTCATCTGCAGATTTGGAATGAAGAGAAAAGTTGTAGTAAATTTTGAATACAAAATGTAGGAATGAAAAGTTTCTATTTTGAATAAAATCCTTCTAAGCTAGAATTTTAAATGAAAGCTTCTATTTTTTCAAGATTTCTAATGTTTTAAATCTACCATATGATATGCAACTTTCTAACTAAAAAAAAATCATTGAAAATTTCCATTCAAAATGATTTTTAATCATTGGAAGAATTGAGGTAAAAATCATGTTTTTTTTAGAATTGTGCATCTTACAACCAAGTTTCTATATCCATCCCAATTTTACTGGATTTTTTTAAACAATTAGCATGTATAATTCTATTTATAAGATTAATACATTCCATTCGATATTCTATTTTAGATTTCAGTGGAAGCAAATTTAGTTTTAGCACTTAAACATGTAACACAAGCACTTAAACACGTAACACAACAAGAAAACTCACTATAGTGCCTACGCGATCTATTTTAATTTGAGAAATGTAGTAAATATAGAGAAACTAACATTAACAATATCACATAGTAGAGGTCAATTCTAAATTTTTGTATATTTGTATTAAATAGTAGAAAGAATTTTTTTATCCAAATAATAATTCTTATATAACTTGTTATGATACTTTTATAAAATAAATTAAAAAATGACAAAATAATAGATTATTTCTAATAATTGAAAATTATTTATATATATACTTGATATTAAAAGTTATAATGGTTTGAAAGAATCTTTTTTTCTTATTTATATGCATAATTGTGTAGGACCACATCCATTCATTATAACTAATTCATCATTAAAAAAAATTAAAACTTATAAATAAAATTAGGCATATCACAAATACTTGAGAATATCAGAATTATTAACTCCAATCAACATATAAATTAACCAGCAACACAATGCTAAAAACAATTTATCTCTAATTTCTTATAATTGTAAGCCATAAATAATCTATTTTAGCGTGTTTTTAGCCTCCTAATTTGTGACCCAAACATTAAAGAATTATGTATTGTTTTAAAAACGGTATCTAACCTAATATTTTAGTTCTTCACGAGTCAAATGGTATCGTTTTTATTTTAAAATTAGTGTTTCCAAATCATTCCACAATGTTTTCTATGCCAACTCATATTTGGGTTTCAGACGTTCACCTGCTCAACTAAAACACGCTTCTTCCACGCCCATGGATTTTCTCCCGTGTTTTACAAGGCACCGTAATGATTATTATAACCACGACGGACACAAAAAATTGCTTAAAATCTGAGAAATGCATCAAATATAGAGAAACCAACTTTAACAATATCGATGGGAATTGAAGATGTTTAACAGTAGAAACAAATTTAAGAAGTGCTATCTATGGACATCAGAAATTAAAGTTATCCCATCATTTACAAAACCAGAGTTAGGACTGTTCTTTTATTGCGGGGATCTTAAAATTATGATGCACAGCTTGTTGAAGTGGCGAAGCTCTGAATCAAAACTTGGTCTGCTGCAACCGACTCACCATCTTCATTCCTATGCCATGTCCAATACGCATGCGTTGCATTCATTATTGTTAATTCACCATGCCCAAAATTTGCTTCTCTAAACAAAGATAATCCAGACTGGTTTTGCCCAAACCTGTCATGGTAACCAAAAAAGGAATAACTTTAACTGTTAAAATATGATGAGAATTAAGCCCATTATATTAGATTAGAATAGAGGAGACGATGTAGATGGTAAACCTACATTGAAGCAAGTCCTTCGCGGTTGCCTCCACCTCCTATCGTAATATGAAGAGCTCCACAGGGATCGGCCTCATTGTTATACACTCGACTCTGAATATGCAATACAATAAAGTATCATGTGTACCCACAAGTCCTAACAGGCTAAAAAATGTTTTTGATTGCTTTGATTTGATTGAAATTAATGAAATACTTACAAAGCGTTCGTATGCATGAACATGCCCTGCAAACACCATATCTACTTTTGCAGAATACAGCATTTCCTCCATGGCTACTCTCATGTCTTCTCCTTCTCCCTGATGAGCACTGTTTGTATTATACCAGGGTACATGCACCAGAGCTATAAGCCATGGTGTTCTTATTCTATCCACCCTTCCAAGATCCACCTTTTATCATAAATACCAATAAGCCTTGTTATTTCAATGGATTGTATTTCAATCTGTTTTTATATATATCCCTTTTAAGTATGTAGTAAGAGTATGGACATAGAATTGGCAGACCTGCAGCCAGTTGTATTGATCTGAACCAGGGCCGAAGTCTGCATAGGAGCCCAGCATTATTACATGCACACCTGCAACTTCAAATGAGTAGAAGAGATTCGAACTTGAGCCGCTTTGTTCGAATGGCATCCTCCATCTGGCATTGTATGCTCTGAATGGGTGGTTCATTATTAGTGGAATGATCTCTCTCTCATGATTCCCTTGGGTAACCATCCATGGCCTGCTACTTGCCAGAGGTTCTACAAGCTTGCCGAATGAGTCCCACAGAGGCTGGTATCTATCTGCATAGGAAAGGTCTCCTGGCAAAAGGAAAACATCATGCTCCATCTCTTGAATGTGTGCTAATGTGGACTTTGTCCAATCTGTTTGTCCCGGATCACCTGCATATCCAACCAATACCCAATGTTCTTGAACAATTTTGCCCTGAAGTTATCTTGTTCACAGTGTATCACATTGTCTGATGTTTTAGGAATCAACCTAATTTTTTTTTTCATCTGTAATCTCAAGACAATTTTAAAAATAAGATGGATTATCAAGTGGGTTAGTAGTTTATGGGTAGACACTCAACAACAAATAGTTACTCTTAAATTTGACTCTTAGCTGACCCCTCAGAAAAGCCTATCATGATATCAGAGCTCGTCCAATAGATCCAGATAAGATTAGAAGCCCTGCAATGTAATGCAGAAGTGTTGTAAAATGAACCACAGATGAATAATCAATAGACCAATCACCACATAGAGTCTAGATCAAAACTCCTACATTGATTCCCAACTAATGCATAACAGTTTTAATCAAACCAATCCTTATTAAATTACCTAAAATTAAAATTAAAGGGCATCAAAGTGTATTTGGGTGAAGATTAGAGCTAGATATCTGAGTGTGATTAATAGGTTCATACGTACCCACAATTGCAAAAGTGATGGGGAACTGTGAGGGTGGAGTTTTGAAATTGAATTCAGCCCCTAATCCCCCACAACGATAATAGTAAACTGTATTAGCTTGGAGTGGTCCAATCACCACATAGTGAATGCTACCAGATTTGTAGAATACATAGGAATAAGAAGTGCTATTTCCTGTTGCAGAGAAAGTGTATGATCCAGGGGATGTTCCATATTCCACCATTGAGGGCACATCAGAAGCCTTTGTAATCCATGAAACTCCCATATGATCAATTCCTACAAGAGAAATATGCACCTGCCCACCATAAAATCCATTAAAACGCTTGAAATGTAAGTGCTCAAGAATAAAAACGAAATTGTAATTGAAAGAAAATTTAGTACCTGATGTGTATCTTGGTCTGTGTCAGCTTTAACAGAACGGAAGCCAAAGGATACAGATGCATTTATAAATAGCAAATAAAACGGATTACAGAAACCCATACCCATTTTTCCTGCTTTTGTTGCAGTATACATTACGCTGTGGTGTTGAATGGACTTGTAATGCAAATGGAATGCTATCAAGTCACGAAATGTGAAAGCGGATTTGTATAGCTGGATCTTTCTCTGTTTTTTCTTTTAATTTATTGACCTCTCAATACCTGTCAATTGTGAATCTAGAAAATAACAACTTCGCTTGAAAATTGAATAATGAAATTGAAAATCAAAGCATGAAAGTAAGAGGAATTGAAGTATGAAAGAAATAAGATTCTTCTTTTAGTTAATTTTTTTTAATTATTTAATTAAGCTAAATTTTAATTATGTAATTTAATAATTTTCTTTCTAATATTAATTAAATAATTTTAATATTTAAATAATTAATCTTTTGGACCTCTATTATTAAATAATTTTCAAAATTATGCAATCAGCTAAGACTTCCATCTCAAAATAAATAAATTCAAATATTTATTTAATTTTCTCAACTTCAATAAATAAAATTTATATTTTATTTATTTTCTCTATGCATTTGCATCATCTTTTGGTCCTCTATAATTAATTTTTTTCAAAATTATTTAACTAGCTAACACTTCTTTCTCAATTCATATATTTATTTAATTCTCCCACCTCAAGTAAATAAAATCTATATTTTATTTATTCCCTATATGCAGTTGACATCTCACCTTATCCTTGCACCTCATCAATCCATGTGCATTATAGGTCTCACCTTCTCTTATTTTTTCACAATCGTCAATCTTTCTCATTAATCCCCACCATTGATCAAATGTTATGTGAGGCATATACATAAGACCTTCAATCATTCATTTCTCCCTAGATATATCTTTTTTATCAAGAGTACATAGATAGAAATTTAGAGTATCTACAATATAAAAAACTAGAGAAATGTTACATCAAGAATTGAAGCAAGTCTTGAGAAAAAATGGAGTCTCCTAAGGTTTTTGTGATCATATTATTGTTTATTATTTGATTTTATGAATAGATCTTAGACTTCATTTGTGTTTGTTGACTTGTGAGTTTGGATCTTCCATATCGTTTCCATTGTTTTGTTTTATATTTTCACATCATTCACATTTTTGCATTCCCCATGGGACCCAAAGTCTTTTTGAAATTGTAATTTTTTAGGCTTTCTAACCTTGTCTTGTTGTTTTGTTCAAAAATTGTACAAGACTACCTTAAGTAGATAAAGTTGAAGATAAAACTCTAGGATTTTAATGATTTCATCATACATCTTAAATGACTACAATTTTTTACTATAGGTTATAGATCATATAAAAGCCTACAGTCCAAAAATAAGACTTAGATCATCATTTTTGATTGAGTTATGATGATTTTATGATTTTTGATCAATTTTATTTTTTAGTTACAAATCAACAATTTTTTTGAAGTTTTTTACAAATATGGAAAGATCTCAGGATTATAGGATGTTTTGTTCTTTACATTTTTTGATGTTTTGATATTTAAAAATTAGGATTTTTCAAAAATTTTCTTTCTAAGACACAAATTAAGTGTTTTAACTACTGTTCTATATGGGTCACCCCCTATTTTCATTACCTTTATTAATTAAATATTTTTTAGTTAATTTTTTTTCTATCAATTAAATTATTTTTTATTATTTAATTAAGCTAACATTTTTTCTATTAATTAAATAAATTTTAATTATATAATTTTATAATTTTCCCTCTAGCATTAATTTTAATATTTAATTAATTAATCTTTTGGACCTCTATAATTAACTTAGTTTTCAAAATTATGTAATTAGCTAAGACTTCCCTCTCAAAATAAATAAATTCAAATATTTAATTAATTTTCTCAACTCTAATAAATAAAATTTATATCTTATTTATTTTCTCTATGCATTTGCATCATCTTTTGGTCCTCTAAATTTTACTTTTTTTAAAATTATTTAACTAGCTAACACTTCTTTCTCAAAATTAAATAAATTCAAATATTTATTTAATCCTCCCGCCTCAAGTAAATAAAATCTAAATTTTATTTATTCCCTCTATGCAATTTACATCTCACCTTATCCTTGCACCTCATCAATCCATGTGCATTATAAGTCTCACCTTCTCTTAATTTTTCTCAACAGTTAATCTTTCTCATTAAACCCCACCATTGGTCAAATGTTATGTGAGGCATATAAATAAGACCTTCAATAATTCATTTTTCCCTAGCTAGCATTTTTATCAAGAGTACATCTAAAACTTTTGAGTATTTATACTACAGTTAAGTTATCAAGCATTATCACTACTAAGAGCTAGCACTATCATTATCAAGTATCAAGCCTTCATTCTAGCATGAAGATATCGAAGTTATGCAACAAAATATAGAGAAATTCTACATCAATAATTCAAGCAAGTCTCAAGTAAAAATGGAGTCTCCTAAGGTTTTTGTGATCATATTATTCTTTAATATTTGATTTTATGCATAGATCTTAGAAATCGTTTGTGTTTGTTTGACTTGTGAGTTTGGATTTTACATTGTATTGTTTCTATTGTTTTGTTTCATATTTTCACATCATTCACATTTTTGCACGCCCCATGGGACCCAAAGCCTTTTTGGAATTGTATTTTTTTTGAGGTTTTCTAACCTTGTTTTGTTGTTTTGTTCAAAAATTACAAGACTACCTTATGTAGATAAAGTTGAAGATAAAACCCTAAGATTTTTAAAGATTTCATCATATATCTCAAATTGCTACAATTTTTTACTATAGGTTATAGATCACATCAAGAGCATACAATCCAAAAATAAGGCTTAGATCATCATTTTTGAGTGAGTTATGATGATTTTATGATTTTTGATAATTTTTGATAATTTTTAGTTGCAAATCAACAATTTTTTTGAAGTTTTTTATGAATATGGAAAGATCTTATAATTATAGCTCAAGAATTATAGGGTGTTTTGTTCTTTATATTTTTTATTTTGACATCATTTACTTAATGTATAATCTGATCTTTGAAAATTGGGGTTTTTCATAAATCTTCTTTCTAAGACACAAATTAAGGAAATTTCCTATTTTTTTGATATTTTTTGAAAACTCTAAAAAATTCAATACAGTATGTTCCTTGAATTTTTAATTTTGAGGTCATATATATATATTAAAAATATTGAATCCTATTTATTGGATCTTATTTGGCCAGGTCACAAAAAAAAATGAAATTGTAATCTTGGAATAAGCTTATATTTTATTTCATCATAAGATTACTTTATCATCCTTGAAAAAGTTCCATTATGAGTTCTAATATCATAAGGAATCAATTTGTGCAATAGGAATCGATTTGTACAATACATATTTTTGCTTTGGACTATAGTGTTTGATATGTTTTTACACACTTGATCTGAGGTTGAAAAAGCTAGCTTGGAGATCATCATATTAGATCAAATTGCTTTCAAGCACAATTAGAAAGCATTAAATCTAGGCTCACTTGATCCAAACCCTCTCATTTATATTTTAGAAGTGACTAATATTATTTTCTATCTATCATATAATCACTTCTTTCTTTAGATCATATTGCTCGATGTGTCTTCCATATATTTAATTTGGTCTTAAAATTAATCAAACACATTTGGATTTTGTCTTAAAAATAAAGACCCCCTTTGTATTTTAATCCTCAACATCTACTTATGTATGCTCTCCTCTCGCGTCCTAGTGGCAAACTTGAGTGCTCCAAAAATTAGTGATCATGCCTTCTTTTTAAGGGATCTGCCTACAAAATATCACTCTATGGGATGACCTCAAGTCTAGTTGTCTTTCAGTGTAAACAATGAGGGTGAATTGAAAAACATGCCTATTCGAAGTAGAATCTTTTCAATATGGGCTAAGCTTCCAAGAACTCTATACGTTAGAGAAATGAAGGTGGAGAGTGGGTTACCTTGTCCCCTTGATTGTTTGGCATTATTCTCTTTCATTTCATGGATTTAGGCCTCAACGTACCCTTACGACATATAGAGGATACCCCTAGTTGAGCTTGTAAAGCCTATTGTTCAATTTTTTTCCCATTATTTCTTGTGTATTAAAGGATTGATAAATCTACTTGAGTAGGCTTGTTAGTGTGTCTTATGTGCTTGAATGATTAAATCTCCTTCCCTCCTTGAAGCTAAAAGGGGACAATCATCCAAATTGATCCATAGGAAGATTTTTTCATCTTATATTGTCACAACCCAGTTTAGATACATGAGTTTTAGATTATTTTTACTTACCAGACATTGATATTTGGCATTTCTATGCTAATAAATGTGCGTAATGACACTGATTAAGTTATTAATGTGATTAATGATTTTAGGTGATTTATTATGTTGTTAATAATATTCATGATGACTAGAGTTGTTTTTTATGTAGATGAATAATGCTATTTATGATGTTAAATGTCATTTTTAATGATGATGCTTAATATTGTTGATGATTTGATTTTAATGTGATGATGTATATAGCATTTTATCGAGAACTGGCAACTTTTTGTTGAGCATAAGGTGGTTGCAGGTTAACTATCGAAGGCAAACATATGACTGAGGAGGATTTTTCTAGCTTGCTAGCAGCAGCCTCATGAATGGAACCTTGTGCAAAAATACCAATTAGATAACAAATAGTAAATTAAAATTTGGGAATTTAAAATAAATTGATTGAAGAATTAAGTAATTACAATATAATTCGATAATTAAATATATATTTAATAAAAAATTAATGTTAGAAATTAATTGAATAATTAAAATATCATTATTCAAAAGTTAAAATAAATAGATAAGGAGATTAATTAAAATAAAAAAATTAATTATTTGAGAGAAAATATTTGAAGTATAATATTTTATTTATAAAATTTTAAATTAAATACAAAGATAGAGAGATTTATTGTAATAAATAAATAAATAATCTATTTTAAGGTTAAGTTATAAAAAAATATAAAATCAAATTCAAGATTTGTAAATTACAAATTTCTAAAATTCGACATGCAAGAGAGAGAGAGAGAGAGAGAGAGAGAGAGAGAGAGAGAGAGAGAGAGAGAGAGAGAGAGAGAGAGAGAGAGAGAGAGAGAGAGAGAGAGAGAGAGAGAGAGAGTAAACTTACAAAAAGTATAGCTTCAGCAGTAACGTGAGGTCATGCCTCAAAACCAACAATCCTGACCTACATAGATCCAATCAATGACTACTAACAGTTTTGCATGCACATTATAAACAACATAATCCTATACATAGCCTATTTTATGATGTGTCCAAGCAAAAAGAGTATTCATAGATAATGTTCATGTTCGAACAAAAAGAACCAAACAACATCTCAACACTCATGAAGATGATCCTGACAGGGCTCCATCCAGGCTGTCCACCCCAAAGGGCCTTCCATCCAGAGTGTCTTCCTTCCCTCATGTGGCTAAGTCAACATCTGGATCTATTCTATTGTTGGGTTTCTGGCTTTTTGAATCTCAGCACCAAGATTCTCCATTGCAGTGGCAAAAGAGGTGTGGTCTCCTGCAATCCGCCTCCATTCAAATCCATTCTCCAGCACATATATGAACATTGTAGCATGATCATCTTTGAGAAACAACAAAAAAATGTTCTTCTCTATCCTCATAGTTACCGAGACCTACAAAATAATGTAATGAAGAGTGAGTCCACAAAATGACTCAGTAAGTGCCCTAGTTTTACCTTGGAATTTATTTTCATTTCTAATTTTCCAAATGTAGCATAAGATATCAGTAGAAAGAATATGCCAAAATAGATTAGTATCTTTTTTCAAGCCATGGATGCAACCAGTAAGAACTTTCATAATATTAACCGGGTTAGGAATAGAAATACCAAACATCAACCAGATTTCTTTAGCAATAATGCACTCAAAGAAGATGTGTCTAATAGATTCAGGCACTCTACATATATTGTACATATCAATATTGGATTGATCTTGCTTGAAAGGAAGCCTGTTAATTAACATCAACCATTTAAAACATTTTTTCTTAGGAACAATAGGACTGTTCCATAATCCTGTGAATACTTTCTGGCACTGCTTTAAAGATAAATTTGCATACCACAAAGTATTAGCATGATTGATAATAGACTCATCACAAGAGAGAGTATTATAAACAATGATAGACTTAACATTAGAAACAAGGATATCATTATTCCATTTATAAGCAGTAAATCTGTTATTATCCACATTACAATTTTTAGGCAACTGAAGAACAACACAAGCATTTTTAACCATATTGTATGTTCTTTTTTGGGAAGCCAGAATATCATACTTAGCACTAAGTGCTTCCCAAATCATAAGCATATCACTATCAATAATGTCTTTAAAGCAACAAATACCTTTGTTAGCCCATGCACTGACAGAACAACCTTGTGTAAGTGCAAGAGGTTTGGAGGAGTGGAAAAGGTTCCACCAGATAGATCTCTCTCCATGAATTTGATCATTGTTGCTGGCCCTACTATTGGTGATGAATGATCTAATTATTTCCCAAGCCCTCCAGATAGATTTAAAGACACACAAACCCCGTACTAAGACTGGAAACCTCTAGCCACTAGGTCACAAAAGAGTAAAGACTTCCAAGATTTAGCTCCCTTAGGTACAACTCTCATAATGTTGCTTTTGATCAAGACTTTCCATGGTTCACTGCCTTTAAACGCTTGAAAGATCCATTTTGCAGCAAGTGCAATCCCTTGGAGTCTCAGATCCTTTAGTCCGAGCCCTCCCAATCTCTTCTCAATATGACACCAACCCCATTTAACTGAATGTATCTTATTGTTTCCTTTCCCCTTAGACCATAAGAACTTCCTTATAAATTTCAAGATTTAAAGGATCTGATAGTTACAAAACATCCAAATAGATGAATAGTAAATGTTGTATGAAGATAGAATCTTTTGATAAACTTGCACTCTGCCAGCAAGCGACAAATATCTATTTTTCCACTTATTTAATTTCTTTTCTATTATATGTCTAACCCATATCCACATTTCCTTTAGAGAAGGGGAGATAGAGAAGGGGACATAGAGAAGGGTATCCCCGAGTATATGACAATCTTGTTAGGACCCTCCCATTGGAACCCAAATTGTTGTAACCAATCCAGAGGGTCCTCTCTCCACCCAAGAAAGGTGGATTTAGTTTGAGTGATTTTGGCCCCTGAGATCTCACCAAGGAACTTGATTTTTCTTTCAAGGGCTTCCATGTTCTTCTTGGTGAGTTCTACAAATAATGCAGTATCATCTACAAACTGAATATTAACCAAATCTGATCCATCAAGAAGCACAACATCTCCGATTTTAGGGGAAATGGTGGAGTCACTCAATATGTAGTACAATGCATCAGAGGCAATGACAAACATGGTTGGGGCAAGGGGGAATCCCTTTCTAATGGACCTTCCAAGTTTAATGACTTGAGTGAGTGAGCCATTAACCTTAACCTGTGCAGAACCATCTTTGAGAAGAACCTTCACAAATTGATAGAATTATGTAGGGAATCCAAAAGCTTCTAACATCATCAATATAAAATCCCATCCAACCCTATCATAAACTTTCTCAAAATATAAGAGGAACATGGCAACATTCTACCCGAAAGCATTAGCCCAGTCCATCGCTTCCCAACTGGTTATTAGGTTTTCCAAAATGAATCTTTCCTTAATTAAACCTGTTTGAGTAGGAAAGATAAACTTGGGAAACACATTTTCTAGTCTAAGAGCAAGAACTTTGGCCAAGATCTTATATGACACATTGAGAAGCATAATAGGTCTCCAATTTTTGATAAGTGTCTTATCCCCCTCTTTGGGTAACAAATTGATAATCCCTTTGTTGATGATGTCTCCTAGGGATCCTTTCTCAAGAGCCTCAACATACAACTCATGGAGATCTTGGCTAATCCATTCCTCATTAGCTCTATAAAACTCAACAGGCAATCCATTTGGGCTCGATGCTTTGTCATTATTAAGGGCTCTAATGATGTTTTTCACTTCCTCCACATATATAGCTTGTTTCAAGGAATGAGAGTCTTCATCAGTTATTCTGCTGAGAATAAGGGCTTTGCATCTTTCTCTAGCTCTTTGTGAATTGGGAGAATCTTCAAAGGATAAGAGCTCCTTGTAGAATAGGGCAAAGGCCTCTTTAATATCTTCTACCTCCACTACCTCCTTCTTATCAACCCATAACTTCTATCAATTTTTTCTCTATTTTGCTTCTGTCTAAGCAAATTGAAAAAGAAATTAAACCCTTTGTCACCAAATTGCATCCACTGATTCCGGGCCCTAATCATTTCACCTCTAATCTTAACCTATTGGTGCCTCCTTGAAGCATCCCTAGCCTGTGCAACTCTGCTGGATAAGTCAAGGTTACTAGGGTTGCTCTGAATATCTTCTTCAATCCGGTGCAACTCATCAGTAAGTGCTCTTTCTTGAAATATACTATCCTTAGCTCTTTTTTGTCCAATAGTTTGAAGCAAGTTTTGCCAACTCTTAACATTTTGACTCCATTTGCTGATATGGGATTGCATATTCTTATTTCTTTTATTGAGCAACCTAAAAATGTTAATGACAACCAACACATCCTGATCCTTAAGGAGATGGGTGTTGAGGATAAATTTGTCTCCACCTTTCCCCTTCTTGGCCGGTGTGTCTCCAAGCCTAATGAGAGAAACAACAGTGTGATGAACAAAGAGTAAAACCGATCAGATTATAATTGTATTGCCCTGATCATCCAATGTAAAGGAGAAATGATCTTTGTCTGCATAAAATCTCTCCAACCTACAATATATTCTATGTTTTCCTTTTTGTTAATTGCACCAAGTGTACCATATCCCTCTCACAAATTTCTTATTACCAAGTAAGGGGTCAAAGAGCTTCCTACAATTCTTCATCCTTTCCGAATGCAGTTTCTTAGCCCCTTTCCACTCCATAAAAACACCTTCAGACTTATCCTTATGGTTTTCAATCATGTTGAAGTCTCCCCCAATAATCCAAGGAATGTCAGGAAGAGAGGCAATATGGTCCCATAGTTCAGCCCTCTCCCTATAATCATTAGCTGCATAAATTGAGCAAACACCTATGACAAAATTAATCAAGCTGAATGAAGCCCAAACTGCTCTATTACATGGAGAGTGTCCCTGACTAATAATATGATCTTTCCACTTAGGGTTGATGAGTAGCCCAACTCCCCCTCTCCCTTTATCATGATCCAAGAAGATCTTAATAGAGTCTCTCCAAATGAAATCAAGATTGACCTCCAAAGTAAATTTAGTCGCCTTCAATTCTTTTAGCATCACAAAATCTGAATCTCTATGTTGGTTAAGAAACCTCCTAATAATTTGCTTCCTCTTTGGCGACTCCAGACCTCTAATGTTCCATGAAATGCACTTCATCATATCTAGGAGATTTGTTGTAACTCTTTGGCAGTCTTAAAACTGCTGAAGCATTTGGGGAGATCTTTTTTCTCTTCTGCTTTCCTTCTATTGGAATATCCTTTATTTTTGGACCCTAATGGTCCACCTCTCCTTCTGGGTTTATGACCAATGTTCTCACTATCAACTATCTCATCACCTTCTTCGACAAAGTCTTCATCATATTGGGAGTCATCCCCACAACCTGAATCCTTCTTGGGATTAGGTTGACTGGGGGCAACCTTATTGGCTTGATGATGATTGTAATGAATGACTTCATATGTTGTCATTGATGGAACATGTACACACACATATGTTCACATTGTCTACTAGTATTACTTCTAAAGCTACTTGTATTGCAACTGGTATTGGAAGTTTAGTTTTTGATGGTTTAGAGAGTGTCAAACCGGTACATGTAGACAATCGGTATAAGCAGGAATAACTTGACACCAACTTGAAGATTCAGTGGAGACCATCAAAGAAGCAAATGGAGGACAATCAATTTACATGTTGAAATGGTTAACTCTAACTGGTATTAGTGTTACAACCGATATTCACTAATTTTGTGATGAGTTATCACCAGTCATGATGAGTTATCCTAACTGACAAATTTTGGTGATAATTTGTGATGAGTTATGTTTGGTTGTCCAGATACACCACACCTAGGAAATTATGATATGATTTCCAAGCCGACATGAAATCTAAATGTCTATATAATGACATTATGATGAACTATTTTAAAGACATGATATGAGATGATATGATGCGAGATAAAAGTGTTAAGTTGTTGAAGGCATTGCAAAATATGTTGGTGATGTAGGTTTGAGTGTGCAGAAGAGGATCTATTCAAGCAAGTTGTGCTACTTCTAGATCACACCACCTGTTGTTTTCTAATCACTACAATAGTCAAATCCCCTAACGGGGTAAGCTCTAACAAGCTTCATTGTATAAATCCTTTAACAAGGTGATCCATTAGTTTGGATTCAGAAATCCTCTACTGAGGTTACTCCTAACAGGGTACTACCTTTAATAGGGTATAGCTCCTAATAGAGCTTTGGGATCTTTAATAGGAGTCACTCCTAGTAGAGCACTTTTGTAGACCTTAACCGGTTAGTTACCTATTACTGTAGATAGTTAACTTGTGAGTCCCATCTCATCGTGGTTTTCCCCATTTGGGTTTTCCACATATAAACACTTGTGTTATGGTGGATGTTTTACTTATTGTGGATGCTTTAATATCATTTTGGATTGCATGCATAATGTTTAGTAAACTTGTTACGTATATCTACCGGTCAGTGTTTAAAGTAGTATTGTTTTTGGTGTCACTGATTCACCCCCCCTCTCAGTGCTTTATAATTATATCAATTGGTATTAGAGCCCAACTTCCTTAAGGCTTAATTGCTTGGAAGGAAACCCTAAAGCCACCATGGGGGATATGAGCTACTTTGAGATGGCTAGAGTGCTTGAAGCTACTAAGGATGAGCTTGAAACCCTAAGGGTTAGATTTAAAGCTTTACAAGTCAAAAGGAGAGAACTGATTGAACAACTATTGGAAATATCTGATAATAGTTCTTCAGATGAAGCTAACATTGATGCATTAGTTGAAGAAGTTGAAAAATTGAACGATGAAAATTTAAATCTGAGAAGAGAGTTAGAAGCCCTATTTATCCACATGAGTCAAGAGTTAGAAGCTAGGAGGGTAACTGAAGACCTTGTCAAAGAGAGAGATCATGAAATTGCTAAGATCAAACAAAGAGAATCCAACCTTGCACGAGCATTGGCATGATAAAAAAGAAGAAAAAGAGGCTTTGCAGCTAGATCTTGAAATGGCATCATCCCTAAGAGAGACTCTTACAAAACACAATGAAGATCTTACTAGAGAGCTCATTGAGGCTAATGGAAAGCTGGAAAGGTTCAATAAAATTTCTACCATGCTGGACGAGTAGATCCAATCACAAAGGATGAAAGGTGATACATCTGGACTAGGCTTTAACACATCTGAGAAAGGAGAGTCTTCTGGTACAAAGAGAAACATTCACAAGGACAAAACTGCTCCTAAGACTAACACGTCTACTGGTAAGAAAGTCTCTACACCTGTTTGCTTTGTTTGTCATAAACCTGGACATACTGCAAATGTGTGTAGAAACAAACCCAATGGGAATATAGGCTACAATACAAATACTAGGTATGTATCTAGGGGATTTGAAGGTCATTGTTTCACATGTAAAATATATGGACATAGATCAGTTGATTGCAAATATGGAGCAAATAATGCAGTACCTCGTATGAATCTAAGACCTAATGGTAACTGGATGAGAACCTATGACAATCGGGGCAACATGAACTGGTAGAGACCCTTTGTCAACCGGTTTAGTCCATTTGAGATGGAAAAGGTAACTAATGTCATTTGCACTATTTGTAACAATTATGGTCATGTGGCTATGAATTGAAGAAGGAGAATTGGAAGAGACAATGCAGGACCTTGGAGATCATCTGGAATGGGCTACTATCATTGTCATAAATCTAGACACATGGCAAAGTTCTGTAGATCTAGAAAGAACAAACCGGTTAATCATTCTGCAGATCAGAAAGATAAGCAGAAGGTAAATGTTGAGGAAACCAGAGAAGAGATGAACCAAATTTGGAAAAGGAAGAGTGATGATATACCTGCAGAAGTACCTAATCCTTCACCCAATGTGGAGAATCATGCACCGATGAATTGAGCCTTTTTAGCAGGGCTAAGGGGAGCATAGCGGTAGATCTACTTCCAGACCCCTTGAAAGATGAGTGGTAAGAGAGTTTTGATTTTTGAGTTGTTATGTGTGAAATCTTGATATCTTTTGTCAATCATTTTTTTCGAAAGTTTATCAACCAGTTTTACACCTGTTAATATTGTCTGCATCATTAAGCAGTGTATTAGGGTTTGTAACCCTAGCAGTTGAGCATTTAATGTTGTAGGTAAAAAGGATAAAAGAAAGTTTTACTATGTTATTTTTACCCTAAATGCATTCGAAAGAGAATTCTTGAGAACTTGCAGAATGAAGAGAGATTTGTTAGCTAGTCTTAGACGGATTTGTGTCATGAACTGCGTGATTGAAGCTAATTCAAAGATTAGTGAAGGTTGAACTAGTGTGCATTTGAGTAATCAACCGATAATCAAGGCTACACATGAGAATTAAGGTATTTCTTTGTAAATCCCTTTTCGAATCAACTTTATCTGAATGGCTTCATCATCTAAGCAAGTAGAGAGGTTAATGATCACATCATAACCTATGGAGGTTGTGGAATTAGAACGAATAGTGTCTTACAATGCTTTATCTCAAGTTCCTGATGGTGTCATTGTAAAAGGTGATTTGTCTAGCTATATTGATTGTAAAATCAAAGATTTAGGATCATTGTCAATTTATTCTCAATTGAAATCCCTTTGCAATCAGAGCAGAAAGATCCAACCCGAGCATATCAAGGTTTATGAGAAGGGTTTTGATAATGCAACTTATTTTCTTGAGTATTTTGAAGAGGAACACATAAGAATAATTCTTAGTCATGTTCATGGTGAAAACATGTATTTGGAAAGGACACACACTATAACCAAGGAAGCTATTCAAGTTGTGACTGGTTTTTGGTCAATCGGTGAAGTTCCCAAGCTGAGGCGGATTTATAAAGAAACTATAACCACTTTAACCTCATCTACCTCTGATGGGTGTGCACTTTCTATTAATAACATTAAGGACCCAGTGATTAAACTGGCTACTATGGTTATAGGCTATAGGATATTCTATTTCAGTAGAATGAACAGTGTGCCATCTGTAGCAGTGCATACAACCTATAAAATGATTGTTGAGAACGCGAATTATGACCTATGTGAGGTCATAAGGAGTCAATTGATGTTGAATCTATAGTCAATTAAGAAGGATAGCAATCAGAAGTTCAAATTTGGTCAGTTATTGATTGGTTTATTCTTTTACTTTTAGAATTTCCTACCAGGAGTTGGTGACATTGAATGGTCTAAAGACCTACCGGTAACTACTCAGATCAAGAACAACATTAAGGATATTAAGAACACTTTCTCTACTACAATGAACAAGTACTTCAATGAACTTCAGAAGAAAATGAGTATGAGGGTAAGGCTACCTAAGGATGTGGTGAAAATTTTTGCTAAGAACATCATTTTCACAGTCACCACTGATTTCTGTTTGATGGAAGCTATTAAAAGTAGAGAAGATGAAATGGAAGACATGAGCTACAAAGTCAATTATGACTTATTGATTGGTTATGCCAATAACCTGTTGGCATCTCTAGTGGACAAGAAGAAAAGACTAGATACTGCTGAGGAGCAAACTGCAAAAGCTAAAACCAGTAGTGCTCAACCTAGTAATGTTAAAGGAAAGAAAAAAGGAGGTTGAGAAAACAACATCAACACCCTCTGTACCTACTATTTATGGTAAAAATGGAAACAACAATATTGAAAGATTGGATAGATTCAACCACAAAACCCTAGCCTAACAACAACAAAGATCCACCATAACATATGAAGATTACCTAAGACAATGCAAATCAATAAAATTACAAAGATTATACCATCACATGTCCAATAGGGTTTGGATCTCCATTCTTCCCACCTCCATTGATCTTGCTTGATATATTTGTTCTCAGATTTTATGTGTGCACAAGAGTTCAACAAAGAATGAAAATGTGGTTGATAGTAGGCTTGATCGCATATGAAAGTTCAAATGCTAGAATGCTCGGGAGGGAGGTTGATAATGAAGGAAGTATCTCCTTATATAGAAGACACTATAAAAAATGGAGGGATAAGATTAAGAGGTGTAAAAGATGAATGGTCGGCTAGGATTAGAGGGTAGGTAAAAGAAATAAGAAAATAATGAGAGGGTAGGTAGTGTAGGAATTAAGAGATGAATGACATGTGTCATGGGTAGAAAAGGATAATGAATTAATTAAATAAATAATTTAGATTTATTTAATTAATAGAATAAGTGGGATCAATTAAATAAATAAAAGTATTTATTTAAATGAGAAATAAGGCTAGAAGGGGATAAATGAATTAATTAAAAAAATAAAGATTTATTCAATTAATAGAAGAATTAGGCTAAAATAATTAAATAAATAAAAATATTTATTTAATTAGACAGGACAATTTTAGGAGTCTACATTTTGCCCCTCTTTGAGACAATGCAACTTGTCGCGTTGTTTCAAAGAAGATAAGATGAATTGATACAAAGTTGCCCCAAGATGGGAATGATATGCCCCCTCGAGAGATTGGATGAAAAATGTTTGAAAATATCACATACAATTGCTTGATAAGAAAGAAAGGTGAGAAAGGACCAACAAGATGGGATATAGTGATAGAGTCATGGGATAAAGAAGACTAACTAGGGCTAGGGTAGTCTATAAGATAGACTACAAGGGAAAAAATCCTCATTGTCATCCACACACCTAAGAGATCACAGTGCAGAGAGAGTGGAGAGCAGTCAATAGTCAGCAATGATGGCATTGGTGCACAAATTCGATCGTGTTCGTTGACATGAGGCTCATAGAGGCAGGAGAGCTGGTAAGTACCACAAAACCTCATTGTACTTTGTTGCATTAATTGTTGTCATAAATGCATGCTAGGTAGGGCAATAAATGTGCTTTAGCTAGGAAAAAAAATGGCAAGTGGGGTAAAAAATGCTAAGGCGCGTTTGTGTTGGTGCTAGGCGCGTCTGGGTAGGCTAGGAGCGTCTATGTTTGTGCTAGGCACATCTATGATTTCAGTAGAGTCTGTGTTCAATGCAAGCGCGCCTACGAAGTTTAGGCGCATTTATGCAGGATAGTGTGTCTGTGCTGAACAGAAGCACGTCTGTGTGATGCAGGTGCGTCTGTGCAGGGAAGGCGCGTTTGCATAGCATGCAAACGTGTTTGTGTATTCAAGGTCGAATCAATAATTCTGTGATAAACATACGTTGTCGATTGGATAAGCTGCTAAGAGGATACACTCAAATAGGTCCTCTAGGGAAGACTAGGATAGCAGATAAGGCTAGAATGGACAATTCTGTGATAGAACATACGTTGCCAATTAGGAAACTACTCAAGAGCATACACTCAAGAAGAGGCCCTATGATAGGATAGATGAAGGCACTTTGTGATGAACATGGAGTACCATAGAAATTGATAATTATGTGGTAGAATATATGTTGTCAATTGGATGAGGCTTAAATTGACAATTTTGTGATAGAACAGATGTTGTCAATTGGATAAACTACTCAAGAGGATACACTCAAATAGGTGCCCTAGGAGATAAAAGTAGCACTTTGTGATGAATAGGGAATTCTACTAGGATAGAGTGCCATATGATAGATATAAGCACTAGGATAAAAAACAACACTTTGTGATGAATAGGTACCACTAGGAGAGACTGCCATATGATAGATATAAGCACTAGGATAAAAAGCAGCACTTTGTGATGAATAGGGAATACCACTAGGATTGACACAGTTGATTTGCTTGATTGCAGGAGGACCTACTGATGCTGGAGTCATGGGAGAGATTTCCTTCAACTCAGAGCTTACGAGAAGAGATGACATTCGAGGATAGAGCAACTGTGGATGCTATGGGCTTGCGATATATTATATATGTGCCTAAGTTTCGGGCGGACATGAGATTGTTGACTGCATTAGCTGAGAGATGGCACTTAGAGACATGCACTTTTCATTTGTCGATGGGTGAGATGACAATCACCTTAGAGGATGTATACATGATACAGAGGATACTGATCGTTGGAAAGTTAGTTCCTTATGATCGAGATGGAGACAGGGATGCACCTAGACAAGTATTATAGGATCCAGGACTAGAGATGAGGGTAGGACATGTGTCTTGGGACACCATGACATAGACAGGATTGGCACTACCGACGGTGTTAGCAGGAGTGATCGGTGGATTTCTCTGTCCAGATAGAGTGACACGAGGGTTGGTTGTGGGATGGGGGAGGACATTGGAGACATTGGTGACTGAGCACACCAGGTTTGCATGGGGGTTGTGTCTGCTGGCACACTTGTATTATGAGCTGCATCAGTTTGTATATCATGGATCAATAGGATTGGGATGTGGAAGTGACACTGTTGCAGGTATGGGCATATGAGCATCTGTCGGTTGCATGTCTAATACATTTTAGAGGCAAAGGACATGGGCACAACTATGTTCATTTGTATGATATGATTACTTCCCACCCATAGATTGGGAGGCTAGAGTATTGGCGTAGGGTTATTGATGAGATAGATAGTGTAGTATGGAGGCCTTATCTAGACTATGAGGAGTGTGAGGATGATGCAGAGGAGTTGCCATGTGTATTTAGGAGCAAGTATCTGATAGGTCGTACACCATATATTATTGAGAGGCAGTTGATAGACAAGGTATGCAGACAATTCGATAGGATACAACAGATGCCACGGGGGTCAGGGATGTATGCACAAATGGTGAGGGATCAGGTGCATTTAGGGCCACTGCTTTCTTATGATCAGACAGTGACACAACTTCTAGAGATGGTTACCATGCCTTGGGACATATGGGTAGATGTAGAGGATGCAGGGATGGATGCTAAGTACACTACATATTGGGGAGAGCATCCATTTCCACGACTGACAGATCTAGGGGAGTCGATAGAGGGAGACAGTGGAGGTGATGGAGATGATAGTGGGGATGGCAGAGGCAGAGGCCAATGATGGAGGTGGGCGTAGTGGTAGAGACAATATAGAGGAGAGATAGATGCATGTAGTAAGGGGTAGAGGTGGATTGCCATTACAGGTGCCAACAACACAGGTGCCCAGATAGGTACAGGGACGGGGACATGGATAGGAGCAGCCACAGAGATAGGCTAAGGGGAGAGAGGAGGAGAATGAGCTACTATTCTTGAGGGAGATCTGCCAAGGATAGGTAGATGAGATCCAAGATCTAGAGAGGGATGCAATGAGGCTCAAGAGATAGCTGAGGGATACTGAGTGGGAGAGGGATCAGGCCATTCAGTGCTACACGAAGGCTAAGACAACACAGGGGGCAGGGAGGGAGGCAAAAAAGGACACATGGGCCAGATATGCCTATGTTTTGCGCGTAGGGGAGGAGATAGCCTACTCAAGAGACCTGTACTATGGAGTGGCACCACTAGTTCAACAGGCGAGGAGCTTCCGGAGACCATCACGGATGATGATAACCTCTAGAGGGAGAGACATGAGACAAATGTCTAGTGGTGGGGTCATGGGTCCTCCACCACCACCAGGTAGAGGGGGCAGGAGAGATGATCCTGGGGCAGGTCCTTCCAGGGCTCAGACTCCATCGAGGCCAGCCAGCTCTGAGGGAGGGAGTTCATCATAGCCTTAGAGGGCTCCCTATGTATCAGTTTTGTACCATTTTTTATGATGACACCTTCGGGTGATTGTAGCCATATGTATTTTGACATCATTGTATCATGACACTTATGATTTTGATATATATATATGAGATGATTCTTGTGGCAGCTATATGCATGTGTACCTATGTGATGCTTCTATATGTCTTATGATGCATGTTTCTATATGATGCTTATGATATGAATGCAAATGTGTACATGATGAAATGCAATATTTTTGTTCTTTTATGTTTTATATGTTTATGCATGATGTTGAATGTATGAAATGCAGATGCATATGATAATGCAAAGGATGAGATGCATGAGGAAAATGTGAAATGTGCTAACATGTGTTGTGTGCAGGATATGATGTAATTGTGATATCTATATGTATGTATGAAATGTTAATATGTGGTAATGCAGGTGAGAAACTACATGAAATGCATATTTTTTTAGCGTGTCATTATACTCAGTCATGTGAAAGTAGGCTACATGGACTCAATAAGGATGATGAAGGTAAATCAAGAAAGGGGGATGAAAGATAGAAGATATGGAAGTGAAATAGCTTCTTGTTCTTTATCATCATTAAGCTTTTATTATGGCAAATAGGTTATGACAATTGAGGTATATGTTCGACCCAAAAAGTCATTGTACCTATTTGCATGGAGATTAGACAATTGCAAACAAGGAATGCCCTAGTTCACACTAGACTCACAGTGTCCTCATATCCTTGGACAAGTCATAGCATTACTAAGAGATAATTGACAGACAAAAAAGAAAAATAGGTGACGATACCCCATCCTCGCCCTTCTAGTCAAAGAAATCTTGGAGATAAAATCTCTAGTCAGAGACGTCCCAGAAAAGCTAAAAGACATGACACCCAAAGATAAAATCAAAATAAAACCAAGACTCGACACCAACATCCACTATAATCCTCAAGTTTAGTGTCTCTTGTCACTTGTAAGTCTATTTAATTGTGGTCACAATGTTTTCCTTCACAAAAGGATAGATAGCACTGAACCATAATGTTGTCTGAGTATGTTGAAAGATTTGATTTGTTGAAGCCCATTGCTATTGTGTCTCATCTGAAACTGACTAAATCCATGAAACTTATACTTTATTGCAGAGAAGACGGAACTTTATTGCGGATTGGCAATGTAAGTATTGCTTTATTGTGGATTTTGTACAGATAGACTGAAGAAAACTTGAAGAAACTATACTCCTTGGAATGTGTGAGTTTCTTAGTTCCAAACCCATCACTAGACTTAGGATTTGCCTTAGTCACAAATAGGAGCTGATTTATTATGGATGGAAAAAGGGGTGAAAAAGGGAGGTTTATTATGAATGGCTAACCAATCTTAGGTAGATTAATAACAAGCCATGATGGGAATGGGGAAGTTTGTTATGGATGAATAGGTTTTGAGTGTGTGCAAATTGAAAGGATGAGATTGAATCCTGAAGGAGGAAGGAGCAATGTCTCTACACATGGTGCCAATAACCCAGTTTTCACCACGGTACTTGCCCAGGGCGCCACCAAAGTGGTTTTCACTATTGGACAAATTTATTTCTCTTTACTTTTTTGGATTTTTCAAAAAAAAATCGTGTCACAAGGCGCTTGTTTCCCAGGTTTTCACCAAGTAATGATTTTTTATTTTTATGATTTTTTTTGTATTTTTGATACTTTTTTTTTTTTTTTTTGTATTTTTGATATTCGGATACTCTGAAGAGCTATGTGTAAAACCTGCGAAGGTGCATGTTGTTGATAGGATCCTCCAAAGGTTCTCCCTTTGTGATTGAGAGCTGATATGTACCAGATCCATAGGTTGCTATGATGTTGTAAGGACCAAGCCAATTTGGTTCGAACTTTCCCTTCTTCTCTCTATCTTGCTGATTTTTAGGATTTTCTTTGAGAACTAAGTTACCTACCTCAAATGTGCGAGGTTTTACCTTGTAATTATAAATGCGACTCATTCCTTGTTGATAAGCCTTGAGATGATTAAAAGCAGTTTGTCTTCGTTCATCCAATAGTTCTAGTTCTTGTAAGCGAGAGACCCTGTAGTCTTCATCATTGATAATGTTTTGCAAAGAGACTCATAAAGATGGTAGCTTGACCTCAATAGGAAAGATAGCTTCAATGCCATAGACAAGTGAATAAGGTGCGGCTCTTGTAGGTGTGCGGACACTTGTGCGATAAGCCCAAAGTGTGGGATTGAGTTGGATATGCCAATTTTGGCCAGCATCATCCACTGTCTTTTTTAGGATTTTAAAACTAGTTTTATTAGATGCCTCAGCTTGACCATTACCTTGGGGGTAATAGGGAGTGGAGAAACGATGGGTAATATGGAAGCGATCACAAAGTTCACAAACATCCTAGTTTTTTAAGGGACGTTCGTTATCAGTGATGATGGAAAGAGGAATACCGTACCGACAAATGATATAGTTGAGAATGAATGTAGCAATCTATTTTCCAATGACTTGTGTAAGAGGCATGACTTCAATCCATTTTGTAAAATACTCTATGGTAGTGATAATGAGCTTGTGGCCATTAGAAGAAGGAGGGTGAATCTTACCTATGAGATCGAGTCCCCACTGACAAAAGGGCCAAGGAGTCGCAATTGGTTGAAGTTCTTGTGCTGGTGCATGAATAAGGTCTCCATGAATTTGACATTACTTATATTTCTTGACAAACTGATATGAGTCTTTTTCCATATTGGGCCAGTAATATCCAGTCCTAATGAGTTTCTTGGCTAAGGTAGGACCACTAGAATGTGGACCACATATTCCTTCACGAACTTCGTGTAATGCAATCTGAGCTTCGTCCCTTTCTAAAAATCGAAGGAGAGTGCCATTGGGAAGATTGGCGAATGAAAGTGCGATGTTGGTTATTGGATAAGTCAGGAGGAAGGGTGTTATTATGAAGGTATGTGAAAATGGAACCGTATAACTAGGAATCAGGACCAACAGCACATATAATCTCAGTAGGAGTGATCTCATACGAAGGAACCAAAAGGTTATCCACCAAGAACTCATAGCAAGTTTAATTCTGCAGTAGGCCAATCAGTGAGACAATAGTAGTGATGACATTTGCAACTTGATTTTGCTCTCTCAGTGTCTGCTCAAAAGTTATCTTTGTGAAATATTTCTTGAAATCATCTACCATTTTCTTGTAAGGAATAAATTTTTCATCCTTTTTTTGGTAGTCATCGGTTGCTTGATGAATTACAAGTTGAGAGTCCCCAAAAACATGGAGTTGTTGGATCTTCCACTAAACTGCAATCCGTAATCCAGTTGTTAATGCCTTGTATTTTGCTATGTTATTAGTGCAAGGAAATGACAATCGGTATAATTTTGGAATGGAATCCCCTTGAGGTGTAATAAAGAGGATGCCAACTCCTACACCATGTTGTTTGTATGAGCTGTCAAAGTATAGTTGCCAAGGCTTTGTGTGTGATACTGTCAAGATAGATTCATTTGGAAACTCTGAAGTTAAAGGAGTATCATCTATCATGGGTGCATCTGCTAATTGATCTGCGATAGCTTGTCCCTTTATTGCTTTTTTGTCCACATATTCAATGTCAAATTCATTCAAGAGAATTACCCATTTGGCTAGTCTGCTAGTAAGCATCATCTTATTGAGAATATACTTCAATGGATCAATCCTTGCAACCAGCTTAGTTTTATGAGTTAGCATGTAATGTCATAATTTTTGCGAAGCAAAAACCAAAACGAGACACATACGCTCAATTGGTGTGTTGTTTAGCTCATAACCAACCAAACTATGACTGATGTAATATACTGCCTTTTCTTTGCCTTCAACATCTTGTTGCGCTAGGAGTGCCCCCAGTGTTGTTGATGTAGTTGATATGTAGAGTAAGAGGTGTTGTTCTGAGACTGGTGGCATCAAGACTGGTGGATTCAGAATATAATCTTTGAGTATCTGAAAAATCCTGTTGACAGTTATCATCTCATTTGAATTTGATGTTTTCGTGTAGCAAGTGCTGAAAAGGATGACATTTATCTGCAAGTTGTGCTATGGATCTTCGTATGGATTGGAGTCTTCCTTGTAACGATCAAAGTTTATCGATATTTCTTAGTGGTGGCATTTCTAAGATCACTTTAACTTTTGCCGGATCGGCTTCAATTCCTCTTTTTGAAACAATTAATCCCAGGAGCTTCCAGAAGGTTACTCCAACGATACATTTCTTGGGATTTAGTCTCAATTTGTATTTTTCCAACCGATAAAAAATGACTAAAAGGATGTCCAAATGTGTATCTTTGTCTATTGATTTTCCCAAGAGGTCATCAACATAATCTTCTATAGTTACGTGCTTAAGATCATGAAAGATAGTAGTCATGGCTTGTTGGTATGTAGCGCCTGCATTCTTTAGCCTGAAGGGCATGACATTCTAGCAGAAAGTTCCCCAGGGACAAGTAAATGTTGTTTTGTGCTGATCCTTGGATGCAATTTTTATTTTATTGTAGCCAGAGAATTCATCCATCAGAGATAACATTGCATGACCCGTTGTGAGGTCTACGATCAGATCGATGTTTGGTAATAGAAAGTCATCTTTAGGACAAACTTTGTTAATGTCTCTAAAATCTCTGCATATTCTAATGATCTGATTTGGCTTACTGACTGGTACTAGGTTGGAGATCCATTTAGAATAGTCAATTGGTCGTATAAATCTGACATCCAACAATTTTTCAAGCTCTGCCTTGACTAATAATGCCACTTGTGGATGCATCTTTCTTAATTTTTGTTTTACTAGTTTTGCTCTTGGTTTAACTGTCAAATGATGCATTACCAAATCCGGATCCAATCTAGGCATATCGGCGTAGGACCATGCAAAATTGATTTGTCACTCTGTGAAGAAACTTATGAACTTCAGTCTTTCTCTCTTTGTCAGAGATTGTGCCAGGTATATGTTATGTGGAATTTCTTCTGTACCAATGTTTGTTTTGATGGTCTCCTCTACTAACATGGATGATTTTTCTTCATATGATGCTGGGAGAATGTCGAAACTTCCATCTTCAGGTGCCTCAGAGAGGTTTTCAATCTCAGATTAGTCCTTTCTTTTTACTTTTTTGGGGTTAGACAGTGCCACAATGTGGTTTTCACCTTAAAACCCATGATTTGTTTTTATTTTTACATTTTTGTGACTGGAAGGCCCAACACCCTCACCTAAATATGACACGCTGTTAAGTTCTATAGTGTATCCCACCTTATGGTCCCCAAGTGGGAGATCATCTCGTATGCCTAAATAATCGATAAAGGCTTCATTATTTTGGAATGTGTCAAATTGTACAGGTCCTTCATGGTCCCAATCAATAAGTTGGTGGCGAACGAGGGGAAGGCCCTTAATATTTTTGAAGTTAGCAGGTGTTAGGGTGCAAATACAGTTATATTAAGGTATGTCAAGGTAGTTGTTGAGGTCATCATTGGCACTGTCCTCATCCATCTCGATCGTGAATGAGTCCAAATTTTCATTACTAAAAGTGCCTTCCAGAATGGGTGTACTCATCCATCGTGATTTTGACCTAGAACCTAAAAACAAAGACTATGTGGGATCCTCAAGGGTTTTTTCTTGACCAACTCTGAATTTTCTATGAAATTCCTCTTCTTTTGTGGGTTCACCTAGTTCTCTGAATGTCTCGGTGAGTTCATAGTCACTGGAGGATTTATCTGAACGCCATTCCGATTCATTAGAGTCTATGGAATAGCGACTCCCTTGTTGATTTTTGGAAACCTTGATTTGTAATGCTTCTTCTTCCTTTCGAGTGTTTACCCTGGAAGATATGAAAGCAAGCCCTTTCAAGCACTGATTTTTAAATGTCAATTCTAGTTGCAAAGGTTGAGTGATACCTTCTTTTCTTAAGCCAAAAGAACTTTTACCATCATACACAAACTTGTGTAAGATCTTGAATCCTTTGCCATATTTTTCACATGGTATCTTGACGTGATCTTATGTAACATCTTCAGGGTCTTTGTAAAGAATTAGTCTTCTTCTTCCATTTCACCCCACTTTTGGAATATAGTAGGTTCCCATTTTAGTGTAATGATAGATACCCATTTAGAAGGATGTGGTTGTCCATATTCTTTCGGTGAACTCATAACTTGTTGTAAGCACATGGTTTGATTTAGAGTGTATTCACCCATGCCTTTGTCCTGATATTTCCCTTTAAGCTCACCTTGCTTTGATGTTGAAGGTTTTAATAATTCAGGGTCAATAAATGCAAAAGATAGGATAGCCTCTCTATTAATTGGAATTATTGTTTTGGCTTTTGGCTTCAAGTTATTGTAGTATATAAATGGATTAGGATCACCATTAACTGTTACTTCAACTCCATTGTGAGGAAACTTAATGCATTGATGGTATGTAGATGGGACTACTCTCATTTCATGAATCCATGGATGTCCTAGCAATATGTTGTATGTGAGATCGAGGTCTAGGACTCGATAAACCACATCCTTTGTGATTGGCCCTACTCTGAGAGGTAAGGTGACTATGCCTTTGGATGAACACTCTTCATCATCATATGCCTTGATATTAATTTTATTTGTAGCATTCACAACTTTATCAAAATATACCAATTGTATTATTATGTTCAAAGTACATGTATTGAGACTAGCTCCTCCATCTATCAAGACTCTTTTTATTCGATGTTTGTGTAGGAAGGCTTCAATGTGTAAAGGTGCATTATGTGGCTAGCTCACAGAGGTGTCGTCAGCTTCAGTGAATGTGAGAGAATGTGGAATAGAAAGGTATCCACCATGGTTTGAAACTGGTCCAAATTCAGATTAGTGGGGACAAAAGTGTCTCTCAAAGTTTTGTCAAGAATAGCCTTATGTGCAGGGGATATGTGTAAGAACTCAAGGATGGAGATAAGCATGGGCATCCTCCCAAACTGTTCTACCAGATCATACTCAGGTTTGGTTGATAAGGAAGTGGTGGTTTTAGCTGGAGAACCTTGCAAAGTGACCTTACCTCGACGAGTTGTGACATTACATTCAAAGGTGGATTCAGAAGAAGTTCCAGTGCCTTTTAGAACAACCTTGGGTCTTTGGGTAGAATTTTCAGGCGTTTTGTCCTTTATGATAATGGTAGAGACATAATTGTCCATCGATATGTGATTAATAGTTGAATCATAGTTATAGGATGCTCTGGTATAGTTGGTCTTCTCATCTGTAGCTTTGGCTTTTCCCTTGTCATGTTTAGGGAATGGTTCCTAAAACATCTCATGTTCTTGATTGGATGAATGTCCTTCGATCTCAATGTCCCCTCTATCAATAAGATATTGTATGATGTTCTTCAAATGATGAAAATTTCCTGTTTTATGTCCCATGCTCTTGTGATATTCACAATACTCATCATCATTCCACCAATTTGGTTTGACCTTTGGCTCATATGGGGGATTGTCTGGAATTGTTATTATCTTGTTCGCCACTAGCTTCTTGAAAGTTGATTCAAGTGGTTCTCCCAATGGGGTATATTTTCTTTGTGGTTTTGAAGTTGTTTGAGTATTCACTTGGTTGTTTGTAGAACTTAATCTAGAAAAAATGATTTTGGGCCTTACTATGTTAGCATCAACAACACCATCATTTACTGTATTTTTGTTTTTTTTCTAAAATCATGGCTTGTATTTTCCTTTAAAGTCCTCTTTATTTTCTTTGAATATCTTAATTACTCCTTGTTCAGTTAAGACCTTCTCTGTTGCTAAGCCTTTCTCAATGACATCCTTAAAACTGGACAAACAAGCTTTTCTTAAGTCATAATCGATGTCTTTGTTGACATTCTAGGTGAACATCTCTACTATTTATTTTTGTGGAATTTCACAAGAGCATCTGCTAGCTAAATTCCTCCATCTTTGTAGGAATGATGAAAATGACTCCCCGTCCTTTTGCTTGGTGTTGCACAAAGTGGTGACTGATATATCTATCTCTATGTTATATCAGAAATGTTGTATAAAAGCTTTTGCTAGATCACCCCATGACTTAATTAGAGGTGGAAGTTGGGAGAACCATTCCATAGCTTGATCACCTAAGCTTTGTGGGAACAATCTCATCAAGTATGTCTCTTCTGCTACTACCTCGATGCAAGTCATGAAAAACTGTCTTATATGTGCCTTAGGGTCTCATTTTCCTCTATACTTATCAAACTTAGGTGTCACAAAGTGTGTAGGAAATGGAGGCAATGGAATGCTTTTTTCAAATGGATAAGGACATATATCTCTCATTGTATAAGTTGGCTTTGGTGTATTTATGTCTTCCATTTTCTTTTGTAAGTCCTTTATTTGTTGTTCCAAATTGTTCTTAGGTGGAGACTGACTTCTTGGACCATATCCCATTCCTGTGCCACCGGGTGGAGGAGGAGCATACTGCATGTATGGATGATATTGATCATACACATGTTCATATGGAGGAGGTCTATAGTGATGTTGCGTATAGGGACCACTTGGTATGAAGTCATGATGAGGAATGAAATATTTTTTTTGTCCATGTATACCATACTCTACAAGAATGTCATTGGTTTGTTCTAGTGTGTTGCCCCCAAATTTGACACGACATTTCCTGGTGTCCAAATTTTGAGCATGCCTTTGGATATCCAATTTCTTTTGAGGTTGGTCCTTAGCATTGGTATGTGATTGAGTGTATTTTTATGCATAAGACTTCCATAAAGGTCTGCGTGGATGAGTATCATAAGATTGACCATGTGTATTGGGGATCTTGGGTTTTTGAAACAAAGATGATGGTGACTCAGGCACAAAATGTGGTCCCCTATTGCCTCCACTAGTAGGCCTCCTTTGATCCATGTTGAGTTGAGGTTCTTGCATAGGTCAATTTTCCACTATTTGAGATATGTCAAAATCATGAGGTATTTTAGCTCCACTTTGTGCCATCACTTGTAAGAAATATTGTCTATCTCTTCTCATGATTTCCTCAACTAATCTATTAAAATGGGGATCCATAATAGAGTCTTCGACTTCTGCTGAATGTAAGGAAAAGTTGTCCATATCATCATTGTGTGTATCATTGTTGTTTGTGTTATACATGTTCTCAACATTTTGAGTGTTTCTACAAGTGTCCATGTTCAGTAATGCGGTATGATCAGAATTGAAAAAGATATCATTGTCATACTCATAGGAAGTCATGTTTGCGGACTCTTGAGCCTCTTTAGTTTCTCTCCTAGATTTTTGGGAATGGGTTTCAACCATGAACTAGGGCTTGACCAAGATGGGTGAGACTAGATGAAAATGGAAAAGAGTATGGAAGACTAAGAGCTAGATGGAATGCAAATGAATCTGAGGTTTACTTGCAATGTCCAAAGTGTAAGACCAAGTATGTAAGTAGTAGAGTAGGTGTGGCTTCCAAAGAGATGATAGGTTCTCTTGATGAGGCAAGTTGACCTTGACTCTAAGTAAGACCAAATGAGACCCAAAGGTGATAGACCTTGATGAGGGACCACTTAGCAAAATGTTGTTGTATGTAGTGTGTTGACCAAGCAAGATGAGGACAAGCAAGTGACCTTTTGACTCAAGTTTAGACAAATGTGAATGAAATGCAAGATGTAAAGAAATGATGGACTTTGTGAGACCCATAAATAGACTGAATGCTAGATGAAAACCCAGAGAAGTAACTTAGGAAGCTCAATAATTCTAAAACTGATTGCTCTTGTTTGTTGGATTGTGAGTTTTTTCCAATACTGAACATAGACGTGCTTGTATGCTTCATAGACGTGTTTTTCCAACATGGACGTTTTTGAACACTACACAGACATGTTTCTGAGATTTTGTGAATGCAATTTTTCTTATGATAACACAGACACATTTCTTTCCTACACAAACACGCTTAAATGACACAAACATGTTTAAACACTGCATAGACACATTTCTAGAAACTGAGTGCAATTTTTTCAATTTTGTAAAGTTGTTGTTGGGACCAAATCTGAATTTTTTACTATTTTTATGTGACAAGAGGACACAATGTTGATGAGGACCCAATATTTGCAAGTGTTTAGACTCAAAATGACTCCAAAGAAAGTGTGTTGTTTGATGTAAAATTGTTTTTGCATACACTTGAAGACACAAAAGACACAATGTTTTGATGTTTGATCTTGAATGTTTGAATGTTTAAAAGAAGGCAAGCACAATTATTATGGTTGGCCAGGACAATAGTTGTTGATACCACATGGGATTTCCCCTAAGGCTACGTTATTCAAAGCGGATACTTAGATGCTTGACCCCACTGGCTCCACCCTCGACACTCACTTTTTCGGGGCAGCCAAGCATCAGTCCCCATGAAAACTCCCCGTGACGAACTTTGTATCTCTACTAAGAACCGTATGTGTGTGGGCCGCTCTAGAGGTCCGACCTCTTGCCCCAACAACTAGAAGGATTTTGGCTTTCTAAAATAAAAAGGTGCTAGTAAGGGCATCCACTTGTGTGGCCATACATGCGACACTTTCAGCTCTATAATTACAGAAGGCTCCCAGCCGATAGGGGTTATGCCCTACAACTGATCAAACGGGTTTATGAGGAGACATAGTGTTGGTATGGACTAATCAACACATGTTACCCATGAATTTCACCATCGATACAGTTATTTATCATTGTTCAGAAGAGGTGGGTTTTCCTTGCTACCACATGGGTCGTTCTCTCCTCACTAGTAGTCATAATGACCACACAGGGAGATAGGCCCTCTAGAGATTAAACAAAAAGAGCCTATTGCTCAAGACACAAAAGACACTAGTTTAATTTTAGTGCACCAATTGAAGTGTTTGGTAATCTATAAAAATAAGGCACATAATAAAGATAAAAACCCGTGCCAAAATTTTGCAACAAAGATCTGTTAGTAGTTTTGCAATAATACCCCCTTGCAAGCACACAAGTTAGGTAAATTTTAGATCCAAAAGAATTTGTGAAAAGGGGGCCTTTGACAAGATGTGTTGCTTCAAGGACATTCTACACTGATTTGTTAGCTACATCACAAGATGTTAGTCTGAATAAACCAGATCTGGAATCCAAATGACAAAATAAAGCCTTGAAATTGGAACAACACTGAAAATTGCAAAATCAGAAACACAGATGCGATTAAATCTCATGCAAGCATGGTTAAAGGACACAGACGCACCTTAAACCCTCATAGATGTGCTTAGGAAACACAGACGTGGATCCATAATGCAAACGCGATTGAAAGATACACATACGTGACCCTACAAACTACCAAAAAAAGTGAAATAATGTCGAATGCAGATGCGATTCCAGAGGTCATAGATGCGACATAAAGGCAAAAACATGGTTCTGATATGCACAAACGCAAAAATGTTGAAATGTTTTCAGAAATGTCAGATTTGCAACTTCAAAAACACAAAATCTGCAACCAAGATGTTAAATGCAAAAGGGACAAGAGTTCCACCGGGTGTGCCAAAATGTTTATGGTAAAAATGGAGATAACAATATTGAAAGACTGAATAGATTCAACCACAAAACCCTGGCCTAACAACAACAAAGATCCACCATACCATATGAAGATTACCTAAGACAATGCAAATCAACAAAATCACAAAGATTATACCATCACGGGTGAACTCACAAAGCTGGTTCCCACTTTTTGGTACATCCTGATTTTTGCTGAAATCATACATTTTTTGGAAAATATAATTATTTAAGCTTTAAGAGGTCCCATTTGAAGTAATTAATTGAAGAGAGTTAGATCAAAGGCTCTTAGATCAAAATTTCTTGGATAGAACCTCTCTACTTCTAAATCTTACTTGCAATGGAGTCTCCTTTGCATCTATCAAATGCTGATAAAAAACCAATTTTACATTAGCTTTTGAGGGTTCAAACGAATTCATTTAGAAGTTTTGTTTTCTTAAGGATTTAGTCCTCATTATAAGCTTTCCAAATAGTATAGTTTTTAATATATTTAATTTTATTAATATATTTTTATTTTATTTTTTATGAATGTAGGTTTTTCACCGAACATGAACTTCTTTGTTCAGTGCATTGAGAAAAATACCAAACTAATTCAAAAAAATTCTGAAAAATATCTATGCCCTAGGTATTGATGTCTTCTTTCTAACAAAAAAAATAAAACTTAATTTCGATATATATAGAGCAAGTTATGTGTTCAAACGTACACCTATATCTAAATTATAATTAGTTGGACTTCAAAACTTAATAAAATAAACAATATTCAACATATCACTATCAAACCAATTGCATGCCCTGGGTATTGATGTTAAAAACCAAAATTTAAAAGAGATAAGTTTTTATCATTTACAGATAAAAATTTATACGTTTCGGGATGCACATCACTCTTAAAAAATGTTGTTTCCTGTAAAAAACTACTTTTGAGGGAGATGGAAAAATCAATAAAATTTTATTCAAAAAAATTTGAAAAAAATATATTTAGAATCTACAAAAGGGATGTTACAAATCACTAGTTTACATCATCTTCAAATTCTTAACGATTTAAAAGTTATAGGTGTCGGAAAGTGAAGGTTTTTTGCAAAATGTTCATCTAAGTGTCAAAGTTGGTCAAAAAGTGGAAACCAGTATTGTGAGTTCACCCTCACATGTCTAATAGGGTTTGGATCTCCATTCTTCCTATTTGCATTGATCTTGCTTGATATATTTTCTCTCAGATTTTATGTGTGCACAAGAGCTCAACAAAGAACAGAAATGTGGTTGATAGTAGGCTTGATCGCATATGAAAGTTTGAATGCTAGAATGCTTGGGAGGGAGGTTTATAATGAAGGAAGTATCTCCTTATATAGAAGACACTATAAGAAATGGAGGGATAAGATTAAGAGGTGTAAAAGATGAATGGTCGACTAGGATTAGAGGGTAGGTAAAAGAAATAAGAAAATAATGAGAGGGTAGGTAGTGTAGGAATTAAGAGATGAATGACGTGTCATGGGTAGAAAAAGATTATGAATTAATTAAATAAATAAAGATTTTTTTAATTAATAGAATAAGTGGGATCAATTAAATAAACAAAAGTATTTATTTAATTTAGAAAAAGGATAATTTAAATAAATAAAAGTATTTATTTAAATGAGAAATAAGGCTAGAAGAGGATAAATGAATTAATTAAATAAATAAATATTTATTCAATTAATAGAAGAATTAGGCCAAAATAATTAAATAAATAATTTTTTTTTAAAAATTAGACAAGACAATTTTAGGTGTCTACACCTACTAATACAAGAGTGACACGAAGTGTCCAAGTAAAAAACAAATAAGAACCCAAAGTAATAGCTATGAAGAAGATTGCAACAAAGAAAAGAGGTCGTCAACTGATTCTTCAAGCAGAATCTGATGATACTAACACTAAGAAGGAACCAAAGAAAATGAAAGCAACTAGTAAAGCAACTAAACCAGTAAAAGAAGGGCCAAAGGAAAGTATTCCTATTAATGTCTTATCTTACAAGCCTATGATTGATTTTGAGAAGACACTGAAAACATTAGGGAGTAAAATATTTGATAAAGTCAAGAAATGTTTTGATTCATTTGATGAAGATCAGAAGGAACAAATTGTTCAACAGGTAATCAACTATTTATGTCAATATAATCGATTACCTCGGGACCTTAAAGATGATATTTCTGATTCTTTGTATTCTATTCTTGCAAATAAGTGGCAAATTGATGTTGACAAAGACTGGGAAATTATTGATAATGTATTTATACAATATTTTCCTAAACTATCTAGAGATGAATTAGTTGCCTTACTTGATAATTACAAAGGACAGTTTATCTCTAAGGCAAGAAGATTGAAGTTATTGAATGGGAAAACTCAATCTATTGAAGTTGAGACTCATCAGATAGCTTGAAACGCTAAATGGATGCATAATCATTCAATGTCTTATGATGATGAGCAAACTAAGCTTGTAGTACGACCAAAAATGGATGAAGAAGAAATAGTACAAGCTAATATTGTCTATCCTATCAAGAAGAAGGATGACACTACTTCCCAACCGGTGATCTTTGTTGATGACATACATGATACCATTGATCTATTTAGGAATATCATTGAACCTGATAAGTAGCCACCTGTAAATATTGTTTCACAGGTTAATGCAGTGGATATACCGACAACTCAACCAAGTGTGGATATTCCACCCCCATCGGTAAAAGATCAACCACTAAAATCACAACTCCCACCGGTTTCACAAGCTACCTAGGAGAAACCAGTAGAAAAAGTTGCAGACAAGACCTCTAAACAAGAAAAGGAGAAAGAACAAAAGGGAGAGAAAACTCAGAAGGAGACATCTGTTGAACTAGAAAAGGCATTAGTCAAGCAACATGATAATGATGATGATAATGACTCATTTGGCATCAAAGGGCCTATAGATGTTGATACTCTGAGTGCATCGGAATTGTTGGAGATTGCAAATGTGATGCAAACTAGAGCATAGAAGAAGAGGCTTAAGGAATAGAGGAAGGAAGTAGAAACCATCCAAACTGTTGTGTAGATCTTCTCAACTCTTCTACCGGAGACTGCTATAAGGAATTTGTTAACTCCTATTGACAAGCTTGGCTAGTTGGTTGTTGATGCTTCTGACCAACTCAAGTCACTTGAGGAAGAAACTCACACTATAGCAGAGAAAAACTACAAGAAGAAAAGAGGAGAACAAATAATGAAAGATATTGATACAGGGAAGATTGCTTTATCCCCAAATAAAGATCTTTTGAGAAAAGCTATTGAGTCAGGAGGCAGAATTATAGCCTACACATCTAATGTTTCATTTTTCTATGCTAATATTGTTAAGAACCGAACAAAGACAAAACTAGACTTGGAAAAGATATGTAATGCCTACATACCTTTACAAGACTCAGTCTTAGATTTTGGCAAATTTGTGGATGATTTACAAAACGGGTTAGATGTCTATGATTTTGAACAAGCAAAGAGACTCCGATCGCTAAAGGAGCTAAAGAACCAGTTGAGACCAAAAGTGGACATCTTACAACGAGTTTACAAGGATGCAAAAGCGGTTTTAGTGACTCCATAGATAAGTACAATTGATGCAATGGAAGAATTTTCTACATAGATTATGACAACCATTGAGATCACTAAAACTTTATTGGAAACATGGGAAAATGATTTTTGTCAAATGAAGATTACTTTTAGTGACATTTTCTTACAAATTGAAGTGAACACTCCTTAATACAAACTTTTAAGTTTTTGTATATGTAAACATTTGATGCAAATTTTGCTATATATATATATGTATTTTACTTTTCAATTTGGCATTGTTGTCAAAGGGGGAGTAGAAATATGTATGTGTTTTAAAATTTTTGTATGTATTCTTAAGGGGGAGTAGAAATATACATGTACAATTTTTTGTAAGCACACTTAGTTGTAAAGTTGTAAAATTTTCTAAGTGTTGCCATCAATGCCAAAGGGGGAGATTGTTGGCTTGATGATGGTTGTAATGAATGATGTCATATGTTGTCATTGATGGAACATGTACAAACGCATATGTTAACATTGTTTATCGGTATTACTTCTAAAGTTACTTTTATTGCAACCAGTATTGGAAGTTTAGTTTTTGATGGTTTAGAGAGTGTCAAACTGGTACATGTAGACAACCGGTATATGCAGGAATAACTTGACACCAACTTGAAGATTCAACGGAGACCATCAAAGAAGCAAATGGAGGACAATTGGTTTACATGTTGAAATGGTTAACTCTAACTGGTATCAGTATTCCAACTAGTATTCACTGATTATGTGATGAGTTATCACCGGTTGTGATGAGTTATCCTAATCGACAAATTTTGACGATAATTTGTGATGAGTTATATTTGATTGTCTAGATACACTACACCTAGGAAATTATGATATGATTTCCAAGCTGACATGAAATCTAAATGTTTATATAATGATATTATGATTAACTATTTTTAAGACATGATATGAGATGATATGATGCAAGATAGAAGTGTTTAATTGTTGAAGGCATTGAAAAATATGTTGGTGATGCAGTTTTGAGTGCGTAGAAGAGGATCTATTCAAGCAATTTGTGCTAATTCTAGATCACACCACGTGTTGTTTTCTAATCACTACAACAGTCAAATCCCCTAACCAGGTAAGCTCTAACAAGCTTCATTGTACAAATCCTTTAACAAGGTGATCCATTAGTTTGGATTCAGAAATCCTCTACCGAGGTTACTCCTAACAAGGTACTACCTTTAACAGGGTATAGCTCCTAACATAGCTTTGGGATCTTTAACAGGATTCACTCCTAGGAGAGCACTTTTGTAGACCTTAACCAGTCAGTTACCTATACTGCAAATAGTTAACTTGTGAGTCCCATCTCACCGTGGTTTTTCCCATTTGGGTTTTCCACATATAAATACTTGTGTTATGGTGGATGTTTTACTTATTTTGGATGCTTTAATATCATTTTGGATTGCATGCATAGTGTTAAGTAAACTTGTTAAGTATATCTACTAATCAATGTTTAAGGTAGTATTGTTTTTGGTGTCATTGATTCACCCCCCCCTCTCAGTTATTTATAAGTCTATAACACCTCATCCCTAATACATGGTTTGTATGTGTTTAAACTATCACTACTGCCTATGGCATCAAAACCATCTATTCATAGCTCAAAAGGGTTGGGGCCACCTCTATTAGGGTCAACAACAGTGACCTCTATAGTGCAATTATCTGCAATCTCAACAAAATTCTTAGGGGGAAGGGCTATAGACGACTCAATAGTAAATTTTGTAAGAGGGGGGCTCCCTAAGCTAGTCTAGGGTCACTAGATGGAGAGATATCATAAGACACGTGCATATCTATAGAGTCCCTATGAGCAACAAGCTTGATGAGTGCCCCACTAGAGCTCCCTCCCTTACCCGATTCACTATTGTTTCTGTCTCTCCCTTCAGAATTCTTAACCAAAGATTTGACAAGGAAAGAATTTGTATTCGTACCTGAGAATCTCCTCTCGGGGGACATCTCTTGTGCATCATATTCCATAGGAGAAGTAGAATTGTTCGCCCCAACATTTTTATCCTTACTATGCTCACTACTATTGGGGTTAGCCACTCTAATTTTTTCAAGCACCAACTGCAGGGCATTTTTCCTCCTCCTCTTTCTAGGGTTTTTGCCAACCATTTGAAAACCCTCTTGTTGATCTTTATCCATCTGTTTTAGGACTTCTGCAATTCAAGAGTGGGGCGGGGGAGCTTCAGTAAATTTCCCAAAGTCTACATTTTTATCAAACTCAAAAAGCATTTTATTATCTCCACTCGTAGAATTTTTAACATTTTTACTTAAGGAGTCAAGTTTATCCATGAGAGGTGCATAGGCTGATAAGGGCAAATGATTCTTGGAGGCAGACGAGGAGTTGTGAGCACCCTTGAAGGGTTTCTCCACACCTTTTTTCTAATTGACAATGGGACAATTCTTCTGAATATGCCCCTCTTTTCTGTAGAGGAAGAAAGCATTAACTCATAGAATTTTGATAGGGCAAGAGACAATGTCATCCCTTAATTTAAAATTGAGAAATTTAGGAACATCTAAACTAGGGTTTATCAAAACAAGAACCCTAGCATCCAAATGCGGTATAAGGGAGGCTGAATTATCCATACAAATGGTTTTGCGAATTGGCTCAATCAGTTGGGGTATGGATCTTCACAATAATGAAGGGACATTTTTAACCAAAAGCCACCTAGGACATGACAATGCCAAGATTTCTTCATTAATGGCTTCAGAAGACCATCCTAGGGCACAAAATGGGCATCTACCAACAATCCAATATTGCTTATTAATAACTTCAGATTGGGCCTTATGATCTTTGTAAAAAATAACAAATAATCCTTTTTGAATTAATCTACAAAAGGAAACATGAAACCATAGTTTAATATTCCAGAGATTTCTAAACCAATCATCAAGGAATTTTTAGGCCGAACATTTATCAACATCAACAACAGGGAAAAAATAGCAACATCTTTTAATCTACTCTTTTCAAGAGCAATCTCATTACACATCGAATCATTAGGAATGATAGAAAGGGATCCCAAGGAAAAACTAGGGTCCTTACCTTTCCCACTGGAGTTGCCATTATCACCTATTGCCAATGGTTCAACAAAGACAAACCTAGCACCTTCTACGATAGTGGGAAGTGGTTGAGTAATGACCTCCTTGAAGGATTTCTTCATGCCTTTGGTTTTCGCATTATCCACCACCTCTGTTTTGTCAAGAATTGATGGTTCTCCTCCAATATTGTTCTCCATGCAGTCACATTAATCTTCGCATGTGCCTACATAGAGAAGGACGGACAAGAAACGAGGCAAGCAAGAAGAGAAATAAATGAATCTCAAAGAATAAAACAAATAAGAAGAAAAGCAAACTCGCATGGATGAGGATTCCACCTCTTCCACAGTTGAGGGGTCGACCCCTCAAAACGAAACCTTTGGCTTGAAGAGTGAGTTATTGAATATATATATATATATATATAAAAGTCAATTTTCAAGATTTTAAATTTTAATATTACATGCATTAGAGGGTTAAATAAAATAATCAATTCAGAAGTAAGAATATTTGTAAATTATATTTTTGTAAAATTTGACATGCACAGATGTTGATAATCTATTTAAGAGTTAAATAGTTAAAATTTAAGATATTTAAATTATAATTATTTACATGTGTAATGGATAAACTATAAATTATAAGAATTTTTAACAATAACTAGATATATGACAACATGCAAAGAAATAATAATGGAATCAATATAAGTATATTTATAACCATTAATTATCTTGAAACTAAATTGAGCATAAGTCATGCCATTAGCCTTCTAGATTTAAATTAATAGACTGGTAAATCATGCAAATGGTTAAGATCTCTATTCAGTACTTATTATAAAATTATTATTAATTTATGCATGATATCCAAATTTAGTCTCAAATTTTATAAATAAGAAAGGATTCTTGTATTTTACATCATCATCATCAAAAGAGAATTTTTGGTTGGAAGTTTGATTATCTTTCTTTTGCGTTTTTGGAGCTTTCATCTCTCTCTTATTCTCCTCACACCCAGGTTTTCTTTTCATTGACATGATTTCATTTGAAATTCTTATTACTGTTTATACTATTTTTTTCTTTCCTATCTATATTGCAATATCATAAATTGATTTTGATCTCTGACATTAATTTATAGTTTTAACCTAACTGTGTGTTTGAAGAACAGGACAATAATCTTTCCTCCTCTCAAACCCCTTTTGCAGTGCACAACCAAATACATTTTATTTATTTATTTTATTTAATTACTTCCTTCTCAAATTCTTGTAATTCTGTCATAGATTAATAGGGGAGCCATTTTTGTTTTATATGTTTATGATTTTAGTTTTTATACTGGAAATTTATGCTTGATTTGCCATATGTAGTTTCCTGATTTTTACTAGTATGGTTTAGTTATATTTTTAAATATTGTTTTCGAAATTAACCTTTGGTATGGTGGCAAGAGTTTTTTTGTTTTTTTTGGGATCATTGGGTTAGGAGTTCAAACCCTACTATGTGCACTTGACTTTTGACTTTTTATTTTACCTAGAGTGAGGAATTTAGAATTATTCTTGTATTTGTGGAAATGGTTTAAATGGGTTAAATTAATTATTTATATTTAAATACTTATACAATAAAATAGAAAAAATTGGAAAGAGGATAATAAAATAATAGTGGTTAGAGGTTATTTTATTTGAATTTTTAATATTAGTAAAATTCTAATTTGAAGATTGATTAAAGAAATTGATTTTTACTTGGAAAAGGAGTTAAGAAAATTTGAAATATATAATAAATATTATTTCTAATATTAATCCGGGGAGGGCTAATTTTTCTATCTATGAGGGATGATTATGGAATATGGTGCTTATTATGGGCTAACCAGGGAAGGGTGATTTTCTTCACCTCCGCAATAAGGTAATGATGGCCATCAATATTATTTATTTTCTCCCTGCCATAACACATGTAGTTAAGTTCAACAAGATGAGTTGTTATTTCTACATGAATGCATATGGTTCCATTCCCGCCAACTAGTACCGGCTTGCTAGGGAGCTTCGTCGTGAGGGACAAGAGATTATGGGCATCTGAGAACCGTAAGCTTCATTTGGTTGGGAGGATAAAACGCCTAGGTCAAATGTCCATCATTCAGTTTGGGAGAGGAGGTTATCTAGGTCAAAAAGAGACGACACATCCAGAGACAGAGAATTAGAGATTCCAGATAATTTTTTTGTAATAATTATATGATGTACATTGTATCTTATTGTAAAAGATCAGAATGGTCACATGTAAAATTTATCTAAATGACTATAAGATCCATGATGTAAAAGTGACAAGAAGTCGCCATGCAATGTAACTAACAAAAGAAAGAAGAGAAAAGCTACTAACATACTAACCGACTAACATGCATGATTTACTTTCCGTAGATTAGTTTTCTTTCCGCATGCATGCATGTGCATATTTAATTTTCAGTTAGTTGATTTAATTATGCAATTACATGTTAATTTAATTCATAATAATCTCATGCATGTGATTTACTTCTATGCATGCACACACTTAACTCGATCTCGTAAATAATTATGGTTTATGCATGTTATTAAGTCTTCATGTGCACTTTACTTTTGTTACTTTTATTTCATGCATATTTAGTTTCGCATGTTAGACTTGAATTGCATGAATGTTAAATTTCTCTTATTATTTGCATGTTAGTTATCATAAACTTCACATGTGCATTAATGACTATTTTAAGTTAACTGCACTTGTGAGTTACTATGGTGATTTAACTAGGATTAGGACAAGCAGTTCCTTACATATATGTTCTTCAATATTGTGTTAAATGAACAAATCCTTTATCTTTCATGCTTTTAGCTATCTTGCTATTTTCTCTTTCTAAAAGAATCAAAAAAATTTAATTGATACTATACATATTCCTCCCACCCTCTTTCTTTATACCTACCTTCCTCCCTCCTTCCCTATCTCCACCTCTCTACCTATCCATCTCTCTCTCTCTCTCTCTCTCTCTCTCTCTCTCTCTCTCTCTCTCTCTCTCTCTCTCTCTCTCTCTCTCTCTCCCTCCACTTGTCCCTATCTACTCTTTCTCTCTCACTCCAAATCTCCCTCTCCACTTATTTATCTCTCTCTCTCTCTCTCTCTCTCTCTCTCTCTCTCTCTCTCTCCACTTGTCCCTATCTACTCTCGCTCTCTCCACATACCTATCATTCTCTCTCTCACTCCAAATCTCCCTCTCCACTTATTTATATCTCACCTCTCTCTCTATCTCTCCTTATCTCTCTCCACCTCTCTATATGTATCACCTCCTCATAACTTATCTCTATTTACCCTCCCCCTCTCTCTTTGTCTACATATATCTCCATCCTTACAAGACCTCTATCTCCCAAGCCTTCCCTTACCACTTCTATCAATCTCACCGCTCTCTCCCCACTCTCTATCCCTAAGTCTCCCTCCTTTAAAGGGGATGATCGATAGAGAGGGATAAAGGGAGAGATATAACGAGATGAGAGACATAGAGGAGGAGAAAGATAGGTGAGAGAGAGAAGGGAGTGAGAAATTTGTGTAATGAGACATGGAGGGAGAGGTAGATAGGTAAGGAGGGATGGAGGTAAATACTTGCAGAGGGGAGTGATAGAGGGATAAGAGATCGAAGAGAGAAAAGGAAAAGAGGAGGATCAATAGAGAGGAAAAGAGGGAGAGAGGTGGATGGGTGATATACCTAGAGATAGAGAGGAGTGAAAAATGTGTGTAATGAGATAGGGAGGGTGAGTTAGAGAGGTAAAGAGGGAGGGAGGGAGAGAATTGGAGAGGGGAGAGATAGAGAGGTGTGAGAGAGAAGAGAGGGAGGGGGAAAGGGGATGATCCATAGAGAGGGACAAAGATAGAAAGGTAGCGAGATGACAGTCATGGAGGGAGGGAGAGAGAGGAGAGAGTAAACAATGTGTATAATAAGATAGGGAGGGATATATAGAGAATTAAAGAGGGAGGGAGAGACTTGGATAGGGGAGAGATAGAGAGGTGAGAGAGAGAAGAGGAGGATCGATAATGAGGGATAGAGGGACACAGTTATAGAGGTGTGTGTGTGTGTGTGTGTGTGTGTGTGTGTGTGTGTGTGTGTGTGAGAGAGAGAGAGAGAGAGAGAGAGAGAGAGAGAGAGAGAGAGAGAGAGAGAGAGAGAGAGAGAGAGAGAGAGAGAGAGAGAGAGAGAGAGAGAGAGAGAGAGAGAGAGAGAGAGGGGAGGGGGGGAAGGGGAGGATCAAAATTGAGGGAGAGAGGGAGATAGGTGAGATAGCTAGAGGGAAAGTGAGAAGTGAGAGACCTATAGGGAGGGAGAGAGAGAGGGGATATAGAGAGAAGACAGGGAATGGTAAAGAGGAGGATTGGTAAAGTGGGAGAGAGGTAGACAACTAAAAGACTTAGACATGGAGAGAGAGGTGAGAGACATCGGTAGAGAGAGAGGTGAGAGAGATAGGGGGGGAGTAATAAATATGTGTAATGAGACATGGAAGGAGAGGTAGAGAGGTAAAGAGGGTGGGAGGGAGAGACTTGGAGGGATATTTATGTAGATAAATAGAGGTAGGGAGGGAATGAGGTAGAGGTATGTAAAGAGATGGAGAGGGGGGATAGATATGAGTATAGAGGGAAAGGGTGAGAGAGATAAGTGGAGAGGGAGGGTGGAAGGGTGGGAGGGGGAGAAAGCGGGGGGGGAAAGGAGAGGTTTTTACATAAATAAAAGGTAGGGAGGGAGTGAGGAGATGCATGTAGGGAGAGGGAGAGAAGAGATATATATAAGTAGAGAGAGGGAAGGGAAGAGAGACAAAGTTGAGATAGAGAGGAGAGAATGTGTGTGAGGAAGGTAGAGAAGAGAGGGGAGATAGAGAGTAGAGTGAAGGGTGCAAGAGATATGCCTAGATATAGGGGAGAGAGGAAAGAGTCAGATAGAGTGGGGGAGAGGAAGAGTGATAGGGAGAGAGATAGGTCTATATATTGAGGGAGACAAAGAGAGTGAATAGAGATAGAGAGAGATAATTCTTATAGGAGCTTGGTGATTATTAAAATTTGATTGTATGAGAAATTATAAGATCTAGAGCTTGGGGGAGAGAGGAGATACTTAGATAGATAGAGATATAGAGGGGAGATAAGGAGAGTGATAGGGAAATAGATAGTATTATATCTTGGGGGAGACAAAGAGGATGAGAGAGAGAGAAATAGAATGATGCTAGGAGCCTATTTCTTATGCAAATTTGACTAAGTTTGAAAATTATTAGATTTCGTAAAATCTATAATCTACATTATGACCCGTAGAGATCTAAAACCATTCTTAAAGATCCTTGAAATATATACATAAAATATAATTTGAAGTATAAGAAAGATAGAAGACAAAAGGAGTGAATCCTTTATCTTTTACATTTCTTATACTTAAATGTTATATTTTATGTACATATTCTAGTGAAAAAATCTAAGGAACAAAATGTGTACATGTTTACTAGAACTAAAAGTACGAGCATGTGCATGTTTTTTAAGGAACTTCAAACTTTAGGGACTAAAACCATGTAGTGTTATCTTTTAATAACACATAGTTTCTTTAGGTCCCCAAAATTATGATTTCCCATAATTAAAAGTGTCTATAATGTTAAAAATATGTACATGTTGTGTGTCCATAACATGTACATGTTTTTGATACTATTTGCAATTTGACCTTGTGTTAATAATGCCTATATTAATTTAAAAATAACACGTGTTTTTAAATTAACAAAACATATACATGTTTTCTCAAGTTTTGGGCTTATGATGGATTTCAAGAGTGAGATAGGGATAGAGAGTGCGGGGGGGGGGGGGAGATGGAGGAATAATTATGTTAGGTAAGTGGAAAAGAAAGTTAATTGGAGACACCTATACACTTAACCCTAAAATCTATACCCATAACCCTAAATCCTAGTGCAGCATCCTAAAATTGCACCCCTTTGAAATTTTGACTACATTTGGGTATTCACCTTAGTGTTAGTACCCCTTGGCCTGATTGAAGACTTGATTATGCGCATATGCATCACAAATGCCATAAAACTCAAAATGTACCTTATCAAGCACCTTAAGCCTACCCCAAAATAGGGCAGGACCATGGTGCCACACCATGGTCCACCCTAATTTGGCCCCCCTCAAAACCCAATGCAACATTTTAAATTTGAGTGGGATCCCCCTCTCCGTGTCAGCTCATGTCAGAAAATTAGCCAATTTTCTCGACACGGAAGTATATAAAGATGATTTCCTCTCTCATTTGAACATCTAAGAAATCCAAGAGCACTCATACGACATCAAGGAATCAAGCATTCAAGATCAATTGAGCAGTTCCAATCTTCCTTCAAGCCTTGAAGCATCAATAAAGTCAAGATTCAAGCATTAAAGTGGAGATTCACATCATATTTCATGAAACCCTACTTCCATGTGGAGGAAAGCAAAAATTCACAAGGAAGTACCATCATTCAATTTTTAGTCATAATTCAACATCTCCCTCAAAAGAAGAATCTTTCCTCACAATCAATTCAATTATCTTTATTTTAATTTCATTTGGTTAATTCTAAAACCAGGATTTGACCTAAGGCAAGCCCCTATTCTCAACCTTTTCCCCCTTCTTTATGTGTGCAGGAAATAGGTACAAAGTTGTACTCTTTAGGATAAGCTTTGTTCACAGAGACGATTCATCCCCCTTCAACGTGCAAAAAGTTCGGAGGACCGATGTGATGCGCCATGGTCTCAAATTTTTAGGAGTTGTTTTGAAGATCAGATTTGACTCAACTTATACTGCTCAGCTCTAGGTGCAGGCAAAAACTCACATCTATAGCTCACTGTTTTCTCAATTTTACCTTCATTTTTGAAAACTTTACCTTAATTCAACATTTCAACTTACAAAATAAAGGAAAAAACCCATAATAATTAATCAATCCACTCAGTATTTAGTCCTTATCTGATTTGTGATTGAATCTAGTGGATTCTCTTCCCTCTTCTGAATGTGAAGGTCCCAAGTGAAAATTGATTTAGTGGTTTCTCCCTTCTATGTTGCAAATCGCTAAATTAAATTTCCCCCCTTTACAATTTGGTGAACCTGACTCCTTACACCATTGTTTTTTATTTACATTTTCAAATTTGATTGCTTATGCAATTTAAAATTAAAATTTTCATTTCCATGTTTGATTTCCTTGCAAATTTTAAAAATTTAGAGGTTATTTTCATTAAAACCCTAATTTTTAATTTCAAAACTGAGCTTGAGAATTGCATAATTTGGATTAATTGTTTCAAATCTGAGTGTTTTTAATTTCAAAATTAAAATTTTCACTTGCAAGACAAATTTCACATTTAAATTTTAAAATTAAGTGGTTAATTTCAAAAACCCTAATTTTAAAAATTTTTAACATTAAGCCTGTGGGTTGTTTAAATTTTGATTTTATAATTTTAGAGTTGCTTCAAATTAAAAATTACAATCTTAGATCTAATTTTAAAATTAAGTGGTTAATCAAAAGAACCCTAATTTTAAATTAATTATTTCAATTTCCAAATTTCAACATCACATTTTAAATTTAAATTTTAAAATTAAGAGGTTCTTTTTACAAGGCACTAATTTTAAATTTCCTTTAGATCATTTTAAAATTTAAATTTTAAAATGAAGAGGTTATTTTTAGCCCCAATTTTAAATTTTAAATTTTAAATATTAAATTTCTATCGCCTAGTGGGTATTTTTAAATTTAAATTAAGAGGTTATTTTAGTAAAGCCCTAATTTTAAATTTCAATTTCTTGAGGATTGCATAATTTTTTTCAATCAATTTTCTTATTTAATTGAGTAAACATTTTTCTAAAATTTTGCGAATTTCAAATTTCAAATTCCCCTCCCCTAGTGCATGAGTTTTACTACTATTTGTCCAACCTATAATATCCCCATGAGAAGAAGTTGTAGAATTAAGGGTTCCCAAGGTTTAATTATTGAGGAGATGGAGCCTAATTTCGACAACTTGTTTCATGAGGATGTTGGTGGTTCTAGCAATCCTTCAAATGTCCCTGTTTATCCTCATTCTTTTCATAATTTTTATGATCTAGATAAATCACTAACTAGGGTTTCCGTTGACCAATTGGAGAAGATTGAAAATTAGTTTGAAAATATTCAACAATGCCTGGAAAGTGAAGCTCTCCCATTGATTGAAGGATTGAAAAGAATGGTTCAAAGTGATAAACTTGGTGTTGATGTTTTGTGTGGTATTGCTCATATTGTTGATTCTAATATCATGTCTATGAATAATTGTGTTGAAGTCCTTGGTTATACACAACTTCCTAGTCAAGTTAATCACTCCATTCCTTTGACTACCCCTATGGCTAGTGTTCCCACATTTACATCCAACATCATGGCTAACTCTACTCAAAATGTCATACCTACAAGTGTTAGTCAAGGGGGAAACTCCTCTAATCATAATTATTTCATCCCTCCTCAAGTGAGTCTTCCATTTGTTACTCAATCATCTCCTATACCTTCCTATCATAGTGTTCCCCCACCTTCATATAACAATATCCCTCCTTATTCTCAACCCCTCTCTTCATATAACAACATCCCTCCTTATTCTCAAGCTCCTACATCCTTCAACAATGTTACTCCTCCTTTATTCAACAATATTACCCCTCCCTCTCAATCCAACATGTCTAATTTCAATCCTTCTATCGAAGCTACCAAACAGTGTCTTCTTTGCAACAACAAATCGCTTCTATGAATCAATCTAAGTATAATGTGCGCACATTTGATGTAGCGAGCCCATTATCCAATGACATTGTCCAAGTTGTCCCTCCTAAACATGTTGAATTCCCTCAAATGGAGATTTATAATGGAAAAGGTGATCCCATGACTCATGTTAGAACATTCCAAACTTTCATAAGGTGATCCCTTGACTCAAGTTAGGACATCCTTGGCTCTCTTCCATGAAAGAGATCACTTCTACTGTTCATAAGTGTTTGAAATTTCCTCATAATGATAAAATCGAAACTGTTAATCATAGCATATATCAACATATGGTGAGGCATGAAGATGTTTTTCTTGATTATTTTTGGTCCAAACAATTCCAGCCTCTTCAACCTAGAAGTGATGCTCTCTTTAAATCATATAAAAAATGGAAAAATGAGATAATTTTATCCTTGAGTAAGCCTAGAAATCCAACGCTTAACCCTCCTTCGACTAATGATCATGTGCCTCTTCTTCCTCCTAATAGGGATATTCTTTTTCCTAAGGAAGAATCTATTCCTTCTCCTAAGCATGAGTCCATTCTTCCTCCCAAGGATGCAAATTTGTTTCCTCCTAAGCATCAGTCTATTCCTTCTTTGAAGGATAAACATATTACTCCTCCTAAAGGTAGATCTATTCCTCCTCCTCATGATGGATGCGGTCTCCTTTCCACACCTCCTATTCCTCCTTTATATGGTGTGGTTCTTCCTCCTAGATCTTACAAAGGGAAGTGACAAACCTTTCCTATTGTTCAACCTAAAAGACCTTCCTCTATTCATCCTTCCTTCAAAGAAGAAAATAAGCCTATACCCAATGAACCTAAACCTTCACAACCTTTGTCTAAAACTAAATGAAACCGTTGTACGAGAGAACATCAACAAAGACGTTATGCTAGAGCTCGTGAAATTTCTTCTCAAATAATGTATTCTCCCAAGACACCAACTGTTGACATAATTCCATTTGTTCAATATTCTCCTAATCAAGACATTCAACCCGATTCTCCAAGATGTAACATTCTTAAGACAAATGATGGTGCAAGTTCTATTCCTATTAGAGCTCCTGTTTTTTTAATCTTGATGAAGAAATAGGTGAGAATATTGCTAATGATTAAAATGTTCATCCTAATATTTTTTTATGATGAATATGAGTATGTTGATATTGAGAATGATTTGTGTAAACAAATTTCAAAAGCATTAATCCTAGCTCATAGTAACAAACAAAGTGATCTATCATTAGAGCATGCTCCTTGTTTGAAACTTGTGATAGCTCCATCTACTATGCTCGATGTCGCTCCTCTTGCATATTTTCCTCCTTCTTGAAACAATGATCAATAAGATAGGGGGTGGATGGCATGCTTGATTAGCTTCATTAGAATTATAGATTCTCTCCCTCTCCTCTCTTGCTTATTTGTGATATTCTTCTTTTTCTCTCTGAATTCTTCTATTTGTTGTCCCTAGTGTTATCTACTTGAGGAGGATGCAAAGTATTGAGATCTCTTTTGGTCTCTCCCATGTTGACTCAAAAGATACATGTTCCCTTCTTCCATGGCAGTTTCCTTTCTTTGGGGGATGAGGAAAGTTCTATGCATATATATATACATGATATACATTGGTTATCATAAAAATCATACTGACTCCAAAGTTAAGCGAAACTACCTCGTGTTTTATGTTTTGTGATCATTATCCTTTGACTTTTACCTTCTTGGGGGCTTATCATTGTGATAATGTGCTTATGTTCTTGGGGTGTATCATACCCTAAAATGATTTCTACCGATGATCCATACGTAATCACTTTAATGTGAGGGCATACACTTTGCTCAATGATTCTCTCTCTTGCATATCTTGATACTTAAAGTTACTTAGCGAACTTTGTCTTAAATTGATTTATAACTTTTGGTATTTTTCTTTTCATGACTCATATTAAGAGGACCTTACTAGTTTGTAGTCATGGTTCTCTCTTTCACTATCTCATGATCTTCCCTTTTACCTCATCAATGAAGTTGTAAGATCCTAAAGTCCATTGGGGGCTTGGTGTATCTTGCCTCCTTGATGACTTGGTGAATTTTTTTCAATGTAAACCATTTGTACTTTACCAAGAGTATGATTGACTTCATACTCTTGCTAAAGTGGGGGATAAATGTAGCATCCTAAAATTGCACCCCCTTTGTAATTTTCACTACATTTGGGTCTTCACCTTAGTGTTTGTGCCCCTTGGCCTGATTGAAGACTTGATTATGCTCATATGCATCACAAATGCCATAAAACACAAAATGCACCTAATCAAGCACCTTAAGCCTACCCCCAAAAAGGGCAGGACCATGGTGCCACACCATCATCCACCATAGTTTGGGGCCCCGCAAAACCTAATGTAGCATTTTAAATTTGAGTGGTATCCCCCTCTCCATGTTAGCTCATGTCAGAAAATTAGCCAATTACCCAATGAGAAAGTATATCAAGAGGATTTCCCATCTCATTTGAACATCTAATAAATCCAAGAGCACTCATAGGACATCAAGTAATCAACAAATCAAGCATTCAAGAGCAATTGCGAATTTTCAGCCTTCCTTCAAGCCTTGGAGCAGCGATAAAGTCAAGATTCAAGCATTGAAGTGGAGATTCGCATCCTATTTCATGAAACCCTAATTTCATGTGGAGGCAAGCAAAACTTCACAAGGAGGTACCATCATTCAATTTTCAGTCATAATTTGACATCTCCCTCAAAAGGAGAATCTTTCCTTACAGATATTTCAATTATCTTTATTTCAATTTTATCGTTAATTCCAAAACTGGGGTTTGACCTAAGGCAAGCCTCTATTCCCAACCTTTTTCCCCTTCTTTTCATCTATAGGAAATAGGTACAAAGATGTACTCTTCATGATAAGATTTGTTCACAAAGACGAATCATCCCCCTTCGGCATGCAAAAAGTTTGGAGGTCTGTTGTGATGCGCCATTGTCCCAACTTTTTAGGAGCTTTTTTGAAGATCAGATCTGACTTGGCTTATACTGCTCAGATCCAGGTGCATGCAAAAAATCCCGCATCTATAGCTCACTTTTTTCTCAGTTTTACCTTCATTTTCTGGCACTTTACCTTAATTCAGCATTTCAACTTACAAAAGAGAGGAAAAGCCCCACAATAATTAATCAATCCACTTGGTATTCGGTCCGTATCTAGTTTTTGACTGAATCTAGTGGATTCTCTTTACTCTTTTGAATGTGAAGGTCCCAAGTGAAAATTGATTTAGTGGTTTCTGTCTTCTATGTTGCAAATCGCTAAATCAAAAATTTGCCCTTTACACCTAGATAGCCTATATTATTAACCCTACATGCTAAAGCCAATAGATTGAACCCTAAAATCCCAACTCTATACCCTCAACCATAAATCTTATCCCTGAAAACTAGGTTTCTGAGACTGTAAAATTAATTGTCAACACTATTGGTCCTATACCTTCTATCATAAGCCCTAAACACTAAACCCAATAGAGAGGTCATAGGGAGGGGGAGAGAGAGTTGGGGGTAATAAAGGGAAGAGGGAGAGGTGGAGAGAGGGAAGTATCAACACCCAATAACATAAACCATAAACTCTACAGCCTCAACCCTATTCACTAAACCCTATTAACTATACCATAAACCCTAAACCCCTTCCCTCAAACTTAGACCTTAGAGGGTATATAATAAACCCTCAAGCCTATACATTCAACCTTTTACCCTATACTCTTAATCCTAAATCATATACCCTATAACCTTATCCCTAAACCCTATACAAAGGTTGTAGGCCTAAAAGCCTATAAGCTAAACCATCAACCCTTTATTCTCCGTCTCTTAACAATGGAAAAGGGGAAATTGAATCTCAAGTTTTGTTACTACATGTGGAGACAAATATTTCCAATTAAATCAAACAACTAGGTAGAGGTGAGAAGAGACATTGATAGTTGTGCAGTAACACTTGCTTTCCCCCACAAAGATTGAATTACCACAGACAACGGAGTATGTCCTAGTATTTATGAATTTCTTCCACAATAAATAGTCATTGGATTATGCTTCATAATTCAAGTAGTTTTTTTTCCAAGCATTGTCAAGTGAAATTACTGTTTGGGAAATAATTGGAATAAAGGGATAATTGACTCCATTCCCTCAACATGTGAAGAGTATGAGTGGGGCTCCTCCCTTTATGAGATCATATTGCTTCAGATATCTCTACATTAATATACCCTCTTATCAATAGCTAAGAAAAATTTGAGAAGACATCCAAGCCAAGCTCAGTATAGAAGAAGTCAACTTATGTGAACCTAAAAAAATTCCTATTGCATACCCATTCAAGCTAGCATGACACTTCTAACTTGTCCTTTAGAAACATATTAGAAAAAATTAGTTGAAGAATGCCTCGAAAATAAAATTTCTCTATGTTCTACTAGTGGATTCATTGGAACACAAGAATTTGAAGCTCTCTATAGAAAAACTTTGTCTTTTAAGTTTGGCAATGGCTTTAATGGTGTGGAGTGGGAAAAAGATAACAAGAGGATCTTGATACATAAATATGACTCACACAATCAAAAGCAAGGGTGTCCTTAGCAAGTAAATTTGTTGAGTTAGTTTCAAACGATCTATTATGATCAGAACATCCACATCTTGTGAGATTAATGTGAGATTTTGAAGTTTTGGGTGCATCCTAGGATTTATGTGAGATCTATTATTAGAACATCCACATCTTTTTATGTAAGATTTAAAGTTTCGGGTATATCCTAGGATTTAATGATGATGTAAAAAATGAAATGTTCTAGAATAAAAGCCTCCAAATCTTTAAAGAATATGAGATTTTCCATTCAATTTTTTTTTCCAATTGAAGACTCTCTTGAGCTATATTGATCGTAAGACATCAAGGATGTTCCAGTGGGGGAAGGAGGAAAATTTCTAGGACATCAACTAGGCCAACTAAGTCACCACAACAATAGAGAGAGTGATATGAGATAAATATTAGCATTGAGTGAATGAGGAAGAGAGTGAGTAGAGATAATATAAAGAAAGATGTAAGGAGAGGTAGATAGAGAGAGGTAGAGGAGAGATATAGAGAGTAAAGGAGGAGATAGATGGATAGATAGAGAGAGGAGAGAAAGAGAAAAATAGTGAGAGGAGATAGAGATTAGAGATAAATCAATAAGTAGAGAGGTAGGGAGAGGGTGGGAGGGAAATGTATGTAGTGAAATAGAGGTAGGTAGGGAAGGAGGAGAAATATGTATAGAGAGAGGGAGAGGGATATAGATATAAGTAGAGATAGAAAGGGGAGAGAGAGTGGGGAAGGATGGGTACAACAAAATATAGGTGGGAAGGGAGTTGGGGGGGGGGGAGGTATGTAGGGAGAGGAAGGGAGAGCGAAAGAGAGTAGAGAGTGAATAGTGGGAGAGATAGGTAGAAAGATAAGCCTAGATCGTATAGGAGAGAGGAGAGAGTGATATGGGGAGAGGCAGAGAGAGAGGAGAGGGGGTGAGTGATGGGGAGAGAGATAGGTATAAATCTTGGGGGAGATAAAGAGATATAAAGGGACAAAGGAAGGAAGGGAGTGAGAGAGATGGGGAGAGAGAGAGGGGAGATGGAGATAAGTAGAGATATAAAGGGGAGAGAGAGATAAATGGAGAGGGAGCATGTGATGGTGGGATGCAGAGAAAGGGGGAGATAGAGGGAGATGTATGTAGAGAACTAGAGGTAGGGAGGGAGAGAGTGGAGGTATGTAGGGAGAGAGAAGGAAAGAGAGAAAGGTGGAGAGGGGGAGAGAGATTGCTGATATAAAGAAGAGATAATGAGTGTGAAGTATGTAGGTAGAAAAGAGATGGGAGACAAAGAGTAGAGTGAACAGTGAGAGAGATAGGTTTAGATCTTCAAGAGAGAGAAGAGAGTGAGATAGAGGGGGAGATGGAGAGTGATAAGGGGAGAGATAGGGCGAGATATCATGGGAGATAAAGAGAGTGAAATAGAGATAAAGAGAATAATGATAGGATCTTAGTGATTATTAAAATTTGACTAAGTCTAAGAAATTATAAGATCTAAAGCTTGGATAGAGAGGAGAGAGTGAGATAGAGAGAAGTAGAGAGGGGGAAAAATAGTGAGAGAAATAGATAGGACTATAACTTGAGGGAGACAAAGAGTGATATATAAAGATAACAAGATAATGATGATAGGATCCTGTTGATTATAAAATTTGACTATGTTTGAAAAATTATAGGATCTCCTAAAATATATAATTTGTGTTATGACTCCTAGTTATATGAAAGCATTCTCAAATATTCTACCAATATATACATAAAATATAACTTAAAGTATAAGAAAAGATAAAGGGAAAATAAATATATTTTATTTATATATCTTGATGAAAATAACTAAGGGGAGGACAAAGGAATTAGCATTCAAAACACATTTGTTCTTTGTGGAACTAAAAATTTGAGCAAAAGCATGTTTTTTCAACTTAGTATAAGAAAAACATGTACATATTTTTCCTGGTATATGTTATGCTTATTGAGAAAAACATGTACATGTTTCGCTCTCATAAAAGAATGTACATGTTTTAAATTAAAATAATATGTGCATTTTTTAATTCAAAAACCATGTACTTGTTTTGACTCATATTTTTTGAGCCTTAACATGTACTTGGTTTTTGAATTTATTAAAAATACACGTGTTTAGTCTGTTTTAGGTATTTTTTTCAATGGATACTCTATAGTTGACTAGTATCTTATTGCATATACCCAACTAAATGATAATAGGCCCATGTAGTGAATGTTCTCTCCCCCAATGGTCCAGGGAATTGCACTTATTTATGTGTTGAAATCTATTAGTAGGTTAAATAGCAAGGTATGGTGAAGGTTTTAATGCCATAAATAAAGAACACAACCTAGGATGATGTTAATTGATTATATCAATTTTGACACAAGGGTGGGCCTAAGGAAGAAGTGTTTATACATTGATGAGAAGATTGTGTGTAGAGGATGGTAATGTGACAATGTCTCATTGGACATTGTATAATGGATAAATATTATAGGCCAATGAATCACTACCAGCCATTTCATTATATGTGGGACCTAACTTTGTTTTTTTTTAGCACATGAAGAAGAAGCTACATAGTGATTATTTATTACTCATAGTTGAATGGGAGTAAGATCGAATGGGAGTGAGGTTTGAGAAAAATGTCATTCTTTGATATTTGGTTGATGAAGTTTGAGTTACTATTAATGGACATATTTATTTGGTGAAGCACTTTATGACAGTAGTGGGTCTTGGAAGGAACATGACATCTTATGGTTGTTTGAAATGAAATGACGTTTTTAACAAATGTAATTTATGCACATTTACAATAACCTAGCAATACTAATATGTTGAGAGATAACTATACACCATCTAATACTGGGTATATTGCATAAACTTATTAGTAATGTGGTGGATATCTAACATGTGGGAAACTATCTTATTATTTTAAAAGACTAACATGGGATCTATCTAGGGTTCAACCTATGCAATGATAAATGAAGTAATTCCACATGGGTATAGGTAAAAAATAAATAATGGACCTTATTTGATACACATGATAGAGCTCAACTAATTTCTCTAGGAACTTTATAAAATAATGAAGGATACTTATTGTTAGTGGAATGTGGTCTCTATCATAGGATTATCATATGGGCAAGTGCAAGGTAATGAGTCACAAATTCAAGGAAGTCTATGCATTGGAAAATGCGCTCTTAAAAATGGGGGCCCATTTTCAAAAAATGAGGGCCCGTTTATGCTACGGGCCCCCTAGCCGAAAGGTAATGGGGGCCCAAAGTGAAAATAAATGGGCCCCCGTTTTGTTCTAAAACAGGGCCCCACTTTTAAACAAAACCATGACCCATTTTTTAAAAACGGGCCCCCGTTTCTAAATTGTATTTTACCCTTTTTTTCGAGTGAATTTTTTCATTTTCACCATAGAACTAAAGTGAGAACATGAGATCAAAAATGGGCTCCCATGCTGTGGATTCCATTTCAAGCCTCCACCACTATCCCAAGTACACATTCAATTATCCATTTTCACATTTTGTAATTTTCTTGTATATTTTTCCTATTTTTTGAGTATTATTTAGATTTTTTTGGTATTATTTTAGTTTTTTTTAAAGTAGCCTATAAATAATTTTTTTTACATTTGTAAATTCTTAATTTTGATCTGAAATATTCTTCAACAGTTAACCCTAAACCCTAATCAACAAATTTACAAATAAAAAACAAACCTAGATAGTTAACAAAACAAAATATCAAATTTACAAGATACAAGATATCTTAGAAACATCAAAATGAAAACCAAATCAAAACAAAACCGAAACTAAATGGAAATCAAAATGAAAACCAAAACCAAATCGAAACAAAATCAAAACCAAAACCAAAACAAAACCGAAACTAAATGGAAATCAAAACCAAATCCAAACCAAACCAAACCAAATGAAATGGCACAATAGGACCGTTAAATGTTTCTAGGAATTATTCTTTTAGGTATTAGGCCTTTCAACCAATAAACGAAAAAATTTAACCACTTCTAGCAAGCCACCATTCCAATTTCTTAAATTGAACATATGTACCAAAATTGTTCTTAATCCTCATTAGGCAATACAAAAGTTACCACTATTAGTATAACCTTAAAAGTAATTAACATTACTCTTCAAATTTTAAATATCAAAGTTTAGGCTTAGGTTTTGGTGGGTGAATATTTTGTCACTAGCGTACCAATGATAAAATATATGATTCACTCATAGCTTTATTGAGAAATTAATTTCTCCTCTCATCAAGGGGAGGTTCCCTTTGAAATCTATTCTCTAATTAATAAGAAATTAAAATCTGCGGGTTACTATTGGGCATATAACTCTCTTTTTTCAGAGTTAATGTATTCTCCCTTCACTTTGTTACAATTTCCCTATCACTTAGATACTTAAGGAAATTAATGAATTTATCCAACAAACTATATCAAGATTTTATAAACAAGAAGCACAAAGTCTTTCTCAAATATAACACCAACTAAACTAATTATCACAATGATAAGGAATTCAACTTGCAGCTCAAAGTCCTCAAGTGTAATCCCTTAATCCTAAAAACTACAAGAAATAGAAGCAATATAAATACTACTACCAATCACTTAACAATAGAAAAAATCTCAAATATTCAAGGAGCACAAAGTTCACTTTCACAATTCAAGAGCTCTTTAATCCTCTTAACAATACTTCCTATATCAAGAAATTCAAGAACACATATAAGTCATGAACGTAAGAACATTAACTCATATAAGCAATTATTTTTAAATACAACACAAAGTTTGGGATCAAATTAAATCGCTTTCTTTATTTGCTTGATCAAATTTTCACAACAAAGCTCAAAGTCTTAGTTGAGGCAAAAATTTAGCAGAGTTTTGCTTAGCATAATCCAAGATAAAAATATAAAAAATGAGGGTCCCCCTTATATATAAGAAAAGTGGAGAAAAATGTGGGCACAATGGACTAATTCAATTGCACAGTCCCACTTGACTACAAGTACAACAAAAAGAAAATATGTAGCTGCAAGAAAACTTGCAGCATCTAACAATGCAACTACATGGAAAGAAAATGTCAAAAAGGGACACTTTATTCATTTTTCTCCTCCTCGTTTGATTTGTGGAATTACTTGAACCTAGTTAGGATGGCCTCCATCTCTGCTTGGTTTCGCATCAGGGTAGAATATGTGATCACATGAACATGGGAGATCATATCCTCAACCTCTACATATTTCTTTTCCCCATCCTTTAGCATGGATGCGAGGACCTCAAAACTGATTTGGATCTCCAATAACTTATCAAATGCACCAAGTGAGAAGTCCTATCCCGTGCAGTGATCCATTAAGGACAAAAATTCCTGTGTGATGGCATCACTAGTAATGAGATTCTGATTGTCATCATACAGATAACAAGGAAGGTCAACAATCTTGGCAAAAATGAGATCAATCTCATCATCACCTTGCTTCCATTCTCAATCTAGCTTTGCTATCATCAACCTTATTGTCTCTTTCTTGTAAGACAATAGCGACAAGATTTGGATATATTTTTCCCTTGAAGGAACCACTTTATTTTCAATGAGGATGTCTATTCTGAAGTCCTCCATTTTGCTCCAAAGGGTTGTACTTTTCTCAATATTTTCAATCTCTTGAGATAATGAAGTTTTGACACTCTGCATCTGACTTCGGGTCGCTTCAAAATCTGTCAATAATCCAACTATTGAACTTAGGAGCTGTGACCCTTCTGACTTTAGCTGTGCAATCCACTCGTCCTCCACTCAGCCCTTGGCTCCTACCTGTTCAATTTTATTAAGAGCTTTAGTGTCCATTGAGGATCCTATGGGCTCAACTTCCTAAGAGGATTAGGTAACTTTTAGAAGAACATTAGTCAATTGTTCACATTTCTACTTTAATTTATTCTTCTCATCCCTCTCTTGGTCAAGTCTTCGTAACAAAGAATTTAAAATTGTTTGAGAATCCAGCTTAACACTCTCATGCGTCTCTTCCCCAAGCTCTACGATTTGCATGATGTAATCCTCAAGTTGTATATCATCGTTATTCTTATCTGATGATGGCACCATGACCTCAACATACTTCCTTTTAGAGGTTGGGTTTACTAACACCCAAGAAACAGTCTTCGACTTCTTTTTTCCCTTGGGCTTCTGAGGAACCAACTGCTCAAAGTCAAACTCACCAGACAAAATCACTTGTTTCTTCCTCTTAGGTGCTACTAAATCCATCCAAGGTGGTAATTCAGGATTGGCCAATGGAGTAGTAGCTTCTTGTTGAGCCTCACTTGGTATTCCAAGAGCATACTAGCTTGAATTGGTAGCGGTTGTAGATGTTGTGATTGATATCAATTCTAAAGTATCCAGTGATATACTTGCTGATGTAGCAACAACTGTTGATGTTGACCCTTCTTCAATTACGACCACAGAGGAGAGAGTGGAAGGTGCAATGGAAATAATTTGAGTAGTAACCAGAGGTGGAATTTCTATTATAATTGTCGTAGTAGAAATAACTTCAGTGCTCACCAGAGATGGAATCTCTATTATGACCACCATAGAAGGTAAAGTCGTCATTTGTTGTTCCACGAACGATTGGTCCATAGCTTCAGGAAACTCCAATATTGAAGATTCAATGGTGGTTGAATGAATATCATCAAGGCTGGAAAAGTTGGATAGTGTAAAGAATTGTTGAGCAGTCTCTGACTGAGTCATGCCCATGCCCAGGTCCTCATCATCGAATTCCTCTTCCTTTTGATTAGAATCAGAATCAATAGAATGGATAATCACTTCTGAATGAGTTTGCGCCTGTGAAGTGGTTGGAATATTAACTTCACCAAGACGTGATATTTCTTCAACCTGTGCTTCCTCTTGTTGAGGAATTTCACCTTTGTTTCCTTCTCTTTATTAGTATCTCTAGCAGTCTGTTGTTCTGGTTCCTTCGTGGCTGTCTCCTATGTTGCTGAAGACAATTCAACTTTCTTGGACCCTTTATTTGTGAACTTGATTTTGGGTCCTTTCCCCTTGGATTGCATTGTAGGAGCCGAGGATAATGCTTCTGAATCTACTTTGCCTTTGGTTCTTGTTTCAGTCATAGTTGTCTTACCAACCGGGCCATCACTATTATCGTCATCTCCAAAACTAGCAAGAAGTTGTTTCATTCTAATATTATTTTTTAGCAACCATGCATTAGTTTTTGCCAAAATAGGAGAGATTCTTTGAGTGATAGATTTACTTTCCTTTTTTAACCATTACACCGGTGGGAGCAAAGAGTTGGCAATATTCTTTTCATAATAGACAGGGTCTATTATGTCATCAGTGTCTTCCATGGTCATTGGGATCTTTTCCAAATCCAAGTTTTCAATCTGTTCCAGGGTAAGACGTCTGAAATCCATCCTTCTTATATCTTATTCATTTTGACAATCTGCCCATACATCTTCAAACCTATAGACATGGGTGTAACTCCACTTGAGCTTTTTCTTCATGCCATGAAAATCAAAATTATTTCATGCCTTGAATCTTCTCATAGTATTCCATTGCATTTCTTCCTCCATGTTCTGGCTTTGGGGTTACTTAGAACTGAGTACCTGCCAATTGATTATGGGAACTTCAACCCGGTCTTATGTGCTTGCGATTGTTTTCATGCACATAGATTAGTTATCAGCACAACTCCATGAGAATGATCTTATCAAAAGGATACCTTGGTAGAATGAAGGGTTCACCTGAAAAACATCTAATCCGGATGTAAGTGAATGTTGGGAATTGAAAAAAAACAAATCCAAAATGAGACACCCTGTTATATGCAGCCTCTGATAATCTTTTCTTCTGAAGGATTTTATCAAACATGCACTTCCACACAGAAAAAGGCATCTTTAACTCTTCTAAAGTGGCTACCTTGATTCTTGATCGTGAGTTGATCATATTATTCCCAGGCAGGCACTAATCTCCTCTCACCTTTAGTAGACAAACTCGGATATTGCCTCATGGAAGCGGCTGCATAAACCAAGTCAGAATTCATATAAAATTTCAATGTCACTTTGACTTCTTTCAACTATGTGCAGACTACATCACTGATCTGCTCACCCCAATCAATCCTAGTAGCCCCTTTCCTGATTATATTTATGTAATAACACATCCAGCTTTGAAAGTAGTGAGAGTCCTTTAAACCCTTCACTCTTGATAACATGGTGACCATATCATTGTACTCCTCATTGAAGTCACTCCTGTGAAAATACTTGGGCCATCACGAGGTGGTAGAATTTCTAGCAGCAGAGAGGTACATAGTATTGATCACTTCCTCAACTGGAGAACCTTTGAAAACACTATTGAAGAAAACACTATCCAGAGTCATGATCACCTTTTGATCAGCATCCCTAACATGTCTTGTATTCGGATCGAAGTGATCCGCTATTGCAAGTACAAAATCCAGATCATGAGCTGCAACTAGGAAGGAAGCATATTTATGCAACTCGGATTTGATCCGATTTGTTAGTCAGGCAAGAGCTTTCTCAACTCAATCAATAAAATCCTGCATACTGACATGTCCAATTTCTATATCTTTGATCTCCTTGATGTTTGAATCTACTGAACTTTTTGGGTACAAATTCAAGTACTTATCATACTTGTACTTCATCTTTTTTGCCAATGTTTTACCTAGAGCAGATTCCAACTGACTCAAGAAGGCTCTGATTTTTCGTGAGAGGAATTTGACATTTGCAAATGACTGCATTCAACATTGAGGATTATCTTCTTTGATAGTTATCATCATCAATAAAATCAAATTTTTTCAATCGGATTGGAAAATTAGACTCAGAACAAGCTTGGGAGCAAAGCTATCAAAAAATGGCAAGTCGGGGAAAAAAGTCCGATCTACACCTTAGAAGCCAAAATTTGCACATTGGACTTTAAAGTTTGATGTGCAAAGATTAAACATCTTTGCATGCATATCAAACTTTAAAGTTCGATGTGCAAGTTGGGGAAAGTCATCGGCACATTGGACTTTAAAGTCTGATGTGCAAGTTGGGAAAAATCATTAGCACATCGGACTTTAAAGTTTGATGTGTAGGTGTAGATCATTGTAAAAATGACCAGCACAAAGTCCGATGTGCTGGGGAAGAGCAACCAATTGACATGTCGGGTTTTAAAACCCGACATGTCAATCAAACAATCTCCCCTCGCATATCGGACTTTAAAGTCTGATATGCGAGGTTTACCCTCCTACATATCAGACTTTAAAGTCCAATATGCGGAGAGATCTAAGCACACAATTGGATTTTAATGTCTGATACGCCTCCAGCCAACAGAAAACCCAAAGAGAGAATAATACAGGAAAATAACACGATGCAGGGGAGGAACATGAAAGAAAAATAAAAATAAAACAAAACCTACCTCAATCCACCATACTGAACAAAAATCTGGTGGAGATTCGACAAATCCGCAAGGCCGGCGAGCGAAATGGAGGAGAAAGGAGGAGGACACACGTAGAGGAGAATTCATAAATGAAAATGAAGAAATAATCTCCAAAATTTAATAAATAATCTCCTAGATTAGCAATAAATGTGACCATTAATTACCAATCACGTAGTGCATGTTGGACTTTAAAGTCCGACATGTAGGAATAAAACCCTTGCAAGTCAGACTTTAAAGTCCGACATGCAACTTTTGACTGAAGGATTACCTGCAAGTCAGACTTTAAAGTCCGATTTGCAAGGATAAAGCCAAACCTTTGCACATAGGACTTTAAAGTCCGATGTCCAATTACCTTTGAAAAGAAGGAACCCTGCAGGTTGGACTTTAAAGTCTGACTTGCAGGAAAAACTGCATATCTAAAGAACTCAAAATACAATAAAAATGAAAAGCGAAAAGCTAAATGAGCTAACCGACAGAGTCGATCAAGCTCTCCCAGAGGTTGTAAGGTATGATTTTAAAGAGAAAAGATAAATTAGCTAACCGACGGAGTCAATAAAGTTCTCCCAGAGGTTGTAAGATATGAAAAAGACTAGTTTCATAGGGTTGCCTCACGATTTTGGTCGCACTAAAATTGAGGACAATAGGTTTATGCCATGTCATGGCATAAAGGTCCTATTATGGTCCTATTATGTCATTTCATGGTATAAAAGGACCAATTATGGACACATTATACCATGTCATGGCATAATAGGATACATTATGCCATGATGGCATAATATGTCCTATTATGCCATGACATTGCATAATAGGTCCATAGTTGGTCCTATTATATCATGTCATGACATAATAGGACCTATTATGCCATCATGGCATAATAGGTCCTATTATTCCATGGCATTGCATAATAGTCTACCTATTATGCCATCATGGCATAATAGGTCCATAATAGGACCTATTAAACCATGACATGACATGATTTTCTCAAATTGCCAACTTCATCATCTAATTCATCTCCAACACTGAAGTACTAATTCGACATGTTTACTTAATATGATAGGACCAATTATGGACCTATTATGTCATGGCATGGCATAATAGGACCTATTATGTCATGTCATGGCATAATAGGACCTATTATATCATGTCATTACATAATATGACCTATTATGCCATGACGGCATAATAAGTCCTATTATGCCATGACATTGTATAATAGGTCCATAGTTTGTCCTATTATATCATATCATGGCATAATAGGACCTATTATTCCCTAACGACATAATAAGTCCTATTATGCCATGACATTGCATAATAGGTCCATAATAGGATCTTTTAAGCCACAACATGACATGATTTTCTCGAATTGCCAACTTCATCATCTAATTCATCTCCAACACTAAAATTGTGCTAATTCGACATGTTTACTTAGTATGATAGGACCAATTATGGACCTATTATGCCATGATGGCATAATATGTCCTATTATGTCATGACATTGCATAATAGGTCTATAGTTGGTCCTATTATATCATGTCAAAGCATAATAGGACCTATTATTCTATCATGACATAATAGGTCCTATTATGCCATGACATTGCATAATAGTCCACCTATTATGCTATAATGGCATAATACGTCCATAATAGGACCTATTAAGCCATGAAATGACATGATTTTCACGAATTGCCAACTTCATCATCTAATTCATCTCCAACACTAAAGTACTAATTCAACATGTTTACTTAGTATGATAGGACTAATTATGGACCTATTATGTCATGTCATGGCATAATAGGACCTATTATATCATGGCATTGCATAATAGGACCTATTATGCCATGACAACATAATAAGTTCTATTATGCCATGACATTGCATAATAGGTCCACAATTGGTCCTATTATTCCATGACCGCATAATAAGTCCTATTATGCCATGACATTGCATAATAGTCCACCTATTATGCCATCATGGCATAACAGGTCCATAATAGGACCTATTAAGCCACAGCATGACATGATTTTCTCGAATTGTCAACTTCATCATCTAATTCATCTCCAACACTAAAATTGTGCTAATTCTACATGTTTACTTAGTATGATAGGACCAATTATGGACCTATTATGCCATGATGGCATAATATGTCCTATTATACCATGACATTGCATAATAGGTCCATAGTTGGTCCTATTATATCATGTCATGGCATAATAGGTCCTATAATAGGTCCTATTATGCCATGGCATTGCATAATAGCCCACCTATTATGCTATCATAGCATAACAGGTCCATAACAGGACCTATTAAGCCACAACATGACATGATTTTCTCGAATTACCAACTTCATCATCTAATTCATCTCCAACACTGAAGTACTAATTCAACATGTTTACTTAGTATGATAGGACCTATTATGCCATGTCATGGCATAATAGGACCTATTATATCATGTCATTGCATAACATGACCTATTATGCCATGACGGCATAATAAGTCCTATTATGCCATGGCATTGCATAATAAGTCCATAGTTGGTCCTATTATATAATGTCATGGCATAATAGGACCTATTATGCCATGACGGAATAATAAGTCCTATTATGCCATGACATTGCATAATAGTCCACCTATTATGCCATCATGGCATAATAGGTCCATAATAGGACCTATTAAGCCACGACATGACATGTGATTTTCTCAAATTGTCGACTTCATCATCTAATTCATCTCCAACACTGAAGTACTAATTCGACATGTTTACTTAGTAAATGACCACTTAGAGAGGCTACCATCTAATATATTAGTACTATTCCAACACAAAGTACTAATGTAATATGTTTACCAAAACTGTGACTTAATTATTTATTATATAAATTACTTTATATATATTGATCTTATTTAATTTTTTTTACAAGTTCATGTATGGAATATTTTATATTGATTTTAATAGTTGATGCATTTTACAAGAAATGAATGCATTAAATTGAATATATAATAGAATTATGAAGTTTCATTGAAAGATTTATTAAGTTTTGTGCGCAAATTTTATATTTAAAGATTCAATAGTATGTACATGTATATTTTTTAAAGTTTAATATTATATTATATTTCATGTGTATCTCATTCAATAACATAGAAATGTTACTATTTATAAATGTTTTTTTTAAAAACTAAAATAGATTCTTCTTTGACATAGACTTGTATATAATTCATGTATATCTTTATATATGCAGGAGTTCTTTGTTATCATGGATGTCTTTGACATAGATGAATTATTAGGTGAAAATCCCCCACCACAACCCCCTCCTCCTCCACCTACACCTCCACCCCCTAGATTGGATGAAATTTGTTTAAGAGAATGACTTAATGAAAACCTAAAAGTGATTGAATAAAATATTTCTGCTATCCAAAATGAGCCAATCACGCCACCCCATCTTCTAGAGTTTGCAAAATCAATGCAAACTATTGTCGAGTCAGTTAGATCTGTTGATTCTCAATTAAATCAATTTCATAAGTGGTGACGAGAGTTGCATGATTTTTATGCTGATGGTTTAACTTATAGGCAAATCACTGATCTCAAAATAACCAAAGCTCATTTATGTCCATATTTTACTAACCCAAAAACAAGAGAACCAATACAACCTAGCCAGAAAATAATTTCAATTAGGTGGTGTGTGCATCCAGAAATGGCTAGACACTTTTGGGATAGATGGTGGATGGTTTTTGATTATCCACCACATCGTAATTGTGAGTTCCCTTTATATTTTTTGAAGAAATTATACTGTGAGTTTGTAATGCACCAAAAACCAAATTATTTTGATATTAAGTCATTCCAAGGCGTTGGTCGTGGAATGCCACAGCATAGATTAGGGGCATGGAGTAATAATCCCCTACTAGATCCACCCATAGCTCCACTTGTTTCTCCATTGATTCCTACAGATGTGCGGAATACATCATTCATTTCAACATTAGATGCTTTGACTTCCCTCATAGGTAACCTGAGTGAGCAAGTTGCTCACATGGCATCCACTCCTTGATGGATGCCACATATGTGTTTGAGTTGTCATGAGATGTCTGTAGGTCTTACTATTGATCCAGGATCTACTTCAGTTCTAGCTGAGCATGATGCAACAAATGATAGTATGATGACATCATATATGGATTTTCTTTTCTCCAATGATCATCTTGAGCAGGTATAGATATATATACATGTACATGTCAATCTTTAAATACTTCATAAATATAGGTATAGATTAAGTGTATGTCTTTTTTTTATACAATCTAATACTTCATTAAATAAATTTGGTTTATGTAGATAAGGACTACACGAAATATTAGAGTCAATATTGCATCTACTAGAACACAACTCAGCACACCTTATGGGGTATAGTATCAATTTCTATCTATACATTGTACTAGCTTTTTAAGTTAATATGTTATCATCGTATACTATATAAATTTTCATGTTGATACATTGAATGCTTCTTTCTCCAGGATTCAGGTCATGAGGGACCCTCTACATCACATCGAGAAGAGGGTGTGACAATTGTGACACCATCTATGGTATGTATCTTATAATTCATAAATTAAATATGAACTCTTACAACATTGTAACTTAACTTGAAATTATTTAATACACATATATATGTTCAATAAATATGATTTCATTAAATGCATGTTTACAGGTGGACACTACTATCAAGATAGGTTATCCTCATAATTTTTATCAGAGCCAATTTGAATGCACATCGACATCCTTTGAGGTCTTAATATATAATACTTAATTTGATCTTATTTTGACTCTTAATTAAAGATTTAATTGCACACTTTGAATTTCACCTTGTACAGGACTTAGCTAGCACTACATTTGGCGTTGATACTACACAAGATACTACTAGAGGAGATGAGCAACCTTATGTATGATATTTTATTATATGATTATTTTAAAATCAAATTATAAATGTTCATTTTTATTTAATAAAAAAATAAACATGTGTATGTGCTCATGTTCATTATATCATGTTTCTTATCTTGTATACAGGATGACACAACTATCGAGCATATAGTACATGCAGAACAAGTTATTGGAGTTGATGTGCACACACATATGGTAAGTTTGTAACTTAATTTATGAATTCCAACTGTATTTGATAAATGATTATTTTAATAGTTAATTTCAAGTATTTTAATATTGTTTTTTCCTTGTACAGCATGAGATGGGTAGATCTAGTCCACGTCCCGGGGAGAAGAGACCACGAGATGTTATTGATGATAGCACTTAGATTTTACTATTTATTTGGCTCTGATATGATGTACATGTACTATTTTATATGATATATACTTTTTATGGACTTTACACATTTGTTTACACGTGTAATTATTTTTTAACATTGTATATATTGTCTTGGACGTGCACATACTTTATATATATGAATAGTTGCATAATAGGATTAGATCATATATATTTTGTGCATACTTTATATATTTTGTGCACATTAGATATTATGTGGAGTTCATCATGTTACCATCTAGTATATATATGGATTAGATACTATATGGCTTATGTGGACTTGAAATTGTATTTATGGAAGTTGTGCTTAAATAACTTTATATGGATTATGTGGACTTAAAATTTTATTTATGGAATTTTATTTAAATAACTTGTCATTAGATAAACTAAAGGTGTACATCATAAACTAACAAGGATGATAAGACCAAAGTATCAAAACATATCTTATAATTATAACATATTCTAAATTAAAAATTATTAATCATCATAGATAAGAAAAACATATAATCAAATATATAATTACCATTACAATAATAATGATGATAAGAGAAAAGTATCAAAACAAATATATTGAATAGAACTTGATTAAAATATAATTATCTCATTCATAAATTTGACCAATAGTCTCTCATTTATGTATATTACATAAAGTGTAATCAAGAGGACCTATCTAAAACAAAACAAACAGTCTATTTAAATTATAATAATAAGGATTTATATCTCTCAAAATATAACATAAAGTATGCACAAACAATAGTAGTCATTGAGGCCAAGTCTACTCTGAGAGACTTGAAAAAAAAAATACATATGATTAGTTTTTATAATGAGGATGCATTGAATTTAAAATACAACATAAAGCATACATCATGACTCTTCAAAGGGATTTTCCTTAAGGGTACAAAACTTTAACCTACTTGTAATTATTCAAAATGAAACATAAAGTATGCACAAATAAATTGGTTTTCATTGATGCCTTCTACTTGTGGTAGACCTAAAACAAAATTACTAGATTAGATTTTATAATTATGATGCATGATTTAAAATGCTATATAAAATATACATCACGACTTTTAAAAGGGAGGTGGATTAAGGGTTAAAATTATAACTTACTTGATATTCATTCTGTTATACCATCTACATCCTCTCTCTTTTGCAAAGCATCTATAATTGTCTCATGCTCTTTCATAGAGAGAGTCCATAATTGTTTATTAGCAGGCCTGCCACAATATCTATCCAATTTTATATTAGTTGCCACTACCAAATGCGATTAATGTATAATATTCTTCTCTAATTCATAATCTTCAAATGCGAGCATTCCATTCTTTCTTGTTAGATATTTGTGTAGCCAAGTGCCAACAACAACCGTAGATCTTGTTGGATAGTCATAACCATCATCATGTACTCAAGGAGTTGTTAGCTTATGTTTTGGCTCTACACATCGAGCCAACCAATACTCTGTCCCCTCTTCATTGTCCTCTTGTGCAACAACAACATAGACATGTCCTGTGCACAAAACAATTTTATTTTAATATTTAATGAGAAATAAAAACAAAAATATACACTATAAGATTTCATATATATGTACTATTTAATAAATCAAAACGAATTTCAAAAATAATTTTACCTTCTTGTATAAGATTTGAAATGCTATCATAGTCATTTGATGCAAACATCTGATCCATATCTTCATCAGTTCTTTCATGTGGATCATTTGCATCTATGGGTGTCAATGATCTTTGTTTCCATTCTTCAACCCATTCTTTATTCTCACAAAATTCCCAAACTCTAGAAACCCAAAACTGACAAAAGAAAGCAAGCTGCCTTGTGAATATAATCCATGTGTTTGAATTAGAACTCTTAAACGAATGTCATTTAGTTGATCCAATGATGGTATTACAATCATGCCAAATAGGGATCTACTATCTTCCTCTACCAATCAGAATAAACGTCGAATTGCAGAGTTCTCAGTTGATCCATTTGACAACTTTGAATTGCACCAATCTACAACTGCACGAGCATCTCTGAATTTCACTGCATCATCAAATTTCAATTGTTCTCTAGCAAGAGCTCTTTTTACATAGGCACTAGCTCCATCATGTTCTCTCTTACCATGTCCCGCTTCAAAAAAACTCCATAAATGTTGTACATTGGTTATCTTGTGAACTTTGCATAGCCAATAAAACATTCTTGCATTTTTGAATTGTCCAATGCAGTTATCTAACCATATCATATGTTGTTTCATGTCAATTTCTCTTTCCTTGAGATTATATGAAATACCTTGAAGCTATGCTAAACAAACTTTGATGAGTGTAATCGATTATCACTAACATAGAAATTATACTCCCTCAAAATATTTATGTTATCTTATGTACTGTCATGGTCATGTCTATAAATAATGTGCACAAATATGGCCACTTGCACTGAGTTGTAGTATTGTGATTGAGTTTCCTCTTGTGGTTTTAGAGTATAGTTTTCTGCAAAATCCACAACTAATACTATTGTTCCAACTGGAAATGTGTTCTTGCATATGCGAAACTGTCCATTAAGCCATCAAGCATGTTGGGAATGTTTCACATATTTTGGAACAATGTGACTTTTAAACTCACTGATAAATGCATTCACACTATTTTGTTTTGTAATCAATTCTAAACATTTCCCCATCTTTCCATACTTTAGAGGGTATTCTATATTTTTAAATCTCCTAACATCAACCATTTTTTGTCCAAACTCAGATGAAACATGTTCATGCAAACATTCACCTATCAAAGAATAGTTCCCACATAAATTGCAAAGGCCATAAATGCATGAACTGGAAAGAAATAATTGTTCATTAGGTGATTTACAAAATAAACTTGCAATAAAATCTTTTATAGTTTCAGGTGGAACATAAACACCACAATCCCACACAAGATCATTACCATGCAACATACAAAGTATATATCGAAAAACATCATAATAGTAATGAAACTGAACATGAGTTTTACAAAAACAAGATATTTTTTGTTTATTGATTTTAACATACCAGGGTTTGCATTTTTCAAATGATCTTTGACTAATTTGTAAATTCATTAACATAGATTCATCACAATTTTTTTAAAGAATTCAGTTTGAGTCATGTCAAGAAGATGTTTTAGATGAGGATCACGAATTTTTGATCCCACCCTTAACTTTAAACATCTCTAGAATTTGATGAAACTCTAGTGTTATCATGCCAAAATTTTGCAATTAATTGTTTAGTTTCATCATTTAATTTCATGTCCGACCTTTGAAGTCTACCACTAAAACTCCAACAATGGTTTAGTGGATCAATTTCAATTGTGTCTCTTATTTTGGCCACTCTTGACAAGGTTCTACGATGTAATTTCAAATAGCCACTTATATCACTTAACATTCTTTTAGTAACAATTGTTTTGTCAACTATAACAGTTGTTATAACTCTATGTGCTACATTCTTATCTTTAGCTCAACTTGTTTTTCTGATAGAATCGATGGCACTGGCAACAGTAGATACAACTTGCTTATATGATTCATCTTTTCTTTTTGGTTTTGCATAAATACCTATTTTTTTCATGACTTTGAGCATTTTTAACATTTTTATTAATTGTAGCATTAACTGACATTGGAATCCTAACTTTTTATTATAGAAAAATTGTTTATATAATCTGTTTGCATGTGTTCTGATTTGTCTCCAAGAAACTAACCCATTAAGATTATCTAGCACATTTCTATCAATAGTAAACAAATTACATTCATTTTCTTTCAGAGAGGGTGGTGTAATATTTTCAATTTTTATTTCTTTTCGTATTGGTGTATTAAATTTATATCCAGCTTCATTTAAATCAGCAATTTGATTGGCATCATAGTCTTGGGGATTTAAAAACATACCAGGATTCACATCCACATGAACATTTGCATCAACAGTCATACCCGTGTTTGGTTCTACATTTCTTGCAGCCATCATGATCTCTTCGATGGTCTCATCTACAACGGCCACTGAACTAGATGCTTCAAAAGTGTTATTCAATTGTCATTATTGTGATCTTCGATCTCTTTGGCGTTTTGCCTCCTCTCTTTGTGCTTAAATTTTGTCTGCTTTCATTGTCTTCCTTTGTTTCTTTTGACGTTTCCTAGAACCCATCTTTACAAACTCCTCTTCAAAAAATAATATCTTTTTACAGAGTTCTTCATAAATTTGTGTAAAAAATATTAAAAAGTTCTGCCAAATATTGTAAAAAATGTTTGTCAATATGGATTTCAATGATAGTGTGGTAAATTGATGCAATCTGTCTTTTTTTTACAGTAATGATTATTTAGGAATGGGCCCTCGCTTTAGAAATGGGGGCTTGTTATTAAATCCAACGGTCAAAAAAAGGAACGGGCCAAAATGGGGGCCCATTCTATGGAATTTGATTCCACAAAATGCCACTTGGCTCAGGATTAGGCTCGGGATAGGCATGAGATGGCCACATCTGAGACATGGACCTACAAATTCAAATCTCCATGAATGAAAGCACAAATATGAACTTCTGAAATAGTTTACGTGCCTATAATTAGAAAATTTTTATACGAAATTAAAACCCATTTCAGATTATACTGTCTAGATTCTAAATATGTAAATTTATTTAAATATTGGTTATTTTAACTATTTTTCATTTAATTTATACTAAATCGGGTCCAGAAACTTGAAATATTAACTAATTTTGTTAATTTAATAACTTTTTTATTTTAATGAATTTTGAAAGAAAAATTATGTCATCAATCTACACAAAATTCTTTTCTATTTAATATATATATATATATATATATATATATATATATATATATATATATATATATATATATATATATATATATATATATATATTAAAGTTTACATCAAATTATGTGGGCCGTACACGTCAAATTTTTAAAAAGATAATTAAGGTCATTAAAAAATACAAAAAAAATATGCTCATCAATCTTCAGTGTGTTACAAACCATTTCCCAAAACGGGTTGAGAAAATAATTTTAATTGTGTCAAAAAGTGTGAGTCGTACACATGCATGGTATGGTCCCAAAACATACATTTTTAAAACATAGTTTTTAGAACTCCATTCAAAAAATTATTTTTTATTATGTGGGTATTAAAATAAATTACATATTTGGAAAGTACACTCAGAGGGCTATCTTTTATATTACTGACTTTTTCCAAGATTCAATCTCCAAGTGTTTCAAAATTTAAGCTCAAATGAGATAAAATCTAAAAATCAGGGAAAACACTTTCACTTTTTGGTCAAAAAGTGGACTCGGCTTCTTGCACTGACCCATATGTGGGATGGATGATAAATAAATGTACATTGAATTCTTTTAAATACTAAAATGTAAAATGTAGTTACACAAACAGAAATGGAGTCATCTCATGTGAAGAATAAAATTGGCAAACTTAAAAAAAATGACACTTTGAAATTTTTAGATCAATTTCATGTGGTGTGAGGACAATCCCATAGATAGCAAGACTATCTTAAAGAATGAAAATTTTTAATATAAGTATGAAAAAAGAATTTATAAGGAAGGGTATAATGATAGACATAATACATGATGTGATATGCATGAATATCAATAGAATAAAGTTAAATGTGAAAATAAGTATAAATAAAAAAATTATAGATACTAAACTGTAACAATTAGCCACACAAATATAGATCACATCATCTCATATGAAGAATTAAATTTATAACCAATCTCATAGGTTACAAGATTAGCTTGAAGATGACAAGTGTTAATATAAATATGAAGAAATAATGTATAAAAAGGATGTAATGATAGACATAATATATGATAAACTATAATGATATGCATTAAATTAATGTGCCAATATATATAATTAAAAAATATAGATTAAAGAATGAACTAAACTTTGCATATAATTATCCGATAGACTTTTATTGTGGACTTGTTAGTCCACAACTTGTTGATTAACCTGTCTCACACCTCAAAATAACCTTATATCATCATTAAACCATTTTTAGGTACAAATTTCAAATATCAAACAACTTTAAAACGATCAATTTTTTTTTCACTACTAACAAATAAGATTGTTATCATTCCATAAAAAATCTTTTCATTGTTGGATATTAGATTGCACGAACACAATTGAAAGAAATGACTTTTACAGAGCACATTTTGCCTGGTTCTATGTATTATGTTTTCAATATGTGCAGGCATTGAAATTACCATTAATGGTAAAGTAAAAATAAATAAAAAAATTCACATTCAAGGACTCAATTGTGGATCCTAGTAAAAATAATTTCATTCCCAACATCTCCAAGGCCAAGCGTCTCCCAAATGGGCAAGACATGGTCGCTTTTGTAATGGAAAACTTGCAACAGATTTTATCGGTAGACTTGTTCACTATCTCATATTTCTAACATTTTTTTAAATGATATTTTGGTGTCACATTAGGTAATTTAACTTTCTTTAGAAAAATGAACAATATTTGATCCATTTTCTTAACCAAGAGAAAGTATACTAATAAAATATTATTGAATTTTTAATTATATAAGTAACACATGGCTACTCTCTCTTAATAGTATTACCAAAACTCAGTAAAAATAAATTTAATGGGTATATTAGAAATTATAAAATACATAACATACTAAAAATAGAAATAAGCACAATATACAATGCATAGAATATTTTCTTGTCTAATATAAATATAAAAAATATTCAAACTTGTAAAACATATCTTTCAAAAGTTAAAAAATGTGATGCATAATTGAATGGAATTTTTTATAGATTGAAAGCCTGAAATTTGAATAATTATAATTCCCTTTTTCATAATCTTTTGATCAGAATATAATTTTTATATGAAACCAACTTTTCAAATTTAAGATCATTATTTAACATAACTCGAAACTTAAATCTATGATCTCTCAAACTCAAAGTGTAGACAAATACATAAGATTTTAATGTGTATTGATCAATTCACTAATGTATTTTGAGATAGAAAACCTATGAAATTAAGACAATTACATAACAATCAGAAACCATTACTACCTTTTTAACAAGTATAAAAATACTTGTATTTTTAACTTCATTTTCAAAGTCAATCCTTTGATTTCCTATGAGCGTATCCCTTGAATCTTCTAGTGATATAAGTGATATAAGTGCTAGTTGTACTATGTAGGAATTAATTTCTACCACCCACAACCACCAACCTGCATTAAATGCAGAGTCCAGAGGGTTTGATTGGAAAGAAGAGTCTAGAAAGAAATGAGAGAAACTCCAGAGAGTTTTGTATTCTTTTAAGACCTCTATAAATAAAGGCAGATGTAATCCATTTGAGACATGCAATGAAATTATGTTTTTGTGTAGCAACACAATGTAATTTTTGTGTGTATGATTCAATTTGTAAATTTGTGTCTTGCTCCATCCACCCCCAACATAGTGGTATTAGAGGTAGGTGGATAATGTTTGATGGGAGTAGCTGGTCGCTAGTGTAAAGAAAGGATACGTCTAGGTGAACAGATAAATTATTGATGTTTGAAAGTTAGGATACGTCTCACTACCGTTTGTCATTGAAAGAGGATCGAAGTTTGTGTTTGTGCATGTATCAACTCGTTCTTTAAGGGAGCCTGCAGGAGGACAATTGTTGTTTGACCGAGGATACCCAAGGAGGTTCATTGTGTAGAGAATCGTTGTTGTGCCACATTATTTCCAAATTGGATTACTGTTTTAAAGGAGATCGAGCATGGGTTTCACTGTAGCTATTAAGGGGGAGCCAGAAATTAAAAAGAAGATTTAGAAGAATAAATTGTTATCAAGTAAGGAAGGTGAGTTGAAATTGTTTGTTCTAATGGGCAAATGAGTGTTGAAGGAAAATACAAATCTAATTTTTGAGATAGATCTTTTAAAAGAAAAATGAATTAAAGTGAAGAAAATTAAAGTATAGATATAAGTAGAAAAATATAAACTTTCAAATGAAATTAGCGATTATAAAGAGAAAATTGAAGAGCTAGAGGAAAAGTTGAAGTGGTTGGAAGAAGAAAATATTTTGCAGATGAAGGAATTGATTAAATTTAATGAGAAGAATAAAGGGTCAGAGAAAAAGTAAAAAATATTTGATGAGATTAAGAAATGAAATAAAGATCAAGGACAAAGAATGAAGTTGGTTGATGATTTAGAAGAAAAGATGAAGAAACTAAAAGAGGAGAATCGGTTGTTAAACGAAGAAAATAATCAACTAAATCAATCATTTATTGCAAGCAATAAATGTTTGAAGTAAAAATCAGTATGTGATGTTTCATGTAGTACAGAGGATTTGAATTTGTCATTTGATAAGTTTGTTTTTGCTGAGGAATTTTGTGATAAAGATTGTCAAAAAGAAAATGATTATGTTATTAAATGTAATGGTAATCAAATGAATGTTGGTTTGAAAACTATGAAAAGAATGGGATATAAAGGTAAAGGATTGGAAAAAAAGGAACAAGGAATTAGAGAACCTATTGAGCCAATAATAAGGCCTTGGATATGTCACAGGTGGAGGAAATGAAGTTATAAGTGATAGAGGCTCAAGGAGATTAGATCAAGGGAAGTCGTGTAAGCGGTGTACCTATTGTAATAGGAAAGGTTTGGGATCTACATCCATGCAATATTTGTGGTTTGAAGAGTCATTGTGAGAAGACATGTTGGAACAAAGAGTCAAAGAATGAATGCATAAAAATGGATTGTGGATGGAGCTATGGGACAAGTTGGCAAAAACTTACGGGTATGATTCAAAATTTCTTCAAGTATAAAAATTTGCATGTGAAAAAGGATTTTAATTAAGCAAGGTTTTCAAAAGGCATAACAAATGTTTCAAGTCAAAGGAGAGTATAGTCTAGCAATACATTTAGAGATAAGTCGCAAAAATTTTCATATTGAAGTTTTAAAAATCAAGATATTGAGAGAGCCGCAACAATGGGAGAAGCCAAATGAATGGCATTATTATTAAGAATTAGATATGAAGATCATACAATATTGGTTTTAAGTAGATATTGAAGAAAGGAAAGCACCCTTTTTTAATTTAAAGTTGATTTCATAACATGCTTTCCTTCTTAAAGAGGGTCAATATTTGTTTCACTTCCCCATACGCCATTGTGCAAAGGATCACTAAGGTTGTAGTCCCATGGAGGGGGCTTCCTAAAAAATAGAGCTAGAGCTGCTGAGATTTCTTAGGAACATTTTAAAGCTTCTGGTCTCATGGATTTTGTAGTGTGGTTCAGCTAAAAAATTTAAGCTTCAAAATTTAAGGAAGTTGGTGGTCTCATGAATATAATATCTTTGTCTTCTATATTATGTGCATAGTAAAAACAAGTAAAAATAATTAATTTCCCTCCAAAAATCATTTTTTAGTAGAAACTAAACTTAGATGTTTGACAAGTGGCAAATAACATCCTAAGTTGGTGGGGCAATTTTTAGCCCCGCCCCTTTTTCACCCGCTCAAATTTGCAAGCCTAAAAAGTAGGGGCTCCTATTTTGGGGGGGGAAGATTCCAAATAATTCCACACCAAATAAAAATTTGATTCATGGGACCACCTCTTCCTTAAAAATAGATCTTAAGCCTCCCTCATGGGACCCTTGTGTAACAACTTTCTCCTATTGCATCATTTGTTGAAACATTTGTTGAAAGAAGCATGTGGCTTTATGGCACATGTTCATAAAGAAAAAGGGATTGTCACTTCTTTTCTCAAGCAACACATAATATGATCCATGTGCTGCCAATGTGAAAAGATTTGAAGAGCCATAAAGAGGGTACTCCTAGGAGCCATTCCATTTGTTGAAAGATCTAACAATGACTCAGTGAGTGGGGCTCAATAGTCTAAAATAAATGAGTCATATATTAAAAAACTTCTTTTGAGTGAAGAGATTTTTGACATGGTAAAGCCATTGCACTATTGGTTTAATAGCTTTCCTTTGGTAGTCACCTCAATTCATTCAAAATTACAAGGGAAGAAATTGTCTCTTTTAGTAAAGGTAGATGGTGTATGCTTGTGAATATCTTATGATTGTGTTGGAGACACTAAGTTGTCTTTTTGTCTTTCCCAAGATCACCACCATGATGATAAATGGTATGTCTTTAATTATACATGTAATAGATTGAAAGAGGGTTAGCAAATTTTGATTCTAGCAAGCCTTAATGTGTGCTTCTCACCAAAGGATCTAATTATTTAACTTTGTGCATTTATGATCTCATCTATGTTGTTCTCCTTTCAACAATGAAGAGTTTGTGGCATTTTGTTCTCATAGTTTTTAGTGTGATACATTCATCTTGTTTAATGACATAAATATATTAATCAGTGCCTTTAAATCATGGAAGTCACTTTTTCAATTGAAGTCTTTGGTTATGTTACTAGTGTTTGTGATTACGTTATGCTTTCACAACATCAAAATATCTTATTTCTCTATGCATCACCTTAGAATTAGATAGTTGTTTAGTTTTATTGTAAATTATCCTTCCTCCTTCTTCCCAAAACCAAAAATCAAAAGAAAATCCGACTTCTATAAAGCTTAGAGGTTATTTTATAAATCAAATTTACAAATTCATAAGATTTCCCATTATTGGTTTTCAAATGTGAATTTGAGTATCAACAAATACAAGTTTTTGATTAAAGATTAAGTGGGGAAGGAATCTAACCCATTAAAAATCAGAAACAAATGAAGACAAAAAGGTTTTTATAGAACAAAGCTAAAACAAATTGGAGTTGTGCATAGAATAGGACAAAAAATGTCAAAAATAAATCTTATTAAAAATCAAAGTTGGGACCCAATAGTGGTCCCAATGGAAAAAGGTGAGTGCTTTGAATAGTAAGAGACCATCTATTTTTCTTCTAGTCAACAACATTCCAACAAGAAACATATTTTCTAGGAGAAACTAACGAAGCAGTGTTGGAGGAACTATTAGAGACAACAGATGAGTCAACTAGGTGGGCCACCAAATTTGGAGAGGGAGCTATCAGTCTGAGGATAGAGAGTCAAGAACCATGGATGGGATGAGGTCAATTCCCGAAGGACCTATAGAAAGAGCCACATGTGGACAAATAGGGGTCTGAGTCACTGAAATAGGCAATCTAGTAGGAGGAGGCACCAAATCTTCCAAGGACTCTGACCTAAAACCTAAAGCAGTAGCAACATTTGTGAGATGTCAGTGGTCAATGTCCTTCCACTAGGGGAGAAGAATGTAGATGAGAACCACAAGGTAAAGAAGATGCAAGAGGCTATAGAAAAACAATGTATGCACTAAAAGGAGCTCCCTTAATAGTCTAGAATCTATCTCCAAGACAACTCACCCACCTTTAGGGAAATATCAATAGGAAGTGGCTTAGAAAGGTTCAAATCCACCAAAATATTAGCATAGGAGGTATGTGAGAAAAGACTATTATTAGGGTCCACTTTGAGAAAATGACCCAACATATTACCAATAGCTTTGTAGCTAGAGGTGCACTATAAATGGAGGGGAAGGTAAGGGAGCCTTACACAAATAGGGGAAACAACAGTAGGTTTTGCTAGAGGGTTAAAATTGGGTGACCAAGGGCAAAGGGGAAAAGCATGAGACCCCCATTTCCATTCACTCAGGGCTCTGATTCTTAGTAGATTCAAAACTAATAATGAAGAAGTCGTGAGCACAGGCATAAATCTCAGCTTTACTTGAGACAATTGAGTTCTATTGCTCCAAGTCCAAGAGTGTAGCTCAACAAATACAAGTTAACCAATAACAAAAACTAGACATATAATATGTCTCTTATTTCTAGCAAGTGTAAGTCATCTTTTGTATAGAGGAACCTATTTTAACATGTTTTTTTTGTATAATTTATATCTTTGTTATATTTATTTTATTTATATAAATAAATTTAAAATTACTATAAAGGATGAGATAAGCCATTGATTTTTGGGGGATATCACCTATAGAACAATATTTTGTATGGAAAATTATATTTTATCATTCTCTTTGGGAGACAACAACTTGCTTACACATGCTACTTCAAAGCCTTTGGATTCTTATCAACTTAAGCAACACAATTATTTTAATTATTATTATAATGCTTGTTGATGGTGTCGAATGATCTCTTTAAAAAATTTATTGATCATAACTATTCATATCTTGTTTTTCTACAAAATATAATTATGCACCTATATTATAAGAACCTTTCTTAAGTCATTTCTCCATCCTATGGGATATAATAATAAGGCTCGGTAGTGATGTTGTTCCTATAAGTTTAATATGTTTTTCTCACATGTAATACAAGCCATGGATAATCCTTTAAAATCAAAATACACTATTGCTAATTGCTTAAGCCATTGCACATGTTGTAAATCTATATCTCCTCTCCCAATGGGAATGATAAAAAAATTATAATTCTATTTGGTAATTCTCCATTGATAAGCTTATAAGATTAAATTTCCCTCATAAAAGAGTATTTCTAATCAATCATCATTACCTAAAAATTCAATGTTCGATACATAAAATAGTTTATCTCATAAGTTAATCTTCTATCAATATAAAGTTATGTGAAATTCATGTATCAACCAACACTATCACCTTTCACTTTTTTATCTAACCAATTATTTTGAGTGTTTGTGGTGCACTTGGAATTATTATGATCAAGTTTCAGATTTGATTCTTTTATAGCTACTTCTCCATCTTATAGAATCTCATTCCTAAAACATATTAGTATTTTCTCACTACTAGAATATTTATGACCCCTAGGACAATTGCTATTACAAATCCAAGATGGAGTTTTTTTTACCTTTTGTTTTCCTCTTACTGATGAGATAACTTCTATAAGTTAAATAAGTTATCCCTAGTTCTATCAATAGGACTAGTCACAATTTTATTATTCAATCTTATAGTTTGATCGTGTGTGGAACTTCTAGTGGTGAAGATATGTTTCTCAACATGTAATTGTTTTTACATAGCTTTCCTAGCTATACAAAGTTCCAACAAACAAGAATCACACTTAATTTAATCATTAATTCCATTTCAATGTAGAACTGTAATCTTTGATAAGTTATAACCTTACAAGTTTAATATGCTAATCTCATATGTTTCAAATTATATTTAGCTACATACCTTAATTGTTTTAAATTTTTTTAGTTGGGTGATATAGCTTCCCTTCCATGTTTGCTAATAAAGAGTTGCTAAGTCATTATTAAACTCTTTCCAACTAAACATTTTCCCTTGCTTGTCAGTCATCCTCTACCATAAGGTTTTGGTTCTAAATATAGCTAGATTTATTTGTATTTGTATTTGTATTGATCCAAATAGTAGCTCTAATATCACTTGTTATGATTCTTTTTCAAAATAGATTAAAAAAATGATAAAATAATATATTATATCTGATAATTGAAAAATAATATATGGACTTAGTATTTAAAGTTATAATGGTTTGAAAGAGTCTTTTTTCATTAAATTTCTACGCATGATTATGTAGAGACACACCCATTCATTATAACTAATTAGTCATTAAAAAAATTATAACTTATAAATAAAATTATATATATCACAAATACTTAATCTTATTTTATTTAAATATACAAAATATCAAAACCTTAATACAACTTTAACTCTAACCAACATATAAATTAACTATTTTGTTTTATATTTGAAAAAGTAGAAGTTTAGCCATGTTTTCTAATCACATTTTGTATTGTGAAGTTGAAATGCTGGAATTTTACTCTATCATTTTGTTACAATTGGACTGTTTACGTTTTTAGTTGAAGATGGATGCTTCTTACAATAAGGTTTTGGAATAAATTAAGTATTGACTTCTACATTTACATGAAAATGATGCTATTTGTTTGAGGCAGCTTCAAATATGCTTTAAAATTCAAGTGTATCTATGTTCATTCTTCATTGTATACTGTTACTATGTTTAGTCTTCATTGTATAATCTTTGTTTAAGTGGGTTGATCTATTGTTCCATTCTATTTCTTCTTCGAATCATCCTTAAACTAAATACAATGTATTTCGTATTTCTTATAATTGTAAGCCATTTTTGACACAAAGAATCTATTTTAACGTATTATTAGTTTCAAATTTTGTGACAATTACATTTTGTTTTCAAAAAGCTAAAGCTATAATATTTTAATTCCCTATAAATGTTATTGTTTTTATTTTAAAAAAGGAAATTTAAAATTAGTGTAAAGGACAGAACAATTCATTGAGTCTCCTTTGGGGGGTAATGATTTGTATGCCAACTCATATTTTGTGTTTTAGAGACGCTTCCTCCATGCTTTCCTATAATTTGCCCGTGTTTTACAAGGCACCGTGATTATTTTTATAACAACCATGGACAGAGAAATTTGCTTAAAATATTAGAAATGCATCAAATACAGAGAAACCAACTTCAACAATATCTCCGGCAACTGAAGATGTTTAACAGTAGAAACAAATTTAAGAGGTGCTATCTATGGACATCACAAATTAGAGAAATCCCATCATTTACAAAACCAGAGCTAAGGGCTCTTCTTTTATTGCAGAGATGTTAAGATTATCATGCAGTTGCACAGCTTGTTGAAGTGGCGAAGCTCTCAACCCAAACCTGGTCTCCTGCAACCGACTCACCATCTGCATTCCTGTGCCACGTCCAATTCGCATGCGTTGCATTCACTATTTTTAATTCACCGTGCCCAAAGTTTGCTTCTCTAAACAAAGATACCCCAAACTGGTCTTGCCCAAACCTGTGGTAACCAAAAAAGGAAAAACCACTGTGAATCATGCAAGTTGTAAAATATAATGAGAAGCCAATTACATTACACCTACTTTGAAGCGAGCCCTTCGCGGTTGCCTCCATCTCCTATTGTAATGTGAAGAGGTCCACACGAATCCGCTTTATTTTTATACACTCGACTCTGAAAACAAATCAGAATAGATTAAAATATGATGAGTACCCACAAGTCCTAAGTTCCTAACAGGCTATTAAGGTCAAGGTTTTGCTTTGATTGAAATGAAATACTTACAAAGCGTTCGTATGCATGAACATGCCCAGCAAACACCATATCTACTTTTGCAGAATAGAGAAGTTCTTCCATGGCTTTTCTCATGCCTTCTCCATCTCCCTGATGAGCAGTGTTGGTGTTGTACCAGGGGGCATGCACCAGAGCTATAAGCCACGGTGTTCTTTTTCTATCCACCTTTCCAAGGTCCGCCTTATACCATAACAACAATAAGTTTTATTATTTCAATGGATTGTATTGCAATCTATTATTATGGCCCTTCTAAGTATGTAGTAAAGAATGAGAATGGGGTTAGCAGACCTGCAGCCAATTGTATTGATCTGAACCAGGGCCGAAGTCTGCATAGGAGCCCAGCATTATTACATGCACTCCTGCAACTTCAAATGAGTAGAAGAGATTCGAACTCGAACCGCTTTGTTCGAATGGCATTCTCCATCTGGCATTGTATGCTCTGAATGCATCTTTTATTATTAGTGGAATGGTCTCTATCTCGTGATTCCCCTGAGTAACCATCCATGGCCTGCTACTTGCCAGAGGCTCTACTAGCTCGCCAAATGAGTCCCACAGGGGCTGGTATGTATCTGCATACGAAAGGTCTCCAGGCAACAAGAAAACATCATACTTCATCTCTTGAATGTGGGCTAATGTGGATTTTGTCCAATCTGTTTGTCCCGGATCACCTGGAAATACGATCAAGATCAGTTATCAAGTGGGTTAGTACTTTATTGATAGAGCGCTCAGATCCAAATCAGGTTAGAAGCCCTGAATACAGCATTGCATGAGTATTAGAAAATGAATCACACAATAAACCAATCGCCAAATAGACTTGTAAATCAAAACTCCTACATTGATTCCCAACTAATCCATAACAGTTTTTATCAAACCAATCCTTAATAAATTACCTAAAATTAAAATTAAAGGGAATCAAAAGTGTATTTGGGTGAAGGTTAAAACTTGGAATCTGAGTCTGATTAATAGCTTCATACGTACCCACAATTGCAAAATTGATGGGGAGCTGCGAGGATGGAGTTTTGAAACTAAATTCAGCCCCTAATCCCCCACAACGATAATAATAAACTGTATTTCCTTGGAGTGGGCCAATTACCACATAGTGAATACTTCCGGATTTGTAGAGTACATATGAATAAGAAGTGCTATTTCCTGTTGCAGAGGAAGTGTATGATCCAGGGGATGTTCCATACTCCACTAGTGAGGGCACATCAAAAGCACTTGTAATCCATGAAACTCCCATATAATCACTTCCTATCAGAGAAATATGCACCTGCCCACCATCCAATCCATTAAAAATGCCTTAAATGTAAGTCCTCAAATATAAAAATGAAATTGTAATGGAAAGAAAATTTAGTACCTGATGTGGATCTTGATCTGTGTCAGCTTTGACAGAAGGGAAGCCAAACGATCCAGATGCAAATATAAACAGCAAATAAAACAGTTTACACAAGCCCATACCCATTTTTTCTGCTTTTGCTACAGATAATTTTGCTTGTTTTCTGTACACTCAACTGAAAAACCAAGTGGTATTTATCCACATTACGCTGTTCTATTGCTATATTCTTGAATTCTAATGCAAATGGAATGCTATGGAGTCACAGGATCTCTTTTTATTTTATATCGTTCCCTTATCTCTGCATAACACTGTTCTTTAGAGGTGGACTCCTCAATACCTGCCAATTTGAATCTACAAAAATCTCGCTTGAGAATTGAAGTATGAAAGTAACAAGATTCTTCTCTTTGTCAACAGGCATATACAGTACAAAATGTCGAACATTTATGCCTTTAAAAGGCATTGTTATTTGAATTAAACAAATATTTTTATTTTTTTTCTATGCATTTGCATTTTTTTTGGTCCTCTATAATTAAATAATTTTAAAATTATTTAATTAATTAATACTTCTTTCTCAAATTTAAATAAATTCAAATTTACTTTATTTAATTTTACCATCTATATTTTATATATTTTCTCTATGGATTTACACATCATCTTATCCTTCCACCTCATCAATCAATGTGCATTATAGGTCTCACCTTCTCTTAATTTTTCTCAACGGTTAATCTTACAAATTAATCTCTACCATTGATCTATGTTTGCTTTGAATCAAAAAACCATTTAAGGACAAGCTCATTTGAACTTGGCCTCTTAATAAAAGAGTAAATTCTATAACCTTTTTAGAGCACACTCGTAATAGGCAATATTTTATTCATCATCATTTATCTACCAAATCATTGCTAAAATCTCGTCATGACATCATTAAGGTTCAAGAGGTAAGTTATTTTTATTTTTTAGTGTAAAATTTTGATTAAAAAGATCTAGATGGAAATGGTTTTGAATGTATTTTGTTTAATTTATAACAAATAAGAGTGCCCCACTAGTTGATCAAAAGCTCCATTCACCTATTCACCTAGTTGATTATTGGAAGTTTTGTCAGGAGGATTCACCGTTGCATGAGAAAATGTTCTCATAATTACAATTGTTGCTCCAATATGAATGTGTAAGATTCTTTCTATTATTATGAATAATAGAGTTCTTAGAGTTCATTGTTGAGTCTCTATGATTATTGTGAATAAAAATCTAAATGACCTCATGATTATGTTATGTTATGCAGACTCTGTTGAAGGAAATCATGGAGCATTGATAGGTCGTAGCTATTGAAGCATTACCCATTTAATTCGCTTGCATTTTCTAAACTTTGATGAGATTTGTATCTTAGTCTTTGGAGAAGGTCGAAGGTTATTCTAAATGTATCAAAAATCCAATAAGGTTGTAAGTAGAAGCTTTCTTCTAGAGAGTTGATTCTATTGCAATTTTTAATCATTCAATTCCAAACTAGAGACAAAGGAGTGAGCAATGGTCTTTATACTATTCGAGAGAACCTCTACCACAATAGCTATTATTTTTTTTATCATGTTCTCACCGACCAACCATAAAATTTCTATGTTATTCTTTTTTTTCATGTCGCTTCAAAAGAACTTAAATCGTGAAGAGGCCCACTTAGATTATTAAAATTATAGATGAGCTACTCTTTCTTTGAAATGATTGTGCTTTCAAATGATTTGTGTATCTCTCAACATTCTTTAATTTAATGTCATTTTATTTCTAAAGTATCCTCTCCTCTACATCAAATTGTTGATCTCGTATAAAAAAGCGATTCTCTTAAAATTATTCTTCTAGATTCTTAGCTTCTATATAGAAATAATTATTTCACATGGAAGACCATTTACTGAAAACTCAATTCAAATTTGAAGTTTGGCATATGGTCAATGGCACCACTACATGACATAAGGCTGATGCTAATGAGAAAATTTAATTTGATCAAACTGATAGGAAGGTCAAATTGATCATCATGTACAACATTTCTGATGTAGCCCAAGTAGTGGGAGTTTTGAGTAGGTTCGTGTATAACTCTAATTGAGAGAAATAGACTTTTGTTAAAAGGGTGTTTATACATTTGTGAGGAACTTCTTATTACTATTTTCTTTATCATGGTACTAATGATGTGTCCAAGTCAATGAACATACTAAAGAAGCTGAATGGTGAATGCTTGATGATCATTGATTCAAAATATATACCTTTAAATAGGCACATTGCAAACAAACCAAAACTAGACCCCCCCTCCCCACACACACTGGTTGGCTAAAGCTAAATTTTGACAAGTCATCTCGTGGCAACCCAGGTCAAGTGAGAGGGGGTGGAGTGATCAGAGACTCATGTCGCAGCCTCATCCTTGCCTATCTTTCAAATTTTGGAATTCAAACCTCGAGCTTGGCTAAAGTGGTAGCTGTCTATCATAGGTCAATTGTAGCTAGGGACAAGGGACTTAAACACATCATTATTGAAGTTGATTCTATCAATACAATCATGATGCTTAAAGGGGTGGCTAAACCAAACTGAAAATCTAACCCACTCATCGCCAAGTGTCGTACTCTCCTTCTTACTCTCGGAGATGTCAGGTTCTTGCCACGTGTGAGAGGAAGGAAACTGTGTGGTGGACAAGTTGGCGAGATTGGGCACATATGTTAATGATTTTGAAATCTAGATTCACTTGCATGAAATCCCAATAGAGGCTCGTGCCATGATTTTGAAGAACTTGACTATTAATGATGAATAATCCCAATGTTGTCTTTTAGTTACTTGCCTTTTTCACCTATTCCTTTACTTGTTGGTTAAGGCGAGGGGATTTAAGTTTCCTTGGTACCACCTAACAGGCTTGTTACATTGTCAACCTAGTTTTCTATTCTACAAAAATGGGTGGCAATGAACTCAAAGAATGCTCTGAATTTAAGAATAATAGGGACCTTTGGGATAACGTGATTAAAGGCAATCTGGATACTTATGTTGAGAGGATGACCGACCACAATTCTAAGCCCTATACTACATTTGTTCATGCTTGGGATATTGGTAGTGTGAAGACTGGCAGTGTCACTTTCGTGGTTTTCACATAGACTATTGTGAAGGTAACTGAGATGGTGCTTGATGATGTATCCTTTCCCAAAAAACCCAAAGGAAATTACAAGGATGAATTTGATCGGTTCTTTGAACCAAGTGAAGGGGTTTCTAGGCTTCAAAGCAGTTACAACAAGGAGGAGCCACCTAGAATTTGGAAGGACGAGACTCTGTTGTTTATGAAGTACTTCACCTTGGATGGGAGGAAAAGGAGGTTCCATTTGCATATCAACCCCATGTTAAATCATCTTTGCCATGGGGTAAGAATGAATTTTCCCTTTTGGGTTATGGCTTCTTTGTCTCGGCCTGTTTCTAAAGCCATCATTAAGGGTAAACCCCCTCTCCATCAGGGCCTCATACGTAGATTGTATTATTTCCACCTAGCTTTATCCCCCTCTATTCTATTGAGATTGGGTCCACCTATGATCCCAATTTATATGTAGACCTTATTGTTACTCCCTCTAATTCTAGAGAAGTGTCTCATTCAGATTCTAAAATTCCCACTAGGAAAAACCTTGCTAGAATGACCAAATTTAAGGCCATTGCTGCCAACAAAAAGGACCAAGATGTGGATGTTCAGCTTGAGATGCAATAGAATGTGGAGATTATTGATGATTCTGGCTCTGTGTCTCTTTCCTCAAATGATTTAGACTCCTCAAACACTATGGGGTTGGATTGGTCCCCTCCTAAAATTGGTGTTAACCTTAACCATTCCCCCATAAACCCTCCCTACTCTGCTAATACAAAACCTTCGAGCTCAATATTTGTTCTTACTAAAATTGTGAAGGACTTGCATGAGGACATGCAAAGATAAGATGGCCTGTTAAAATGGATCTTTGCACCAATCAGTTGGAGGTGGCAGCCAAGGTGGAGGCCATGACTTACACTTGGGTGGATGATTTGGATGAAAAACTTTGGAGAAATGTCAATGATCTTGTTGGTATTATGAGGTAGTGGGAAAAGGTGAGCGGATAGATTGATGACATGGACTCCAGGATCAAAATGCAATGGACCAAGCTCATGCTGGAAGAGGTCAAGAAAACCCAGGAGTCCCTTAAAAAGAAAATTGAGGAGGTCAACCATGCTTGTAGGAGGCCCTTAAAAATAAAATTGAGGAGGTCAACCATGCTTGTAGGAACACAGCTAGTAAGCACAATGCCTCCCTATAGGCTATTCATGACGAGATGGAAAGGAGAAGGGAAAAGAAAACAAAATGCATGGAGTGTCTGGCCATAGGCTTTGGCCCCAAGACTTCCTTAGTTGAAGCCACCCTAACTCCATGTTGGTCTCCTCTAGCTCTGGGATTGGGTTGAGTAGAAAAGTTTATTTTTCTGATAAAGTACTTAGTTTGTGCCAAGATTGGCAGGAAAAGGGTACCCCCATGTAGTAGATCATCTCTTTGTTTATGTGTTGGTTGGTTGTTCTATGTTTTGGTTGTCTTGATTCTTTTATGTTTGCTAGTCTTTTAGTTGATTTGTTGGTTCTTTTTTCACTCTATTGGGTTTTTGTTGTGCTTTGGTGGGGGTTTTTTGTTGGTTGTGCATCCCTCGTTTTCTCTTGGTGTCGCTTTATGTATTTCTAATGGTACAAACCTATCCTAATTTTATTAATCAAAACAAACCAAAACTATTGCATAACCATGGCAACTAACCGTGGAGGGGAAAAAGCAAGATCAGGCGACTAGGACCTAATCCCACCTTAGCCAACACATTGGGAATACGAAAGAGCTTAGGGAGATAGCTCACTTTGGCTACTTCTTGTGAGAAAGAGAGAGCCAAGGATTATCTCTTAGGGTTTCTATTCCTCTTGTTGTATATAAAGATAAGATGTGAAGGATTGATCAACTAGACTAGGAGATGAAAAATGAAGCATATATGAACTGATATTGCATACACTTGCAAATCTAAAACTAAGATAATGAAAGCAGAGAAGGGGGAGGAATTTGGATGTGTACTTGGTAATGAAAAATTATCCAAATTGACCTAGACAGGAGTGCCACGCTCTGGTCATGTTTCTGCAAACAGGAAGTTGGAATTGAGAGACTGCAAACTAAAGGTTATGAGCTTCCGCCCTACCAAATTTCACTTGAAACTGGGAGGACCAAGGCGGAGGACCAGGGCACCCAGAGAGGACCAGAGTGCTCAAAGAGGAATAGAGTGCAGGACCAGGGTTCCCAGATAGGACTAGAGTGCCACACCCCTATCCCAATGATTTTTTCTCAAATTTGATCTTCAGGACTGTGTCTTTGTGCTCTATCAGACCTAAAATTTGTAGCGACGATCAGATCTTGTACCTGCACCTACAATTGAAAATAGGGTTTTGGGTGTTTATATAGGGTTTTGCCTTAGTCAAACCCCTATTTTGGTGACTTCCACCTCAACAAATAGCCGATTTGTATGGTAAAATAGTGTGTGCAGGAATCTTGTGTGTGTGCAAGATCCTAACACTAGTACATTCGGAGTTGATTTCTGATAGCCATTTGTTGGAGTTTCGACGAATTTTCGTCGGAGTGTCGACAAAATCCACTATCGAAAACTCAGCGTCGGATTGGTCAACGATGCCATGCCAATCGAAAATTCAACAATCCAATGGACTCTGTCGACGGTCAAAGAAGTCGTCGGTCGAAAGCTTGGTATTCGTCGTAATTCCGACGATGATCATTTTTATAAAAAAAAATAAATATAAAAGAGCCATCGAAGCAAGGAAGTTCTTTCAATTTGTTTTAAATCCTAAGGGGTTCAGGGTTTAGGTTTTAAGTCACTTCAATACCTGAGAAAAGCCCTTTTGGTTTCTAATTTGGCGTTACTATATTCACTTAAGCGATGGGTCCATTTATCATAGAAGTGTTCTCCCCTTGTCATTTACCTAGGCGGTCCCTTTAAATATTTTATTCTTGCTCGCTTTTAATCTGCCTTTTCTAATGTCCGTTGGGCCTTATAAGTATCATGCAATATTCTATTGATTTGACGGCCCGCGTTGATTCGCAAGCAAAAAGTGCTCAAAACTTAGTTTCCACGAAGTAGCGAAAGGCGAAGGTGGACCCAGCATATAGGTTTGGACCAAAGCTAAACACTGATCAAGTTTCATCTGATCAGATGGACAACGTGGTTTCGTGAGATCAAGTTGTACGTCTTTTAAGCTTCGCGAAGTGGCGAAAGGGTTTGGCGGGTCCCAGAGATAAGCGGTCTTCTTTGGTTAAAGAATGATCGGGTTGGAAAAAGATCAATGGCTTCTCATTGTTTCATGGTCGGGAGATGCACAAACTATACCTTCAGTGAAATAGCGAAAAGGTGGAGGATCCCGCTAAGAGTGGTAGTAAATGTGGTAACCCCAGTTGGCAATGACATGGCGATGACAAGGCACTCAGTTGGTGGTGTGGAGTGGGTTTGGGCAAGGTTGTCATAAAAACAGTAAACAACAAGCAAGTTCTTGAGATCTAACGGCTCGCGTGAATTAGCGAAGATAAGATGCTAGCAATTTAGTCATTGCGAAGTAGTGAAAAGGCTGATGGGCCCAAGGGACAGGCATGGCATGAAGTTAAAAGCAGATTAGGTCTGTTTCGATCTAACGGTTCTCATGGTTTCATGGCTACAAGCCAAATGAAGAATAATGTTCGTGAAGTCATGAAAGACAGGTGGAAATCACACAGAGGAGTGACGTGACACATGGTTTAAAAAAGTGGTTGAGGGCCCGCCTAGATGTAACTGACAGTTATGTGGGAATAGTAAAAGGGAACACATGGCGGATAAAGGGTGGAACCAAAAGGAGTTTCCAAGGCTAATGGCCAATTTCCATGTGGCGTTTATTAACCGGATAACAAGTGGGGTAAGTAATTCCCAGATAAAGGGCCCACTTAAAAGGCATTCATCTCAAGATTGATCCAATGCTTCTTATTGTTTCGTGACCCAAAGATGCCCGCAGCTTAACCTCAGTGAAATGGCGAAATCCGTTAGGCGAAAAGGAGGTAGGGCCTGACACTAAAGCAAAGAGATTAAATGGAGATAAAGGCGATGTAAGTTCTCGAGATCCAATGGCCAGCGTTGTTTCACGAAAGAAAAGAGCACGGGTTTTATGTTCTGCGAAATAGCGAAAGAGCGAAACAAAGGAAAGACTTAGAGAAATTATGACCCATTGGAGCCAATTTTGAATTTGATTTGGCGAATTTAATTCTAAAAAGAAAGCCGAAGCATGCGGAGTTAATTTCTAGAAACTTAAATGCCAACTTGCCCTTTTCAGTTCGCATCAACTTGATTGCTAAGTATTGTTTCATCGAAGTTTGTTGCAGAGCGAATTGTTGCAGAGCGATTTTCTTCAGGCAAATAATCAGGTGTCTTGTGCTTTTCTTGATAACTCTTGGTTTGTTCTCAAATACTGCTATGTGAATTACTTCATTAGAGGTCTATGCTAGCTTCTAGTGGTATAATTGTTTGACCAGAATGGCACCCAGAAGAGAATTTATAGGGAAAGTGAATTACGAGGACCGAAATATCTGTGATGATTTTTTAGAGAAATTAACCATGTCTACCAATGATGGGGCTAAGGCCAAAGAGCTAGTACCTAAGAACCCTCGTCTAAAAATTGGAGATGGCCTTTATGATAAGGGTAATTGGTTGAGGGACCCTGAAATAGGATTATCAGGCTTAGGACTCTTCAAAGTCGGTTTTAGGTAGAGGAATTCTTCAGCTCCTTTGAATGGCATATGGGAGTAGGATGTAGGAAAGCTTGTGGTCCCAGGTGTTTTTATGGATGTAGATCTGTTAGCCCTGATTGCACAGAATTATGACTCTGTGGCAAGATGCATCAGGAACATAAAGGGATCAATCTTGATTGAGATAAATGAAAATGAATTCAGGAAAGTGTTTAAACTCAGTGAGTCCTCCAATTTGTTAGAACCTATTGACTTTGAGTCGTTAGCCCAAGTTTACAACACACAAAGTGATCATCTTAGAAGTGGCCCATTGAAAGAATTCTTTGTAAAGATAGGGGGGTTAACAGTTGTAGGCCCCAGCACAATGGAACCATTCTCTCTAAACCTATTCACTCTGAGAGCTAAGGGTATGTATTGGGCATTATGCCAGATTTTTGGAGAGGGTGCTGAAAAGAATATGCCAACCCATTATATGTTAATGATTGCACAAATTCTAAACCCCTCCCTAGCAATAACATTTGATTATGCCTCATACCTTGCTGATGCAATTCATAAAGGGCTAGTAGGAATCAAAAATGGTAAGGTGGATAGGCCATTTGGATGGTACTCCATGTTAATGCATATGTTTCTATTCAAAGGGGCTGATTATTTTGGAAAGGAGATGGACCTGATTAAGGTCAAGGATAAAGAGGAGATGCCAATGCAATTGTGGAGTATTGTTCTATCTTGGGATAGAGAAGATGCAAGTTATTTAAAGTTTTATAGATGCTTTGCATCTAAAATTAGGATTCTTCTATGCAGAGAAAACCCTAGAATTCCTAAGACTCTTTTGGAGTTTCTCAGACCAAAGGAGTTTGTAGAGGATATCAAGATTGTTCACAATTGGGGAGACATATATTTGTACCCTGTGTCTACTATTTTTAGAGTGTTTGGATTTAGAGGCACCCCCTTTTTACTACCCTATCAGGTCCCATTGAAGATAGGGATTGCAGAAGTCCTGAGACAAATTGGGGGAGTACAAGAAGTAGAGCTAACCAATAGAGGTAAAGGGACTATTTTCCCAACTATTACCATGGCTCACCATTTTGTGATCACTAAGGGTGGATGGAGATTTTTTGAAGAATTCTTTAAGCCATATAGGCTATCTACTGCAGTGTCAAGATGTGTAGACCCTGAGGATTTTTTCAATGGCATGTTCAGAAAAAGAGCAGTGTGCAGAGGTAGGCCACATCAATTTCAGTTCCCAGAAGATTGGATTAGAAATGAATTTAGCTTAGATGAGCAAGAACTGAGGGAGGAGAAGTGGGTGGCATATAAGAAAGCCCTTGATTTTATCCATCAATTTAACACTGGCTATGACCCCCTTTCTAGCTTCAATCCATTTGAGGAGAAAATTAAATTCCTGATTTCTTATTTTGAAGATCTCATGCAGACCTTAAAAGAAAAGAGGGAGGCCATAATGCAAAATGAGCTTGATAAGGCTAAGATGGTATTGGCTAAGCCTTCCTTTGCTAGAGATATCTCACGCGGTGACTATGTAATGCACAAAAGGTCAAAGTACACTGTGATAATGCCAGTGATAGGTGAGCCTTCCACTTCAAAAGGGAAGAGGAAAATTGAAGATGTCATTGACATCTAGGATTCCCCTAAGAAGAAGAGAGTGGGAAAGGAAATTGAAACTGATGAGCCTCAATATTCTCCATCTCAATCTCCTATCCACATTGGAGATGAACAAGCTGTGGCTGAACAATTATTGCAGTTAGGGAGTCTCGGTGAGATTGCCTATACCTATGAGGAGACACAAGAGGGGATGCCCGAAGAGCCACCTAATGCTAAAATGGATTTGACTAATGGTGAGTTAAAGGGCCAAGAAATGGACCTTACTGTTAAGCAAGCTAGTGAAGAATTCCTAGTTGACAGTAATTTTGTCACATCAGGAGCTTTTATACAGTTTCTATGGAAGCAAAATATTGATCAATCCAAGACTAGATGTGAACAGAGGAAAAGTGAACAGCCTCTTAAAAATACAACTTAGGTAGAAGAAGAGGTTAAGCAAGAAATGGTGGAGGAGTTCAAAGCAATCACCCCTGACAAAGGAAGACAAATGGTAGCAAAGGCTGGTGTGTTGATTCTTCCTAAATGGGATATAGTTGATGCCTTAGTGCTTGATGCAGTGAGGAAAGAAACAAAGCCTATGGAAGGAGTGACATTCAGCAAAGATAATGATGCTCTTGTCATGTGGTCTTTAAAGAAGGATGAAAACAAAAGAAGGAAGGATGCATCAGATTCTAGCCTCTTATGAGGCATGATAGTTAAAAGAGTCCAAGACACAGGGGTAGTGGAAGTTGCAAGCACAGTACTAGAGACTAAAAAATTCAGTGTTGCGGTGGTAGAGAAAGAGGCACAAGAAAAGGCTAATATTGAATTGAAGTTGGAGACTATTTTAAAATCTTACAATGAAGCTAAAGAAGGAATAGCCAACAGAGACAACATAATTGCTAGACTCCAGAGTCAACTGGCAGGTCAATATCATCCCGGTGAATCTTCTACATTCATGATAGCCTCCTCTCCAACAAGACCCCCTCCTACTAGTCCCATCATTGAATATCCCCCTTCTTCTATGCCTTCTAGTTCCCAATTACTTGAAAATGTCCAACATGAGTTGGAAAAATTGAAACAAGCTCAGACATTGTATGCAAACAAATATGAGGAGAAGGCGAAAGCCACCATCTTGAAGTTTGCTGACTCAGTCAAAACCTCCAATGTATACATAAATATGAAGAGGATTCTTGATATTTTGATCAAATTGAGAGAAGAAGAAGCCACTTTGGAACCAGTCCTAAATAAGTGGGTGCCTAGAGGTAAAGAGTTAAAGCTCATGTGTTCTACCCATGCAGATGCAGAAGAGAATGACAATCTAAGGTCCACATGTGAGTTTATAAAAGAGATGAATATTCTTTCAGTGGAAGGAGCAGGTATAAAAAGAAAAGCCCAACTTTATAGGAAAGAATATTCAAATCATAAATTTGAAATGTTTCCGAGAGGTTTCATTGGTCCTGTCTAGCTAAAGGAAGAGAAGACTTGGTTAAAGGAGGTGGACCACAATTTGTCCCTAAGGATCAATCAGATTATTAGTACTGATGACACATCCTTATTTGTCCAAACAATTGAGGAAATTGAAAAAGTGAAATCTCATTATGGTTTCAGAGAAACAGAGATTGGGCATGTACGAGTCACTTGAAAGCGGCTAGAAGATATGAAACAGAAGATTGCTAGTTTTACTTGGCCTAGTGATGATGTGTATCAGGAGTGGAAAGATAAGTATATGGGACAGAAAGAAGATGCTCAGGAGCAGTTACAAGAGGTTGCAATAGAACAACAAGCAGAGGCAGCCGCAGATGTTGAAAAGGACTTATAACCGCTTCTTGAAAACGACCGATTGTTTCTAACAAACTTTCTTTTGAAGGGTCCAAAGCTTGTATGCATCCATACTATTATAAATGGATACTAGGACTCCTAAAAAAATGATTGCAAGTAATTGTAAGAAAACGCTACAGAAATTTATCTGAGCTTTTTTCTAGTCTTATGGAGAATACTCTGAGTTTTGTAATATTTTCTCAAAATTAATATCAATATACAGACTAGAAATAGTGTATATACATAAATGTGCATAGCAGTCATAGGGCAAGTCATGTCAAATGTGCAACTCAATACAATAAATAATCTTAGTTTGTAGCCCTATAGCATCATAATGCAGTCCTTGACCAAGTATGCATACAAGAAACATTTAGTTCTATTAAGGCACAAGCATCAAAGTCAGAGGTTATGACAACTAGTGAAAAACACCAAGAACAAAAAGTTTAGTCTCAAGAATTAGGAGTTGTAATAAAAAAACTTACAAGGATGAGGCATATTCATAACTTTTGCAGTCCCACCTTGGATATCAACACTAGAAGCAACTCATATTGTTCGTGTATAGACAAGACAATATGGGAGTTCATTATACCCAGCAACTCGTGGTGTTGTTGTTCATGTTGGCTCTGTTGGACCCTGCAATTAAGATTCAATATACATTATTCAATAAGATTAACTGTGCAACATAATGAAATATTGAAAGGTGTGTTACCTTGTTGAGCTTCACTTGGTTTCGAGAATAGTTTATATTTCTCTACTTAACAGAGCCAACCATGTGAAGGTGGAAGCTCATTTGCCCCCCCCCCCCTAACATCACTCTAAATTCCCCGTTAACATCTTATAACATTCATTCAGTAATTCTTTCTACCATTAATAAAATATAGCATTCATTCATTAATATCACATAACTTTCATTAACACATAACATTGATTAACATTAATTAACATGCAACATTCATCAATATTAATTAACACATATCATCCATAACCATTAATTAGCTCATAATTACATTCACTAACACATAAAAATCAGTCATTATCAAATAGTTAGATTACAATCATTTCTTTCTTTGTTTTTTCTTTTAAGCTATGAAAAGACTAAGTGGAACATCGGTGTCTTCATCATTTCCCCCTCTGCAGATGTTCCGCCAACTGCTCGTGATCTCAATGTATGCCTAGTCCTATACTGAGGATGAGGACACTGAAGCGAAGGGGGGTCCTCTGCAGTAACAAAGAAATGGGTTAAATTCAAAACAAAAAAATTATTATTGTTACAAGTATTTCATTAATTTAGAGAACATAATTGTTGTGCTCTTTACCTGATGGGGCCACATCATTTTGTGTAGCCTCAACCTCAACATGCTGAAAACCATGATCCTCTTCACCTGAGTGGGGAACATCACATTCTTCAGGTTGTGTACTCAGATCATGCTCCACTTGCTCACCACCGACTACATGCTCTAAAATATTAACAAGAAAGGTTACATTAATTACTACTCTAATTACAAATTAAGATGTTTAATTGTATTAATAGCTAAATAAATAAATTTGAATAGCAAATGAATACCTCCACTACTGGGATGCACATCCGGACCTTCATGTGTAGGTGGTGTTTCACAATTAGTAGGATGCATTCCAATGACATGCACATTGTTATCATTGCTTGCTTATTTAAAACAAATATAGTCACTTTATGTTGGAACTCAACATCAATTAGATTATTGGTAAAGTATTCAATTTGAAACAACTTCCATTACCATATTTACCTGTGTGACAGATGCACTCGAATGTTGTGTATGCCCACTCAATTCTCGTAGCCGATCAGCCATGGCTGAATAGCCTTGCTGGTAGGCAATTCTCTTGTCATCTTCTGTGGGCACTCTATTGAATTCAAAGCCCTGCATTTTTGCTTGGTACCATGAATTTTGCTTGCATCGTTTGATAAAAAAAAAACATTTGCAATTTATTAATATTTTGAGACAATATGGGAGTTTACATGAGATACTTACAATTCATGCAGCAAGTTTCATGTAACCACCAGAGCCGAGTTTGTGTTGCCCATGCTTTTCTTGCCTTGCCTTGGTTGCCTTTGACGTGTCACTCAGTCTATAAAAAGTTTGAAATATGTTAGATTATATAAATATAAAGAGTAATTAATTAGTACATAATTACATTCTTAATAGTATCTCGTACCTTGTTCTAGCATCTACTGGTGTATTTCCTTTTTTCCTTTCAATTCTCTCTTTGGCATCCAAAATCAGGTCCTTCCACTCCCTCTCTGGAATCATGGGGGGACACTCATACTTTAGGTTCCTCTCCAAATGGGTCCTGTATTGGTCCCTCACATACTTTAGATATGTGCCAGCTTTTTCAAGGAGCTTGGTTTTGTCAAAGGTGTCATTTCCAAACCACTCAACCATTTGGTTTGTCAATTCATCTTTTAACCTTTTTCCTTGGTCATTCCACCTTTTAAAGCAAAAAAAAACCTATTAGATTCAGAAATGAACTGAAGCTACATTTATTACACTTCAATAAATGGATCAAAGGAAAAGTATTCTAGCAATGATATGAAATCAAAAGTGGATAAGGGTTAGTTCACATATGATGTACCACCTTTTACGTATGGTGGGCCCAAATATCTGCAATGCAATGTCACTAAGATGTTTATAGAAAATATCATTGTCTGCAAAAAATTCATGGGATCAATATTAGTCCAAAATGAGTGATCATAAAGTAAATTACAATTAGAGTATATATAATAATAATTTTAAAGTACCTGGAACCTTTTGTATCTTTAAGGGAAGCATTTCTTCGTCGCTCACCATGAATGTGGTCTGCAATGTTCCTGTACTAGCAATACGAGAAGATCCAAGAAATGACGCTATGTTATCAGTAGTAGTCGCCTCTGGCACATCCTCACGTGCATCTCCTCCTACAAAAAATGAATCCACTATGAAATGGCATTAGAATTCAAGAAAGAACGCTTGAAGGGAAATAAACACATGATAGAAGATAGAGAAAAAGAGGGATCTACCAACAGTGGGCAGGCCAATATGACGTGCACTAGAGGATGTCTACATGCTATGTGTTGCCGACATTGCATCGGCAATATAGGTGAGGGTGAGCTCTAATGAGGCAGCGTTGGCATTTGGACAGTAACATTGACAGCACCTAAAGAATAATACATTAAATATATGAAAAGTGCAAGAATTGTAAACAAGGATGAACCTTTATTTTGAAAATTGACAGTATCAAGTATGATGTGTTTTGGGTACTCAGAGTGATAAGCCAAGCAAGTGATAATACAAGAAAATCGTCATCACCTGATCCTACAACACCCTGATCGTAGGAATGACTTTCATGAGGGTGGATAAATTGTTGTAAAAACAATACGTACATATTTTAGTTAATGACATAAAAAGAGAATAAAATATAAACCATTATTGAACTTTTGTTATAATTAAAGATTTCATTACTGCTTACTTGCAAGTTTTCTATTGTCTTATACAATAATTCCACCCTCTGTCGTATCTCATCAATGGTAGGATGCACGGCTGCCAAAGCAACAATCTCTTTTCTAATTTTTATAAGAGGCATTTTAAAGAATTTCACAAGGTCTATGGGATCTTTAGGGTCATCATTTCTTAACCCTAATGATTCCACATCCATAGAAAGCTACTTAGGTACTACAACTCCCTTTCCCTTTCCCCGAACATCCGTATGTGTCAAGAATATCATTAACAATTACAAAATTAGTATAAATCACTAAAAAAAAGAACATAATAATGTAACAGTTTGCTTCTACCTAATTTGTACAATTAATGAGGTTTACCTGCTCGGTAGAAGTGTTGCAAGGTACATCTCTATTTGCAATATGTGATGGATCCATGTCGGCCTGTGACAAAGAAAAAATATAAAAAACGTTAGCGAAATTACATCATACACAACGCGAACAACATGAACTTTGTAGACAAAAAGCGTATTAAATAATAAAAAGATGTTGTCATCAAAATCATTGTAAATTTTGTAATTCCTTACCTTTAATTTATGTAGACTATGGAAGATCCTCAGCTAAATGGTCACATAAATAGTCACATAGCTAATAAACAATCCAATTTCCATAAATAAACACAGTTTAAAAATTGTCACATAAATAGTCACACCCCCTATCTCCATCTCTGTATTAAAAGGTGCATCATGAATTAATTATGTAATGGCATTAGAATTCAAAACAGAATGAATTAATTATGTAAAAAAAATTCTATCAAGAAGTCAATATTCAATAGATAATATACTAATCGCATTCCTCATATATTTCATTCCTCATCATCATGAACATCAAGGTCATCATCATCATCATCATCATCATCATCATCATCATCATCATCATCGTCATCATCATCGTCATCATCGTCGTCATCGTCCTCATCACCATCATCATCATCATCACCATCATCACCATCACCGTCATCATCATCATCATCTTCTTCTTCTTCTTCTTCTTCTTCTTCTTCTTCTTCTTCTTCTTCTTCTTCTTCTTCTTCTTCTTCTTCTTCTTCATCGTCATTGTGAAATTGTTGATTGTGATCATCATCCACTTCATCTTCTACTTCTTTGGTATCTTCTTCTTCCATCACATTATACTTTATCGGCCTTCCTCTTGGATCATGTCTAACAACAAATGACCAACCCGGTTTATGTGGAACCTTTGACTAAAATACTTGCTCACATTGGCTTGGAAGAACATAGGGCTCATCCCCAACTAGTTCAAATGACCTTGTATTTAGCATTATAAAACCATTATCATGTTCAATAACAGTTCTATCAAGATCATTTTTATTCAATCGTAGCCTGTACCATTTGACGACAAACAAAACTAATTTGAAGGAATTAAAGTCACACTCAAGTATATCATCCAAAATGCCATAGTATCGATTTTGAGACTGTTGAGGATGAATGTCATTTCTCGATGAAATATTTGTCACCTCAAAGACTGCAGTGATGCCAGAATCACAAGTTTTCTTTGTGTCATCCAACTTTTTTATGCGAAATTTATGACCATTGCAGCACATAGCATTGTGGTGTTTGACCTGCGATATGTCAAACATGTAAAATTTATTACATTGTGAGTTGATAAACATATGGGTGATTAATAAATTTATACGTACCAGTTTATCTCTTAAACCATATGCTTAATCAATTTCCCTTTGCATAACATTGGAATCTCCATTACGATGTGCTTCTTTAACCAATGAAGCCACACATTCCCATGTTAACGTGTGTCCAGAATGTTGAAAATGTTCAATCCATACCGTCATCCAATCAAGATTGTTTGCAATATACAAATGTAGTGCATCCCACTCTCGACCAACTGTACAAAAAATAAATAGACATCTTACAATCGATTTATTTTGAAGATTAAGAATTAATTAACTACAATAACATCTTATAATGACCTCTCACTTTCCTCAATCTACCTTTCCCCATCAAGTACTCCCCTTCGAATTTCTTAATGGTGTTGGGATCCCAAATGCGATCCACGTGGATCTTTGCTGCAAACTTAGAAAGATATTCAGAAATGTACACCATAGTCTAGTATACCATATATCCCTCCACCATAGAACCCTCAGGATGTGCTCTTTGTCGAACCAAAGCCTTCAAAAATTTCAAGTGCCTCTCAACCATCCACATTGACCTAGTGTGTACAGGTCCACACAATTCAATCTCCTCAACTTGGTGTATGAGGTAATGTTCTTGTGCATTGAAAAAAGCTGGAGGTAGACACTTTTGCATTTCACACATTAAATGAGGAATTTTTCTCTTCCAATATTTTATATCGTCTTTATGGATTTCTTTACATGACAACCACCTACAAGGTATTCAAGACGCAAAAAAATATATTACATAAGAAGTAAAACAAATCGCAAATATAATATCTATACAATGAACTAAACAAATATCACTACTTACCTTATGTATTTTCCAAGATCATATATGACTTGTTTGACATTATTGTTGAAGCCATCTGGGAGAGATAGAGGTAGAACGTACTGCAACAATTATAAAATTGTCTTTTCATTTTTTTGTAACATAAAGAAAAGTACATGTACGCTCAGTACTTAAATACATACTAAAAACACAAGAACATGAATTACCTTAATGAAGGTATGCCAATCATGTGTTTTCATCCCTAGCCCAAATTCACTTTTCTTTGATATGAGATTGTTTATGTTCGCAGCAAATCCTATGGGAAATCGAATTTTTCGTATGACTTCTTTTATAGCATTTCTTTGCTGGTCCATTAATAACCAAGGAAGCTCACTTATATTAATCTAGTCTGCATGGCTATTTGATTGAATGGCATTTATCATTGCATGATTGGAATCCTGAATGTCACTACATATTTTCACAATTTTTTCTTTGTCACGCCTTCCATCCAATATTTTCCATAATGTCTCTGTTATATTCTTTCCAATATGCATACTATCAAACAAATGAACAATTTGTAACTGCTCGTAGTAGGGCAACCTACTAAATTGTCGGGGATAACTTTTTATTCCCTTAGGAAGGTGGTCATTTATGCCTTCACGACCTTCATGATCATCAATCACATCATCAGTAAACAAAACAAAATAGAAAAGATGTTTTATGACAAACCAATAGATGGAATGGCATTACCTTGACGATTAATTCTATTATATTCCAACTTCCACAGGTGAGGTGTCATTCTTCATGGCTTTCATGTATTCTCTTCTTTCCCATTGAAAAGATGTTTTTCAGTATTTCGATACTTATGATTTTTGTGGAGAAAGTGCCTATACTCATCAAACACCTGCTTTCCTAAACTTTTTGAATGACGAGATTTCATGTTTGGACCACAAACAGGACATGCAAATTTTCCCTTTGTTTGAAGACCTACAAGATAATGTATAATTGGATTAAATATGATAATTTTTTGAATTATAATGTTCATGCACAACTTAAACACTATAACATACCACAAAAATGTGTTAGCCCTAGGGCATCGTGTATTGTCCATAGAAGCATCGCACAGAATTGAAATTGTCTTTGTCCTATTGGTCTAGAGATGTCATACATAGTGACACCATTCCATAACTCTAGCAACTCGTTGATAAGAGGCTTGATATATACATTCATATCTTTAACTTGGTACTTACCTAATCATATGAACAAAAACATTACATAATTATTATGACCATTTTACTACAATATTTATAATTAAATTTAGATGACTATATTTAAATGATAAAATACCTAGAACAATCATTGCCAACACTATGTGCTCCCTCTTTATTGACATCCATGGAGGAATATTATTGTTGATAACAAAAACAGGCCACACTGAGTAAATAGATCTCATCTCTCCAAATGGATTGACATCGTCCGCTGCCAATGAAAGCCTGAGATTATGAGGTTCTTCTTTAAAGTGTGGCCACTTTTCCTCTATGTCCATAAATGTTGAACCATCTGAAGGCATTCGAATAATTTCATCTTGACTTCTATTGCGTGCATGGTAATCTATAAATTGTGCCAAGCTAGTGCACTTGAATAATCGTTGCATACGTGGAATAATGGGAATATAGCGAAGAACCTTGTGAGGAACCCTTTATGTTATTTGATCTATTCGATATCTACTGATATGACATTCAGGGCATTCAGTTTGAAATTCATGTTTTTTATGATATATAATATGATCATTGGGACAAGCATCTATTGCTTGATACTCCATTCCAATATCTTTCATAACGGCAAATAATTCTCGGTATGAGCGAGGTAGAATATTTGATGGTGGTAACAAAAACTCACCTATCAATCTATAGCAACAAAATATAATTTGTTATAATAAAGAATATTAATGGTACAACATGATTCACAGTTTATTATGACATATATGACATGCCTTTAACATACATGACATTGTTATGTTGGATAAACCATTCATAACCTTCAAGTTCACCAACAACAATATAGCGGAGAGAAGAGTTGCTTGCGAGCCTTCATAAAGGGCCTCAGATGCCTTCTCAAGTAGAGGGACATCATGAACAACATCAAGGTCATCTTCATCATCATGATCAGCTGCGTGAGTACTAAATGAGTCATGGATCTATGTATTTGTACCATCATCTTCAATTGTGTTTTCTGGCTCATGATCGTCATCTTCCATGGGATCATTATCTTTAGCTTCGATATTCACACCTCCATGTTCATCCACTTCGAAAACCATATTCTCAGGGTTGTGTTGATCCATACCATGTGCTCTGGGGTGCTCGTCCTATATAAAATTGATATACATAAATAAACCGTGATCATGATCTCATCATCACGTTATTTATTATGTATATAAATTGTCAAAATGATATAATGAAAAACTTACCAATGGATGATAATCATGTCCACCTTCAATGTGACCATGCAGCCTACAATGTTTCTTCGTTGTTTTGATTAGAAGTCTTCTGGTCTTTAACCCCTTACAAATTTTGCGTGGACAATAACATTTTCCATCACCTTTTCTTTTCAAGTTAGACCACAATCTACCAATTGTCTCCTTATTTTTTTGTTTGTTGATATTGTCTGACATGGTCTTTCTTCACAAGCAAGAAAATAGAAATTATTGTCTGACATGGTCTTTCCCTCAGGAGCTGGCAGATCCTGCTTCCATACTTTAATTCTATTTTCTCAAAGGACAATCCTAAAAATCCATGCATTGCAAACAACTTTTTACACCTTTGTTGGTTATGGTGGCATCACAGAGAGTTTACATCAATAAATGAAGAACATGCCAATGCTTTTATTGCAACAGTAGAAGTTTATCTCTTATTCAATATCTCTAGTGAAACCCCCATGATCTCTTGTTGGAGTATAATTTGTTATATTCTAGAAAGGGTCTTGTCCTTTGTTGATTGGATATTCATCTACCTCAAGAAATAACTATTCTTTTATCCAACAAGAAGTGGAACTAAATGAAGATCTAGCACCATGAAATTAATCCTCAAAAGGATTACTATAGTTAGTTTTGGTAGATAATGATTTAGGTAAAATACTAATGTGGCTTTACGAGACATTATGTACTAGCTTAGCATACTCTAACAACTTTGGTGCGACATGCTACATCCAATTAGGTCTCCATCGGTATCTCTATTGTGTTTATGGATTAGGATTCAATGTACTCTTTTTATACATAGATTTTACTTTCAACTAAGGAGGTTTGTATGTACTTACTTGTCTTTCAATTGTATCCCTATTTCAAGAATTTCTTCTATCAACAAATCATTTGTTGTAAGTTGTACAAGTGGAAGCTTGAACATGCCTTCCATGCTAGCCTTGTTGATACGTTCAACACCATCTTGTGCAACAAATCTTTAGAACTCCATTTTTCCGAATTGAAGAGTTAGTAGGGACAATCTAGGACACTTACAGAGGTTTTGCAAGAGAGATAAATAGACCTAAATATTATGGCTTAATAATGATCAATAGGTAAACAGATAAGAAACTCTCAATATCAAAATGATTTTCTCGATTGTCTTTACTAGAAATGGATAGATCTGCTAATAATGGCTTCATGACTGTATGTCAACTTTAGACTCAATCCAAGAAGAGCTATAACTAATATGCAATATCTATATTTAAGATCTCTATAATATAACAATCCCATAATTATGTTTCCACGCATCTATACCACAACACAAACATCATGCTAGTGTTCAGCCATAGCAATTGATATCGTAATTATAGAATGTGAAATATGCACATAACTATGAATAAAGATTAAGAAAAAGAAAGAAAGATGCTTATTGCAAACATAAATGACTAATGGACAATAATTGAATTCATTGTAGATAGTTTTGAATATCAAATTCACTTATTTGTGTGCATTTAGTAACTCATGTACTTGTGGCCAACCATTTATCTCTTTCATAAATTAAACACTTATTAATAACATTAAATGGCTGAGTAATTATGTTTTAGTTGAAATTGAAAATAAAATATTTTATTTTAGGACAGCTCACACTATTACCCTATCATATTTTAGACTCTCGGTTTTGTTAGTAGTGGTTTGATGTCTTTGGAGCTGATCATTGCATTTCTTTAGTTACGTTTGCCAGCCTACTCCTAGTGTGTGCCAAAATGGGAGCTTTGGAACAGGGTATGGACATCCATCAAAGCGTTGCAACTGCACAAAATGGATTTGTTGAGAAGGCTTTAGAAACTTTCAAGCAAATGCAATCAGCAGGTGTAAAGCCAAATTCCACAACCATTGCTACTATCCTCCCTTCCTGTGCCAAAATGGGAGATTTGGAACAGGGTATGGACATTCATCGAAGCATAAAGGATAGAGAAATTTTTTTAGATGTTGTAGTTTTAACTGGCTTGGTAGACATGTATGCAAAATGTGGAAGCATAGACAAGGCACGTGAACTATTTGATAGAATGCCTGAAAGAAATGTTGTCTCGTGGACTGCAACGATTGCTGGATATGCACAAAATGGATTTGTCGAAAAGGCTTTAGACGCTTTCAAGCAAATGAAATTGGAAGGCATAAAGCCAAATTCCACAACCTTTGCCAGCATCCTCCCTGCCTGTGCAAAAATGGGAGCTTTGGAATAGGGTATGGACATCCATCAAAGCATAATGGATAGAGGAATTTTGTTAGGTGTTGTACTTGCAAATGCCCTGCTTGACATGAATGCAAAATGTGGAAACATGGACAAGGCTCGTGAATTGTTTGATACAATGCCACAAAGAGATGTGATCTCATGTGAACAATCAACACGTGTGTATACGGGAGGAAGGGATTGCTGATACAAAACTGAACGCTCACTCCTCAATCACAATTCTATGGTTTTACGAGATTAAACTAGGACAATTAACCACCACATGTATATTTTTTGCAACATGAAATTAAAAACTAGGAAAATTTGAATCTACCTCCTGCATGGGATTTCCTTCGACACAAGTTTGATGTTCTTGGGGGTTGAAGTCACCACGGATGCCTACGCGGGATTGCAATTCACAAATGAATTCCCTGCCTCTTTTTTAATTTTGTAATGGCCACTGTCGTCGGAATTATGACAAACTCGAGCACTTTTTTGAAAAAAAGAAAATTCTCATTTCTAATGCCTTCTTCGTCGAAACCAAATGGGTAATTGTCGTCGGAATTACGATGAATGCAGGAATTTTTTCAAAAAAAAATCAAATTTGGCCACAATATACCTTCTCCGTCGGAAACCTCAATCGGAAATCTAGTCCAAATGTATTAGTGTAAGATGAATGCAAACAATCTAGAGCAACCCTAAAGAGTACTTCCTCATGCCATGAATCATGCAAAAGTGTGATTTCCTTTCTCTTTCTTTTTATCTCATTTATCATTATTTCCTTTAGGGGTTGTATTTTTCATATGTGATTATCATTTCTTGCAATGGTATGTTCTTATGACTAATCCCTCTTGGGGTGTATGTGATACTTTTTTTCTCTCTTCTCTTAGAAGATTACTACTTCTTGAGACATGTATTTTATAACTACTAATGCCTTTTCTTGCATGTGTTCATGTAAGTTCATTGGGCATTTGCTTATGTTTAAATCCCTCTCTAGAGATTGTGTAAGCTCTTCTCATTGTCTCTACAATTGGGGGGCAATGATTTCTCTCTCTCTCTCTAAGGATCCACCCTTTCCTATGTTGTGGAAGGTGTGAGTTTCATTACTTGATGTCATTCCTTGTGTGAAATCATTGTTGTTTGTTCAAGGGTTCTCTCTTATACAAGAGGTGTAACTCCTTGACTACAACCTCTTTCACACTTGGTAATGTACATCTATAATAAATTCACCCATCACTAGGGTGCCCAGAGAGGACCAGGGTTCCTAGAGAGGACCAAAGCACCCAGAGAGGACCAGGGCGAAGGATCAGAGCGCCATGCCCTTGTCCTAGTGATTTCTGCTCAAATTTGATCTTCAGGACTGTGTCTGTGTGCTCTGTCAGACTTGAAATTTGCAGCAACGATCGGATCTTGTACCTACACCTACAATTGAAAATAGGGTTTTGGGTGGAGCTATATAGGGCTTTGCCTTAGTCAAACCCCTATTTTGGTGATTTCCACCTCAACAAATAGTGATTATTATAGTAAAATAGTGTGTGCGTGAATTTTGTGTGTGTGCAAGATCCTAAGATGAATGCAAACAATCTACAACAACCCTAAAGAGTACTTCCTCATGCAATGAATCATCCCAAGTGTAGAGACAGTGAGAAGAGCTTACACAATCTTCTAGAGAGGGATTTAAACATAAGCAAATGCACAATGAACTTACATGATCACATGCAAGAAAAGACATTAGTAGGTGTAAAATACACACCTCAAGAAATGGTAATCTTCTAAGATAAGAGAGAAAAAAAGCATCACATACACCCCAAGAGGGATTAGTCATAAGAACATACCATTGTAAGAAATGATAATCACATATGAAAAATACAGCCCCTAAAGGAAATAATGATAAATGAGATAAAAAGAAAGAGAAAGGAGTGAAATCCTTGCTCCCCAAGTAAGAAGAACAAGGAGGAGCGTTACACATCTTCTAATGGTGATTATTTTCAAGCGATATGCCTTCCTAATTGAACAAATCCTCTGAAGGAAGGGACATGTACTTCATAGGAGATCATTCCATACCAGTGGCATATCATACTTTTAAATAATCAAAACCATAAAAGAGGTAACTTTTCCAATAGAATTAAGAGAAGAAGAAGAAGTGTATTACTCATTAAAGAGGCTCCTCTTCAAACAAAAAGAAAAAACCAAAGAACAATTATATGCTCATATGAGAATAACTGTATACAAGAAAGGAGATCTAATAATGAATAATGCATTAAGATAGAGAAAGATCCATTAAAAAAAGAAGGGAAGTGAATTTCGTGTTGCTACCCCAAAGTATTTAAAATTGAAACAATACCACCACAAATAATAGAGAGCCCCCAGTTAAGTTGACTAGTTATGTCATAAGGTGAAGAGAAACATGAAAAGAAATAGGTGCTAAGGCACTATGTTTTTGTCAAGAAAGACAGCTAGATCTATTGTAAGACAAATTCATGCATGATCGTATTGCTTTTGAATAAATTTCTTAAATGCATGACATTTTCCAAGAGAATATGAATATGTATCATGAAAAATGAAATATTCCTCACCTTTCACTTGCTTAAGATTCTCATTTTGGTGTTTAGGAGGAAAGGAAATGTTCTTATCATATTTCAATCTCCAATAGATTCTTTTAGCTAGTCTATCAAGATGATAAATGTGTTTTAATTCATTGTCTTGACATGAAGGAGAAGAATTATTAGAAGGAGAAGAATTATTAGAAGAAGAAGGATTATTATCCACGATCTTAATTCTGCCACTATCTATCCTCTTAAGCCCCCTTTTTTATTCAAGGACACAAAGATGGGACTTCCTCATGCAATGAATCATCCCCAAGTGAGAATCTAGACCAAGATCATAAATGTCCTCCCGCCTCCACTTATTCTAACTACATACACGTAAAATTCTGCTACACTAATTAAATAAATATTTTATTTATTTTATCCAAAGCCATCTATTAATTAAATAGATTTTTATTTATTTAATTATTTCACTAATCCTCTTCTAACCTTTCTCCATGTAAATAAATATTTTTTTAATTTAAATTATCCTTTTCCTAAATTAAATAAATATTTTATTTATTTGTTTGGCCTCACCTCTTCTATTAAATAAATAAATTCATTAGCTTTTTCCCTCCATGACACTTCTCATTCATCTCTTAATTTACCTTTAACCGCCTCTCCAATGTTTCCCTATTTCCTATACCTACCCTTTAATCTAAGTCAACCATTTATCATTCCACCTCTTAATCCTAGCCCTCCATTTCTAGGGTATTCTCTATAAAAAAGAACCATTTTCCTATCCTCCATACCAATCAATCATTCTAGCAAAGTGTTTACAGTCTGCCTAATTGCATACACAGCCACAATTTGTAATCTATTGAGCTCTTGTGCATGCATAAAATCTGAGAGCAACCATAATGAATCAAGCAAGATCCTGAAGATCAAACCCTAATGACCATGTGAAGGTATAATTTCATATTTGTTGTTTTGCATTTTTTTAGGCTCTTCATTGTTGTATGGTGGATTGATTGTAGAACTAGGTTTAATACATGGTTGAATCTTATTTGGATTTACAATAATTCTGATATCCAATTCCATCGTATACACTAACCTTTGATGTGACACTATTACTCTTTAACCATTTGATGTCACATTAATCTCTTTGATAACACAACCATGTGAGTTTTTGAATGCGTTGTTAGGTGTAGCATATATGGCCCCGAAAGAACAAGTATAAGATGACATGATAACAAATTCTATTTCAAGGTGTAAGATTATACACATTTACTATTGCTTAGTAGCAAGAGACTACTCCCAAAACTTGATTAGAGATTAATGATTTTGGAATGAAATGATACCTCAAAATGTATAGACAATGTTTGATATATGTGTAACCATGGCAATGTTGATTTCAACTAATAATGGACCCACTATTCAACCTTATAACCTCCAAAAAATAAATAAAACACGCCATTTGAAACCCTTGATATTTTCACCAAAATTTTACCAACATTCTTTGTTAGGGTTTCAAATTGTTCCTCTGGGCCCACTGCTTGGCCCCAAGGCAGAATTTTAGGTCTTTGATGTTTATTTGCATTTTTGTTCTATTGTAAGGGTTACCTTATTGCAACTTTGTTTTCCTCTTTGGGTTTAAATTGTAATTTGTTAGATTTGTAATGGGTTGGGGCTCTTCCCCACTTATTTAATAAAAAACACACAATGTTCATGGAATCAATTTTACCAACAAAATAATTAGAAATATCATCTAGCAAATTTTTATTTAGAATGGTTCTAAGACCTTTTTCACTTACATGAACCAATCTTGTTGGCACAACATACATGCACTTTTAATACTAATGTGAACAAAAAGTGAAGGCATAACAAACTCCTTATTTAAGATCCTTTAGCAACCATCAAACTTCCTCTTACCAACCCGCAACTAGGCTTTTCAAATGTCACATGCATCTACAAATCATTGAACATGGATATAGAAAGTAAATTTCTCACAAGTCCTAAAATATGTAAAACATCATCAATGGTTTTAAACCTTTCATCACTGAAAAAAAAACTTTACCATTCTCTTAATAGCAATCCCTTTGTGATGTTATCACTAAGGAAAAATTCTCCACATAAGTCAAATATGATTAAAACCACTCCTTACACAAACCTGAATCAATAATCCAAGAATAATTACTAATATTCTTAGCTCTACACTACCACCACTTATAGTAATCATTAGATTTTATGAAGATTCGAGAAAATAATAGAGCAATAAAATACAATTATCATCTTCAAGTCTATCTTAACAACTACCCATGCAAGTTGATTTATAATAAAATTGAAAACATTTAAATGATCTACAATAGAATCACCATCCTTCAACTTTAAATAATATAAGCATCTTTTGAGATATAACTTGTTAGACAAACTCTTAATTTGATAGATTTCACATATATCCTCTTCCACAACTTGGATGTACACATGTGGTATTCTCTTTGAAAATGTTCAAGAGGATGGAATATACAAGACACAACCAAATGGTTCTATGTGCCTTCTTATCTATCTTTTTCCAATCTTCTTTAGATATAGTAGATGACTTTGAATCTTGTGAAACTCACAACAATTGAATTCTATCTTCAAAGATATCCTCCTCCTTCAACTTCCACCTCTCGTACCTAGAACCATTGAATTTCATAATATCCCAATGACAGGTGGTGGCCATGGTATACAATATTCTTCACAAATATTAAAACCCCACAATATAAAAGCTCACTATAGATTAAAAAAACCTTTGTTGCTTAAGACAAAAGCATCTCCCTTTCAACAAAACTTCTAGCTTTGATACCAAATATTGTAAATACAAGGTGAAACTAAACTTATTAAAAAAAAATATGTTATTATGAATCTAATAACTAGATTACCTAAAAAGATATTATGTGACTATTCATTCAAAAAAGTATAAAATCAACCATATCATAGATGACGCCAAATTTATGTGGAGAAATCCTTTTTAGAAATAAATTCACATGAGAGAGTGGATAAATGTATTATTATCTTTAAGGAGATATAAAATAATACACCAACATTGGGACCCCCACCACCCCCCCCCCCCCATCTTGATTGGTTGAAGTTAAACTTCGATGGCTCATCCAAAGGGAACCCAGGTTGGGCGAGTGGGGGTGTTGTTCTCTATGACCATAGTGGTAATTTTGTGTTGGCTTATGTGGTCAACTCGAGTTCATAGATGTCGAGTTTTATGGAAGTTTTTGTCATCTATTAGGGTCTAATTATTATCAATAAAAGGAAGTACAATTGGAACATAATATAAGGTAATTCAAGAAAGATGATCCTTTTTCCCAAGAGTGAAGCTACGTCAAACTGGAAATGTGAAGATGTGGCGACCAAGTACATAAGTCCCTCATTCAAGGAATAAGTCACATTAGCCTATGTCGCACGAGAAGGAAAGGCAACAAAGTTGTAGATAGGATGGCATCTATAGGACCATTCTCTGAGGATTCAAAAATCTAGACAAATATCTATGATTTACCAGATAATTTGGTTCGTGCGGCAATCTTTGAGGACAAAAAGGTTAATAATGGAGCATAATTCAAAAATCATCTTTTTCACCTTTTTAGTCGTCCTTTTAGCCAGTCATTTTATGCTAAGGTGGCATACATCTTTCTCAAAAAGTAGTGTCACTATCCATTTTCATCGAAAGCATTATTTGTTTTTCAAATAGTTGGTTTTTGCATTTCCTACCTAGTTTATTCTCCAAAGCTCTCTATGTTTGAGATGGGGGTACTTAATTCAAATGGAACTTGATACCAATGAAGAACTCAAGAACAAATCAAAGATTTGACAGAAGGTAGTTAAAGGTAATCTAGAAAGCTATGTCGATGACATGTAGGGTTTCGACCTAGAGCTTTCTAAGAACTTTGCACTAGCTTGGCAAATGGGGATGCGAAGATTGGAAAGGTTACCTTTAAAGTCATCCCAGATTTGATTGCCACCATTACTGGGCTTCCACAAAATGGTATAACCTTCTCTAAGAAGTCGAAGGGATCTTACAAAGAGAAATTCAAATGATTCTTCAAGTTGGGTGAAGGCATGTCGAGACTACAAAGTGGGTATAACTGAGAGGATCTCCTTGACAAATGGAAGGATGGCGCTCGTCATTGATGAAATATTTCACTTTGGAAGGGCACATCAAAATATTTCACACTCAAATTTTCCCTATGGTAAACCACCTAAGGTATGGTATCCAAATGAACTTTGCTTACTAGGTTTACTCTTCTTTATCTCAATCTGTTACTAGGGCTAAGGACAAAAAATCGCTAACCCTTCATCAGGGTTTGATTCTTAGGCTTTATAATTTTTACCTTGCCTTAACCCCTCCCAATGGGTCCTTATCAAATTCTCCTAACCCTTTGCCAAACCCAAATTCGGCAATTGAAATTTTTGGGACCCCCATGGCAAAAACTAACCCTGTTATTGGTTTCTCTTCTAAACCTAAGCTTGTCCCAACTTTCTTTAATCCCTTTTGAAATGTGAAGCAAAAACCTTCTACTCCACCTCCTAAGAAGGTGGAGGTGTTGGAGTCAAGTGAAGAGGAGGAAGTGGAGGTTTCAAAGCTCTCTTATAATTCAGAATCTGATTAGTTCCTGATAGCTTTTAAGGACATTTCCCCTCTTCTCCCTAAATAGGATATTCTTGACCATGAAAAGAGACCCATTAATTTGGAATCTAATGTCTCAAAGATCGAAGAGAATGTGGAATGATAGGAATTGGTTATAAAATGGATTCTTTCACAGTTTGATGTGGCTAGAAGGAAAATTAATAGACTCGAGGCAAGGGTAGAGGCAAGGGATAGAGTGGACAAATGAGTCATGGACTTAAAAGGATGAACATGTCTAGAAAGTGGCAAGCAATACGGCTAAGAAGCTATAAAATTAGGAGAAGGTGGAAGGGAAGATAAAGGATCTCTTAGAAAAGGTGTTGTAGAAGAACAAACATAGGACAGTTTTGGATTTAAAAGAAAATCGAGAGATCCTGAAAGGAAAAATTGAGGAGATGTATAATCGAGGCCAGAAGCTGGCCCTAAAAAATTTGGCTTCCCTAAAATCTATACAGGAGGAGATCGAGCTCAAGAAAGCCAAAAGGAAGAGACATACTCTTTCCCCTTCTATGTCTATAGAGCCTCCTATGTTTGTGGTTAAAGATACTCTTGATTCGGGTACGCCAATCTTTGCTAATGATTCCAACGAAAAATATCTTTTTTTTATAAAGTTCTTAGTTTATGTAAGGATTGGCAAGAAGGCAATGCCTCTAACTAGTAGGCCATCTCTTTGTGTCTATGGTGGTTGGTTGGTTCTGGTGTAGCTCTGGGTAGTTTTGGTTGCTAGTTTTGTCTCTAGTCCTTTTTGTGCTTAGTGGTTTTTTGTTCTCTGGTCTCTTTCTTAGCTAGGTGTGCACTTCTAACGCACCCTAGGTGGCATTTTTTTAGCAAATTTGTAATGATACAGACCTAACCATCCTTTTATTAATTAGATTAATACACAAACATTGCAATCTCTAAGCAATCTAATAGCGTTTAGATGCCTATAACTAAGCATATGCAACTATTATCTTTGGGCTCCAATTTATAGAGAATTGTGAGAGGCAAAACCACGATGATATCATAAAGTAAAAGGTAGAAACCAATTGCAAAAATCCACATAACACATAATGGACAACCCAAAAACATATTGAAAATTAGTAAATGATCATATGGCTTACACATGAAGATTTAACCCATAGCTAATTGAATTTGGTCAATCCTGTGTGGTCCATAACTATTTGACAACTAGATTAACAACTACAATATAGGACATGCAACAACATGCAAATTTGGGTGCCCAACTCTAGAAGACATGGAAATGACAAATATCAACATGCATTGACATACAAATACACCTTACCCCACTCCCAAAGTGGACATGACAAAATAGAATATTGCTTCAAGATTCTTTATAATTGCCACTAAACATGTGTTTATCTCTATGAATGGAATTAGAATATCATAAATAATTAAATATTAGATATTTTATCCACCCATGCCCCCTAGGCATCCAACCCATTCGAAGGATAATGAAGACACAAGAAAACTAGTCAAGATTGCAAGGTTAATATCACCTAATTCTAACATTAATGTTCTAGCATCCTTGATCAAACTCTTAAAATGAATTTGACAAGAACTATTAATTTCTCTTTAGTTTATAATAGATTGTTGCTTTATCTATTTTCTTATATCATTGTCATCATACTAATTCTTTAATTAAAGTATTCTAATTTTATCTAAAAAACTAAATTAGTCAAAAAAAAACAGAAAAAAAATAACGCATAAGTCAAACCTATAAGTTTGATAATCAATAATTTAGATAGAATTACTTGTGAAACAACACTTGTTATTATCGAGTCACACATATGGTCGAGGTGGTTTGAATGATTTCTTTGATGTAATTATGTATCTACCATTCCAAAAGAAATCTTCTTAAATTCAAATTTGAAAGGAAGGTGAGCATCATAAAAATAATTGACAAATATATTTCTCCTCTTAATTTTATAAATATCAATCTTGATGCTCTAAATAATATTTTGAAAATAATGTAAATTCCAATTCAAGATTTTCATGAGTTGTCACACCAAAATTATATGAAATTTTCATAGGGGTCAATGTAAATCTTCGTTTTCCTCTTAGCTTATAATAGATTCTTGATTTATCCCATTTCTTATGTCATTATTATCATCTTTTTAAAATAAAAGTTCCTCAATTTATTTTAAAATTGAATTTAAAATAAAAAAAGAAAAATCATTTTCCATTAAGTCAAACTATGAGTTTCATACCAGAAGTTCTACATAAACTTAGTCGTAAAACAGCATTTATTTTATTGTTGAACGGCACAAATGGTGGGTATAATGTAATTATCTACCGAGTGTGAATGATTCCATGCCAATTGAGCTAATATTAATAAAAGGAAAAATTGCCATTTCAAAATTGGAGACAACGTGTATAAATACATCTCCTGCGTAATCAAAATTTCAGTAGTTTAAGTATAGCCTTCAAACACGGATGAGATATTCTCATTACAATCCTTAACCCTTTGCTAAACATATCCAAACACTTGTTTATTTGTTCATCCAATTTATATATCCAGTCAATGATACAGATTTGTGTATCTCTCAGCATTCTTTAATGTCAATTTTATTCCAAAAGTATCCTCTCATCTACATCAAATTGTTGATATGAGTGATGAGAAATTGGATAAAATGATAAGGGATTCTCTTAAATTTATTCTTTTAGGTTCTTCATTTCTACATGGGAATAATTATTTCGGGTGGAAGATTATTTACTGAAAACTCAATTCAAATTTGAAGTTTGGTATGTGGTCAACAATACCACTACACGACATAAGACTGATGCTAATGAGCAAAATAAATTTGATCGAGCTCATAGGAAGGTCAAATGGATCACCATGTTCAACATTTCTGATATAGCCCAAGTAGTGGGAGTTTTGAGTAAGTTCGTGTCTAATTCTAGTAGAGAGAATTGGACTTTTGTCAAAAGGCTGTTTATACATTTGTGGGGAGCTTCTTATTGCTATTTTATTTATCAATGTGGTACTAATGATGTGTCCAAGTCATTGGACATACTGAAGAATCGGAACGGTGAACACTTGATGATCATTGATTAAAAATATATGCCTTTAAATAGGCAATACAAACAAACCAAAATTGTTGCATAACCATGACAACTAACCAGGCAGTAGTTTATTTATGTAAACTAAAACTAACGATATTATCTAATGTAATACTCCAACATTCCCCTCCTTATTAGCATTATTTGAATAAGAGTGGAACATTGCAAGGATTGAACACAACCCTTCTGGAGACTTTGATGAAGTGCCTTCACCAATCCTCCTCCCTCACCTAGGAAAGATTGAATTGGCTGCATTAGTGGATCTCCTGACTATAGAACCTGCAACCATCTACACAACATGAGATAACATAAAAGTGTTCCCAACCTCCATGCACAATGAGACATATTTCCTTTGAAATTCCACATCACCTCTAAGTGTGTCCAATGCCTCCTTTAATGTTGCACATGAGACACCTTTCCTCTAAAATTTCACATCTCTTCCGAGTGTGTCTAATGCCTCCTCAAGTGTTGTTGAAACAATCCCTCCTCTATTTTACAAATCGCCAACCAAAAGTGAATACACCAAGTGCACCCACAAGAAATCTTGCCCCCCCTTGCTCCTTGAAGGGACACATTATGCCAAGACCCCTCTTTTCTTCAAGGAAACAAATAGGGTTTTTCTCATGCAATGAATCATTCCTAAGTGAGAAGCTAGATCGGGATGATAAATGTCCTCCTGCCCCCGATGTGATACTATTAATCTTTAACCATTTGATGTCACATTAATCTCTCTGATAACACAAGCATATTAGTCTTTGAATGCCTTGTTAGGTGTATCAAAGATGGCCCGAGAAGCACAAGTATACGTTGACAAGTGATAACAAAATCTATTTCAAGGTATAAGATTGTACACATTTACTATTTCTTGCTAGCAAGAGACTACTCCCAAAACTTGATTAGAGATTAATGATTTTGGAATGCAATGATACCTCAAAATGTATAAACAATGCTTGATATATGTGTAACCAGTTCAAAGACATTTTCACCTAATAAAGGGCCCACTATTCAACCTTATATCTCCAAAAAATAAATAAAACACACCATTATCACACCATTTGAAACCCTTGATCTTTTCACCAAAATTTCGCCAACAATTTTTCGTTATGCTCTCAAATTGTTCCTCTAGGCCCACTGCTTGGCCCTAGGGTAGATTTTAGGTCTCTGATATTTGTTTGCATTGTTGTTCTATCGTAAGGGGTACCTCGTTGTAACCTTGTTATCTTCTTTGGGTTTAACTTGTAATTTGTTATATTTGTAATGGGTTGGGGCCCTTCACCACTTATTTAATTAAAAACACATAGTGTTCATGGAATCAATTTTACCAACAAAATAATTAGAAATATCATCAAGCAAATTTTTATTTAGAACATTGGTCCTAAGACCTTTTCACTTATGTGAGCTAATCTATTTTGCCACAACATACATGCATTTTTAGTAACAATGTGAACAAAAAGTGAAGGCATTAAGCCTTTTAAAAATCCTTATTTGAGGTCCTTCAACAAACATCAAACTTCCTCTTAAACCAACCTACAACTAGGCTTTTCAAATGTCACATGCATCTTCAAATCATTCAACATGAATATAGAAAGTAAATTTCTTGCAAGTCCTAAAATATGTAAAACATCATAAAGCGTTTTGAACCTTTCATCACTGAAACAAAACTTTACCATTCTCTTAATAGCAATCCCTTTGTGATGTTATCGCTAAAGAAAAACTCTCCACATAAGTCAAATATGAATAAAGCCACTCCTTATGAGGATTCATATCATAAGAACAACCTGAATCAATAATGCAAGAACCATTACTAATAGTCTTAGCTCTACACTACCACCACTTATTGTAATGATTAGATTCTATCAAGATTAGAGAAAATAATAGAGCAATAAAATACAATTACCATCATCTTCTATCTTAACAACTACTCATGCAAGTTGATTTATAACAAAATTGAAAGCATTTAAATAATCTATAATAGAATCACCATCCTTTAACTTTAAAGAATGTAAACATCTTTTGAGATATAACTTGTTAGTCAAACTCTTAGTTTGATAGATTTCACATATCCTCTTCCACAACTTGAATGTGGTATTCTTTTCTAAAATGTTCAATAGGACGGAATCTACAAGACACAACCAAATGGTTCTTCATGCCTTCTTATCTAATTTTTTTCAATCTTCATCAGATATAGTAGATGGCTTTAAATCTTGTGAAACTCACAACAATTGAATTCTCTCTTCAAAGATATCCTCCATCTTCAACTTCCATATCTCGTACCTAGAACCATTGACTTTCATAATATTTCGATGACAAGTAGTGGCCATGGTAAACAATATTCTTCACAAATATTAAAAACCCAAAATGTAAAAGCTCACTATAGCTAAAAAAACCTTCGGCGCTTAAGAGAAAAGTTTCCTTCTCTCAAGAAAACTACTAGCTTTGATACCAAATATTGTAAATTTACAAGGTGAAACTAAAAATTCTATGTTATTGTGAATCTAAAAACTAGAATAACTAAAAAGATATTATGTAACAGTGCATTCAAAAAAAGTATAAAATCAACCATATCATTGATGACACCAAATTTATGTGGAGAAGCCCTTTTTAGAAAGAAGAAAAAAAGAAAAAAAGGAAAAAGAAAAACAAGAAAGTGGACAAATGTATTATTATCTTTAAAGAGATATACAACAATACACCAACATTGCAATATTAAAGGAATATAACAATTTTTGGATACCTACAACTAAACATATGCAAATATTATCTTAAGGCTCCAATTTATAGAGAATTGTGAGAGGCAAAACCACTATGATATCATAAAATAAGAGGTAGAAACCACTTGCAAAATTCCATGCCACACATAATGGACAACCCAAAACATAGTGAAAATTACTAAATGATCATATGGCTTACGCTTGAAGATTTAACCCATAGCTGATTGAATTTGGTCAATTTTGTGTGGTCCATAACCATTTGACGACTCTTAATGGCCACAAAATAGAACATGCAAATTTGGGCGCCTAACTTTGGAAGACATGCAAATGACAAATATCAACATGCACTAAGATACAAATACACCTTACCCCACTCCCAAAGTGGACATGCCAAAATAGAATATTCCTTCAAGCTACTTTATAATTGCCACTAAACATGTCTCCATCTCTATGAATGTAATTACACTATCATAAATAATTAAATATTAAATATTTTAGCCATGCATGTGTCCTAGGCATCCAACCCATTTCAAGGACTATGAAGACATATGAAAATGACTTAGGATTGCAAGGCTAATGTCAGGTGATCCTAACATCAATGTTCTAGGATCTCAGGTGATCCTAATATCAATGTTCTAGGATCTTAGATCAAACTATTAACATGAATTTGACAAGAACCTTAATTTGTATTTAGTTTATAATAGATTGTTGTTTTATCTATTTTCTTATATCATTGTCATCATATTAATTTTTTAATAAAAGTATTCCAATTTTATCTAAGAAACTGAATTAGTCAAAAAAAAAAAAATCTTCATAAGTCAAACTATAAGTTTGATAATCAATGTTCTAGATAGAATTACTTGTGAAACAACACTTGGTATTATTCAATGTCACATATGGTCCATGTGGTTCTATGATGTAATTATGTATCTACCATTCCAAAGGAAATCTTCTTAAATTCAAATTTGAAAGGAAGTTGAGCATCGTCAAGAATTTTGACAAATATATTTCTCCTCTTAATTATATAAATATCAACCTTGATACTCTAAATAATAAATAATGTAAATTCTAATTCAAGATTTTCACGAGTTGTCACATCAAAATTATTTGAAATTTTCATAAGAATCAATGTAAATCTTTGTTTTCCTCTTAACTTATAATAATTTCTTGATTTATCCCATTTCTTATATCATTGTTATCATGTTTTAAAAAATTAAAATTTCTCAATTTTATTTTAAAATTAAATTTAAAAAAAGAAAAAAAATAAAAAATTTATAAGTCAAACTATGAGTTTCATACCAAAAGTTCTACATAAACTTAGTCCTAAAACATCATTTTTTTATTGTTGAACGGCACACATGGTGGGTGTAATGTAATTATCTACCGACTATAAATGATTCCATGCCAATTGATCTACTATTAATAAAAGAAAAAATCACCATTTCAAAATTGGAGACCACGTGTATAAATGCATCTCCTGCGTAATCAAAATTTCAGGAGTTTAAGTACAGCCTTCAAACACGGATGAGATATTCTCATTACAATCTTTAAACCTTTGCTAAACATATCCAAACACTTGTTTATTTGTTCATCCAATTTATATATTCAGTCAATGTTATAGTTTACCAAAGATTCTCGCTGGATTTTAAGGTAATACCCAGCAAATATATCGCAATCCAACTGTGGTCCTTGCAAATTACATCACGACTTGCAAAATGAAACAACGTGAAGAAATCAATCACCTTATCTTGCGTTTCAAACAGAGCCACAAGAGTCGTCGTATATCCACGCGAATATTACTTGGCGAAATTGATAAATATCGATTGTAATCAGACACATACTTAGTTTCTCAAGATCTTGTCCCTGTATCAGATTTTCACAGTTAACTATGGCCATGTATAAATTCTTCTGTTTATGTTTATTTGCAGTCGCAGCAAATGCAGATCTCACTGCCAAGGTTCCTCAGCAGGTAATAAATCTTCATTTCAGCTTAACAAATCTGTGGAATAGGAGTATATTGTTGTGCTTTGCATGCGGTTTATTTGCAGAGCATAAATTCTGCTTTGCTTCTCAGTATATTTGATTCCCTAGGGTTTGGTCCAGTAGATTTGTGGAAGAATTTATGAAGAGAAGTTAAATTCTTTAATGGTTTATAGCATTTTGAGGAAGAAGCGTTGGATTTGTGTGATTTGCAGGTGCATATAAGTCTGGTCGGAAGTGAGCACATGAGGGTTTCATGGATTACAGAGGATTCTGATGCGCCCTCACTGGTGGAGTATGGAACATCTTCAAGACAGTATACTTCCTCTGCAACTGGAGAAAGCACTTCCTACTCTTATTTTTTATATAAATCTGGTAAAATTCATCATACTGTGATCGGACCTCTGGTAGCAAATACAGTCTACTATTACCGTTGTGGCGGAATTGGGGCCGAGTATAATTTCAAAACTCCTCCGTCAAATTTCCCCATTTCTTTTGCAATTGTTGGTGAGTACTCATCAATTAGTAGGAATGATAATCAGATTTGATTTTCCTTTTCTTATGCTTTGATTTGGGGCATTTGTTAGGTGATCCGGGACAAACAAATTACACAAAGTCGACCTTGGAGCATGTGAAAAAGATGGAGCATGACGTTTTCCTACTTCCAGGAGACCTTTCGTATGCGGATACAAATCAGCCTCTGTGGGACACGTTCGGCGAGCTGGTTGAGCCTCTGGCGAGCCGCAGGCCATGGATGATTACGGAAGGAAATCATGAGATTGAGACGATTCCGATAATAATGAACCACGCATTCAGAGCATACAACGCCAGATGGAGAATGCCGTATGAACAGAGCGGCTCGAGTTCGAATCTCTACTACTCCTTTGATATTGCCGGAGTACATGTCCTAATGCTGGGCTCTTACATAAACTTTGTGAAGGATTCAGAGCAGTATAAATGGCTCCAGGTCTGCAAAGTTGATTTAAACCCTAAAAACTCAGTCTTTAAATGGATTGTATACTCTGTAATAACCACGTATGATGGATTGAAAGTTTTAGCATTTAATGTTTGTGTGGATGAAAAATTGCAGGGAGACCTTGAAAGAGTGGATAGAGGGAGAACACAGTGGGTGATAGCGTTGCTTCATGCGCCATGGTACAATACGAATACTGCTCACCAGGGAGAAGGAGAAGAGATGAGAAAAGCCATGGAAGAACTTCTTTATGCTGCCCACGTGGACCTGGTTTTTGCGGGTCACGTGCACGCGTACGAACGCTTTGTAAGCACTCGAATCGAAACCCACCTTCCCATGATAGTTCAGTCAGTCCAGTCACGAAAGAATCATGTTTTTTTTGTCTCATGTTTGTTTGGGCTTGTTCTGTAATTATGTGATTCAGACTCGAGTGTATGACAACAAGGCTGATGCCTGTGGACCCATTCACATTACAATAGGAGATGGCGGCAACCGTGAAGGCCTTGCTTCAAAGTAGGTCCATTTTCATTTGCCTTATCTCCATTGCCAAGGCTGCTGATTTTTCTTTTCTTTTCTTCTTCTTTTCTTTATTTTTAAAAGTACATGATATATATAAAATTGAATAAATTTTAAATAGCCGAAAATATTTGGAGAATATAAATATAAGTTTTAAATTGACTTGGATAAATTATATTTTATAGTATTGTATTTAATGATATCAAATTTTCACAATTCATAGTGAATAATACAAATGTTCTGGATTAGATTGTGTAGAGATTTTGTTCATCGATGTTTCGTACCACACTTTGTGATCCGTCATGAGGATGATAATTGAGAGCATTATAGTGTTATATTTATTTTAGATAATAAAATGTTGTAAGTTATATGTATTTTGACAGGTTTAAGACACCAAAATCCGAGTTGTCTTTATTTAGAGAAGCAAGTTATGGACATGGAGAACTCCAGATATTCAATGCAACACATGCGTATTGGTCATGGCATCGTAATCAGGATGACGAACCTGTTATCTCAGACTCTATTTGGGTTGAGAGTTTAAGCAGTTCAACAAATTGTTCTTGCACATCTCAACAAGTATCAGTTTCTATGGGCCATGCCAACTCTATCAATGGACAATGTAGAGCACTCTAAAGAAAAAATTAACACCAAGAACAATCAAACATAGATAATGATGTACATGAGAGTTTTCTATTACATATTTATGATATAGTTAGTATAATATTAAATAAATAACAATTTCTTTTAGTATTTTTCTTATAAATAGTTGTTGAGTCAATCAAGAAAGCTTGTAAAAAAAAAATCAAAAGACTTTATAAGTCAACATAATGTAATGTAAAATCAATGTGAAAATCTCAATTCAATGAATATAATATTGATGAAATTCTTATTGTCTACACATTCGATCTTACTCTCAATGCAATGTTGTAATTTGTAATGTTTTATTTTTGTATGATCTATCATTTTTCCATAATGTCGTGTTTTTATATGATGTTATATTACTAAACATAAACTTAACATTTCATATAATATAATTTTAAACTAAAGACATTGACTCGAGAATAAATATATTTCCCATTATTTAAGTGTACTAAAGAAGCGTTATGTGTATGATAGATTGTTAACAGGTGACACATAATAACTAACCCCTATATTTGTTAGGTATAGTTATATTTAGAATTGTTTGTGATATTTTGATATTATGAGTATGGTTCATTTTTCTTTAAAACCATTTAATAAAAAAAAATTAAAAGAATTTTATTGAAGAGTAGTGTATGCAATTCATGAGATGGAATATTAAATAGAAGAAATGTAACATATTGATGACATCCATTAATATTTATGTTTTTGAAGATTATAAAAATAGTGGTAATGAACATGTATGATTTGTGCATTCAAATTTCACATTGCCATGTCAATGTTTCACTACACGATAATAGAAAATCAATAAAAAAATCTCTCTTAAATATAGTGATCTTTATTTGATAAAATTAGAAATCATTACTTGAAACATTTTTTCAATTAATTGATATATAATTAGTGTTGTTATTGAATTAAATTTAGATAAAAGATGGAAAACTACCTATAATTATTGAAAATGGAAATGTAAATACATATGAGAAAACGAAACAGCAACTGGAATAAAAGACTATTGAAATATGAAAGTTAATATATATAACCTAGGGCTCTGATACCATGATAGTTTTACTTTCAAATTAATAGTAAACTCAAAAAAATAGATTTAGTAACTGGAATTAGATTATTTTTTGTTAGTTTTCAACTTAGTGAATGACAAAAAGCAAACAAAATAGATAAAAATGAGACAAGACAACATTACCCTGGGAAAACCTCCTAGGAGGAAAAACCCAGCAAGAAAAGATCCTCAAATTTGATTATGAATTATACACAATATTCTGATTAGAACACTTATCTCTTTAAGAGGTCTGATATGACCACACTTAGGGCTGATGTACATGGTAAATCAGTATCAGGTCCGCACCTCATATCTGCACTTTTGTTTTCATCAAACAACAACCTGGTATGCGCTTTTGACACCTTATTCTTGACAGCATTTCGTACCTTTCAATGGAGATATCCACACCTAATGTTTACAACTTGGCAACAGATGTAGTTTGCATTCAAGCACAGCAGATAACTGACTAAATTCGCCCTTTTTCTTTTACTGGAAATTCACATTCAACTTCAGAGCTAATTTGCATTTGTGAAGGAAGACATGAGATGATTAATGAGGTCAAGTTGTTCTTTATTTGTATGTGGCAAGGGACCTATTTGAGGTCGGCTTGGACTAAATTGGTGCCAATTCTTTTGTTATTTATTTTTATCCCTTTTGTGAGATATATCCTTTGGGTTATAGGGTCGGCCCTATTAGAGGGAGTATGTTTCCCTTAGAGTTGCGTGTGAGAGGGTAGAGAAGAGCTTAGCCCTTGGCGGATTCCAATGTTGCCTTAAGGCAATTGGAATCCGCATCCCACCTAGTTACAATCAACACTCCCTCTTAACTAGGGAGGAAATAATTACATAATCAGAATATCATAATCTTTCGTCTTGCACACAAGCAAAGAATGGATTACATAATCAGAATGTTGTAGTCTTCCATCTTACGCACAAGCATATTTCGGAATTACATAACATAATCTTCCATCTTGCACACGAGCATAGAATGGATCCACCTTACATTGCCCGCAGAGGGTGGAGAGGATCTTTTCTACCGTCTTACATTGCTCGCAGAGGATGGTTACATTTTCTCTTCTCCCTAAGAAGAATACAATACCACCTTGCATTGCCCGCAAAGGGTGGTTGATACAACACAATGTATCACTGAAGTTGAGACTCCTTCTCAACCAATGTTACATTTTTCACAACACCAAGTATGTATCTGAAGTACACAAACTTCACTCTCGATAGGGGCTTGGTAAGAATATCTGCAATCTGATCATCAGTACTGACATAATTCAGCTGAATGCTGCCTCTTTGCACCATATCTCGAATGAAGTGATAATGAGTCTCCACATGTTTTGACGTGTCATGAAACACCGGATTGACAAACATCTTTATGCAAGTCTGATTATCACAATGAATAACTGTAGGTTCCCAAGGTTGTCCAAATAACCCAGCAAGGAGCTTACAAAGCCACACCGCTTCTCTAGAAGAAACACTTGCTGCAATGTACTCAGCTTCAGTTGTACTTATTGCTACTGAGGACTATTTTCTGCAAGCCCAAGAGATCACTGCGGATCCTAAGCTGAAACAAATGCCAGAAGTGCTTTTCCTGTCCTTGACACTTCCTACCCAATCTGCATCTGAGTAACCTTCTAGGGTTATTGGAGTGTTAAGTGGATACTTCAGCCCATAACCAATTGTGCCTCGCAAGTATCTTAAGATGTGCTTGGCTGCAACAAGATGAACATGTTTAGGCATGCTCATGAACTGGCTAAGAGCATTCACTGCATAGCATATATCTGGTCTAGTGTTAACTAGATACATCAGCGATCCAATCAATTATATGTACTCAGATGGATATGCAAAATCGGATTTAGCTGCAAAAACACTCAACTTCTTTAAGTTAGATTCCATAGGAGTAGACATGGGTTTATAATCCATCATTCTAAATCTTTTCAAAATATCAATAGAATACTTTCCTTGACTTAAGAAAATTTCGTTAGATCTTTGTCATACTTCTAGTCCTAGAAAATAATGCATTAGACCTAAATCTTTCATTTAAAATTCTGAAGCTAATTCTTTCTTACATCTAATGATAAGCTCATCTTTACTAGTAAGAAATAAATCATCCACATATAAAACCAAAATTAGCATTTCATCATTAGATATTTTGAAATAAATGTTAGAATCAACATCATTCTTACAAAATCCTAAACTTAACAAGTATTTATCCATTCTTTCATACCAAGCACGAGGGACCTATTTGAGGCCATATAGAGCTTTCTTCAATCTGCACACATGAGTATCTCTTTCATGAATCTCATAACCCTCAGGTTGTTCAATATAGACTTCTTCCTCAATGACACCATTAAGGAAAGCAGTCTTAACATACATTTGATGTAGCTTCCAACCTCTAGTTGCAGCAATAGCTATTATAGTTCTAATGGAGGTATATCTAGCAAGAGGAGAAAATGTTTCTTCATAATCTATACCTTCCTTTTGGGAAAAACCACGAGCTACAAATCTAGCTTTATATTTCTCAATACTACCATCAACATTATGTTTAATTTTGAATAACCATTTTGAAGAAGCAACATACTTACCTTTAGGTCTAGGCACAATGTCCCAAACATCATTCTTGATGATTGACTCATATTCTTCATCCATGGCTAACTTCTAGGCATGTTGATTCAGAGCTTCTTCAACATTGCATGGCTCAAACTCAATGAGATTTCTCATTAACACAATGTAGTTGGAGAATACTTGGGGTCTCTTGCTTTCTCTGAAGGTGCCACTGAGAGCTGCAAATCTTTCAACTTCTTGAATGGTGTTTCTCACCCAAAGTGGCCTCTTTTTGCTAACAACAATGTCACCAGGTACATCCGTAGGATCCATAGGCTCAGGTGAATCAATATGCACTCTTCTTGAGGTGGAGGCTCAACAGATTCCCTCTAAATCTCAAGGTTAGTATCAATATTCATATCTTAATTATTATTAACCTCATCAACAACAAGTGAACTTTTTGATTTCTTAAAATCAATATCTTCTTTAAACGTGACATCCCTACTTACCTCAACATACCTTTGACTTGGAATGTAGATCCTGGAGACTTTGGAGGATTCACTGTATCCAACTAGCATCCACTTTCCGGAAGGTTCCAACTTAGTTCACTTTTCTTTAGGGACATGGACATAAACAAGACTTCCAAAAATTATCAAGTGGTTGATGTCAAGTTTGGATCATGTGAAGGCTTCTTCAAGAGTCACATTCTTTAGAACATGGTGGGGACATCTATTCTGAATATATACTGTTGTTTTAGAAGCCTCAGCCCAAAGAAAAGTCTACAAGTCTTGATCATGGATCATAGCCTTTACAGCCTCAAGAATAGTCCTATTCTTTCTTTCAGCAACTCCTTTTTTCTTAGGATTGTAGGGAACACATAACTCCCTCTTAATTCCTGACTCAACACAAAAGTCATAAAAACTGCCAGAGGTATACTCACCTCCATTGTCAAACCTTAAACATTTAATTCTTTTATCAGAAATGTTTTCAGCCAATGCCTTAAATTCTTTAAATATACTTAAGACTTCATCAGATTCTTTAGTCTTTAAGAAATAAATCCAAGTTTTCCTAGAGAAATCATCTATGAAGATTACATAGTAGAGACATCCACTAGGAGAAGCTACAGACATAGGTCCACATAAATCAGAATGAACAAGTTCTAATTTTTCTTTAGCTCTACTTTCACTTCTATGAAAAGAACTTTTAACATTTATACCCATAGCACAACCTTTATAAGTATCATCATGAAATTGACTGAGTTTAGGCATACCTTTAACTATCCTTTCGAGGGAAGAAAGAGCTTGAAAGTGTAAGTGTCCAAGCCTTCGATGCCATAGCTCACAGGATTCAGGGGCCTCATTAATGAAGGCTTGAACATGGTTAGTGGAGAGCTTATACAAACTATCATAGCTATTTCCAATAACTCGAGCAGATTTAAAACTAGATTTCTTAGGCCAAGCAAGTACTTAAACCTAAAAAAATGCTACTTGATAACCTTTATCTTCTAGAGCAGAAACAGAAATTAAGTTTCTTTTAATTCCAGGAACAAATAAGATATCACTAAGGTGAAGTGAAATACCAGAATTTAAATTTAAAGAGGTAGTGCCAGAACCTCTTACCGAATATCGAGCATCATCACCAATTACCACATCTAGACTAGTATCATTTTCTACTAAGTCTGAAAGATGCTCACAATAGCCTGTGATGTGTCTGGAAGCACCACTGTCAATCAGCCATGTGTTACTATATGTGGGTATGCTGCTTGACAAGGCAGAAATAAATAAGAGGTCTTCATTTTGTTCTGAGACCTCATTTAGGTTGGCTTCCCTTTGCGAGGGTTCATTCTGACATTCTTTAGCATAGTGACCAAATTTGTCACATCTAAAACATCGAACACAAGAGAGATCTCTTGGCTTCTTCCAAGAATTCTGAGAACTAGGTGGTCTGAATTCTCTATTCCTCTTAGGATTATTCTTCTTCCAATTACCACCCTTCTTGCATTAGGTTGCAAGCATATGTTGATGATCCACTTGAGGACTCTTGAGTTTACCTCTTGTGGCAAGGCGAGATTCCTCATGAAGGCAATCATTCTGAAGACGATCAAAGGTTGGGAATTTAGATCTCCCACTTATGGATTGAATGAAGGAATCCCATGAGTCTGGGAGACCATTCAATGAGATCATGACAATGTCCTTGTCTTATATCTCATGACCAATTATGTCTAGTTGATCCTTTAGTTCAGAGATCTTCATGAAGTAAGACATAACTGAATCTTCTTTTGCCATGTAATGTTAAGTAATTGTTTCCTTAATGCAATTGCTCTACTGAGGTTATTGATCTCATAAATACCTTCTAGATGTTTGAATATCTCTCTGGTTGTAGTGAACTTGGAGATAGAGGTGACAAGGTGATCTCTGACTGAGTCAATGATGAGCTTTCTAGCTTTGAGGGCATTCCTTTTAAACTGCTTTAGTTCTTATTGATCCGTGGGCACAATCAACTCTTTGTCTTGCACAAATTGAAGGAGATCATCTTCCTCAAGAGCAAGTAAAATGAGAACCTTCCAGGTAACAAAGTTAAGTGCCCCTTCAAGCCTATCTTCAACTTTCAGTCCTGTCATTGTCCTGACAGAAAATGAAACAGCAACTAGAATTAAAGACTACTGAAATCTTAAAGTTAATATATATAACCTAGGGCTCTGATACCATGTTAGTTTTACTTTCAGATTAACAATAAACTCAGAAAACAGATTTAGTAACTAGAATTGGATTATTTTATGTTAGAGTTTCTGGCTTAGTGAATGATAGAAAGCAGACAAAATAGATAAAAATGAGACAAGACAACATTACCCTGGGAAAACCTCCTAGGAGAAAAAACCCAGCAAGAAAAAATCCTCAGATCTGATTATGAATTATACATAATATTCTGATTACAACACTTATCTCTTTAAGAGGTCTGATATGACCACACTTAGGGCTAATGTAGATGGCTAATCAGTATCAGGTCTACACCTCAGATCTGCACTTTTGTTTTCATCAAACAACACCCTGGTCTGCGCTTTTGACACCTTATTCTTAATAGCAGTTCGCACCTTTCAATGGAGATATCCACACCTAATGTTTACACCTTGGCAATAGATGTAGTTCACATTCATGCACAACAGATAACTGACTAAATTTGCCCTTTTTCTTTTACTGAAAATTCGCATTCAACTTCAGAGCTAATTCGCATTTGTGAAGGAAGATATGAGATGATTAATGAGGTCAAGTTGTTCTTTATTTGTATGTAGCAAGGGACCTATTTGAGGTCGGCTTGGACTAAAATGGCACCAATTCTTTTTTTATTTATTTTTATCCCTTTTGTGAGATATATCCTTTGGGTTATAGGGTCGGCCCTATTAGAGGGAACACGTTTCCCTTAGAGTGGCGTGTGAGAGGGGAGAGAAGGGCCCAGCCCTTGGCGGATTCCAATGATGCCTTAAGGCAATTGGAATCCGCATCCTACCTAGTTACAATCAACAATAATAAGATTTGTTGATAATTTGACAAATAATTGGTGAAGATACCGACTTTGGATCTTATTATGTGTGAAAAATTAGCACATTATATAATTATATAATTAATTAGGTCCTTCAATTACTTTATTCACTTAAACTAAACTTAGGTGCTTTTTCTTTTTTATTAAATTAGGCTAATAATAGCTTAAGTTGTTCCATTCAATATGATTGTGACACTTGAAATTAGCTAAATTAATCTAATATTAAGGTTTGCATCTAAGATTTTATCATTATTCTTTTCTAATTAACCTATTAATGAAAAAAAATACTTGAGTGAGCTACAATACCTATAGAACAAATGAACATCCATTTATGTTGCAAGACATAACTCATCTCACTTTTTGTTCTTGCTAGACCTTAATGTATTTATTACTTGAAATTACTATGATCCATTGACCTTAGAGTATATATATATTAGGTCTAGTGACCTCACAAATACAATAAATGTATCACCACTACTAGATTTTTTGAACTGAACAATTTAAACTCATAAAACAAAAAAAAACTATAAAAAATCAACACGAAATTAAAGATGTATTATTATTAATAAAACCAAGCTCTAAATAACAAATCTTTAAATTAATTTTTTTAAATTAAAACGAGATCACAATTAAATCCTTCTATAAAATCTATTTTACTATGTACAATTATTGTAAAATTTAAAGTCTATTTTGTCCTTATCCTATTATTTACCGACCCATCTATTTTGGCTCCAAAAAAGGGATTGACTAACATGCGTGTCGATTTTGCAATAAACAGCTACGATAGACTAACACGTTGCTATCACACTGTATGAAAGGTCTGTTTTGGAAAATAGCTTCCACTATTAATTTATCATTTCATTTAGCTATGTAATTAACATTTCTAATGAATGTTATAGTTTGCCCAAATCTTTTGGGAAATACTTGTTTCTCAATTTATTTTTGAAGCCGAGAAAATGTGAGAAGAGAAACGACAAGAAACTTGGAATATCCTCGGGTATATTACTGAACCCACATGTAAGAGATGCTTAGGTTTCATGTGAATGTCCCTGTAGCACATCTGTACAGTGCAGTATGAGCATTGATAACATTTTGGGGTTTATATTTTATTTACAATGGCCGCAAATGTAGCTCAAGGACCATTCTCACCGAAGAAATCTTATCTTCAGCTAAACAAATCTGTGGAGTTGCAGTATTATTTTGCTTTGAGATCTGTTTGTTCGCAGTGTATTACAGAGTGAGGAGCTTTTGGATCTACTCGCCTATTATATTTGATTTCCTAGGTTTCCGGCCTCTGAGGTAAGGTTACCAGCCGAACCAGAGGTTAATAAGCCTTTTTCATTATTAATTGACAAGCCAAATTGGCTTGGCTTGTCACATTTTCAGCCTAATGATGGTCCAGCAGAAACGCCTAAAACCTCGGAAATCAAATAGAATACGCAGCTAAATCCACCGTAAATGTTTAAAGCTCTTCCAGAAATCATTGGATTTGTATGATTTGCAGGTGCATATATCTCTGGTAGGAAGTTTTCACATGAAAGTCTCATGAATTACAGAGGATTTTGATGCGCCCTCGCTAGTTCAGTACTGAACAGTTTTAGGACTGCGCCGTGCTTCCTCTGCAACTGGCGGAAGGCACTTTCTATTCTTATGAAAGATGGGGAAATCGTTTGTATTCATTTTAGCAGGTGTTAGTATTTTATCAATCTTTGTGAAATAGGAAAATAGGTGTTGTTTAATTACCTTTCTTTAAGATTTAGAGAGTTGAATTAGGCCTTTTTACTCGTTGGCCTTTTCTGGCTGTTAATAGGAAGCCAGTATGGTGGCAATAGGAGAAGGCTTGCAGTCTGTAAATATTCGCTTTTCTGTTGTAAACGGATTTAAGATTTGTTGTTGCGTGAACGATTATCTTATGCTGTTCGTTTATTATTTACTGCTGTAACATTTCTGATTGTTGTGTTCTTTCTGTTTTGTATTATCTTTATAGACTGCACAACCAAGGTTGAAGGACAAAGATAAAAGGAGGTTATGTATCATTTAAAGTGCTTTATACAAGTTGGTTTCTTTTTATTTCCCTTTATGCTGCAGTTGATTCTTTATCTGTCAGATCTAGGATAAGTAAATTACAGTATTTTCTCTTGATATGAGTTTTATCCCGTTTTTTTTTCAACTCTATCTTCTACTTCAAAGTTTAATATAATTTCTAGTTGTGTGTATAATTTTTTAGGGATGAGTATCTTTGGAATATATCTTACAGCTTCAAAGAAATGTCTGGATCAGTTCGGTATTAGAGTATTCTAAGTAGTTGGGAGTAGAGAATTTGTGAGAAGAGTTTTGAATATTTCAGAAGGTATAGGATGGAATCGTAGAGTTCAAAAAAGAGGATAATCAAATTGAATGAAGAAAAAATGAAACAGAGAGAATTAAAGCTGCATTAAAAATTAGAGTTTGAATTGGAAGAATTATGATAGTTATTGGAGTAGCACTAGAGGAATTATGATAGCTATTGAAGTAGTTGGGAGTAGAGAATTTGTGAGAAGAGTTTTGAATATTTCAGAAGGTATAGGATGCAATCATAGAGTTCAAAAAAGAGGATAATCAAATTGGATGAAGAAAAAATGAAACAGAGAGAATTAAATCTGCAATAAAAATTAGAGTTTGAATTGGAAGAATTATGATAGCTATTGGAGTAGCACTAGAAGAATTATGATAGCTATTGAAGTAGTTGGGAGTAGAGAATTTGTGAGAAGAGTTTTGAATATTTCAGAGGGTATAGGATGCAATCATAGAGTTCAAAAAAGAGGATAATCAAATTGGATGAAGAAAAAATGAAACAGAGAGAATTAAAGCTGCAATAAAAATTAGAGTTTGAATTGGAAGAATTATGATAGCTATTGAAAACCACTAGAAAAATTATGATAGCTATTGAAGTAGCATGAGACATTCAATAATAAAAATTAAAAGAAAAAGAAAATTATAGTAAATAGATTGATCAAAATATATACTCACCCTGTGAGAAAGAACAACTTTTAAAGAGGAAATCAATAGAGTGTAGGATTAGCCAGAGAATATAACTGCTAGAATAGGGAAGGATTAACACCCTTGATGAGTTGACAAAATTATTAGTGGATTGAAGGTCTTAAATGTGATTTGCAAACAATTTGAGAATAAATCAGATGAAGATGTTGAATTGTGTTACATTGAAAATAATGGGAAAAATATTAAGGATTGTAATGGGAGAGGAGTAGAGTTTGATCTTGACTACAATGAAAAGGAATTCATTCTTTCACAAGAGGTGGTCTACGATGAAAAAAAAGTATATTAGAAATGAAGTTGTATTGGAGATATAGATTTTTGGTTGTCTCGTATGTGATGAAATCTTATTAGTTTTATAGAGCATAGCAAACAAAGAAAGGTTAGAGGTTTATCTTGAAATCTCATAATTGATGAAAAGAGAGAAGAAAACCATCTCTTTCTTAGAGATGAAATGAAATGAAAATAATTGAAGAGAGTAGAGACATATACATTTTTTTAACAAAAATGAAAGAAGAAGATATGGAAAGAAACTATTGCCTTAGTAACTTGATTTTTCTTTTTAATGGTTTATGCTTAGGTGCAATAGAAGGTTGGGCAAGTGATGAGACGAGCCATATTAATGAATTTTGGTTGAGAACGATTATTAGAAGTAGGTCTAAGTCCACAAGAAGCTAAAAAAAATAAAGGTAACAAATTGGTAGAAGACATTTTTTTATCCAAGAAGACTAGAAGAATAACAAAATGAGAAGAAGTTATAATCTATAATTTTGTTGTTATTAATAAATATTTAATTTGTTATCGGATGATTATCTTGCACTGCATGCTTTTTATTTACTGTTGTGACATTTTAATTTGTTATATTCATATCTAATTCCTTATTATAAATTGTAGAATCAAACCTAGAAAACAAAGATAAAAGAAAACTATATGTGAAACAGAATGATGTATATAAGTTACTATTTCTAATTATTCTCCCTTATGTTCTCATTGATTATTTATTTGTGAGATCTAAGGCAGAGTCATTTGTTGTAGGGGAAGAGCACCAGTAGCCATCATAGCTAACTTCGTGCACCCACAGATCCTAAATAGTACATCGAATATTGATTTATTTTTTTTAGTTGTCTTCGTATGCGACTTAACTGCTTATAGCTATTGATCTGGCTTCTGGGTAGTAACGATGCACGTTGTGGAGTTATGAACACACAGGTCAAAAAGTACACATTTCAAAGTGTCGCCTAATACCTAATTAAAGATGTTCCAGTAATCGTCAACTCAAAATAGCTAGTACTTGTTGTAGAATGTCTCAATTGAGAAGTCAACATAACAATAAGATGACGGTTATTGGAACTATGTTATCTATTGATATTCTTTCCCTATTTCCTTTTGATATGAGTTTTCCTTGATTCTTCTACAAGAACGCCCTTGTACACATCTTGGAGGAACTTTATGCTGCCGATGTGAACAATCTTTCATTGAACGCATTTGAAATAGAAAACACTACGTAGCCCCTAGAGTAGACTACGATTTTTTTGTCTCATTTTTGTGTAATTTTGCAGAATAATGTTGATGCGTGTGGGCCCATTCACATTAACGTGGTACAGGGGAACTCCATAAATTACAACTTCCTATCAACACATTCAGTTGTCGGTAGTTTTGTTTTATTTGCAACAGTTTAATTCTTCCACAGCTTTATAAATTAATTTGTAAATTTTTATTTGAAAAACAATAAATTTAGTATTCTCGTACATTTTTCGCTTTTATTTTTTAAGCCTAAACTGAGAATAGTATTAGGGTACAAGAAATTAAATTGTACATTTTTCCCATTTACTGTGGCTGGCAGTCTGCAGGAAACGAGATTCCAATGCAATCTGATTAATTAATTTGATACCTTAACATTAATTTTCACTAGAAAATTTTACAACGCCGCAGGTCCTTTACATTTTAAACATTTATATTAAAGGTTAAAAAAATATATATAAGAAGATTTCTGATAATTTTCAAAATTTATAATGTAGTATACTGTAACGATGGTCATGAAATTTTGGCTGAAAAGATATATATAGATAGAATAGTAAAAAAAAAACATTAAAAATAGTTTCAGTTTTTATGATGCATGGTGCAATGTATGTGATTGAGACATTCAATCTTGAAAATGAAGTTTGAAAGTAAAACAAATTTTAAAGAATTAAGGGAAGAGTATAGCTAACTTCACGCACCCACAGATCTTAAACGGTACATCGGATTTTGATTTTTATTTTTTTTAGTTGTTTTCGTATACGACTTAACTGCTTATAGCTATTGATCAGGCTTCCGTTGTGGAATCAGTTATGCGCACAAAGGTCGAAAAGTACACATTTCAAAGTGTCGCTTGATACCTAACTAAAGATGTTCCAGTAACCGTCAACTCAAAATCGCTAGTACTTGTTGACAAATGTTCCAATAGTGGTGCACTAGTGTTCCAATAGTGGTACACAAATGGGACAAATGTTCCAATAGTTGTGCACAAATGGGCCAATTAATTACAAAAAATGATCGGCTATTGGTACAAAACAAATTTGAATTGAAAATTGGTTATCAAGTTCTTCAATGTTGGATTGAAAATTATCAATCTTATAGTCATGGGTTTGATAGAGAACTTTGAATTAAAATAAAATCGGATTCGGATCTTTTGAAACCTTTCCTCTAAATTTTGGTAATACTGAGGGATAGATGTTTTTCATGTGAGACTCATTTCTTTCAAGAGTCAACAAAATTGGATATGAGAAAGTCTTATTGTTTGGTCCATCATCACCTAGAATTTTTTCGGCCATAATGATGTAGGGTCCAAGGGATGTATAAAATTCTTGACCTAATAAATGATTTGATGATTCCCCTAGGATAGATATTGATGGCGAATGCAATTCTTCTATTTATTGACAAGGGCTTTCTTTGTAAAGCAACCTAAAGAGTTTCTAGGATAATTTGATCCATTGATCTTTTCTTTTAATCCCATCCATCCAATATTATAGTTAAAAACCAATAAAGTAAAGCTAATCCAAGTCATTTTCATTGTCTTGGTCTTATGCATTGTTATGCTATCAACAAAGGCACCCACATCCATTGTCGTTGAGCACAACCACTATGACTTGGTGCAATAAGGGTTGGTGTTAGTAAGACTATTGTTTCCTTATATCAAAGTTTATTAATTCTTATGCTTAATGTAAATGTAACATATATTGTGAGTAGAATAGTTTAATATAGATTTAACTTGTTCTTATATGCTCCACTTTATTATGTGCATAGAACATAAAGAGATTGCATGATTATAGATCATATCAAGTGCATTCGCATTCAATCTAGATAAAATAACTTACAATGATATCATGATCATACATATGACTTAGGGGATTACTATAATGCTACAAACCAATGACATGATCTAGGAGAGAAACAATGAACTTTTGCACATTTTTATATTGTGCAAAGCAAGTTATCTTGTAATGCAAGATTAATATCAAATGAAAGTGGGCAATTTTAAAGCCAAAAAATATTTATAAAATATAAGGTCCCACCACTAATGACCGACCACTAAACATGTTTAATGATGTAACAGAAACCAAAGAATGAGCTTTGACATCATAAGGAGATGTGTGAGCCATATAATCAAAAGGAGGTGGTCCACACACTACAAGAACATAAGACCTTTGCAAAGAACAACTTTCTCCACTATTAAAATAAATTCATTCTCAACATGCATACACGGTGAACTCAATTTTTAGCTACCTAATACATAATGTACTACCAAAGATCAACACTTAACCAAATCACATGATCTATCAATATTCCTATAAAGCTCAAATAAATGGATGAACATATAGGTCACCATGAAAGAATACACAAATCTTGGTGAAAAGAACATGAGCAATATCGCATGGGCATGGGAAAGCTTAAGAGGCACAAAAAGGGGATTTAATGGTGCCCGTTAAATTAAAATTATTACCTTATTCATAACAAATTTTGGCTTTTTTTGGGTTACAACCAAAAATTATATTTGTTTAAATGCATCACTTTCTTTGTTAATGAGCTCTAAAACCTTAGCCTCACACAGTATCATTATATAAATCATTTGGATTTTGTTTAAATTTCAAGTTCTAAAGTCTAAGCACTTCATTATTGTAGTGCCTTTAATACACACATTGAATGGTGTCTTCATTGTTTATTAAAATAGTTTAATAGAATTGAAAATATTGTTATAAGGAGATGATCCTCATTTAGTATGTTCTCAAATATGTTAACTAACACCACTAGTAATTTATTCTAGGTCTAAACACCTAGATTAATCCTTATTTGTAAGTATAATTTGTTACATGGCATAAGTGTTGCTTCTCTTTTATCATTTGTCCTTGATATCAAAAATACATATGCATATGGAAGGGTTTCAAAGGTACATGATGATAAAGAAATTGATGTTTTACAGGCAGGTGATTGAATGGTTTGAAAATTTCTAAGTGTTGGACACTAAGCACATTTCTATGTGTTGTGGTTTACTTGGACTATGTTTTATAGTGCATTATCATAGCACTTTCACTGATAGTTTTTATGAATATCGGGCTCTATTTTATCACATGTCAATTGGCTTCATTGACAGCGAGGCATTCTTTGATAACCCACGTGGATTTGAGTAGGCAATGAAATGGTACTTGATTGACACATCATGATGTCAGTGGATTTGTGGATTTCAAAGTGATTATTATATTTTTTCTATCACTTACGTACTTAAATTTTTTAATCAACTTGTTTTGGGAAACAAATGAAATGTTTTAGGGTAGATAAAGATGTATTTTCTATTTTGCAAGACTATTGCCGAACCCTAGCCACCATGGTGCATATATAGTCATAGGATGGATATGTTTTAGCTAGTAATCTGATATTGGTTAAATTCACTATGCTCCAATTACAATGGATGCACAGTTCGTTGATGATTTTTTAGCTCAGATGGTCATGCATTCAACAGGTTTAATAGCTTTTTTATTTGACTTTTGGCCAGCTTAACACGGGTAATATCTAAATGAATTATTTTGTAGATATTCAATTTTGATCAGTTTGAAAAAGAAGTAAAAAGTAAAATGAGAACATTTTCTTTGTTAATTACCTATTGAGTTTGTTTGGAAAAGGGTTTTTATTCATTTATTTTAAATAAAAGATCATTTAGTTATTTGTTAACAAGAAAAACATTTGCAGAGTTTTCATTCATTGTTTTTGAAACAAAGTTATAACTAAAGGATCTTACAGTTATTGGTTAACTGAAATCATTTGAAAGTGGACTGGTTTTCTCTTCAACTGAAAAAGATCGTTGTTTTTTCTATAAAAAAACCCTAACTCGAGAGAAAAATGGATGAAAGTTGATAGTTACAAATAGGGGTTTCTTATGTTATTTTATGGCTTAAAGCTATAATGTTTTTAGTCGTTCAATAACTATTTCTTAACTTCAACATTGAAACCCTAGTTTGAAAAATGCAGTTGAACTTAGGGTTAACTTGTTCTCTCTTGTAATTTCTTGTCATATGTATACCATAAAAAAGGATATTGGTCGATATGTTAAACAAGTTGTGAAAAACAGGGCAGTTTAAGAGGCATTTAACGTTCTATCGAAAAAGATTGAAAAATAGAAAGAATTTTTATTGTCTCTGGTTTTGATAATGGAGAACATTATTTCAGTTAGAGGCATTATTGTGGCACTGTTAATTCAGTGGTATTGAAATGAGATTATTGAAATCATACTTTAATTGTATTCAACTGTGATGTTAGGACTGCACATATAATCCAAATTTAAGATCATTGTTGAGTACATTTCTTGATATTGATGTTTGTGAAGGAAGTTGATTTGAGGTGTAGATTTATACTCCACCATTGTAAAGTGTTAAATATTTGAGATTGAATAAAATAAGATAGGTTCAAGTGGTTTTTTATAACCCATGAGGGTTTTTTCACTCAGGAAATTTTGGTGTTATGCATTGCCATTGGTCTCTCTCTATTTATCCTATGTGTTCATGCAATATGTCAAGCTCTGATACTTAATTTCTTTGAGTTGATCATTCAGTTCATTTTGTACCTTTCTGTTGCCAAACTTTTCTTGGTCAGTTTGACTAATAATTATAAATCTGCAATGAACATAGTATGTCAATAAAGCATAAACATACTGTTCAGTATATTCTTTCGAACAATTTTATTAAAATCTTTTAAGATGAATTATTTGTTTGAGTAAGTGCTTTAGTTGCTCTCACATGTTCAGTTCATTTCATTCATGTATTGTGATTAAAAGTCTTAAATCTATCTCAAGTTTGTTTTGTGAAAATTTACATCACTCTGATTCACCCACCCCCCTCTTAGAGTGAGGGTGAACTCACAATAATGGTTCCCACTTTTTTGCCACTTTTGACACTGAGATGAACAATTTTAAAATAATCTTCAACTTCTGACAACTATAACTTTTAAACTATTAAGAATTTGAAGATGATGTAAATTAGTGATCTGTAGCATTTTGTCTATAGATTCTATATAAAAAAATTTCAAATTTTTTTGAAGGATGTTTTTTTAATTTTTCCATCTCCCTCGAAAAGTAGTTTTTTACAACAAACTATATTTTTTAAGAGTGATGTGCCTCCTGAAATGCATAACTGTTTTTCTATAAATGATAAAGACTTAATTCTTTCGAATTTTGGTTTGTAACATCAATATCCAGGGCTTGCAGTTGGTTTGATAGTGATATGTTCAATATTTTTCATTTTATTAAGTTTTGAAGTCCGACTAGTCATAATTCAGACATAGGTTTAAGTTTGAAAACATAACTTGATCTATATATATCGAAATTCTTTTTTTTTTTTTTGTTAGAAAGAAGAAATCAATACCTGGGGCTCAGATATTTTTCAGAATTTTTTTGAATTAGTTTCCTATTTTTCCCAATGTGTTGAACAGAGAAGTTCATGTTCGATGAAAAACCTATGTTTGGTAAAATTAAAAAAACAAGTTCATAATAAACTCAATATGTAATAAAATTATAGTCATTGGAAACTTTTTTCGAGGACTACAATACTTCATTTTGGGTTGTCAAGATCATTCCATTTGAGCCTTCAACCAGAGGTTTCAAGGCCAAAAATTTGCAAAAAAATGTAGAAATCTTCAGAGAAGTGTCAAAAAAGGGGTTCGAACGAAGGGGGGCTCGAGCGAACCCCCCATTTTTAGGGGGGTTCGAATGAAGGGGGGTTCGATCGAACCCCCGCGCTATAATTGAAACAAGCAGTAAAGGTGCTTCGCTCAAAAGATGGGGTTCGAGCGAAGTGGGGGATTCACTCGAACCCCGAAGGGTATTTCGTTCAAACACCCTCACTTCGCTCGAATCCCTCAAAAAATAAACTTCCCACTTTCGCCAAATTCCTTCGTTGGCAAAAGTGGGAACCGGCTTTGTGAGTTCACCCGTGAATCCATTTCCAGCAAGTGGTATCAAAGCGCAGGGTCCTGCATTAGGTCTTCTCTAAGATAGATCCTAGTCGAAGTCTTTCATCATGTCACAAGTTCAAGAGGGGCTCCAGTTACTAGGGCTCCGTTATTTGATGGAACTAATTATGTGTTCTGGAAAATCAGAATGGAAACATATCTGATTTCTATAGACCTTGGTGTTTTGGAATATTGTTTGTAGTAAATACATTGTACTTGTTACCATACCTACTACACCAGATGAGAAAAAATAATATGAAATAAATTCTAAAGGAAAACATGCTATATTGTGTGGTCTAACTAAAGATGTATCTGTCAAGATCATGCACTATAAATCTGCTCATGAAATCTAGGAAAAACTTGAAAACATCTATCAAGGATATGAAAAAGTCAAACAGTCTAAAATACTCACCCTCAAAACTCGGTTTGAGGAAATGAGAATGAAGGATGATGAAAAAGTTGTTGAATACTTTCTAAGGACGGATGAAGGTGTAAATGGGATGAGAGGATTAGGTGAAGAGGTAGATGAATTGACATTGGTTAAGAAGGTGATTAGAACCTTTCTACCTAAATATGAAACTAAAGTTTCCGCCCTTGAAGAAAAGAGATTTTTTAATAATCTTACCCTAGATGACCTTCAAGGAACCTTGATTGGTTTTGAAATGAGAACAAGCAAAGTTGACAATACCAATTCGTCATTGAAAGAGATTGCCTTCAAAACAAATAAAAAAGAGGATGTGGATAGTGAATCAAAATTATTTGATTCTTCAGAGGCCCTCTTAGTGAGAAAGATCAAAAAGAAATACAGAAGCAATCTGCATCTAAAATTATTTTCTTGTGACAAAGTTGGTCACTTTGCAGCCCAATGTCCTTATGCTGATCAAAACAATGATGATGATCAGAATGAAAAACATTTTAAGAAAAAAGCCTTCATTCCTAAAAAGAAATTGAACTTTAAAAACTTCAAAAAGAAAAAGACTCTAATGATGAGTTAGATGACTCTTTAGGTGATGAAGGTGAAATCTTATTCATGGATGAAATTGATTTATCTAAAACTTCAAGTAGTAAAACTATTAGTAAATTGAATAGTCAATTAGATTCAAAAAATTGTGAGATAAATATTGAAGGTGAACAACTCTGTGCCCTTCAAGAAATTAAAAAACTCAAGAAACATATTTCCTCTCAGGAGAAGAGTTCAGATAATTGGACTATTTCTCTTCAAACTGAGCTAGATGACTCTAAAAGAGTTCTAGAGAATCTCATATCAGTACTTTCTGAAAAGAAAAAAGAAAAAAAAGGAGATTCAAGCACTCAAACAAAAAGTCGGTATCTCACAAAGCAAGTGGAAGAACTATTCACTTGCACAATATTCTTGGAAAACAAAAGCAAACTGATAACACATGTGAATGTTCTAAATCTGCAAATCAAAATGTGACAACTGATAGTAAAAAGCAATCATTTGAAAATAAGTGGAGCAATTTCAGATTTAATTCTTTCTTTAATGGATATTACTTATTTTATAACAAATTTGGTCACAAATCGAATACATGAAAATTCATGATGCCTAGAACACCAAGATTTGGTCAGAAACAATATTTTGGATTTTCTAATATGATAAGGTGATTCAAATGTAATATGATTGGTTATACTTCCAGACAGTGAAAACAAAGTAAGCCAACTACAAAAAAGATTTAGAGACCCAAAGTAGTTCAGAACATAGAACAATCCATGCTTGTTCAAATTGCTTTTCTTTCTAATAAGAAACTTTATGGGTTGTTGATAGTGGTTATTCTAACTATGTGACAGGGGATAAAGACAAGTTCTTGAAACTTGAAGATTATGCCGGTGGCTTTGTGAAGTTTGGTGACAACTCAAGGATTCAAATAAAAGGTAGATGATATTTACTTCTTAATGATGATACACCTGTTCATGATGTGTATTATGTAGAAAGTCTCAAACACAACTTGTTTAGTGTCAGCCAGATCTGTGATAGTGGATACATTGTCTCATTTAACTCACAAGGTTGTGCAATCAAAACTAAGTCTAGTAAAACAATTGCAACACGATTAAGAACTCATGGCAATATATGCAATCTTATTGACTCATCTAATCATGAAAGAAATAAAGGTATGTGTCTTATGGGTCAAGTTGAAGATAATTGGTTGTGGTATAAATGTTTAGGTCATGTAAACTTTGATAATCTGATTAGAACCAATAAATTTTATAATGTAATAGGTTTACCAATGCTTAGTAAACTAAAAAATGTTACTTGTTCAGGGTTCCTTAAAGGCAAGCAAATAAAGGTAAGTTTCAAATCAAAGGAACACTCCTCCACTAAACCTTTGCAACTTGTTCACACTGACCTATGTGCTCCTACTAGGACAAGATCTATCAATGGTGAAAAATATTTCATGTTGTTTATTGATGACTACACTAGAATGATTTGGGTAACCTTTCTCAAACATAAATCAGAAGCTTTTGAAAGATTTAAAATCTTTCACAAAATGGTTGAAAAGGAATCAGATTTCAAACTTAATGAGTATTGTGAAAGTCATGGCATAAAAAGACATTATGATGTTGCTAAAACACCTCAATGGAATGGGGTAGTTGAAAGAAAAAAATGAACTATAAAGGAAATGGCTGGAACTATGTTAGATGAAGCCAGGTTACCTAATAGATTCTTGAAAGAAGTTGTTCATACAACAGTCTACATCCTAAACAGAGTGCAGATTAGAGTGAAGTCTAATTTCACACCATATGAACTATGGTATAGTCATTCTGCCAACTATTAAATATTTTAAAAATTTTGGTTGTAAATGTTTTATCAAAAAAGATGAAGAAAATATGGGCAATTTTCAATCTAAATTAGATGAGGGTATCTTTTTAGGATACTCTACACATAGAAAAGCCTATAAATGCTTCAACTTAAGGTTGAAAAATATTGTTGAAGCTATAAATGTCACATTTGATGAGAAGATGTTTCTAGATAGTAGTCATGTGCAGGACATTGAGGAGGAGCCTACGTTAGTACTTGATAGATCTCCTAAATTTGTTGAAGCATATAACACTCAATAGAAGAATGTTTCAATTTCTAAGGTTGTAACACCTGTAACTATACCCTCTAGTATTGTAAACAAGAGACATCCTCAAAATCTAATTATTGGAGATAAAGATGCAGCAATTTTAACAAGAATAAGAGCCAAACTTGATGAACAAGCTCAAATTACTGAACATTTCTATATGGTAACTGAATTTGAGCCTAAGATTGTTATTGATGCTTTGAAAGATGATTGTTGGTTGAAAAGTATGCAGGAAGAAATCAGACAGATTGAGAAAAATAAAACTTGGCAGTTAGTCCCAAGACTTGACAACAAAAATGTAATTCCAGTGGAAAATGGATTTTCAGGAACAAACTGGATGAGTGTGGCAAAGTGGTTTGAAATAAGGCATGCTTTGTGTGCAAAGGGTATGCTCAACAGGAAGGTATTGACTTTGGTGAAACTTTTGCACCTGTGGCTCGCATTGGGTCAATTAGAATATTTTTAGCATACGCTTGTTTCAAAAATTTTAAGGTTTAACAAATGGATGTTAAAATTGCATTCCTGGAAGAGGAGGTATATATGGAACAACCTGAAGGGTTATTTGCAAAAGACAAACTTGGTCATGTCTTCAGGTTGAAAAAGGCTCTTCATGGTCTTAAACAAGCTCCTAGATCTTGGTATTCAAGGTTGGATTCGCATTTGATAGAAAATGGTTTCATCAGAGGTGGTGTGGATATCAATCTCTATGTCACGAAGGAAGGTAATGATATTATGGTTGTAGAAGTCTAGGTTGATGACATTATCTTTGGTAGCAACAATGATGCACTATCTCAAAAAAATTCAAAGATTATGGAATCTGAATTTGAAATGTTTGGGTCCCAATTCTGTGGAAGTCTGCAAGCAAAAACGTTTGCTGATAGAAATGAGTGCCCATTTTTTAAGAAACGGGCACCCATTTAGCTTCGGAGCTCCGACCCATAAAAATAAAACGGGTGCCCGTTTAGGATCGGACCACCGTAGAGAAACAGGTGCACGATTTTTAGAAATGGACACTCGTTTCTAAAAATGGGCACCTGTTTCTAAAAATGGGCACACGTTTCTTAAAGTACTATAAATTTCAAAACGAGTGCCCTTTTTTTAATTTTAAATAACAGGCGCCCATTTCATAAAATATGGAGCGGGAAACACACCCATGCCTCGGTTTTGGCTCCAGGTTAGGCTTGGTGGGACCAAGCCTATGCTTGGACCTCCAAAAAAATGGCCAAGGCACTGGAATACTAGATTTCTGCCTTGCCATAATTTTTTGAAGGTCTTCCTGATCATATTTTTTGATGAAACAAAAACCCATTAGAGTTCTCACTGTCCTAATTTCAAAAATATAAATTTCATAGTGATATGATTAGTTTTACTATTTTTGCATTATTTATTAAACAAAAGTGGAACCTAAATGTAAAATAGTGAGGTTTAGTAAAACTTTAATAACTTTTTTGTTTTTAGGTTTTTTTGAAAATAAACTATATGACATCAATCTACATACAATTCTTTTGAAGATTAAAAAAAATAAAATTAAAAAATATGAAATTTTCATCAAATTATGGTGGTCGTACACCAGATGTTTTGAAAATGTACTTTATAGTCAATTAAAATTTAATTAAAAAAAATATATTCAATAAAAAAATAAGAAAAAATATTCTCATCAATATTTGGTGTATTAGGTATCTTTTCCCAGAATAATTTGCAAACATTCTTTTATTTACATCAAAATATGGTGGTCGTACACATGTGTGGTATTGTCCTGAAACAAGCATTTTGAAAAAGTGGTTTTTAAATATGCCTACTAAAAAGAAATTTCTACCATGTGGGTATTGAAATAAATTACATATTTGAAAATTAGACTTCGAGCACTACATTTTCTATTACTAAAGTTTTTTCAGATTCAAACTCTAAGTACCTCAAATTTTGACATCAATCAACAAAAAAATTGAAAAATAGGGAAAACACTTCCACTTTTTGCCCAAAAGTGGGACTCAACTTCTTGCACCCACCCGACATTGTTAGGTGAACTAACATTCTTTCTTGGTCTTCAAGTTTCTTAACTTGAACATGGCATATTCTATCCCAAACAAAGTATGCAAAAGAAATGTTAAAACAGTTTCAAATGGCTGGTTGTAATGTAGTAAACTTACTCCTATGGTCACCGACTGTAAACTTTCTAAAGTAGATGTATCTCTTGATCTTGATCAAACTGAATATAGGTCTCTGATAGGCAGTTTATTATACTTAACTACATCAAGACCTAATTTAATGCAGACATTTTGTATGGTTTCTAGATTCCAATCTGCTCCTAAACAGTCTCATCTTATAGCTATGCAAATAATATTTAAGTATATTAAGGGTACTCTTGATTTTGGCCTTTTGTGTCCTAGAAATGACAACTTTACTTTAATGGCTTATATTGATGTTGATTGGGCTGGTTGTTTGGATGACGGAAAAAGCACCAGTGGTGTTGCATTTTTCCTTGGTGATTGTCTTGTAGCATGGCATAGCAAGAAACGAGATTGTATCTCTCTTTCTATAGCATAAGCAAAATATATTGTTGCTACATCTTGTGTATTCAGTTGCTTTGGATGGCTCAAACACTCTTGGATATGGGTATTACTGTTGACAAACCTATTCCTATATTTTGTGAAAATACTAGTGCTATAAGTTTGTCCAAAAATCCAATTATGCATTCCAATTAAATGAAACACATTGCTATTAAGATACTCTTTCTTCATGAAAAGGAGTTGGCTAATGAAGTTACCTTGCAATATGTTCCTACACAAGCACAAGTGGTTGATATCTTTACTAAGCCCTTGGCTAAAGAAACATTTGAAAGGCTTTCGTTATGATTGGGAGTTGTCTCTCAATCTTAGTTTTCATAAATATCTTCATTGGTTCAGGGGGAGCTTCTAAGCTCTCTAAGCAGCTTTTTGTTGTTTCCTACGGCTTTCATTTGCTACTTCACATGTTAGTTTTGCTACTTCTTAATATATCTGCGTCATTTTAGTTTAGTTTTGCTTAGCATTATACAGTTTACCCTTTGTCCTTGTGAAAAAAAAGGGGGAGAAATCTGAGTTTTTTATGATTTTCTGGTGGCATAATAATTTGTGATTTTCTAAGTTTTTGATATCAAGGAAAAAGAGGGAGTTTCTTGCTTCTCTTTTGTCATTTGTCCTTGATGCTAAAAATACATATGCAAATGAAAGGTTTCACAGGTACATGATGATGAAAAATTTGGTGTTGTACATGCAAGTGATTGAATGGTTTGTAAATTTCTAAGTGCTAGACACTTAGCACATTTTTATGTGTTGTGTTTTACTTGGACTATGTTTTATAGTGCACTCTCATAGCACTTTAGCCGAAAGTTTTTAAGAATATCGGGCTCATAACTTAAAGTTATCGTGCTCTATTTTATCACATGTCAATTGGCTTCATTGACAGCGAGGCATTCTTTGATAACTCATGTGGATGTGAGTAGGCAATGAAATGGTACTTGATTGACACATCATGATGTCGGCGGATTTGTGGATTTCAAAGTGATTATTATATTTTTTCTATCACTTACGGACTTAAATTTTTTATTCAACTTATTTTGGGAAACAAATGAAATGCTTTACGGTAGATAAATATGTATTTTCTATTTTACAAGACTATTGTCAAACCCTAGCCGCCATGGTGCATATGCAATCATAGGATGGATATGTTTTAGCTGGTAATCTAGTATGGATTTTCACTATGCTCCGGTTACAATGGATGCACAGTTCATTGATGAACTTCTAGCTGAGATGGTCATGCATTCAACAAGTTTAATAGTCTTTCTATTTGACTTCTGGCCAGCTTAACACAGGTAATATCTGAACGAATTATTTTGCAGATATTCAATTTTGATCAGTTTGAAAAAGAAGTTAAAAGTTAAATGAGGATATTTTCTTTGTTAGTCACATGTTGAGTTTGTTTGGAAAAGGGTTTTTATTCATTGATTTTAAATAAAAGATCATTCAATTATTTGTTAACAAAAAAACATTTGCAGAGTTTTCATTCATTGTTTTTTAAACAAAGTTACAAATAAAGGATCTTCCAATTATTGGTTAACTAAGATCATTTGAAAGTGGATTGGTTTTCTCTTCAACTGAAAAAGACAGTTGTTTTTCTATTAAAAAAACCCAAACTCGAGAGAAAAATGGATGAAAGTTGACAGTTACAAATAGGGGTTTCTTATGTTATTTTTATGGCTTAAAGCTATAATATTTTCAGTTGTTCAGTAACTATTTCTTAACTGCTGAAACCCTAGTTTGAAAAATACAGTTGAACTCAGGGTTAACTTGTTCTCTCTTGTAATTTCTTGTCATATATATACCACAAAAAATGATATTGGCTAGTATGCTAAAAAAAATAATAAAAAACAAGGCAGTTTAAGAGGCATTTAACGCTCTATCTAAAAAGATTGAAAAATAGGAAGAGTTTGTATTGTCTCTGGTTTTGATAATGGAAAACATTATTTCAGTTAGAGGCATTATTGTGGCACTATTAATTCAGTGGTATTGAAATGAGATTATTGAAAATCATACTTTAATTGTATTCAATTGTGATGTTAGGACTGCACATATAATGCAGTTATAAGATCATTGTTGAGTACATTTCTTGATATTGATATTTGTGAAGGATGTTTATTTGAGGTGTAGATTTATACTCCACCATTTTAAAGTGTTGAATATTTGAGATTGAATAAAAGAAGACAGGTGTGAGTGGCTTTTTATACGGTACGATGAGGTTTTTTCTAGTCAGGAAATTTTGGTGTTATGCATTGTCATTTGTCTCTCTTTGTTTATCTTATGTGTTCATGCAATATGTCAAGATTTGATACTTAATTTCTTGGAGTTGATCATTCAGTTCAGTTTGTACCTTTCTGTTGCCAAACTTTTCTTGGTCAGTTTGACTAATAATTATAAATCTACAATAAACATGGTATGTCAATAAAGCATAAGTAGATTGTTCAGTAAAGTCTTTTGAACAATTTTATTAAATGCTTTTAAGATGAATTATTTGTTTGAGTAAGTGCTTCAGTTGCTTTCACATGTTTAGTTGAGTTCATTCATGTATTGTGATTAAAAGTCTAAAATTTGTCTCAAGTTTGTTTTGTGAAAATTTATATCAGACTGATTCACCCGCCCCCCCTCTCAGAGTGAATCCACTTCCAACAATAAGTTCATATTTATATTTTATTTTCAAACCTATATACACAAAAATCACTTCCATAAACAAAAATTCACTATAAAATTATAAAAAAGATTTAAAACTTTTTTTTTTTTTTTTTTTCTGAAAAGGTGGCAGTGCCACTTAATATATCATATTTTCTGGTTCAAAGAGCTCCCAGAGAAAAGAACCAATAAGAAAAACTCTGATCCTTGCTCACAGATACAATGAAAATAATTTGAATCCTAAACTAAGGAACCTTGAATGCTAGCCATACGTTAGTTACATGATCATTAAAGAGTACCTCGAAAAACCACTAATCCCCCATACAAAGAAGGCCAATGGCCATATGATAAACTTGTCTTTCATCTCCAGCAAAATATATCAACTGATACTGATCTGCATGTGAGCACAATGTTCGCCCAGAAAATAACCTTGCCCGTCCTTGTAGCCTAGCTCCATTCAATGAGACAAGAGGTCTCCCTGTATGGTTCAATACAAATTCTTTAAGAGAACCTCTTGATATAAATGAGGGAAGAAATTTTGAATTTTTTGTTGATTTAACGAATCTTTAAAGGTGAGGTTGTCTAGGAGATATCTGCATTATTGGACCCTCCACATGAGTCCCTTCACTGCCTAGGGGAAAGACTAGGCTTCACAACATCTTCCAGCTCTAGTGCCCCAACAAGTTTACGTTTGTTGATCTCTCGTCTTGCCTTGTTCTCATCATTTTCATCAGATTGATTAAATGATTTATATATCAATGCTTGGGCCTCAACAATTACAAGGTTACACTTTCCAGGTGGAAGGAACTGTGGAAACCAGTTTCAATATGAGCTTCTCTAAGTGCAAGACTGTGCAAGGAGAAGATGATTGCAACTGCAGACCTGGGGGCACATGCACCTCTTGCCCCTGCCAAAAGTGTAACATTAAACTCTACCTATTAATAATCTAACATTAAACTCTAAATGTAGCAATAAACTCTACCTTTTACCTTTTTATCATTTTAAATGTAACATTAAACTCTACCTATTAATAATCTATCACATAACTTTTATCTTCAATTTTCAATTTTAACACATGCATTTTTTATTTTTATTTTTTTAAATTTAATTATATACTTATAATTTTCTGTTTATCTAGTATTTAATTAGCCAATATGCTATTTTTAGGGGGGAACTCCCCATTGGATTCCACGGTTCTGACTCGAGTTTTTTTTACATTAATCATAAAGCTATTTTTTTTGTTGTTGCTCATAAATACACAACAGTCTTGCTACACTATCAATCCTCACTTCTTTGTTCAACCACCTACCTCCACCTCAAATTTATTTAATGCTTCTACAATTTTATCTTGTCGTCCAGTATAATTTTGCAAATCACCTTTTGAATACTATAAGTGCAAAGGTGATTATAATTCAAGTATGTTGTTCAATCAATAAAAAAATAGCTTTGCATAGCTTATCAAACCATGACAAACATTGTTGGTTTGCAAGATGCTATTATCAATGATAAGAATGGAGGCAATGCTTTAATATTTCTTTTCAAGTGTATCTGTAGTGTGATGTATTGTCTTTACTTTTCACTCACTTGTGACCTATAGAAATATCATTTCATTTCATAGGTCTTTTCATCTCTTATTTGCAACGTCCTAACTTATTATAGATTAAAAAACAAACTTTAGTATATTTTGTTGAACTATTAGAAAAGAAAAGATGTCATCTCTCACTCTTTGTAAATGCTAAAAGGAGACAAAAAGTTAAAAGATATTCCAGAAAAAGATTATGATACAAAAACTTTATTTCACATATCATAAAGTAGAGCCTTGTCAATAATTTTATTTATCTAGAAATTATACAGACACGGAATAAGCCTTGGTAGCTCCTATGGACCTCCCCCTAATCCACCTTGTTTGTTGAACTTTTGACGAACCTAGAAAGAAAAGCTACCAATTCTACTCTAAATCTAAAAGGGACTCCTAGGTAAATGCATGATCCTATGTCACACTTCCGGCCAACTATGGGTAGTTCGATCGGACTACAACTAGGCCGTGTGGCACCTGTGTGGCATTGAAATGGCGTCGGGAGTCCGGCCAGACTATTGGTTATATAAACCGATATTTTCCCCACTGACCCTCATTTGCACCCTAAGGAGTTTTGGGAGTTCAACTGGACTCACAAGGAGCTTATTTCCAACCCCCATTTTTCCAAGTAGGTTTATTTTTTTCCCTTTTTTTTTGTTTGATATTTGTAATTAAAAATTTTTATTTATTTATTGCTATGATTATTTTTATTGAATAGTTTATCAATTTTTTCAAAAATTTTAGAATGAAAATATTAGAAAAATATTAAAAAAAAATTAAGCCTAGCAAAATTAAAAAATTCATTAGAAAACTATTAAAAAAAATTTAGAATGAAAATATTAGAAAACTATTAAAAAAATATGCACATATACCTGTTAAATAATTTTTTTTTAAAATCATTTTCTCATTACCCTTACATATAAACCATAAAATATTATAATCAATACACTGCACTTCAAAAAATAAATCATTGTACCCATACAAAGACATAGATGCATACACCTACACCCACACCCACACCGAGACTCACGTGCACATACATACAAATATACATACACATGCATACACTGGTGTACATGTGTGTGCATGTGTGTGTGCATGTGTATGTGCGGGTATGTATGTGTGTATGTACGCGTATATGTATATGTGTGTATATGTGTGTGCATGTGTGTGTATGTACGTATGCATGCATGTGTATGTGTACATGTGTGTATGGATGTATGTGTGTGTATGTGGGTGTATGTGTGTGTACATGTATGTATGTGTGTGTATGTGTGTATACAGAGACACATATATACACACAAACACACATACATACATATATACACATACACACATAAACATACATACACACACACACACATACATACATACATACATACATACATACATACATACATTGACATGCATATATATAGACATACATGCATACATGTCCATACACATACACACATGAATACATACGCATGCACGTGTACACTTGCATACATGCATACACACATAAACACACATACATATAGATATACATATACATATACATATATATATACACATACATACATAGACACACATATACACCCACATACACACATACGCATGCACATGCATGCATGCATACACATACACACATACGTGAACATGTACACACTCATACATGCATATGTACACATGTACATGTGTATGTGTGTGTACATATGCGTATATGCGTGTGTACATGTGCACGTATGTGTGTATGTGTATGCATGTACGCGTGTATGTATGTGTGTACACATGTGTGTATACGTGTGTACATGTGCATGCATGTGTGTATGTGTATGCATCCATGCATGCACATATGTGTATGTGTGTATGTGGGTGCGTGTGTGTGTACATGTATATATGTATATACATATGTGTGTGTGCATGTGTGCATGTGTGTATGTATGTTTGTAGGTACATCATGTATGTGTATGTGCATGTGTGTATGTATGTTTGTAGGTACATCATGTATGTGTATGTGCATGTGCATGTGCATGTGGATGTGTATGTGTATGTGTATTTGTGTATGTGTATATGTATGTACATGTATTTGATGTTAATTTTTCTTAAAAGTAATTTCTATGTGTATGTGTATGTGTATGTGTATGTGTATGTGTATGTGTATGTGTATGTGTATGTGTATGTGTATGTGTCTGTGTCTGTGTATGTGTATGTGTATGTGTATGTGTATGTGTATCTGTATGTGTATGTGTATGTGTATGTGTATGTGTATGTGTATGTGTATGTACGCATGTATTTAATTTTAATGTTTCTTTATATGTGTATGTGTTTGTGTGTGTGTTTGTGTATGTGTATGTGTATGTGTATGTGTATGTGTATGTGTATGTGTATGTGTATGTGTATGTGTATGTGTATGTGTATGTACACATGTATTTAATTTTAATGTTTCTTTAAAGTAATTTGTATCAAATGTTTCACTTACTTCGAATTGTACTTTAAATTACAATTGTATATCATTTTGAAATATGCTTCAATTAGTTTAAATTAGTTTTCAGAATTAGTTTGAATTGTTTAAAATAGTTTTGAATAATTATTTTTTAAATTCTTTGCTTTTATAATGATGTACATACAGATATTTTCCACATGGTCGATCAGGCATCAGATGGTAGTGTTCATCACGAGGGCACTGACCAAACATCTAAACAGTCTTGTCAAATACCTTCTAGTGATAGTGATGTCAGGGCTCAACTTTTTGTCGAAACCACTCAGGCCCTATAGCTTGCCCTAGACCATCTTGCATCCACATTATATTTTTCCACTCCCCAACCTAATAAGGAAATGGAAAAGACTATTACGGATGAGTTGCTACATATGATTGACACTATTCAGACATATAATCTTTATAATGATATGTCTATTGATTCTTTCTATATCTCCCTTTCTCGCAGTGTTACTAGCACAGTGAAATGGGAAATCGTGAGCAAGGATGTATCTTCTACACAGATCAATACTATGTTCCCCTATTATAAGGGTCTAAGATTGCGCATGATTAGAGGATATTTAGTTACCAGATGCACTGATCTAGTTATGGCCCCATTCATATATCCTAGATGATTGACAACTCATCATATGTGGCCACAAAATGATGAGTTTCCGCTTTATTTGTCTAAACAATTGTTTGCAGAGTTTCATATGGGCTTAGAGTTTGATTATACATCGATACCACCGAATGTTGGATAGGGGAGAGGGAGGCTCGGTGATAAATTTAGATGACTTGATGCACCAGCGCTCGTTAATAAATGGGCACTAGCTGGTCCAAACCTTTTGGTTCTACCAAGACGTTTGGAGTTATCACAAGCAGCAGATGCAGTAGTTGATGATGACAGGTGATATTGTTAGATACTTGCTCAGTCCCAAAGACACTGAGAGGGGGGGTGAATCAGTGTCTAACCGGTTTTTGAAAGATTTAAACTTGTTTGCAACTTTACAACCCAAATTAATATACCGCTAAACAAGCAATAATACAATAAAGAGACATAATTGTATAACCATCAATGCACACCATAACATAGATATTTTTGGCAAGGAAACCCGGCAGGGGAAAAACCTCGGTGGGATTTGTGACCCACAATATTTACTCACTGGCCAATATGAATAAATATTACTTATACAATAGGGGGCAAGAAGGCCAACAACCTAGAGCTCACTGCTCAATCACAAAAGGAGTCACACCGACTATAAAATTGGATGATTAAATCCAATGATAATGTACTACTCAAAATGGCATCTGTAATGTTGGATTCAGTACTAGTTTAAGCTCTGTCAAATACCTTTGCCATAAACCTTGCTTCACTTTGCTCTGCTTTAATTCGCTCATAAAATTATTACATCAAAATGCATATACAGATATTCCCTATCATATACCGCTTCCATTCATTACCTAATTACATTACATATATGATCTCATACATATATGAGTCTTTACAATACGTCATGTTGGCTACACAATAATACTATAATACAAAACAACATAATTTCTTTGTTGGCTAGGGTGCCAGTAAGATCTGTTGTCGATGTAGATTGGATGTCGGCGTGAATAATCTTGTTGTTTCTGTCGATGCCGGTAGATGATGTCTATTGCCGGTGTAACCTGTGAACCATGTTACAAGTTGGTTGCCATCAATGACAACATCAGCTATTCTCATATGAGTGTAGAATGCCAACAATCTCCCCCTTTGGCATTGATGGCAACACTCATGAGAAAAATCCAAAAGCTAATATCCTAAAATAAAGTCAAAAAACTGATCCAAGAAATAAGAGTGTTCCCCCTGAGCAAATGATCTCTTTTGTACATTTTTCTCCCATACTACTACTCCCCCTTTAACATCAATGACAAGGGATGTCAAAAAGAATCAAAGAATTCAAAATTACCTCAAGAGCCTGTAACTCATTGTTTACAATCTGAAAGATATATGCTACATAAATTTAGTGTTGTCTGAAATAATGGTTTTATTTTGTTGGATCGTCTCGGTCAGATAGTGCATCTATTGCTCTAGTGATCTTTCTCCTTGAATTATTGTTTTAGTCAGCTAAATCCATTGAGTTAGAAGATTGTCCAATCTAGGACCAAGTTTATTTTTCAGCTCTCATGCCTTCATTCTTATCCTTGCTTTTTCTTTTTCTATTTTCTCAATCTTTTCCTCAAAAACTACCATTTCTTGATAAAAAACTGAGGTAAGTTCTGAAGAACCTATCATGTTGTTTTCTATATCATCTATCTCTTTTTGTGTTTTCCTTATCTCCTCATCAATGTCTTATGCTAGATGGTGAGGATTGCATGCTTCCTTATACAATTCTTTATATTCCAAAATAGTGGAATTAAGTACCGGTAATAAGAAATCAATATGCTTAGTACAGTCCTTGATAGTCTTATCAAAGAATTCACTTTTCTCCTTATTCACCCTTTCCTTAACAGTCTCTTCATTAATTTTATCTACAGTTAGAATATTTGAAGCAATGAATTTGGACAGTGTGTCCAATTTACCTAAAGATCCATCAATATGATCTATCTTACAATCTAGTGCAATCATTTTCAATATAGGTAATGTATCATCAATGGCCTTAAATGCTAAGGCATTGCAATCTGTGATCCTCTTTATGGAATCCAAAATTACATCTGTCACATTTGTGGGTCTGTAACCCATGGTGGAAGTGCTAGGCGGAGTGTGATGTTCTGCAGTAGGTTTCTTATCATTTATGGATTCCTTAGCCACCTCTGCTAACTTGTTTCCATCATTGACCTCTTCTTTATTCATTGTTTCTTCCTTTTGTTCACTCGGTTTTTCAACTTTATTTTCATCTTTATTGTCATTTTTACTATCTGCCTTGCTGACTGTCGGTTCAGCTATACTTTGTTCATGTCCTTCTCTAGTTTCAGTTTGTGCTTCAACTTCTGCTTCTATCGGCTTTCCAATGTTCAGTTGAGTATCATCAAGGGTGGTATCAGGTTTCTTAACTTCAGCTAGTATCTCAATGTATTGAGAGTCAACAGTGTTTACTGGTGACTCGGAGACCTTAACATTTGTAGCTTCAGCTTCCTTTACCTCTGTGGTTTCTTTATCCATGACAATGTTAAAATCCCGTGTCCACATTCATAGTAAAAATAATTTCAGACTCTAGATTAGTGTCATCTCTCGTTATTTTCTCTACCTTCTCTTCCACTTGACTGACAGTTTGTGTCGGTGCCTCTACAGTTATTGGTGAGGTGTCCTGTGCCAGTGGAGGAAGGTTATCCTTGACCGTGATATTAGGTACACTACCAATTTTACCTTTACCTTTATCCTTCTGATATAACTTTGCAAAAGACATCCATTTTATGTCTTTCCTTTTCTTCTTTCTTCTCTCTTTCCACAAAAAATATATCCCACTTATCTATCATTTCATCTGCAATTTCCTTAACTCTGCCTTCCATAAGGCTAACCTATCGATGACTACTCACAAAAACTGTTCTATTTGCCTCTGATATTAAGTCATCAATTTCCTGTTTGGAATTTATAGGATGCATAACAAGTAGAGCCTCTGCCTTTAATTTCTTGTCTAATTCCATTACCGACATTCTCTTAGCCTTTAACCTCAGGTATAAATCATTTGGAAAATCATCTACAACTTCAATACGAACTTTCTTGTAGATATCAAGATGTTAAATAATGCTTTCTTCTATGGTGTCCTTATCACAATCCTTGAAAGAATGATAAAGTTTATTTACATTACTAAGGTTACCTTCTTGTGTGATTTCTTTGATCAACTCTTCCGGTGTAAGAGTATTTGGTGCCTTAGGTTCTGGTTTCTTCTTTGGAGTTATTTTCTTCTTCTGACCACGGGGCTCTCTTATAGCCTTTTGTTTCTTCCTCGGACTCCTTGACTTCTTGGGAGATGAAGCAGGTGTCAGCAAGTGTTTTCTTTTCTTCCTGTCCACTCTCTTGAATTTGGTTGCCCTATCACTGTTAGAATCGGATGTAGTAGCTACAGGTGAAATGTGAGCTACCAGTTCCTGTTTTGATTGTCTTTTTACTCCAACGACAATACTACTCATATTCATTAGTCCTTCTGTCACCTCCTTAACCACTTTTGAAGCATCTTTCATTATCTTTTCTCTTCTCTTTCTTTGTTTCTACATGTCTACATCCTTCTCTATTGTTTCACAATTACCAAAAATTTCTTTAGAAGGTTTCGGTGAAGCATCTAAGATTATTTTAGCATAAGAGTCTAAGATGTGAGAATCCACCTCATATCCCATCTCTGTAATCCAGACAGTTCTGGGTCTAACTACCTCCATCCAGATTTCATCTCTTTTTACTACAAAGCATATTTGTTTGTCATATTTATCTACGATTCTCTGTGGAATCCTTTCCCTCTCATTTTGGTTTGGAATTTCTTGAAGTAACCTTTTATCAATTCATTATTGTTAGCTCCCATACCGGTAAATGCCTCATTTATCTGTTTTCCAACAGAAATATCATAGGCAAAGTCTTTGTGACCAATACTAGGGATCACTTTTGAAAAGTAAAGCATTAAACACACTAACAGACTTCCAGATTTGAAGGTTCCTTTCTTATCACCTTTGATTTTATCCAAATTCTCTATCAATTCATCCTTTAACCATTCATAGATGTCAATTTTAGCATTGTCTATAATAATCTCATGTGCACTATGAATGCATGAACTTGACACAGAATTCAATCTATTTGTATGACCAACTTTATATCCAACTACCATGCTAGCAAATTTAACATTTTTGTCCTTTATGTCATTGACCCTAAGTGATTGGTTGTCATATGTTGCTCTGGTTAATCTTATAACCTCTTTGTTAGGGATTTTCTTCTTGTCGGGTCTAATACTGGTGGAGGGTAAACCAGTAACAACCCTGATAGCTTCCTTGGTAATCTTAAAAACTGAGTCCAACCACATAAATTCACCATGAACCCTGCTAAGGACATAACGAATGGCTTCATCTGAGAATTCTGGCATATGGAGGATATCTATGAAACCTAATCGTCAACTACCTTATGTTCTGGTTTCACTGCCCCATTCTTGTCAGTGATTACATTCATGTACATGTTCATCAAATCTTCAAATCCTAAACTTTCTATGTTGCAATGTATGTATGCCCTGGGGTCTTCAGTAAACGCGACTCCCTTCGGGATTCTAGAAAATGAACCAATAGAGTCATCCTGTTTTGCTATCTTAGGAATGATCTTGAAAAAGAGTCTAGGTCGTTTGATGTTCTCCACTATAATAGGGTTTTCTATGAATTTGGGAACAGAATATGAAGATGCCATTGGGAAAGATAAATACCTTTTAACTGAGAAATCCTTGAATGCCCTGAAAAGACCTTTGTTGCTTCACCTTTAGAATACCTTTGCTCAATTTCACTCTCTTCGAATGCTTGGATGCTTGGTAAGTTGAAATGAGAAGTTATCGAGCCTTTATAACAAAAAATTAACTTACAATTGCAATAAATGCTCGCCGATGAAGTGAAAATTCCACATATCTCCCGGTAAAGAAGAAATATAACTTCTTACCATCAACCGAGGGTAAATGCATGATTTTCAATTTGTTTCCTTACCCCTAAGGATTATTCCTTAGTTGGATGAAGAATCTCCTGCTGGTGCAAGATTACCCTGTTTTGTCGGTGCAGTGATAGATTCAACATTTCTCTGATCTCTCTTCCTAATCCATTGTTTAGAGAATTCTTGCTTGATTTCAGACATCGTTTCTTTGCCTTTATCATTAGATCCTTTATTGTTTGCCGATATAGTCTTACTTCTAAATTTTTTTGAAATATGTCCAATCTTGTTACATGCATAACAACTTACATTGTTTCTCTAAATAGCCTTTCCATAACCTTGATCGGTTTGAGTTCTACATTGATTAGATAAATGTCCAAATCTACCACAAACATAGCATTTCACATTCATTCTGCAATTGTCTGAGTTATGACCATTTTTGTTGCATTTGGAACATTGACCGATGGGTAAGTTTGTATTCTGATTATTCCTAAATCAGCACTGATTTTCTTTATGACCAAACTTGTTGCAATTAAAACATTTCCCATTAAATTTAGAAGTATTAGGTTGCCTTACCGGTTTGTTGTGATCATGATTGTTTGTAGTCCCGAAACTTTCTCCATGTTCAAATCCAAGTCCAATAGTTTCTCCATCAGGTTTCTAATTTTTCAACATATCATTAAGATTATCTGAACTCTTCTTGAATTTGTCTTTGTATTCATTAGCAGTGACCAACTCACCTTCCAAAGTGCTAACTTGTCTCAAAAGTTCCTCTTTGTCATGTTGCATGTGAATCAAATTTGTTTTAAGCATATCATTTTCATAGCTAAGCCTTTGAGATTCATCTGATCTTTCATTAAGTCTTCTGGCCAAATCTTCTTCATTCCTCTTTCTATCTTCAATATCCTTGCATAGTCTCATGGTTAAATCTTGCATCTCATTCTTCATGTTACTATTCTCTTATCACAATTTCTCTGCATTATCTTTGAGAGTTTCTTTTTCTTCATCATCTTGATTTTGCAATTGCACATGTAATTATTTTCTCTTATTCTTTTCTATAACCAGGTTATCTTGAAGTGCTTTGATGAATTCCTGAGCAGTTATGAGTTCATCTTCCAGTTTGATATTCTTCAATTTTTCTGCATCAAAATCTTCAAGAGCTCCTTCCAACTGTTGTCTCAAACTTCCCATCGGTACCAATTTCAGAATCTTCCTCAAGCTATTAGGCTTCTGCAAATAGAGGACTAGGCTCTGATACCAATTGTTAGATACTTGATCAGTCCCAAAGACACTGAGGGGGGGGGGGGTGTGAATCAGTGTCTAACTGGTTTTTGAAAGATTTAAACTTTTTTGCAACTTTACAACCCAAATTAATATACCGGTAAACAAGCAATAATGCAATAAAGAGAAATAACAGTATAACCATCAATGCACACCATAACACATATATTTTTGGTGAGGAAACCTGGTAGGGGAAAAACCTCGGTGGGATTTGTGACCCACAATATTTACTCACTGGACAATATGAATAAATATTACATATACAATAGGGGCCTACACATGCAGGAAGGCCAACAACCTAGAGCTCACTACTCAATCATAAAAGGAGTTACATTGACTACAAAATTGGATGATTAAATCCAATGATAATTACCTACTCAAAATAGCATTTGCAATGATGGATTCAGTACCGGTTTAAGCTCTGTAAAATACCTTTGCCATAAACCTTGCTTTGCTCTGCTCTGCTCTTTTTCTCTCATAGAATTATTACATCAAAATACATATACAAATATTTGCTCTCATATACCGCTTCCATTCATTACCTAATTACATTACTTTCATACGTTTTCACACTTACAAAATAACCTATAAGATCTCATACATATATGAGTCTTTGCAATACATCATGTTGGCTACACAATAATATTACAATACAAAACAATATAATTTCCATATCAGCTAGGGTGCCGATAAGATCTTTTGTCGGTGTAGATTAGATGTCGGTGTGAATAATCTTGTTGTGTCTGTCAGTGCCGGTAGATGATGTCTATTGCCGGTGTAACCTATGAACCATGTTACAAGTTGGTTGCAATCAATGACAACATCAACTATTCTCATCTGAGTGTAGAATGCCAACATATATATCTACTTTAGCATTGCATAGATTGCCACTCATGTCGACCATATGGCATCTGATCATATTGGGAGATATTTTTTGCAATCGCAAGGTACCATTCTATAGGCTACATATGCGACATCTAGCAGTAGCACTGATCCTTACACCCATGTGGACATACCATCTCAACTTGATGCAACATAGTTGATAGAGGTTGATCCATTGTAGCAGATGAGTGCATTGTTGTCTAGTGTTTTATTGGATTTGTATACACTTCTTTCTTTGATTCTTGGCATCCCACTCGAGGATGTACCAGCACGGGTGAGACATCATGTACACGGAGGTAGAGCATATCAAGATGGTATGGGGAGAGAGGACAAAATTACGGTGCATCCTACAGCCCATCCACCACATACATCAATTGATCCCACACCTCCTCCTCAGTCTACACCAGGCAATCCAACACCTAAGCAACCACGTCCTACACCGTTGCCGCCTATTACTTTTACACCTCATTCTCGAGCTCACGATCACTATACCATTTTTCTTATTGATGGTTTAGTGGACATGCGTCGCTGGATATAGACATTGACCACATGCCCTTCCATTCATCTAAGGTCAACAAGATCGGGAGAGCCTTCGAGTCTCGTGAGGTACACATTTTTTTTTGTAAGGTCATATTATTTATTAAATTTTAAATAGTGGATTTCAACTTCAAAATTGTTAAAACAATTTGAATTTTGAATTATGTACGGTAACCTATTGCATTGGAAATATTAGGAGATTTGCAGCCTCCTTTTGCTTCTGCACATGGTCACAATCAAGTACACAATGTTTTTTTTTTGTAAGGTCATATTATTTAATTGATTTTATATAGTGGATGCCAACTTCAAAATTGTTAGTTAAAACAAATTTAATTTTGAGTTATATATGATCCAGGTTCGTGGACCACGTTTGAGTTTTTCATCTCGGATACCTATGGCTCATCTCTAGTGGTGCAGATGATGGATCAGACCAGGTAAAATTTGTGAGTACTTATGTTGAAGTAACATTTGCATTTATCGTTAGATAATATTTGCATGTGCTTATATATATATGTGTGCTTACATGTAATTTATTGTGCACGGACAACATTCAGGACACAGATCAGTGGAGGGTCGACCGACTTAGTTTATACATTATCATTGTTTGATGAGATTATAGTTCAAGTTATATAGCATTGATCATGTTGTTTTAGATGATAAATCTTGATATTTAGTTAATTGAATTGTTGATTTAATAAATTGAATTATTAAATCAATTAGTTAGTTGAATTTTAAATTGTTGGTTTGATTTACTTAGTTGAATTGTGGATTTAATTATTAAATTAATCAAATCATTTCAAATCAAAAAGTGATTCAAATCAATTAATCAAATGAATTCATTGAATTAATCAAATTAATTCAAATCAATTAATCAAATAAATTCAAACCAATTCAATGAATTATTAAATCAATTAGTTAGTTGAATTGTTAATTGTTGATTTGATTTAGTTGAATTCTTGATTTAATTATTAAATTAATCAAATCAATTCAAATCAAAAAGTGATTCAAAACAATTAATCAAATCAAATCAATTAATCAAATGAATTCACTGAATTAATCAAATCAATTCAAACCAATTCAATGAATTATTAAATCAATTAGTTAGTTAAATTGTTAATTGTTGATTTGATTTAGTTAGTTGAATTGTTGATTTAATTATTAAATTAATCAAATCAAAAAGTGATTCAAATCAATTAATCAAATCAAATCAAACCAATTCAATGAATTAGTCAAACTAATTCAAATCAATTAATCAAATGATCAAGTCAATTCAATTCAATGAATTAATCAAATTAATTCAAATCAATTAATCGATTCAATTCAAACCAATTTGGTGAATTAATCAAACTAATTCAAATCAATTATCAATCCAATTAATTAATCCAATGAATTAATTTAAACAATTCAATTAAGTCATTCAAATACATGCATTGATTTAATCGAATCAATTCAAATCAATTAATTAATTCAATTCAACTAAGTGATTCAAATCATTATAAGATAGCATGCAACAAATTAACTCAAATTGTGCAAATTTTGATTTCAAAGTAGTTGCAAACAAATAATTTCAAATGTACATGTGTGTGTGTGTGTGTGTGTGTGTGTGTGTGTGTGTGTGTGTGTGTGTGTGTGTACATATGTTGCAAAAAATAACTCAAATGTGCATGTGTGTACATATGTCTATATGTATAGTGATCCAAAAAATAGCTCCACTAATACATTTAGACTAGATTTCCGACTGAGGTTTCCGACGGAGAAGGTATAATGTGACCAAATTTGATTTGTTTTTGAAAAAATGCTCGAATTCGTCGTAACTCCGATGGTAATTTGTCATTTGGTTTCGATGAAGAAGGCATTAGCAATGAAAATTTTCTTTTTTTCAAAAAAGTGCTCGAGTTCGTCGTAATTCCAACGAAAACGGCCATTACTTAAAAAAAAGAAGAGGGCAATTCATTTGTGCATTGCAATCCCACGTAGGCGTCCGCGGTGACTTCAACCCCCAACAAGATCAAACCCACGTCAAAGGCATTTGTGCATTGCTTGCAATCCCACACAGGAGGTAGATTCTTCACCTTAATTTCATGTTGCAAAAAATATACCATTCAAGAGATTCTACAACTTTTGCTTGATTTTATACATGCTAGCTATGCCTGCATTCTTGTGGGATATTGACCGATTGTGGAAGCAACTCTTGGAGTATGAGAGATTCGTTTTTTATGCAAAATATGTTAGGAAATGAGACATGTGGTGGTTAATTGCCCTAGTTTTTAATGCAAACTGGTCAATCTTGTATTCATATTGATTATCCAATCTCAGGCTGGATGGCTCCTAGTCAAAGGTGTGGCTCCTTGAATGCGTAATACCCTGTAGGAATCCACTCCTCGTAAAACCATATAACTATGATTGAGGAATGAGCATTCAATTTTGTCGCAGCAATCCCTTCCTCCCGTATACATGTTGACTAATCACTATTGTACGAGCTAATATATAGGGCGGTGTCTGCCTCTGGCTACTGAATCGATGGAGATCAAACCAACGCACAACAAAACAATGGGAATGAATATTATTCAAGTGATTTGCAACCTTCATTCAGTGTTGTTCGAGAAAGCCTTTCTTTCTCTTGCCAGCCAGCCTAACACCCCCGACCTGGAAACCCTTGGGAGATACAATTGTGTTCGGTTCAGCACAATCCTAACCTAGAAGGGGTGGATTGAAAATCTCCAACCACACAACTTATCACTTTGTAATTAACATACAGTATAAAGCTAGTCTATATGACCCCCGAACCATTTTCTTACTGTCTCGGGTTACCCTAGTTTAGGGTATTGGTAGTTTTTACTAAATCTTCTCTATTTTAGGGTATTGGCAACTATCTCTCCTTTTGCATAGTTTTAGGTGGCATACAAATTAATTGCCTTCTTTGGCTTCCTTGTGCCCTCAACCTCAACGATCATCTTTTGCAAACTTACTTTCTTCAATACTCTCTTCTTTATCCTTTCAAATTTGAATTGTAGCCACTTAGGAACATCTAGATTCTCATCACTTTGGATGGATGGGTTCATGGTAGTTACAACCTACTTTGGCATTTGTTCTTCATCTTGTTGCTTGTGCACCTAAGTTTAAAATTTTGGAGGAGTCATCTTGGGGGTGGGGGCCTAGATAGATGCTCTTTTTCTTGTTCTCCATGCTTCTTTGACTCCATATTCTAAGTTCCTTCTGACTTATATTTCATTTTCATGAGTCAACTTATTCAGTTATAGGCTAGTATCTTGTGTGTTGATTGTACCTCTTAGTTTGATAAGGTTTTGGGTGGAATTTAATCTCTACTTTTGAGGAAAAATTTTCCCTATAAATGTAATTTCAAAATTCATTTTGAGGGTCTAATAATTGATTATTTAAGGTCCAAGTTTAGTAACACTCATTAGTGTGTTTTCTTTCAAAATACATTTAGCAATATGTTGTAGATTGAATACTTGTGCTTTGCTAGTATATTTTGAAGAATTAATGGAAATGAAGTTCATAGTTTGCAACAGTATTGGTAGTCTTTTTTGATTGCTTGGTATTCTTTTATTTCCTTCATTTTCCTTAGTCCTGAATTAATATTTACATTTATGAAACATCTTCTTTGTTATAATCAATTTGTGCATCTTTCGTGATGATTGAGGTTAATAAGGAACATGTGAATGAATAGTAGTAGTTGTTCTAGAGCTTTCCTTGGTCTCATTTTCATGTTAGAATTGGCAATTTTGGCATGATAAATTATTTACATACAAGGTTATTTCTAGATTTTGTTGATAATGTGGATTTAGGTAATACTGATGATTCATTTTCTCGTAGCCTTGTTCTATCTTTTGCAATTTATTTTAACCTTTTACCTTAGGCAGATTGAGAAATTGACATTTCAACTTGATTAGTGACATTTTCCCCTTGAACAACTTGATTAGGAAATGATAAATTCTAAATGTAAGCTATCTTAACTCAAGGGACTGAGATGGTATCCTACCATGAAAGATGATAGTTCTAAGCAAAAGACTACCTAATGATATGAAAGTTGATGCAAGATAGTATGGACAACAAGGAAATTTATTTTGAACTTTGACAAGATTGAATCTTTGGGTGGAAGTTTGAATGGATTGATAGCGAAAAGGCATGCTGATGCAGAGAATCCAATAAAGTCAACCAAAAAGGGGATATTTATCTCAACTCACCTATTCAATTAGGTGTCAACCCTTCACTTACTCACAAGACCCCTCACAAGACCACAAGTTACTCAAAAGGATTCAATACCCCGAAACACACCCATACTCACCAACCCTCACCCAACCATTGAATAACACTCAAATAGGACAAATAAACATGTCTAAGTCACAATCCAACCCTCCAACATTCAATCACCACCAACACCCTCAACCCTTATTCACACAAATCCTCCTTCAACTGGGTCTTCTAATCCCCCCTGGTACTTAACTCACAAAATATACTAGATATCCAAAAACCAATGTACTTTCAGATACTCTTACAAGAACCACCAAACATATACCACCATGGGTCTTTACCCTCCCAACCACCCAAAGGTCAAAGGAAGATTCACTGCTGCAACACTCAATTTTTGTGACAGTATTAAGCACTTAGGATAGTCACTCCTTTTATGACAGTATCAAGATCAGATCGATACTGGACTGGGTAATAACGGAACCACCAACAATGTATTTCTCATCTCAAATAATAAAGAGAATATAGGGCTGCATCTATGAAGAAAAAAATGTTGGAAAAGACTATTTCCACCTACTTTGCCACCAGAGTGGTTTTTGAGGTGTATTCAAAGCTTTTACTCCTTTTGTTGCATTTTCACTTGAAATATGGTTGAATTGGCTTTGTAAGCTCCTAGATACTTGGTACATGTTCTAATCGAGTTAAAAGAGTGTCAAGACTACCCTATAGTCATGCTCTACCTTATCCAGCTACTCAATTAGCTTCCCAAACTTATAGGACATATGGTTTTATTCCTTACTTTGAGTTGAAATTGTCTTGGGTTAGATATAACTAAAATAAGCCATTCCTTCAACTACTTCAAAAATTGTCAAAAAGACTTCATACTACTATCTACATGTGTTTCTATCCTTAAGAAGTCTAATTTATGCAAGTGAAAAAATACCTAAGAGGTCATAGCTACTCCTTTTGACTTGGTAATATTCATGGTTTTTCTTTGTCTATTTAACTTCATTCCTTGCATCTTACCCACTATCTTGTAGCATACTTTGTTTTCTTTTTTAATGAATTGCATTTAGTGGACTGTTGTGCATCTTTAAAATCATTTGACAACTTCAAGAAATGGTTTTCCTTCTTTATTACTTGACTATATCATTTAATATGCATGGATGGTATTATCATTTAATTTTCAAGATGGGCCTTATATGGATGGTCCTTGCACCTTTTCAAATTGAACTTTTGCAAAAGTCCAAATTTGGAGAGGAAATTCCTACTATTTGCGAATCCACCATTCATCTTTCAAATTTTAGGCTCAATTTCCATGAATAAGGGTTCCCAAGACCCTAGTCCTATAAAAATGAGCCACGAGGAACATCATGAATAAGGGAATGAACCAAATTTATGGAAACATTGTCAAACCTAAGTACAATTAGGCATAAATAAGGCACAACCACTTAAATTGAGTCCAAACTTAGTGTATATTTTTAAAGAGATACAACTTATGATGCAATATTTAGCCCCCTCTTAGAAAGAGTACGAAATTATGCTCATTTACTCTTTGGAAAATATGGAGAAACCAAATAGTCTTTCACCAAGATATTGAAGAGTCAAGATGTCGACAAGTTTGGAAAGGTGGTAGCTCCCAAGACTTATGATATTGTCCATCTACAATATTGAGATAAAAGGGAAGTACAAAGTGAGTAATATGAGTAACATTGGTAACACACATGGAGCATGCAAAACACAAAGTTATGACATTTAGAACTAGTAAGATTCATATATTCTCACTAGGAACCATATCAAAAAGACAAGGCATAGATCTAGGACTAGTAAGATCCTTATATAGTTACTAGGAGTCATGTCAGAGACACATAAAAGAATGATACCCAAGCTAGTAAGATCCTCTAATACTTAGTCATGGATCGCATTCTAACAACAAATAGAGACCTAATTGTGAAAGTTTGAGGTCCATTGGGAAAAAAGTTGTCATATTGCCATGACAACTTTTTCATTTCTTGTAGAAACTTCTTAAAAATATGGTTGGAAAGTTAGTTTATGGTGGTTTGAGGTTGTAACACACTTGGATGGGAATAAATAGGCCTTTGGCATGCCATCCAAGAGTTTTGCTTAATGAAATTGGGGTTTTATGTGCATTTTTCATGCTATGTATCATATCATGCTTGCTGATAGACCTCTTTTCATGCTATGTATCATATCAGGGAAGAATTTGGTGGGAAGACCAAGCGATTGGTATTTTGAAGTGGTTGATGATAGAGAGAGGGGTGAGGGGACCCTATGCAACCTTCGGAAGGGTTTGTTGATCAGAACCAAATGAAATAGATTAAATTTCTATGACTGTCCTAAGGGTATTGATTGTCCCAGTCATAGTTTTACTACTGATATTGTTTTTGTTTTGACATAGTTGTGTTTGTAAACCCAAGTGTGGACATGTAATGGATTCATGAGATGTCTTAAGACTACATCAATACTTTAACAACAACATAGTGTGTAGGCACCTAAAATATGAAAGGACTACATATTGGAAGGCGCGTGTGATGATGCCATGAAAGGTTTGATATCCCTATGTATCAGACTGAGAAAACCAGTGAAAGACAAAAAAAAATGCATTGAGAAGGAAAAATGTTGAATTGCCTAATGTTTGTTGTTGAAGTGATGTGTGGGGACCCTCCCAAGTCAAATACCTTGTTGTAGTTTCAAAGGGTGGAAAAAGAATAAGCATTTTATTTACCGTCCTAATAGACCATCCATCATAACAATTATTACGAATATTGATGTATGCATTGCAAACAAAGTTCTAGAGGAAGGCTCTTTCTATTGTAATACCAAGTGAGTGTTCATATACCTTCTGTAGGGTCCTCCTAGCCTAGATTTAGGAGTTCAAAGCCTACATACATTGATTTGGCCTTGTGGCCATCAATGAGTGCTCACCCAATAGGACAAGTCTTGAGACTGACAATTTTGGAAGCGTGGCATTGTTGAGAGCCAACACTTATGTGTGAACCCCGTCTTCACGTATTATGATTAGTTTCTATGATACTTGACCCTATCCTCATGATGTTGGCTCAATTCATATTAGTGTGTTTTGTTGAAGAAACATGATGTGAGAAGTTTGATGCAGAGTCAAGGGTAGAACTCAGTATTTCATATTAGGACAGCAACCACATTGATTAGGCAAGTTAGATAAGGTCTCTCCAATGTTTAGGATATTGAATTCACATTAGACACTCATGGATTATCCCAATTAGACATTAGTCAACTTAATATCTTATACAAGGATTGCATACCACAAAGCCATTAGATATGTTTTGAGATGAAAAAGAAGAGTTAAATGGTTTTGGTTCAATGGTGATAATTTCTATTTTCAAGTAATTTAATTCGGTATATTATACTGAAACGTGATTTCATAACTAACATTTCAACTTCTATATAACTAGTTCTATAGCCCAATTTTCTTGCCTATGAAGAAATACCATGTCAGACAATATCAATGAACAACAAAATAAGGAGACAATTGCTAGATTGTGGTCTAACTTGAAAAGAAAAGGGATGGAAAATGTTATTGTCAGGACTTCTAATCAAAACAACGAAGAAACATTGTAGGCTACATGGTCACATTGAAGATGGACATGATTATCATCCATTGGTAAGATTTTCATTATATCGTTTTAACAATTTATATACATAATAAATCACGTGATGATGAGATCATGATCATGGTTTATTTATGTTTATCAATTTTATATAGGTCGAGCACCCCGAAGCACATGGTATGGATCAACACAACCTGGAGAATATGGTTTTCGAAGTGGACGAACATGGAGGTGTGAATATCAAAGCTAAAGATAATAATCCCATGGAAGATGACGATCATGAGCCAAAAAACACAATTGAAGATGATGGTACAAATACATTGATCCATGACACATTTAGTACTCGCGCAACTGATCATGATGATGAAGATGACCTTGATGTTGTTCATGATGTCCCTCTACTTGAGAAGGAATCTGAGGCCCTTTACGAAGGCTCACAGTAACCTCTTCTCTCCGATGTATTGTTGTTGGTGAACTTGAAGGTTATGAATGGTTTATCCAACATAACAATGTCATGTATGTTAAGGTGTGTCATATATGTCATAATAAACTGTGAATCGTGATGTACCATTAATATTCTTTATATTAACAAATTATATTTTTTTGTTGTAGATTGATAGGTGAGTTTTTGTTACCACCATCAAATATTCTACCTCGCTCATACCGAGATAGTCAGGAGGCTCTTGGGAGTCCCTCAAACGTCTCAAGGATGTCCTAGAGATGTCTCAAAGATGATGGCATTGGTTTGCACTGGGGCGGCAGGGGGACGTCCCATCCAAGTCCCTATATTCTGAAGGTGTCCTCATTTCAAAAACAAACAGTTTTGGGGGAGGAAATGTCCTTGTGGAACACTAGCTCCAATACATACGTCTTGGTATGATTTTTTCAATAAGACACCAGAATTCATACAAGAATATCTTTAGAATCTATATTAATCAATAAAAGATGTTTCTAATTCAATGTATGTACCAAACCCTATTACCAACAATACAACAGCCCTAGCCTACAAATTGGACTAGTTAATTTTCTCCAATCAAACAAACATGTAATCACTCCATAAACTAGGTACATTAAGCACACATCGAATTATAAAATAACTAAATGTGATACATCAATATGTGAAAGTTTAATGACCTAGATATTAGGACTGTAAAATACTATATTGTATCCTAATTCCTAAAATAACCCTTTTTGTGTGATGTGTGAAGTACAATACACAACTAGGAACTATGTTGAGTCAAATGCAAAAGCGATACTAACCATGGACGCTGAGGATAAATCATGAATAACATATCTGAAGCAACACAGGAATGACTCAAGTGCAGATGAATGCTAGGAAATAAAGTAGAAAACAATGCAAAATTAGGTAAGAAACTAGGTGACAATAAACCATGAACAACTTGAAATAATCTATAATTAATGATCTATGTGATCCATCAACCTGTGACTATGAAACGTAATCTGCAAATAGTAAACTTGTGGACCATTAAGAACAAGAAGAAACTTGTTAGTAGATCTGCCATTTCTTGTCAATCAATCATCAAAGAACTTGTGATCTGCCATGCACTATGTATGTCGTATACCATATCTATATACAAAAATTTTGTATCGAGTAAACTACATTTATTGATTCATTGAACTTGTTTTGCTTGGATCCAAACACCATGGAAACATAACCATTAATCCTAATAACCTGTGAACCATGGAGTGCAAACTAAATGGAATCATGTCCAAAATTTTGGTTAAAACAATCTAGGGAAAATAGTGGGATTCCAATTATCCATCTCAAAACACCATCATTGAAACTTCCATGTTCAATATACAGAAAAAACTGTTTTTTTAACCATTTTACTCATCAATGTATTTTTTTGCTAAATAAAAGTTGGATTTATATTAAAAGAGCTAAATATTACAAAACCATTTCAGCACAGTTTATATCCCTATCATTTATCACTATTTCTTTTTGACAGATTGTTGCCTTTTTCCAGTGGCAGTGTTGTAGTATTGATTAATGTGCTACATCATAATGTGATCAACTTAAAAGAAGTACTAAATTTTACCTGATATTTCTTTTAAATGGTGCGCCTGATCATATTAGCTTGAAACCATACGCCTCATATTAGCCTCAAATCTATGCCCCCTACTGGTAGGTGGTGGGGATAGAATATCATTCGCTATACATATCAATGACTGGATAATAATATTTTTTTTTTGATAAAAATATTATCATCGTCGGAATTACGACGAATATCAAGCTTTCCACCGACGATGAAATCGGTGGACATACAGCGTTCTCGTCGGTGAAATGTTCTGGAGTCGTTGCACTTCCAAGTCAAACTACACAAACATCCGACGAGGATGTTGTACGTGCGATGACACTTCGTAGTCGGACGGTCATCGATGCCTCCGAATGGACCAACGACACAAGCATCGGAAAAATAGCATCACCGTCGGTGCGAAGTTCCAAATTATCATCGGCTTTGCAACGAAATCTACTGAAGCATCCGACAGGGATGCTGCATGGCCGACGAATTTTTTGATTGGAAGAGCGATCATGCCCACCATCGGCAGAGTCCATGGGATTGTCGTATTTTCGACGGTCAAGGCATCGTCGACAAATCCGACGATGAGTTTTCGATGGCTACTTTTGTCGGCACTCCGACGAAAAATTAGTCACAATTCTGAAAATCGACCGTTGTAAATTAGCTCCGAATGTACTAGTGCTCGAATGTGCGTACGTACATATGTATGAAGATCCAAAAAAATAGTACATACATATATGCATATATAGACATGTATGTATACATATATATGCATATATAGACATGGTACATAAAATATGGATCCTTTCTATCTTTTACTATCTCTAATATCCTTTCATAATCTTCGATAGGCAACCTCCACTTTTGGGGGACACAACCTCTTTTTGTAAAGTTTCAAAATGTAATCTTATTGCTATAACTAAATGGCTATGATGCAAAACTTTTTGGTTGGGCATGTATTCGATAAATGTAACACCATTGTTATATATCTTCGTTTGTTGATAATGAGTACCTTCAACAACGACTGATCCAGTGGGATATTGTTGCCCATCAGCATCTTCCACTGATTCTGATAATACATTTTTGGTTTTGTGCATCGTAGTAGGTAATAGTCAAGACCTTCTACATTTTTAGGATCTGCAAGCACAACAAAAATATCACCTATACATGACAAATTACAAACAATTAAATTATAAAGTGTATGGTAGAATGTAAAAAGAATTAAAATTTAAACATAGTACATGAAAATGTGTAAGGATATTTAAATAAAATGCAAGTGTACCTGGCACAACTAAATCGGAACCACGTTCATAATTAGTTGAATATATAGGATCATGAATATCTACAATGTCACTTTCTTCAAAAGGAAGCATTGCGACAAATTATTTCATCTCCCATTGTGAAACAAATCCATCTCTAATGTTCTAACATGGTTGAATATTTGCGTTGTTTTCAATGCACTCAACACAAAAATATGATTTTTCTCTAACCTGAATCACAAGAGGTTTGCTATGTTATGTAGTCATCACTTGATGCAAACTTCTAATTCCATTAATTTTTTGGCAATTATAACAATTGGATCAATCAATGTCTTTAACTTCCCAAAAATATCATTTGTTGTATGTTTTGTCACGTGCCCCAAAATGATTTTTGCACCATTCTACTATCTCACTTGAATTTCATATGATGTTACCTCCAAGTTCATATTGGCGAAGTGCAGGCTTCACACAAGCTCCTGCTCCATCATGCTCTCATTTTCCATGTCCACTCTCAAAAAAGTTCCACAAAAACTTTAGACCACGTTTAGCATGTTGTTGTGACAACCAATTGAACTCTTCTGCATATTTAAAGTGTCTTGTGAAGTTATAATCAAATCTATTATAATAGTTTACAAAACTTAATTATACTAGATAATTAAAACACTACAAAAAATATAATCATTTTTTTCGCTTACCAACACATCCATCAAACCAAATCCAATGTTGTGAAGCATTTATATGACGATGTATGATATTTTCAAAAAAAAATCTCAAAACAAAGTGCTACATAACTCCTAGCATGACAAGTGTCATCACTGATATAAAAATGAACTTCTTTAATGATAATGTGTTCATCTTCACTAGATTCTACATTGTCCACGTGAAACTCTGCATGTCTATACAAAACTTGTACAAAAATGGCAACCTGCTCAGAATGATAGTATTGACTTTGAATCTCAGTGTGAGGACTGGACATATAGTTGTCAAAGAAGTCTACTGTTGAAAGAATACAACCCGAAGGAAAGCAATTTTTTGAGATATGAAATTGTTTTGCTTGTCATCTTGCACCATGACAATGTAGGATATGTGGATATGTCATATTCTGAAATCTACACATAAACTCTTTGTAAGACAATTCACTCTCTTTTAACATAATTTTTTTCAATTCAACTCCTAACTTTGGCTGATATTTTTCATATTCAAATCTCTTCCATAGAACTTGCACTAAAAGATCAATGTTCTCATTTTGTACAAATTTCTTCAAATCTCCATAGTTTGCACATGTATTTTTTATACATTGTACTCATCTAAACCTTCAAATTTGTCACATAAAATAGACTTCACAAACTATGTTGCACTTGCAGGGATGACTACATTTGGATTAGTTTCTACCATTGCCTTTTTATATGATTGGAGGTGCAGCTGAAATTCAACATGATTTCGACAACAACAAGTTTCACATACCTTATTGATACACACAAAACATGGTCGTAATCCCTCAAACATTCTTTGACATATCTTGACATCTAGAAATTCTTGTTTGCATGCTTCAAATAGTTATGTCTGTGTTGTGTCTATAAATTATTTTGGATGTGCAATTTTTTTAGCATCTTTATTTCTAATCTGTATAATGTCTCTTCTATTAGAAGAAACACAGGAGTGACTGGTCTAGTATTCAATAACAAGTCTATTTACATCTTCAACAATTCTATCTTTTCGAGGAACCTTGCAAATATTGACCCAATTCTTTTCAATATTCTCATCCAACCTATTTATTTTCCTAATATATCTCTACTCAATTCTTCTAGAGACATCCAATAACTGGGCAATTGCTTGAGTTTGTCTTCTTTGTGATAATTTATTACTATAAATCATAGTCATTAATGCTCTCTATGCAGCACATAAATCAGCAATTCGACTTGTGCTCTCGATACATTTCAAAGCTTCTTGCAAATGTTCAACCATTGTCTGATTTACTGATCCCTCTGATGATTTTTTCTTGTTATCAACACCGCGCAACTCCAAAACGGAGGTCATTTCTTTTCTCCTAAAAAACTTTGCAAACAATTGTGCTCTTCCAATTAGATATTTATCTTGAAAATATTTGTCCCAAATTTTTTTGTTGTGTAGTGTTATTGTGCTTTCTGGTACCATATCCTCAACTGAAATCTCATTGAAAGGAGCATCTCCATCAAATTGGACATACCAAAGAAAAAAATTCCGAATTAACTAGGACCAATTTCTTCGCTTTCCTGAATCAAGACCACTTCATCATCAATGGGAACTTGTTCTTGAGCAGATGTTGTATCCCTTTTTTGTCTCTTTTATTCAAGCATACTTTTGTAATCTAGTCCTTTTATTGCCCATTGGACAAATTGCTATTGAGAAGCAATCCAAATCTGCAGACCCCTAAATACACATACCCACATGCACATATATTTCAAGTCAATTGGACCCATCTTTAAATATATAAATATACACTCATACATGCAAACACGGAAACATACATCCAAACACACACACATACATGTAGACATAGAAACATACATGCAGACACACAGACATACATGTAGACACAGAAACATATATACATACATACACACATACACACACACACATACACACACGTAGACATACATATACATACACACATACTCACACACATACACATGCACACACACACACACACACACACACACACACACACACACATTCACACACACACGTACGTGCACATATACATACATACATACACACACATACACATATATACTTGTGCACATATATACTCACACATACACACATGCACACATACATACATACACGCATACACACATGCATGCACACACACACACACACACACACACACACACACACACACACACACACACACACACACACACACACACACACACACACACACACACACACACACACACACACACACATATACTTGTACACACATACACACCCATACATGAACACACACACACACACACACACATACACTCATACACACATACTCATACATACACATACACTCATACACTCTCATACACATACACTCATATACACTCACATACACATACATACACACACATACACACATACACATACATACTCACACATACACATACATATACATACACACATACATACATACACAAAAACATAGTATATAAACACATACTCACACATGTAGACATGCATACACATACACACATACTCACACATTCACACACACATGTGCGTGCACATACACACACATACATACACACACATACACACACATACACATATATACTCGTGCACATATATACTCGCACATGCACACACACATACATACACACACAAACGTACATACACACACATACACATATACACACCCATACATGCACACATTCACACATACATACACACACATACACTCATATGCTCACATACACATACGCTCATACACTCGCATACACATGCATGCACACACACATACACTCATACACACATACACATATACACATACACATACATATACTCACACATGCACATACATATACATACACACATACTCACACACATACACATACATACATACATAGACACATACTCACACATGTAGACATATATACACATACACACACATGTACGTGCACATACACATACACGCATACACATATATATTTGTGCACATATATACTCACGCATACACACACATACACACATACACATACATACACACATTCATGTACATACACACACACACATATACAAACACACAAATGTGTACACATACATATACAAACATACATGTATACACATACACAGACATACATGTACACACATGCATGCATACACACACATAAACACATACATGTACATATATACATATATAGAAACACATATACACAAATTTTTTGTAGCCATTTAGATCAAACATCGCAAACAAGAAGACACAATGATCATTACAACTAGTGATACTATAAAAAATAGCGTGACCAATGTGTATGTTCATAGGCCAAATTCAACCCAATTTCCATGGGTCTAAACACATCAAACACTTTCTTGTCCTAAGGTCAATGTTCTCATGATGGTAACTTCAGCCCACAACCTGGAATCTTCGTCAGCTCAAGTGTAGGGACACCTTGAGGGTTGTATTCACTAATTTTGCCTTTTTCGTGAGCAAATAGCTAGGGGCCTCTAAGACTGGAAGGATGACCCTATCACCCTCTCCTCGGAAAGCTACAAGTATCTTATGCTAAGCCGAGGATTTCTATCTCATCCCACGGTAGCCTTATGGTGAGTGTCTTGGGGGGAAAACCATATATCCCCTTGCACTGAAGCTATCGAGATGTTCGAACAAAAAAAGGGTCGGCCACTACTCTAAGGTGTTTAGTGGGGGGACTTCTATGGAGTACAATAGGTGTAGATACACGTCACCAAAGCATCACGACTTTCGCCTAATGTATTAATTTATATAGCGAGTAGAAGAAAGTAACGCTTGGGTCATTCCTCTCTCACCGGCCTTATGGACTTTTTGGGAGGGCATGCCCTTCTACCTAAAAAGAAGATGATAACAATTTCTCTTAACCCCAACGCCCAATGGAAGACGAGGGGAGTTCAGGTACTTTTTTTATCATCTTTAGGGTTCTATCTAAACACAAAGCATGCCAAAGGCATAAAACACATCAAAAAAGTTAATTAACCCCGAAATGGAATAAAGATGTGAGCCTAATTAAACTAGAAAGGAAAAACAAACAGACATGTAGACAAACTTTCTAATAGTATTTAAATGAAAAATGGGTAAAAACGCAAATTATACATGTAATTTAAATATCAAAATATTAATAAATTATTAAAATTAACATCAAAAATATTGAATTGAATAAAAAATACCTTGTAAAAGTCATCAACAATACATCCAAATGGTCGTCAAATTGACCCTAATAACCCAACTAGTTGACTTTGCAAAAATAAATAAAAAAATCTAATTTTGTCACATGGTCGGATGGGGGGCCAAGTTTGGCGGGCAGGAGTCCGACCGGACTAGCCGATGTGGCCTACCATGTGGCACCAAAATGACCATTTTCTCTGCATTTTTACCAAATTGAACTTCTGGCCAATTTTTTCGTCACACAAAATTTGTTTTTTACAAAATATGAAAAATACCCTTTTGCAGAGATCGAAGTCACGAATCCGGTCATATATTTTTTTTACTTTTTTGATAATTTTAATATTTTTTATTAATTAAACATTGAGAGTATCTTTTTAATGTTAAAAATAAGCCTGATTAGAAATTAAAAAATAAATATTAATTGAAATTAAAAAAAATTAAAAAATTATTTTTCACTAGATGAGAGAATCTTATCGAAAAGGGTTTTTTTTTTGTTAATGATAAATTTAGTAGTCAAAAGGTGATGTTGAACGAAAACTGTCAAATTTAGCTATGTTGGACTTCCAAATATTATAACGAGAAAAATATACATCAAAATTAAATTTTATTTTTTTAACAATGCATATATATATGTTCTCTATTTGGAAAAAAAAATCGAAAAAAAAAGTCCATTTTCATTTTTTTTGGTGGCACCAACTAGAACCCCTGATTTTCAGCATTTTTCAGCAATGAAAAATCTCTCTTTGAATTTATAAAAAAAATATCAATTTTTTCCTTAAAAAATCAAAAAATAACAAACATAAATTTCATTAATATTTTTACATTTGATCAGTTTACATCATTTCAAAATTAAATTTAGAAATGTCACTTTTATGTGGTAGAAGTTAAATAGTTTTAGTTATGTTGGTCAATGCCTTTATAAAAGTGTGACACGACATTGTGCTTTTACCCTCCTACCTAGGTTAAAAAATAATAAACCCTCAACCCCTCTCGTTATTGGATTCATTGTTGAAGAGTTGAAGGCAGAGGAGAATATTTCTAAGGACTTTGCTTCCTCCTAGTCTAATAGGTTGGAATGGACTCCAAACAATTCTTCTTGAAAATCTTCCACCTCTTCATTTGGCTCCCCACTCCCCTCCCCTACTAACTCTCTGAGGAAATAAAATTTTCTAGCCTTTGGTGACAAGGTAAATGAGCTTTGTGATGCCTACAAAAAATAGGAAGCCATAATTTGTTGGCTCCTTGGCCAACTCAATATGGTGAAGAATAAAATAATTAGGATTGAGGCCCTCCCCAAGGCAAATATAAGAGCTTCTAGTTGGGCAATGGATGAAAAGGATCAGAGGGTTTGGGTGGCAACAAATGATTGGCAGACAAAGTTGAGAAGTGGGAAGGGCTGGAAGAGGAATTAAAGGTTTTTAGTGAGAGTATGGACCAAAAGGATGATAAGATGGAGACGACAAATCTTATTGAGGAGCTTTAGGATAACAAAGTGACCCTTAAAAGGAAGATGGAGGAGATGATGGCTATGAACAACACGATGTCAAAAAAGAACTCTGAGACTCTCCAAGCCATCCAGGATGAAATTGATAGAAGGCATGCTAAAACAAAATGACACATGGATTCATCTCCTACTACGATGATGGAGTTGTCGATGTCGAGAGTGAAAGCTACACCAGAGTCCCTTTTTGTTTCTTTAGGCAAAGGTTCGAACAAGAGGCTCTCCTCTATGAAAATGAATGTGAGAGTCAAGACTGAAAATTTGAAAATACTCCCACTAGGTAGACCATTGGTGTGTGTCTTTGGTGGGAGGTGTGTTAGAATTATTTTTTAATTTTATCGAGTAGTCTTTGTCTAGTTTTTTTGGTGTTTGGCTTTGAGTGTCAGTTGGGTTTTGTTCCTTTTTGTCTTCTAGTTCTCTAGTTTTGGGTTCTCACTCCTCTTGAGACCCTTGGTTTCTTCGTGTTAACAATTATGTAATGGTTCGAGCCTCTCTTGATTTAATCTAATCAAAACAATTTTATTTAGATGTTCTAAAATAGATTAAATTGGGAGAGGGCTCCAACCTAGGTACAAAATAGGGTACTCAAAAGAAGTGAGCCCACCAACACCTACAAAGAGGAATGAACCCCTTCATAGAAGTAGAGGCTTTTGACTAGAGCACTCACCCAATGAGAACAAAGATCTGGGAACCTCGAAAGGCTTACACTTTCAGAAAAAAATTGTTTAGGAAATCACCCCAAACCATAACCAAAACAAAAACCCCTGCACCAGTCAAACAATCAAGGAAGCAAAAAATAACCAACAGGTTTTGAAAGGCATCCCACAACATTTTTCCTGAAGGACCACCATTAGAAGAGACTTTCTTAGCCATGGGGGAAGGCCATAAGGATATCAAAGCTTCCACGAACCTTATGATCACAAAAAAACCAATCCCAATAGTAGAAACAAAGCATATAATACCAATGGTTTTGAAAGGTATCCCTAAACCTTTTACCAAAAGAAATCTTGCGCACACCAGGACCACCTCCATAGGTCCTCTTGCCAAAGTGTCAACAACCACAACAACCTTGTCAAACACAAGCATCAAGACCACCTCAATAGGCCCCTTGTCCACAAGGTAGCAGACACTATTTGTCCCAAAGGAACCACCAAAAGAAAGGACCACCTCCATAGGTCCATTGATAGCCGAACTAAACATCACAACCACCCCTGCATCTGTAGATATCTAAACCCCTGGCCCAATAGGCCTGTATATAGTTGTATATAGAGAATAACTAAAAGCCTTCACAAGGCCAAGAGAAATGGCACCAAAGGATACAAAAAGAAATCCCACATCAACATAGGTATCATGCACCTCCAAAACATAATCAGTTACTGGAATCCACACACTCCTTCTACCAAAGCAAAGAATCATGAGGAGAAACCTAGAAGGAGAACAAAATAGGGGGCAATGTAGATCCCCACTCAAAAACCTCAATCTCCCCTAGAATAGGAGAGTGAGAAGAACCAAGGGTGGATAAAGAAAAGCCCCAAGATAGTCACCAAAGCAAACAATCTTTGATGGGAGTTCCCTGCAGAGAGCATTGAAACTCACATTCCAAAAAAACCCTTCCACTGTCTTCTGTCAACAAACAACTAAAAAACCAAAAAAATGCACAAAAATAGAGCATCCAAAAAACTGAATGGATCAATTCTATCCTGAGAAGCACCTTGAGCGCTAAAACTCAACATAGCACAAGAGGAAACCTCCACACAAACCCAATAGTAGCGATTGTTGCCTCTCCAACACTCAAAAATGTTAAAGAGAAGAAGAAGCGCCCAAAAAAAGAGGGAGACAAAAAACAAATGCTCCTCATAGCCCCCAAGCCAAGTTGTGAACAAACACACCCACCTACCAAAGGATGACCCTAGAAAGCAGACCCATTATGTTGCCTCTAGGATCCTAGAACTAGGAAGGAGTCGAGTCCCATTTGTCATCCCAAGGTGAGAAAATGCAAACAAGAACTCACGACAGGGTATTAACCAGCTCCGTGTAATGCCCATGTACCACAACCAAGGTCTTATGAAGAAAGAGGGCAGCAAAGCCCTCAATGTTTGCCTCCCTATCTCCATCCTCCACCTCTGAATGTCCTTCAACATGTACATCGCCTAAAACCCTAAGTCCCCCACTCCTACTCTCCATCCCTTAAAGTCTTGTAGTTGTTTCAATTTTATTTATATGTTGATGGTATTATTGTTTATTGTTTTGTGTGTGACTATATGGGCTCATGATTTCAAATTTATTTTCCCATTGAATTCTTTGTTTTCACATTGTTTATGTTTCTTCTTGTCTATTCTTTTATGAAATTTGCTAAAGATACCATATACAAGTCAATCTCCAAATTTTGGAAACAAAATCATTTATCTTCACCTTTTGGTCTAAATTTGTTTTACCCTATGAAGTGTGTTTTCAGTGTGTACATGGTGTGCTTCTAGAATCATTGTTGTGATATAAGTAATACTTTGTGGTCATACTTAGAACATTCAAATCTTGATTAGTTATATTTAAGAGAGAGAGTTTCCTAGAAATTAAGAGATGTAGATTCTTTTGGGAAAAAGTCAAGTAATATTAGGTGAAAATTGTAGATCTTATTTTGAAATTTGAAAGGTCATATAACTTGTGAGAGGGTTTTTGGAGAAGCTCAGCATTAGATCTTGAGTGAAATCTTTGACTAATATGTCACTTTGTTTGAGATGGCCCAACTTAAACGCACAATAAGTAGTAAGGCCCCTCAATTGTAACTCCGTTTTTTTCTATTTCCACCAGATTGTAAAAAATTTGCAGAAAACCAAACAAGTGAAGCCGACATTACAATATCCCACTTCACACCAGCTCAATTTCAGGGTCTTTTCGGCCTCCGTCAATGAATATCCCAAGAGCATAACGTGATGGGGATAAATACCACTTTACCTAGTTGTGCTGCGAGAAACAAAACTACTCACAGTACTGAAAGCGGCAAACATGGAGATGGGTTTCTGTAAACTGTTTAATTTGCTAGTTATTATAGCAGCATATGGATCTGGATCTTTTGGCTTCCGTCCTCTCAAAGCAGACACGGACCAAGATCCATAACAGGTACTAAACTTTCTTTGCATTTTGGATTATGCTTTTTGAAAATTTTGGATTTACTTTTGGAGAATTTGTATTATGGGCAGGTACATATATCTCTAGTAGGAAATGATCATATGAGAGTTTCATGGATTACAGAGGATTTTGATGTACCCTCAGTGGTGGAGTATGGAACATCCCCTGGAAAATACACTTCCTCTGCAACAGGAAACAATACTTCATATTCCTATCTATCCTACGAGTCTGGTAGCATTCACAATGTGTTGATCGGATAACTTGCTGCAAATACTGTTTATTATTACCGTTGTGGGGGATTCGGGACTGAATTTAATCTCAAAACTCCACCCTCACAATTCCCCATCACTTTTGCAGTTGTAGGTAGGCATTGCTGTTAATCAAGCTCAAATTTTTTATTCTTTTGCAGGGGGTTTGTTTTCTTATAGCCTTTAAAATCTCAGGGAATCCATAAGATAATTGGGTATTGGTTGGATTTTGCAGGTGATCCGGGACAAACAGATCACACAAAATCCACATTAGCATACATTGAAGAGATGAAGTATGATGTTTTACTTTTGCCTGGAGACCTTTCTTATGCAGATACAAACCAGCCTCTGTGGGACTCATTTGGCAAGCTGGTAGAGCCTCTGGCAAGTAGCAGGCCATGGATGGTTACCCAAGGGAATCATGAGATAGAGACCACTCCACGAGTAAAAGATACATTCAGAGCATACAATGCCAGATGGAGAATGCCATTCGAACAAAGCGGCTCGAGTTCGAATCTCTTCTACTCATTTGAAGTTGTAGGAGTGCATGTAATAATGCTGGGCTCCTATGCAGACTTCGGCCCAGGTTCAAATCAATACAAATGGCTGGAGGTCTGCTAACCCCATTCTCATTCTTTAGTACATTCTTAAAAGGGCTATAAAAATAGATTGCAATACAATCCATTGAAATAACGAGACTTTTTTTTTTTTATGATATAAGGCGGATCTTGGAAGGGTGGATAGAAAAAGAGCACCGTGGCTTATAGCTCTGGTGCATGCACCCTGGTACAACACCAACACTGCTCATCACAGAGGAGGAGAAGACATGAGAAAAGTCATGGAGAAAATGCTGTATTCTGCAAAAGTAGATATGGTGTTTGCAGGGCATGTTCATGCATACGAACGCTTTGTGAGTATCTCATTTCAATCAAAGCAAGCAAAAACCTTAATAGCCTGTTAGGACTTGTGGGTACTCATGATACTTTATTGTATTGTATTTTCAGAATCGAGTGTATACTGTATAACAATAAGGCCGATCCCTGTGGAGCTCTTCACATTACGATAGGAGATGGAGGCAACCGCGAAGGGCTTGCTTCAAAGTAGGTTTACCATCGACATCGTCTCCTCCATTCTAATCTAATATAATGGGCTGAATTCTCATCATATTTTACAACTTGTATGATTCACAGTTAAAGTTTTTCTTTTTTTGGTTACCATGACAGGTTTGGGCAAAACCAGTCTGGATTATCTTTGTTTAGAGAAGCAAATTTTGTTTGGGCATGGTGAATTAACAATAATGAATGCAACGCATGCGAATTGGACATGGCATAGGAATGAAGATGGTGAGTCGGTTGCAGCAGACCAAGTTTTGATTCAGAGCTTCGCCAATTCAACAAGCTGTGTATCCTGAATTCTTTATAAAGAAGAGAGGGCTTATTCTTACTCTCTGTAAATCCCCAAGTTTGGCTGGCACTGGCAAATATTGTAATAAAGAGGGCTTAAACATTGTGTTAAAGCAGTTCCCGCAGCGAAGCGAATGTTGTTTCGTTTGATGCAAGCCTGGAATTTGATGGTCACTGTTTTTATATGACAGGTCATTGTAATATTTTTCATTTCTAAGTTTTAAGAAAAATATTAATTATTAAAGAGAAGAAAGTTAGAATTGGAAAGGTGTATGTTGTGTAATCAAATGAAGTGCCATTATTGACATTTGAAAGGAATTAAATTCACATTTTTTACATAAAATATTAAATAAATTATGTTCTCTCACAAAGATCGTAACAAGCAATGGTAATTTTAAAGTTTTCAAAGGTATGAACTACAAAGTATATACATTAAGATTCACCTATGCACAAGTAGAAGATTGAAGCTAATGTGAAATAAATGCAGATGTTGTTTCTTGAAAAGGAATGAAAATCGTTGTCTTTTCATTATTCGTATCAAATATGGATATATTATATAAGTAAAAAGAATGTAAAAATTAAGAAAACAATGATAAATTAGTAATATATGCAAAAATATTAAATTTAGTAAATAAGTTTCTAAATTCATACTCAAAAATCTTGTTTATTACTAGATTGGAAACTATTCTAAAAATTCATATTAAAATATTTTTAAAAATTAAAAACAATTAAGGGATTGTGTTTGATAAGGGTTTAGTTAACAATGAGGTGTGTTTTGAACACGTATAAGATTCTGGTTGCTTTGAGCCGCGTGCCACCTTCCTCTCTCTCCTCCTCTTCTTTTTAGGCTTGGTCTAATATGCAACTTGTCATTTTATGACTCCTAGCTCTCTCTACTATCATGATGATGGATCACAGAGTGTGATCTGAAACATTGATGTAAAAAACTATACACAATCTAATTCCAGAAGCACTACAGATTATTATTATGGATTGTGGAAATCTGATATCATTAACGTATAAGATTGTAAATTGTCTTGGGATACACTTGAAAAGTTGAGCAATTTATATGATTGGTATTTATAATTCAGGTTCATTCAACTATAATTAAATTTGTTCAAATTTGAATAAATATTGGTTATCAAGTTGTTTAATGTTGAATTGAAAATTATCAATCCTATAGTCATAGCTTTGATAGAGAACTTTGAATTCAAATAAAGTCTAATTTTGATCTTTTGAAACCTTTCCTCTAAATGTTGGTAATACTAAGGGGGAGATGTTTTTCACGCAAGATTCGTTTCTTTCAAGAGTCACAAAATTGGATATGAGAAAATCCTATTGTTTGGTCCATCCTCACCTAGAATGTTTCCTACCATAATGATGTAAGGTCCAAGGGATGTGTAAAATTGTTCACCTAATAAATGGTTTGATGATTCCCCCAAGATAGATATTGATGGTGAATTTAATTCTCCTATTTGTTGACAACGGGTTTCTTTGTAAATCAATCTAAAGAGTCTCTAGGCTAATTTGATTACTTGATCTTTTCTTTTAATCCTATCCATCCAATCTTATAGTTAAAAATCTATAAATTGAAGCTAACCCAAGTCATTTTCACTCACTTGGCCTTGCAGATTGTTATGTTATCACCACATGTCAATTATCCTTGAGCACAACCACTATGACTTGGTGCAATAAGGGTTCGTGTTAGTAAGACTATTTTGTGCTTGTATCTATGATTACTATTTATTATTCTTAATATACTTGTTACATATATTGTGAGTATAATAGTTTAATATAGATTTAGCTTTTTCTTATATGCCTCACTTTTTATGTACATAGAAGATAAAGAGATTGCATGATTATAGATCATATCAAGTGCATTCGCATTCAATAGATAAAAATAACGTAAAATAATATCATGATCATGCATAATACTTATGGGATTACTACAATGCTACAAGCTAATGGCATAATCTAGGGGAGAAACAATGAACTTTGACACATTTTTAAATTGTGCAAAGCACATTCATTATCCTCTAATGCATCATTAATATCAAATGAAAGTGGGAACTTTGTAGGTCATAAAACATAAGAGCTTTACAAACAAAAACTTTGTCCACTATTGAAATAAATTAATTCTCAACATGAATACACATTGAACTCAATTTTTAGCTACCTAATACATTTAATGCACACTAACAAATCTCAACACATAGCCAAATCACATTATCTATTAATATTCCTTAGTAAGCCATGTTTTTGTTAAAATACCTTTAGCTGGAATTATTTTTTTGTTCATTTATTTTTGGGTATTCTTAGTGTTATCAATGTTGTGTTCAAATATGTGTTATTACCACTTGTAGTTGACACATATGTTGTATTACATCCATTAGAGTGAGTCAAACATAGTCATCCCTACAACAGTATCACATATCCTTATTACCAATATGCAACTCAGTACAAGCAATGAAAAGCAAACAAGTTGTTTCTTAACAACTGTCATCCATTTAGATTCAAATTTAGACAAATCGTCACTTTAATTAGTAGGAAAAAGATGCACTAAAAATATTTTTCCTAAATGCTTGAATAATTTTGATTTCATTTCATACGTTTGTATCGCTTATTTGCAATGTCTTAACTTATTACAGATTAAAACCAAACTTTTTCTATTAGATAAGAAAAGGTGTCATCTCTCGCTCTCTATAAAAGTTGAAATGGGGAGATAAAAAGTCAAAAGATGTTGGATGAGTTATAAAAAATATTATGATCCAAAAATGTTACATATATTATTAAACAGAGCCTCATCAACAATTTTATTTATATATTGATGGTATTATTGTTTATTGTTTTGTGTATAACTTAATGGGTTCACAATTTCAAATTTTGAATTCTCTGTTTTCACATTGTTTATGCTACTTCTTGTCTATTATTTTATGAAATTTGTTGAAAATACAATAAACAAGTCAACTCTAAATTTTGGAAACAAATGCATTTATCTTCACCTTCTATTCTAAATTTGTTTTACCCTATGAAGTGTGTTTATAGTTTGTACATGGTGTGTTTCTAGAACCTTGATTAAGCAAAAAATAGTTGTGATATGAGTCATACTTTGTGGCCGTAGTTATAACGTTCAAATCTTGATTAGTTATATTTAGGAAAGACATGGTTTCCCCTAAATTGAGAAATGTAGATCTATTTGGAAAAGGTTAGGTAATATCAAGTGAAAAAGTATATCTTGTTTTGAAATGTGAAGGGTCATATAACTTGTGAGAGGGATATTTTGGAGAGGCTCGTCATTAGATCTTGAGTGAAACCTTCGACTAACATGTCACTTTGTTTAGATGGTCTTATTTAAGCACACACTAAGCATTGGCGTTTAGTGTGGGGCCCCTTTAACTTTTTTTTCCATTTCCATCAAATTGTAGAAAGTTGTCAAAGCCTTTCAGTAACTTGTCAAAAATTGCATGAGAAAACTCAGTTTTTGAAGCTTTACGTGCCTCCTTTAACTCACAGAAGACTACAAAGTCACACCTCATTTAACTCACAGAAGGCTACAAGTTATGACTTGAGAACTTGATATTTGATTTAGTTTTTTACATTTTAAAATTAATTTGTTTATCTTATAAATATTTTAAAATATATTTTACTATCTAGTAACCATTGCACCTCCTTTAAATACCAACGTTGATTATTAAATATATTTAGCTCAGATATTTACGTGATTTCCTTTTTAAGAAAAAGGAACCTTGCTTCAAAAGTCATCCTAGTACTATAGGGTTTAAGATATGGAAAGATTGACAAATAATTTTGAAAGCGATTTTTGTTAACGTATTTGACTCTTGTTACCCTGCACGCCTCTCACCAAAGGTTACACGTTGCATTGTCCGCCGGATATTCTGACTCTACTTGCCCGCCCTTGTTACCATTCACACAATTATAGATTCAAGCTTATTGATTTATGGAGGGGCTTTCAAATTTAGTTAGCTGTTACTGAAAATTTAGGACAAAATTTTAGAAAGTTAATGAAGAAAAACATACGAGATTCTAACTTACATAATTTCTCACAAAAATAGTTCATAAAATAGCTCCATAAGACACTGATATCAATAGAAAACCAAAAAGATGAAGCCGACCTTACAAAATCCCAGTTCACACTTGCTCAATTTGAGGGTCTTTTCAAAGCTTCTGTAAAAGAATATCCCAAGAGCATATCGTGATGGGGATAAATACCACTTTTCTAAATTGTAGTGCGAGAAACAAAACTACTCACAGTAATGAAAGTGGCAAACATGGAGATGGGTTTCTGTAAACTTTTTAATTTGCTGGTTATAATTGCAGCATGTACTGCATCTGGATCTTTTGGCTTCCGCTCTCTCAAAGCAGACACAGACCAAGATCCACAACAGGTACTACAGTTACTTTGCATTTTGGATTATACTTTTTGAAAATTTTGGATTTACTTTTGGAGAATTTGTATGATGGGCAGGTGCATATTTCTCTAGTAGGAAGTGATCATATGAGAGTTTCATGGATTACAGAGGATTTTGATGTACCCTCGCTGGTGGAGTATGGAACATCCCCTGGAAAATACACTTCCTCTGCAACAGGAAACAATACTTCATATTCCTTTGTAACCTACGAATCCGGTAGCATCCACAATGTGCTGATTGGACCACTCGCTGCAAATACTGTTTATTATTACCGCTGTGGGGGATTCGGGGCTGAATATAATCTCAAAACTCCACCCTCACAATTCCCCATCACTTTTGCAATTGTAGGTAAGAGCTGCTGTTAATCAAGCCCAAATTTTTCTTTCTTTTTGCAGGGCGGTTGTTTTCTTATTGCCTTTAAAATCTCAGGGAATCCATAAGATAATTGGGTACTGGTGGGAATCCATAAGATAATTGAGTATTGGTTGGATTTTGCAGGTGATCCGGGACAAACAGATCACACAAAATCCACATTAGCCCACATTCAAGAGATGAAGTATGATGTTTTCCTCTTGCCTGGAGACCTTTCTTATGCAGATACAAACCAGCCTCTGTGGGACTCGTTCGGCGAGCTGGTTGAGCCTCTGGCAAGTAGCAGGCCATGGATGGTTACTCAAGGAAATCACGAGATAGAGACCATTCCACTTATAATGAACTACCCATTCAGAGCATACAATGCCAGATGGAGAATGCCATTCGAACAAAGCGGCTCGAGTTCGAATCTCTTCTACTCATTTGAAATTGCAGGTGTGCATGTAATAATGCTGGGCTCCTATACAGACTTCGGCCCAGGTTCAGATCAATACAAATGGTTGCAGGTCTGCTAACCCCATTCTCATTCTTTAGTACATTCTTAAAAGGGCTATAAAATTAGATTGAAATACAATCTATTGAAATAACAAGACTCATGGTTTTTTTTTTGATAAAAGGCGGATCTTGGAAGGGTGGACAGAAAAAGAACACCGTGGCTTATAGCTCTGGTGCATGCACCTTGGTACAATACAAACAGTGCTCATCAGGGAGAAGGAGAAGACATGAGAGTGGCCATGGAAGAAATGCTGTATTCTGCAAAAGTAGATATGGTGTTTGCAGGGCATGTTCATGCATACGAACGCTTTGTAAGTGTTTCATTTCAATCAAAGCAAAGCAAGCAAAAACATTTTTTAGCCTGTTAGGACTTGTGGGTACTCATCATATTTTATTGTATATACAGAGTGGAGTGTATAACAATAAGGCCGATCCCTGTGGAGCTCTTCACATTACAATAGGAGATGGAGGCAATCGCGAAGGGCTTGCTTCAAAGTAGGTCCACCATCTACATCATCTCCTCCATTCTAATCTAATATAATGGGCTTAATTCTCATCATATTTTACAACTTGTATGATTCACAGTTAAAGTTTTTCTTTTTTTGGTTACCATGACAGATTTGGGCAAAACCAGTCTGGATTATCTATGTTTAGAGAAGCAAACTTTGGGCATGGTGAACTAAAAATAGTGAATGCAACGCACGCGAATTGGACGTGGCACAGGAATTCAGATGGTGAGTCGGTTGCAGCAGACCAAGTTTGGATTCAGACGTTCGCCTCTTCAACAAGCTGTGTAACGTGAATTCTTAGAAAAAGAAGAGAGAGAGCTTATTCTCACTCTCTGTAAATCCCTAAATTTGGGATATATTCTAATAATAAAGAAAGGTCTTAAACATTGTGTTTGCAGTCCCCGTAGCGAATATGTTTTTACTGCGATACAAATATATCTCTGTCACGGTTGTAATCACTCTTTTTCACCATTTTTGCGGGAAACCTAACAAATGTTTGTTTAGTTACACCGACTTCGTTGAAAATCGTGCCTACTGCCGACACACATAAGCGTACGAGTTATAGAGAATATAAATTGCGTGCCTTTCTTAATTTGATAAAAGGTTCTCCTAGGGCTGAGTCATTTTGCAAACCGACAGGGAGCTGGTGGAGGAGGTCACGTGAATGCAACAGAGGCTTTGTGGGACGGGTACAAGCACGCAAATAAGGGCTTTTGTCGGCTCTGATCATTTTGTGGGATTTGTACAAGGTTGTGTTGGTTCTGGGTCCCATTTGGACTACATCCCATCAGGTTAGATTCTTCTTTGTCTTTTCTGAATTGTTTTTGCTGCCTCTTATGTCTCTTTCCTGGCAATGGAAAAACAAACTCCTCCAATTTCAGAGAGTATTCTTGAACTTCCAGAACTTTTTGAAACAAATCAATTGGGGCAAGTGAAAATTGCCTCAACTACTAAAACTGGTAAATGGATCTGGGTTAATGCCAAACAGTTTAGGGGTATCTTGAAACATAGACGTGCTCGGTTAAGATATGCACAGGAGAAAAAAAAACAATATCATAAGAACAATAATCAGAGTCTCAGTTGCAAAGGTCACACCAAGAAATCCCCTTGGTTAGGTAGAGGGAATTACATGCCCTTTCGCAGCAGCGACCCTGGCGACTTTGACGTTTATAGCCCTATTTCCACTCCTCTAACTTGGTCATCTGAATTATATGTGCAAGATCTTTAAATGCCAAAAGGAGGTTGGAGGCTTTGGAGGCTAAAGAACAACAAAAAGAGATTAAAATACAGGGGTTGACAGCAGCTTATAAGTCCCTAGCAAACAACAATAAAGCATTAAAAGAACAAATATCATTTCTGCAGGATGCGCTTGCTGTTGGGAAATCTGAGTGGCAAAACATGAAGGATGGATGGCAAAATGTGAAAGATGAATGGCGAATTTTAAAGGTTTCAGTAGCAGCACATAGTGAGGGGCTTAATGCCAAGGCATTCCATGGTGGGATGGAGGAATCTTTGGATCAAGCACGCCACAGTTTCTCAGAAGTTACCAAAACTTGGGCCAACATCAGCAAAGAGACTACAAACATGGGTAAGGAAAAAAAATTTCGGGTAGACGAAACACAAGATAAAGAGCTCAAAGAAAGGCAAAGAAGAGCAACAAATGTAATCATCAAGGGAGTGAGGGATTATGGGAAAAATGAACACACTCTTGACCTTGCAAGAGATTTCTTAAGAGATATGCTACTTTGGCAAGGGCAAATCACTAAATCTTGGAGAGTTGGCAAATTATGTGATGGGAAAAATAGGCCTATAAAGGTTATCTTACCAAGTGTTCGCGACAAGCAAAATCTGTTAAGTAAGAAGCAACTTCTAAAGGGTACTCATTTTTTCTTGGATGAAGATCTAACTATGAGACAACTAGAAGAAAGAAGGGCTGAAATGGCAAAGATTAGGGCAGCTAGAGATGAAGGAAAAAGAGCGTGGTTGTTCAATGGCAAAGCAGTAATTGCATATTTTGGTCCCCAAAATAGGACAGAGCAACAAGAGAGCAGCAAAACAACAACAACAAATGGAGCTAGGTACATTGCAACAAAAACCTTTCACCCACATAGAGATGAAGACTTAGCACCGAGTCTTGCATCCCAAGGCAAATAGCAATCAAGATCTACCTAGGCCTCTTTGAGTCTAGTTTGTTGGAACTGTAGAGGCTACCCTTGGAGACGTGGGCCTGGGTTAGGGCCTATTGCGGAAGGTAGAGACGTTATTTGTCTTGTTGAGACTCATGAACACGAAGGTTGTAAAACTCCCACATTCGAAGGTTATTCAAAAATGACAATGTGGAACAAAGCAGCTAGCAATGGCAAGGGTCATGGTGGGATATTGGTGTTAGTGAAAGGAAAAGAAGGACGTCTCATTCAGCTTGAAAAAGAGGACTCCAATAAACAGTTTTTATGGTTTAAGATCTCAGAAAATTACAATTTTATTAGGATTGCAGCATGTTATTTTGCTCCGCAGGTCTCCAAAACTTACAAGAAATGTGGTCTTGACAGCAAAGACCCCTTTTCTGCCCTAAAAAAAGATATTGATGTGTTCTCTCAGCTTGGCGAGGTCCTCCTTGTGGGGGATTTCAATGCTAGAACTGCAAGTGAACAGGTTTGCATCTTTAGCTGTAAAGATGATTGTAATCCTATTTGGCTCCTAGAAGAAGAAAATCATCACTGGGAGAGAGTGTCAGAAGACACCAATGATTGCAACCAATTTGGGGAAGAGTTGCTTATGCTCTGTGGCATGTTTGACTTAATTATCTGTAATGGTCTGATTAGATGGACAAATTCCAGCAATTTCACTTGCAACACTTACAATGGGGCGAGTGTGGTTGACTGCGGTGTTTGTTCGCATAGCCTATGTGAAAAAATCGAAGATATGGTGATTGGTGAACATTTATGGGACCTCAAATCATATCACAAACCGATCTATTTAAGTATTGTTTGGGCAGAAAAGAGGTATTATGTGGAAAAAAATCAACCTTCCCTACAACAACATTCAAAGGGCAAAATTCTTTTGACGCAAGAAAATGCTTGTATCTTCCAGGCTGCTTTGGAGAGACTTCTTAAATGGGAGAAAAAGACATTTCATGATCTCAACAGTCATAAGTTAACAAATCTGATCCATGTGGCTCTCTCAAAATGCAAAAGAACAAAAAACAAAAAATCTAAGACAAATTGTTTCCTGGTGAATGCTTGGTTTGATGAGGCATGCAAAATGGCTAGAAGAGGTTTAAGAAAGTCAAATAATAAAGAGACTCACATCAAAGCTTACAAACAGATTTTAAAGAAAAAGAAAGCTGATTTTATGTGTACTAGGAGGGAAGAGTTAATTTTTCTTAGCAAATATAATCCCAAAATTTTTTGGAAAGAGTTGCAATCAAAAAAGAAACAGATTGACAATAGTATCACAACCACTCAATGGTTTGATTATGCTAGGCAACTTTATGAACATGATTTGGAGGTGGCTCCCCCACCCTTGGTCAACATTTCTACTAATCTTTTCACCGTGCAAGAAATTGAATTGGGTATTAAGAAATTGGGTGTTGGTAAAGCTAAAGACTTAGGTGAACTTCAAGCAGAGTTTCTCAAGTGGGGCATGAAGTCCCTTGCCCCTCATATTGCAAAAATATTCAATAGCATCATTCCTCATGGGTTTCCTAAAGATTGGACTACAAGTCTTGCTATACCTCTTTTCAAAAGTGGAGATGTCAATAACCCCTCCAACTATAGGACTATAATGATCAATCCTTTGTTTGCAAAATTATTTGGCAACATGATAGAAAATAGAATCAACAAATGGGCAGAAGAAAATCATAAACGTGCAAAAGGCCAAGCTGGTTTTAGACCTAAACATTTCACAGTTGATCATGGTATTACTTTGAGACACATCATCGAAAAAACCTGGGAGAAAAAGGAAGATGTCTTATGTTGCTTTGTTGATTTCAAAAAAGCTTTTGACACAGTCCCACATGACAAACTGTGGCACAGAATGGAAGAGCTTGGTATCCCGGCTCATCTTAGGGCTATTGTTCATAGGCTTTATGAGGAGGTTAAAGTGAAAATCAGAACTCCTAATGGCATTTCAACTAGTTTTAGGAGTGATATTGGTGTCAAACAAGGGTGTCCTCTTTCCCCTACCTTGTTTGGCTTATACATTGACAAACTTGAAGAATGGTTAAACATGCAGAATGGTGATGGTATTCAATTGGGTGAATTTGTGATAAGGCTGCTCCTTTATGCTGATGACCTCATTTTGCTTGCTAATTCCGCCCTTGGTTTGCAAGAGCACTTATTTGCCCTTGAGCGCTTTTGCAATATTGTGGGAATGCAAGTTAATATCAGCAAGACGAAAATCATGGTTTTCTCAAGTAGAAGGAAACAAGAGCAACATAAGTTTTACTTTGAAGGTAGCATTCTTGAAGAAGTTGCAGATTACAAATACCTTGGAATTGATTTCCACAAGAGTCTTAGTTGGGAAGGTTGCAGGAAGAAGAGAACTCTAGGCGGTTGGAAGGCACTCTATGCACTTCAAAATAGATGCAAAGAGGCTGAGCTTTGGGATTGGAAAACCATCCAAACACTTTTTAGGCTTTTGGTGTTGCCGGTTATTCTATATGGTTGTGAAGTTTGGGCCAGCAGTACCTTAGATTCTCAATGGAAGCAAATTGAGATAATTCAAAAACGTTTGATCACAAGCAAGTTCAAAATTAAAAGCATGGTCCCATATGATATCATGTTAAGTGAAATGGGTGTTGCCCCTATTGAGGCAGCTGCTATGGTGCGTCTCATTAGCTATTTAAAAAGAACCGAGCAAATGGGAGAAGATAGATGGCCTAAGGTTGTTGTCAACGACACTTTGTGCAAAAGGAAGAAGACGTGGATGAAACAAAACATCAAATGGTTGAAAAAATGGGGTATTTATTTGAACTCATGCCCCACAAACAGCGAGGAGATAAAGGTCTTCGTTATGGAAAAGTTTTACAAGAAAAATTGGAGTATTGGGTTAGGAAGGAAGAAACAATACTATATTAATGAGTTCAACCCCAATTACGATCATCTTCAAAAAGTCTATATAGGGGCTAATATATCATGGAAGGCTAAAATTCTAATCGCACAGCTTAGAACCAACTCTCACCAACTTCGGTGTGAGACCGGGCAGTGGAAAAGGCCAAAAGAGATTTGGGAAGAAAGAGTTTGCCCGTTTTGCATCAGCGGGAGTGTGGAAACTGAAAAACATTTTATCTTGGAGTGCGAAGCACTTAAAGTCAGTCGGGAGAAGTTTGCCAATTTCCTAATTGCCAGCACATGGTATAACCTGTTCAGCGAGGAGCATATCGTGAAGATGGGTGCTCTCATCATCAGCCTGAATAAGCAGAGATCATACCTTAAAAAACTGATTCAGCTTGATCAGATTGTCCCATAGGCTATTCTTAGCCTTGTGGACGTTAAAATTCTTTCTTCTTCTTCTTAGTTCTCTTTATCTAAACAAAATTATTGAGTCCAAGAATATTACGATAGCTTTCAAGTGTGAATTTATATTGTCCAGGTGTGACAACACACGCCACCATATCCTAAATTATTATTAAGTTTTGGAATTATATGAAAGTTTTACTATGTTATAATAGTATAGATATTTTATATACATATAGATAATTGGTATAATTATATGTAAAGTTTAGCTCATTTTTCATTTTTTTTTTTTATTTATATTTATTATTTTTATATTTTATTTTATTGATATTTTTGTATTGTTTTGTATATATAATAAAATAATAATATAATTTGTGGAAAGTCTATTATACTCATATGAATATAACTAGCAATTGCATCTTGGTGTGAAATGGAATGTGGAAGAGGTGTGAAAAGTCAATTAGGAAAAATATTCATCTTATTTTTGCATGCATTTTGTCATACATGAGGTTGATTGGTAGGCCATTTAAGGACAGATATTGTTTAAGGCCATTTAAGGAATGATATTGTTTATGCAACAAAGGTCTCTAGGAAGAAGTGATAGCTTCAAATCAACTATGCATCTACTTATAGGGATCCAAACATGACAAATAAAAACTTTGAACTAGGAAGATAATCAAGTTCCATTACCAATAAGCTCATGTTATGTTTGCAATAGGGAGGGAGAGATAGGAATAGAAAGAGGAAGAGATGTAGGGGAGAAAAATGAGAGAGAATAAGAGGGATAAGGAGATGGAGGTGGAGGTGGATATGGAGAAGAAGGATATGGAGATGGGGAGATATAAAGAAGGAGAATGGGAGAATAAAGAGGGATATATATATATATATATATAAAGAGAGAGAGAGAGAGAGAGAGAGAGAGAGAGAGAGAGAGAGAGAGAGAGAGAGAGAGAGAGAGATAAAATTAGATATATATAGAGAGAGAGAGGTTTGAAGGAAGAGAGAGAGGGAGAGATGGAGGGATGCATGTCTAGAGATACAAGAGGAAGAGGAAGATGGAGGTAGAGATTTTAAGATAGATTGAGAGAGGAAGAGGAAGACAAATAGATAAAGAGATAGAGAGAGGTAGAGGAAGAGATAATGATAGAGAGAGAGCGAGCTAGATATGTGGAAGAGGTAGAGAGATATAGAGGGAGAGATAGAGAGATATAAGTGGTGAGATAGAGTGATAGAGACGTAGAGATATAAGGAGATATAGAGAAGGGGAGAGGGAGTGAGATAAAGAGATAGGGAGATAGAGGTAGAGAAAGATATGGGAGGGGAAAGACAGAGAGGCATGAAGGTCAAATAGGGAGATAGATATAGAAGTGAAAAGAGTGAAAAAGAAAGGAGGTGATAGAGATAAGTATATCAAAGAGGTATAGAGAGAGACAAAGAGATATAGAGAAGGGGAAAGATAGAGATAGAGATATGGAGAGAGCAACATGGAGTGTATCTTTATATAGGATGTGTTAAGGGGTGTCATTGATTGGAACCTAATACATGTTTGGAGAGGATCATGTACCCTATAGATTTAAATATAATAATATATTGTAAGCATGTTGGATGAAAGGTAGACTATCATCCCATGTGAGTCAATGTATATTATTGTGAATTATTAGAAGGCATCTCAATGTGCAATTGACCACCTCTATTTTTTTTGTCAATCTATAACTGAAAAGGTTATCAAATGTTGCATGCTTTGTAATGGTTATCACAATCCTTTCTTACGATATATTATATGATTGCATGCATATCCTATGCTAACATGCTTATATATTATGAAACTTGCCATGCTTGCATTATATGTCTTAATTTCGCATGCACATAATTCTTAGCTAGCATTTATGGTTATTGTTTTCTTGTTATTTACCTTTTTGGCGATAATATTGAGTAGCTCTTTTTACTTTCCCTAATTACATATGCTTTCTTGTCACACCTTAAATATGTTTTAACATCCATAAATTAATTGATAATATATTTACTGATTTTGCATCTTTTAACTTGGTTTTATCTTTTGATCATTTAGATTTAGGATATATATGTCAATACATTCATTTTGTGATCTACATGTTTTGGATTGACAAAACTAAGAATACATCTATGTAGAATGGACCTTTATCAATCCTCTATGATGTTCAAATATCCCACTTAGTCGCATTACTATTAATTTTTTCCTAGCAAAATTCCTATTATTTTCCACTTAGGTAATACTCTTCTCCTTTCTTCTTTAGCTATTTTTGAAGATAGTTCTCAAGCATTTTATAGTTAGTTAAATGTTTGACAAATGGTATTCATCAAAAGTTTTTTAATATTATATACATTTTGATGGAGCACTCGTTATGGAGAAGATCAAGAGTTATCATTGAGCATTAACCACTTTTTCATTTAGAATTAAACCTCATAGTAGTTTGCATGTATGCATAAAAGGATAGAATACAATACGAACTTTAAAGTTCATGTCATTTTACCTTATATATATGTGTGTGTGTGTGTGTGTGTGTGTGTGTGTGTGTGTGTGTGTGTGTGTGTGTGTGTGTGTGTGTGTGTGTGTGTGTGTGTGTGTGTGTACACACATAGAGAGAGAGATTGAGTGAATAAGAGAGGGAGATAGAGATAATGAGATACAAATATAGAGGGAGAGGGAGAGATGTGAATATAGAGATAGAGGAGCAAGAGTGAGAGATACATTGGGTGAGAGGGACAAGTAATAGAGAGAGGGGTTAGATAGAGAGATAGAGATAGGTAGGGGGAAATAGGGAGTGTGTGTATATGAGTGAGAGAGATATAAAGATAGAGATCTAGGGATGGAGAAACATGGAATGTGTATATGAGTGAGAGAGAGAGAGAGAGGAGAAAAGTAGAGATAAAGAGATATAGATAGAAAGAGGGAAAGAAATAGAAAGATAGATATAGAGGGGGGAAGAGTGAAAAATAAAGGAGGTGATAAAGATAAGTAATACAAAGAGGTATGTAAAGAGAGGGAGAGAGATATAGAGGCCCGGAAAGATAGAGAGATAGAGATGGAGAAAGATAGAGATATAGAGAGAGCAACATGGAGTGCGCCTTTATATTAGGAAATGTTAAGGGGTACAATAACATATTTTAAGCATGTTGGATGAAAAGTAGACTATCATCCCATGTTAGTGAATGTGCATTATTGTGAATTATTAGAAGGCAAATCAATATGCAATTGACCGCCTCTATTTATTTATCAATCTATAAGTTAAAAGGTTATCATTACATGCTTTGTAATGGTAATCACACTCCTTTCTTATGATATATTATATAATTGTGTGTATATCATATGCTAACATGCTTATATAGTTACAAACCTTGTCATGCTTACAAATTATGTCTTATTAATGCATGCACATAATTCCTATCTAACATTTATTGTTATTATTTTCTGTTTATTTACCTTTTTGGTGATAATATTGATTTATGTTTTTTACTTTCCCTAATTATATATGTTTTCTTGTCATAGCTTAACTATGTTCTAACATTCCTAAATTACTTGTTAATATATCTACTAATTTTGCATCTCTTAGCTTTTATCTTTTTATAATTACCTCCAATTCCTTACATCCTCTATATGCAACCATTTGGAGGTAGGACATATATCTCACTAACATTCCTTTTGTGAGACATGTTTTGCATTGACAAAACTCACAATCAACCCAGGTAGAATGGACCTTTGTCAATCCTCTATGTTGTTGAAATCTTCCACTTAGCTATATTCCTTTTATTTTTTTCTTAGGAAAAATCCTATCATTTTTCGCTTAGGTAATACCCTTCTCCTTTCTTCTTTAGCTATATTTGAAGATAGTTTGCAAGTATGTTATAGTTAGTGTCTATTTTAAATGTTTGACAAATGGTATTCATCACAAGTTTTTTATATTATATGTTTTGATGAGGCACTCATTATTAAAGATGAACAAGAATTAGGAGAAAGAGAGTGTATGTATGTGAGTGAGAGAGATATAAAGATAGAGATAGGGAGGGAGAAACATGGAGTGTGTATGAGAGTGAAAGAGATATGAAGATATAGATTGAGAGGGATAAATATATGTATAAATAGTGAGACATGAACTAAAGAGATATAGAAGCAAGGAGAGACATGGATAAAAAAGATGGAGATGTACAGATGAAAAGTAATAAATTAAGAATATGTTTCTTGTCACAATTTATTTTTGTGATGTTAATAAAAATTAATTGAATATCATATTATATTAAACATTAAATAAATTAAATTTCCCATTATATTAATTATACACAACTTAAAAAATAAATTATTAAATTAATTTTTAAAATATTAAAAAATTTCTAAAATAATTATATATTTTAATTTAAACATACAAATTAAAAAATTATCAAAATATTTTTAAAATATTAATAATTTGCTAAAAATAATTATATTTTTTTATTTCAAAATTACCTAAAATTTATTGAAATTAAAAATATTCAATTAGAGGAAGATTTAAATTTTTTGTAACTGGTATTACAAAAATTGGGAATTGACGGTTCAATTGATTTCACTCCCCAGTGGCTAAATGGAAAATAATGAATCATGGACCATACGTGATGGACATAACTGGGATCTACATGAAAGAATGGACTCCTTATTTTAACCTGTAGAGACGAGAGATCAAAGTTGTTCCAGACTGGATCCGGCTCTATAATCTTCCTTTTGAGTACTAGGAAGCAGATATTCTAAAGATCATTGGTGATAAATTAGTCTAGTTCATAATGGCAGATGAAAATATTGAGGATAGAGAATTTGGGACCAATGCAAGAATATGTATTAAAAAGGATGCCCTATCCCCCGCTCCCAAATGAATTAGAAATACATGCAAATAAAAGGGTTTGGGGGTATAAGATTGAAAGGGAAGATGGGTTAATTTCATGCAGTAAGTGCAAGGCAAAAGAGAATACAAACAAGGAGTGAAAACATCAATCCAAACAGTCCTTTAGAGGATCAAGCACAACCATGAGGGATTTTTTTGACTGAAGGAAGAAAGTGGAGAATGATGTTGATAGGAGAATGTTCCAAAGGATTGAGCCTTGAAAAAGGGAATACATTAGGTCATGAAGAAGCAACCAAAGAGAAGATCAGGGGAAATCTTGGTGAGATGGTTCAGGGGAAATCTTGGTGAGATGGTTCAGCCTAATAACTTGGCTCTATCAATAGATGAAAATATGGAAAGCAATGGGGAGATTATGGAAGAAAAAGGGGATATAGAAGGCGAGGCTTCAAAGCTCATGGTGTAGAAGGAAAAATATTTGACAATCAGGATGTAGAAGCAAGGGAGAGAATTAAGCTTCATGTACAACAACAAAAAAGTGAAAATGTGTAGATGGCAAAAGGATTAGACCAAATTCAAGAAAATAGGATGGGATGATAGTAAAGACAAGGAGTTAGCTGAACTTTTGTATAGCTTAGGTTTTAATATTCAAAGTGATAAATTAGAAACTCCAGAAGATAAGAAGGGGACAAGATAAGAAGGGGGTGGTGACCCTAAGGACGAGGAAAGTGAGTTTGAGGGAGATGAAGGGGATATAATGGAAGAGAGAATGCCAAAGGTCACAAGAAATTAAGAAACATGAAGGAAATTTTCCTAGGAGCAATGAGGCTAATCACTTGGAATATTAGGGGTGTAAATGCTCCTAACAAGTGGCATTTGGTCAAGCACCAAATTGACCAAACCAAAGTAGATATGATCTTCATGCAAGAGACAAAGTGGAGTATGGAAAAAGGTGAGAAGAGATCAGGGAATTGGAAATAGTGGGATGGTGTATTTGTTCATGTTCTTGGTGCTTTTGGGATGCGACCCTCTCAAACATAAAGGTGAAGAGGTAGAGACAAAACAAATTGGTGTTGTTGAACATTAATTATTTTCCAGGGAATGTATTTTTTTCACTTTCAATGTATATGGACCAATATCAATAGAAAACAAAAGGGAGATATGGCGACACCTCTCTGACAAACTACAATCCATGACAAGGGAGAAAGTGGTGGTGGTCATGAATTTTAATGCCACCCTGAACAACACAAAAAAGTGGGGTGGAATGACAGATGTCAGTCAAATCCAACTAGATTTTTAGTAGTTCATGGAGAATAACTTGAAATAAGGGGTGTTTGGTCCAAGAATGGCACTTTCCCTTAGACGAATAGGAGGAAGGGTTTCACCAATTTTGCAGAGAGGTTGGATAGATTCTTGATCTCTAAGAGACTAAGAGAACCTGATGATGATCTCGAAGGCTATCATTCTTCCCTTGACTGGTTCAAACCATTTTCTTGTACAACTCTGACTTCTAGATAGGGTCCCTATAAAGTGCCCCTACAAATTTGAGAATATGTGGCTTAGATATGTAGGCTTGAAGGACTTCATTGTAACTTGGTGAAATGAGGTCAGGTTTGGCAACAACTATAAACTCTACATTCTTTCGAAGAAGTTGTACCACATTAAAAATAAAATAAAGGAATGAAATAAGGAGAACTTCAAAGGCATATTTGCAAATAAGGATATAATTGAAAAAGAATTGATGGGATTAAATGATAAGTTAATTAAAGATGGCATGAGTGAGGATGAATTTTGTCGGGAGAAATAATTAAAGCAAGAACTGGTGGAAGTGTTAGCTAGGGAAGAGATATTATGGTAGCAAAAGTCCAGGGAAGTCTAGCTATAGGAAGGGAATAAAAACATTAATTTTTTCCATAAATCTACTATTGCTAATAGGAGTAGAAACAAAATCTTTGAGATCTGAAAGGAGGATGGAGAAATGGCCCTCACCTCAAATGAAGTCAATAAGGAAGTTGTAGGTTTCCCTAAGACACTCATGAACAAGGATGAAGTTGTCAATGGTGCAGAAAAGGAGAAGATCCGAAGAAACATTTCCAAGATCATCAAAGATTGAACAAAACAAATAATTATTTAGAAAATTCACAGAACAGGAAGTGAAGAAGGCAACCTTTCAGTTGAATCCAAATAAAGGCCCTAGGCATGATGGGTTCCCGGTTTACTTTCTTTGGGAGTTTTGGGATATTGTTGGTCAGGATGTGGTTAAGGATATGGAAAAATATAGAAGGAAGATGATGATGTTGGGAGCCTTGAGTCACACCTTTTTGGCATTAATACTAAAGAAGGAGGCCCAATCCATGACTGACTACAAGCCTATTTCTCTGTGCAATACAATTTATAAGATAATCACCAATTTTATGGAAAATTTAGGCTAAAGAAAGTATTGTAGGATATTATCTCTCTCGAGAAGAGTGGGATTTTTCCTAGGAGATCCATTGTTAAAGGTATCATCACCGCACATGAATCCATTCACTCTACCAAAAAGACCAGAGTGGGATTCTTTTGGTAGATGAACTACTGACACAAATTATTAGGAGATTCTTTTGGAGTATGATGAGAGAGCAAAACAAATTTCCTTTGATTGCTTGGGACAAGGTATGCTCTCCTAAAGAAGCTAGGGGAATGGGGTACAAAAGATGAAAATTATGAATTTTTCAATGGGAGCCAAATTAGTTTGGGTCATGCTTAGAAAATAAAATTAGAATTATATTTTGATACTTAGGCAAAAGTATCTAGACTCTGATATCCCATCCAGAAACATCCAATCGGTGACCCCCCGAGAGGCTCGGTAGTGTGGAATTTCATATTGGAAAGCAGAGATATCATTACAAAGCTTGTAACATGGGATGCTAGAAATGGGAGAAAGGCCTCCTTTTGGGCTAACTCTTAGGACAAGCATCCCCCACTAGCCAACAATCAAGACCTGCAAGAAATTAGAGGGGCTACTTGCAGAGCCTGGGGACACAAGGTAAGGGACTATGTTGTCTTTGACGAAGGGGGTGGGGTGTAGAGAGGGAATTAGAGGTCCTTATAGGATATTGATGCCCCAAAAGGCCAGAAGATTGAATTGAAGAGAATTCTAGAGCGAAAAATATTGCCCTCTCTACTAATGAGGATAGGATTAGATGGGGTGGATCAAAGCCTGGGGGATACAAGGTCAAGTTCGGATTTAGAAACAAAGAATTTGTTGTGAATAAACAGAACTAGCCTTTGCATCTTTTTTGGAATAAGAAAGTCTTACCCAAAGGGGGTGTATTTTCCGAGATGGTATTTCAAAAGAATATTTTAATAGAAGATAGACTCAAAAGGTTTGGCATTAAAGGGTCGAGCGGATGTGTCTTGTGTAAAAAAGAAGAGGAAACAACTAATCATGTGCTTCTTTCTTGCCCCTATGCAAAATACTACTAGAAAAAATTCATTGGCAAACTCAACTGGGCTTGCCCACTCACAAAAGATATCAAGAATTGGTTCCAAATGTAGCCCAAATTAAAGAAAAAGGCCTTATTTGGTTGCATTTAGGTTGTTCTACCCTTTGGCATCATATGGGAAATTTGGAAGGAATGAAATAGGAAGATATTACAAGGTAAAGAATTGAGAAAGGAGCCACTGGTCTTAGAGACAAAAGTTATGGTGGTTGAACTATACAATGTGGCAACTCACAATGTGAAGTAACTGACTCACAAATTGGGATGACAAAAAACTGAATACTTTGAAAGGGTTAAGAGTTCCCCCCATTAATGGGACCAGGAGGATTGATCTTCCTCCCAATCCCCACGAGGGAGTCATGTGGATTGCTCCAAATATGAGTTGGGTGAAAATTAATTTTGATGTTGCCTCGAAAGCCAACCCTGTAGTAAGTGGAGCTAGACGTATTGAAAGATATTAGCTCAGAGGTTGGTTAGTCTTGGTAGAGGTATGAATAATGAGGCAAAATTCAAAGTAGCTCTGATCGGTTTGGAGTGTGGTCGAGATCTTAATGTCTACAAAGTGCGCCTGGAAGGTGATTCATTGATCAAAATAAACTCAATTTGATAGAGACAAACTCCCAATTAGAAACTATAGAAATGAATTCTTTTATTTGGGACTTGGTGGGAAATTTAAAAAAATCTAAAGTCTCACATGTATATATAGGGAAGGTAACATGAAGGTAGATTAGTTGGCCAAGTTGGCCACAATTACTCCATGACATGTCAATGGCTAGGTATAATTTGGATGGGGTTCAGTGGCAATGGAGAATTTTGCTTGCTATTTTCTCTTTTGATGACCATGTCGAAGCATGAGTGTTTTTTGGATGGGATAGTCTCGTGTGGCCATTATACTCATCTCTGGTGATTTTTAGGTGACATTGTACTTCACCAAATTTGATATCCCCAAATTTGAATGGAAATTAGACACGCTACATGGCTTCATGATCACCAATGATTTTAAAGCACATTTAAAATACGGCAGATAGCATTTGGCCTAAGTGACAGCTAGGAAAGTTGGGAAATGCTACTAAAAAAATGGTGATATTTATGAACTTGGAGATCGGGGAATGATTTGTTTTCATGTATGTCTTCTAGAATTAATTTGTCATCATTGTTCATGATTGCAAGAAATCGGTCTAATGCATGCTATAGCCTTTAAATAGGTATCATTGTTGACAATCTCAATAATTTGATTTTTGCTCTAACGATAGTAGTGCCTCCTAGGTGTGAGAGTGAAATGGACACCCCAGTTCAGTTAGTCTACACGAAATGGTAAATGGCCTTTCTTGGTGAGATTTATGAGAAGAGGCTAAAGTGCATTTCAAGTCAACCCACAACTTAGTGGTCCATGCAGTGAAGATGGTGTTGGGTGAAGAGTTTATTAAGATAAACCATCACGTTACTGAGTTGACGTTGATATTTCCTCCATGTTTTTGGCCACCCTGCTCAATGTGGGTGATTCCAAGGAGATGGCCAAATTGGTATACCAAAGCGTGATAAAGAAGCAATTTTTGGATAAGTTTGGTGATGTTTTATAGATCCACTTCCGAAGGAATTTTATGTGCAATACCTTAGCTGCTTTTGATTGATCAAAAAATTGACGTATTCCCAAAAAAATATGCGCTAATTTGTGTTGATGAAGATACTACAAGTGGAGGCAGAAGTAGTGAAATTTTATCTAAACTTGCACAGTAAGAATCTAGCTAGGAAAGTAAGAACACAACTTGCAAAATAGAGAGAAGAAAATTTGAGAGAAATAAGAATGAAAAATGATTTATTAACTAATTTACAATGAATGAATTTACAAAATATATAGAGCCTCTCTGAAAGCATAAAAAAATGGAAAAAAGAAAAGCCTCTATGAAAGCATAAAACGGAGAAAAAATAGTAATAAAATTGCCTACTTTCATTAGCTTACAATAAAACAAGCAATAGCTGCAGTAACCCATAAAACACCGATAAAACATATTGCAGTGTTTGTTATCCAAGAAAAACATGGAAAAGCAGAAAAAGTGGATCAAGCAGATTGTGTTGCCATTGCAGATTGTGCTAACACTCCCCCTTAAGTCTAACTAACGAGACTAAAGCCTAAGGAAAGAGGAAAGAGGGAAAACCCGGTGGGAACAAAACCCCCCCTCAAAAAAATTACACTAATTTTGCATAGCAGCTTCTATGTTGCAATGTCCTCCACCCCAA